>NC_069657.1:309578860-310234173 GCF_027244095.1 Hemicordylus capensis
AGCTCTCTCAGTGGTGCATCCATTGCTGTCGTAATTGAGTCTATCCAGCTTGCTGCTGGTCGTCCTCTTCTTCTCTTTCCTTCAACGTTTCCCAGCATTATAGATTTCTCAAGGGAGCTGGGTTTTTGCATAATGTGTCTGAAGTATGTTAGTTTGAGCCTGGTCATTTGTGCCTCGAGTGAAAATTCTGGATTGATTTGTTCTATGATCCATTTGTTTGTTTTCCTGGTTGTCCATGGTATCCTCAAAAGTCTTCTCCAGCACCAAAGTTCAAAAATGTCAATACTTTTTCTATCTTGCTTCTTCAAAGTCCAGCTTTCGCATCCATAGTGTGTCACAGGGAAAACCACTCTTTTAATGATTCTAATCTTTGTAGGTATAGACACGTCATGTCATGTGCGTGCTCTCTTAAATATCCTGGTCTCAAGCCATTCAGGACTTTGTAGTAAACTAATTAGCAGCCAGTGTAGTTCTTTTAAAATAGGAGTAATGACAACGGGTACAGCAACCAGCCTCAGAATTTATAATGAAGACATTGAAGTGGTGGATAGCTTCTGCCTTTTAGGATTGACCACCAACAGCAAAGGATCCAGCAGTCAACAAATATGCCGCAGACTAGCACTTGGTAGAGTTGCAATGAAGGCCTTGGAAAGGATATTTAGATGCCATGACGTGTCTATACCTACAAATATTAGAATCATTCAGAGAGTAGTTTTCCCTGGGAAGAGTGGCTTATAGTGCAATTCTGCATCCCACCAGGAATGAGGGGCAGTGCCTCAGCACTCCACTCCAGGCACCAGTGGGACTTGAGCCAGGCCTGATAAATACTCCAAATCAATGTTGTGGTGGACAAAATAAGAAAAATTAGTCAAAGTGTTCCCACTGATATTAAAATGATGTTATGCAATGTCTAACACGTCCTTTTAATTCCAGCAGTCCTACTTTGAATAATTTTCCTCATTGTGTCAGCCTGGGTATAGGGAGTCTGTGATGCAAATAAAGTACTGATGATTCTGAAGGAAACTTTCCTCAATCAGCCTTCTCTGTATTTCAGCAAGGAAAAGAACATGTGACTCCCTCTACTCTCCCCTGAATCTCTTATCACAAACTATTCATTGTTCTGAAAGAACTCTGCTGATGATGATAGTTGAAGCATGTTGGTATTTCAGAGTAACAAGCCATCAGTGACAGTGATTGCATGCGGAAGGACACATTTCAAAGCGCTTTGCTGAATATGCTTTTGTGGAATTATGCTCAAATTAACACCAGCATTAAACCATTTAATCTAGTTCACTGTGAACTAGAGAGGCTTCTGTAGAGACATTTTCAATGGATATTCAGAGGGCAAATGTAACTGTGGCAAATTACATAATACAATGGTATGCAGGATATTGCTGGATTTATGACATTCTCATAGATCATACTGTAATTTCAATGGTGCCCACTCAAGAACATGGCTGAGGGCTCAGTGTTCCTTCTCTTGGATCCTCATATATGTCAACATTGAAATGGGTTAACGTAATGGGTATTGCTGCTGAATCATAATTTCAATGCTGTCAAGCTCAAAAATGTTCCCAGAAGGCTCAGCAACCTCTGCCAGCTGGTTTCCCTTATGTACCAATCACAGACATATCTAACAGTATTAAAATAAGTCATCTTAGATACCAAACTCTTGTTAAAAATTCCATAGTGCAATTATAGCTATATATTTGAGATCGAATGGTGACTCTATTTTGTAGTGTTCTTCTTGTGGTTGTGAAGCCTCTGTCAGTGACTGACTCCCTGCAGTGCTGTTCTGCGGTCAAGGGGTCAGGGAAGCAGAGATACTACTCAATGATTCTGGATTCTGGCCATTTACTATGATGTAATTTACAACTGCAGGAACCTCTCCTACCTGCAGTGCCTCCAGTCAAAGTTCCCTCTCCAAGCTTATGAGCAGAAGCAAGAGCATAATCAAAACCGCCACACACACCAGCCCAGCAAAAAACAAGTAGTTGTAAGTAGCATGAATGGAGCCTACCTTCTTCTTTTCTCATGAGAACTCTTGTCCAAAAATATCCTCATTTACCCAAATGAACCTCCTTCTATGTACTGTGCATTTGATTGGTATCCAACTGTAAACACAAAAATTATTAGAGGGAGGGAAGGAAGGAGGGAATAGGCTAAAAAAATCTGCAAAACAGTAAGACTGGGGGGTATGGGCAACCGGGGGGGAGGGGTAAGGGGAAAGTAATAGTTTCCTGTCCATTATTTATGTGCAATGATCTTGTTCACGTCTGTGTTACTGTGCAGGAAATCACAATCATAATGTAATGTGGGGAGAGGAATCATCTGTTTTTCATTCTCTGATCTGTTTTGTTCCCTATTTGGAACTGGGAAGAATACACTTTCCCCCTTCCATGTGGGACAGAGATTCTGGCATTTTCCCTGTGGCACTGGAAGGAGCTATACTACCACTACCACTAATATACTGCTTTGCAACAAACATTCCCAAAGCAGTTTACATAGAGACAAAATAAAATAAAATAAAATAAATATTTATTGCTGCAAAGGATCCCTCACAGTTTGTGTCAGAAGATATATGATCCAGAGGGTCAGATTCCATACGCAGTAGATGCCTAAGGGCCATGTTACAGCTTTTGGGGGGGTCTCCCCCCACAACATTTGGAACTACAAGCCTGTAATTACCACTGTTTGCACTATGGATCTTATGGGACTGTGAGATCTCCATTGTGTTTCACCTGTAGCTAACTCAAAGGGCATGTCACTTTGGCATGTCACTTTGTAGGTCAGATTCAAAGTGCAGGACTTCAGAAGGACCTCCCCACACTGTCAACTCCCTGATTACTCACAGGTGGGAAGCTGGAGTAGACATGATTGAATCAAGAGCAATTCTTTAAAGAGTCAGCCAAGTATTCTCCCTATGTTGGCACAGCGGATCAGGTCAAGATAGCACCTCCTCAGAAAGGAGTGATAAGAAAGCAAACTTTGCTTCTTATCTGCTTTGCTAACGAGTATGTTAGTGGACACCATGTAGCGGATTTAACCCAGCCTTTGTCTCAGAGCAAACTTTGTCCCCTCACATGAGGGGAAGAAAAATGCCAAATCATCCTCTCTCTTGCTTTCACCCACAAAGGCTGTTCCTTTAAAACTTTCCTGTTTCCCCAGTAACTTAGTTGCTGCCACCACACCCACTTTTGAATGGTGTTTAAGTTGCTGCCACCACACCCACTTTTGAATGGTGTTTAATCCCCCCCTGGCGTGGGCAAAATTCCAGGGAGCTCTCCTTCTCTTTACCAATAGTTTTGTTTTTTTTAAAGCCACCCTTCCACGTGCAAGCCAACACGTGATGGGAAAACTTGGTAGAGTTGCTGAGCAATCAAACTTGAGATGTGTGTTGCACCAGAGACAAAAACCCCTTTCCAGCCCCCGTTTCCTGAGTTAAAAATCCACTCAAGAGGCTTATTGAAATTGTAAAGAACAAAAAGAGAAAAAATAAACGTTATTCCAAATACTACAGATTGTTTCCATCTAAGGCTTTCTCAACTTTTAGTTGCAGGTAAAAGAAATACTCAGTAGCTACAAGAATACTTCGGAAAGCACCCTCAGATGATATTGGGGCAGCACACTTTCAAATCGTGGTTACCCACTTGCAAAGAACATACAAAAAGCACCATTAAGAGTTTACAGAGACTTTTGCAATGCTCTGTTAGAATGGTGCAGGCTCAGCATTTCTTAGCTTAGTTGCATTACAGATAAAACACCATAGAACAGTTGTAAGGATATACAAGGCACACCAAAGCGGAAAATAAGTTTCTGACGCAAACTGACTAGCAAATGGTTCCCTAGAATAAATTTCCAGAAGCCAGAAAGCCCTGGCTTCCTTCTCCCTTGAACTCACCCCAATCTCCAGGATTGAAAATTCAAGCCCCTGCAGTCCTATCTTCCAAGGGCTGCAGTCATCCTTTTTGCAGCCATTTCCTCTGGCTGCATGTCCTGGCCTGCTCTCTCCTCCAGCCTAGCTTCTTCGGCACAAAAGAACTCTCTCTTGCTGCCTCATGGCCCTCTAGGACCCACCCACCATGTGCTGATTCCTAGAGGTCACCTGTCAGTTAGGAAAGGGTTCACTTACAGTTCACTCTTTAGGGGAAAGGAGGGGTTGTTCAGTGACTGATCACTACACCTCCCTCTTTAAATTGAGACAGGTGGCTGGAAACTGAAGTTGACAACTCCTGTCTCAAGGGTTGGGAACATAAAGCTTATTTCGTAACTTAAGTATCCAAAGATACAAAACAGTAATAACCAATAACATGTCAAAACAAGATTTGAATTTCTTGTCCTGTAGCCTCCACCCTCCCCAAGCATCATTATGTTCCAGGGGGATCTTCAAAGGGTCCCCATAACAAGGCATCTGCCATGATATTGGTTTTCACCTGGATATGTTCTACATTGAAGTCATACTCCTGGAGGGCCAGACTCCAGTACATGAACATCTTATTGTGTTGAGCCTCCTGTAGCCACTTTAGAGCAGCACGGCCAGTCCAGAGTTCAGATCTGCACTCCCACAGATAGTGATGCAATTTCTCCAGAGCATAGACAATGGGATAACACTCCTTTTCTGAAACAGACCAGTGGGCCTCCCTCTCTGACAGTTTCTTGCTTGCTTGTTTACCTTTTAGCCACCTCCAAATATTCTAAAAGGCATGAGAGATATTTTTTGATGCATCCATTTTGTTTCTTTCTACACAGGTCTTTCAGACTTTCCCTAGCTTTTGTCAAAGAAGAAGTTCACTCTTCACTTTTGAATAGAGCAATATTGCATCCTGTCCTTTGTCCCTATTGTCCACCTTTGCAAAATGTGATCAGCATAATGCCCTCAGGCAAACATTTCCCTATCAATCCATATGCTTTCTGTGTCTCTTGGGATTTGTGTGTCTCCCATGTCTCCTGGGTCATTTGTTTCCTGACCTAAGATTCACCAGCTGGTTCTTCCACCATCTTTTTCCTCCATCTTGGCACAGGCACCTCCATTTTACCCTGCCTTGACTCACTCCTGCTTTATGTTTTGCCTCCAGACCAGCCCTTTTCCAGTCTGCACAGCACTTCTGGTTACAAGATTTTGGTTCATTTTTTTATTTTGCCTGGCTGACAGACAGAGGAGCTCTTATCTCCAGACCTTGGGGTTTTGGTCTGTGGCCTCACAGTAAAGGGGAGGCCTCCAAATGTTCCAGGACTCCCCAAACATCCTGCCACCACCCTGCACCCACCCCACCACTACCCCACTGTGCTGATCTTTGCCATTTTTGCCACCATGTGCACGGCCGGGGGGTGGAGGGTGAGCCAAGCCTTGAGCCTCCAGTGTGCCTCCACAGTGCGAGTATCGGGCTTCATGGGCTTGCGATGTCACGGGCTTGCGATGCTTGATACACTGTGCAGGTGCACTGGAGGCTCTTGTCAGTACTCAAGGCCCGAATGGACGTGAGAGGCCCACCAGCTGCTGCTCCCACTGCTGCCACCATGGGGGAGTCCTGCTTGGCTTACCCCCCACTCACCCCAGCCGTGCACATGGCAGTGAAAATGGCAAAGATTGATGTGGCAGGGCAGCTGTGGGGCAGCAGCAGGCTTCTGGGTGTGCCCCCAAAATGCAGGTTTCTTTTCTTATTTTTGGGGGGGGTGGGACTTGTGGTGGAGGGGGCTCCAAAGCCCTTCAGATCCAAGCTCAAAAATTACCTAGGTGTGGCACCATTGACAGACCTCTGCCTGGTCCCCGGGTTCCCACTCCCACTTGCCTGCCTTCCTGCCTACCTTGGAAGAGAGAAGCTGGAAGGGTCCACAGTATTCTTCTTGGAAGGAGCATGGTAGTATATAACCCCTATTCTCAAAACTCTACTTTCCCTTCTCCTCATTTCTCCTAAAATCCAAAACTGTCTGTTTCTCTCTTGTCAGCCTTGAATGAACGTAATTTGGAAACTCAAGCCAAATTGCCTTCCCGGGAGCTGTAACTTAGTCTTTTGTAACTTGTTGATCTTGCTAGTCATATTAGTTTCATATTGAGGCTATTCTCACAATGGATGAAAAATAGACTAAAAGAGCCCAGCCCCAGCCAGGTTTTCATCCATCATAAGAACCACTGGGCTTGCAGGCTAGCCCAGTGGTTCTCTAGCGGCTAGCCCACCAAAGAAGCCCTCCCCTTAACCCAGATTAGCAGAGTGAGTGCTCTGCTAACCCGGGTTTTCTGGTCGTGTGCCACCACAGCATGGCTCTGCGCTGCGGCGACACACGAGGAGACCCCGCCAGGAGGCTGAAACAAGTCACCCTGTCCTGGGGGTCTCTGCGTCGTGCACTCATGTGGAGCATCCTGCAACTTCCGGCGGCCATGTGGCTCTCAATTCCCACAGCCTCCACTGTCTCCATGATGGAGCAAGCAGTCTGGCAGCCAGTCTGGCAGGCAGCAGTCTCACTGATCGTGAGAAGAGCTTCATTGCTCATTTAAACATTATTTTATCTTCCTGTTCCCCCAAACCTTTCAATAAACCTCATTTTATTTTGAACTTCATCCTCTCCATTCAGTTCTTTCTGTGACCAAAGCTTTGAACAAATTTATTCTGAAGGTGAGAGACTGCTCCACCCAAGCTATATAACACCTACCTACCCCAAGCCTAAAATGTAGCTCAGGGTCCTCACCAATTCCCTGGGAGCAGTTCCATTAACAGCCAACTCCGTACCTTTTCATCCCCCAGATGTCAACTGTATCTCAGTTTGATGAGTACCAGTTCCTGATCTTGCTGATGCCCTTCACCCACAGAAGGTTTTTCACTGCCTACGATACATCCCAGGCAAGTGGGCAAGTGGGGTACAAGGAGCACTTGAAAAGGCTGCTGAAGAACCGAGGAGAGAAAGGACTGCTTTTCACATGGAATATATTTTGGAGATATTTACTTAAAGTAGCACAAATTGTATTTATTTAAAATGTGAATGAGCGAATCTCTCATTCTGAGAAGGAAAAGAGAGAACTGCTGTTTGCACCAAAGGATCAAATAGCCCTGAGCTCCAGTATTCATAATTTGTCCTTTTTCATATATTGCACCATAGGTAGTCATATTATTTTTTAAAAATACCAGCTTTGTTGCATTGCACTAAGGGGGCATACTTCTAGCTGGTTTATTTAATCCAACATGAATTAAAAGAGCCCGCGAGAGATTAATTTTAAACACAATATCCTTACGGGTGCATAAGCCTCATAATATTTGCAAACGTTCAAGTTAATAGTTGCCACTTTATTCAATTTCTTCTCTTGGCTATAATTTACTTGAAAATTATTTTTCTTTTAGTCTTTCAGAAGCTAATTCATATAATTAACAGAAGAGACTTACTTTAAAATTAGGGGGCCAATACAATGATTGTTGCTAGTCTTGCTCAGTCTTTGCAATTCAAAATAGCTGCTTTGCTCTTGCTCTGGGCCTTCTCTGCTATACAGTGATGCAGCGTGGTTTGAAAGCCTGTGGCATCCGTCTTGCACCAGTGCAAATGTCTATGAAGGGAACAGTGCTACCAAGAAACAAGGCAGCCTATATTATGTAATATGTGCATGCAGTTTTCCAGTGGCAGCTGGTGGCTCCTGGAACAGGGGGGTGAGGGCGCTAGGCAGGGCAGGTGATGGTTCCAGCCACAGTTAGTGAGAGGTGGAACCAATTGTGGGCAACTGCAGTGGTGGAGCCAGGACTAGGCAGGTGCCTTAGCAACAACTGGCAAAATGCAGATTTGTAGCTAATGCGTGGGATCAAACAGGAGCGGCTGGTGAGGGCAGCACCAAGGAGTGGGGGAGAGAGGTACATTTAAGGATTAATAAGCAGGTGTAAGCAGCACCTTCAAGCTGCCATGCTCCGCCCACAATCCCATGCAGGGCAGCAGCACTCTGCCTGGCATCTGGCGTGGGTACGGCATTCCCCTGGTCTCTGCACATGTGTGGAGGTTCCATGCATGTAGTGTATAGGTTTGTATCTAACACAGCAGGATCAAACACAAGCACGCACGCACGCACGCACACACACACACATACACACACATGGAAAAGAACTGTATAAGCCACAAGTAAAGCACAGACCAGCCACAAAAGGCTGCTTCTGTGGAGAGTAAATGCATTCTGAAGTCACCAGGGCAGCTCAGTCTGCCTGATTATTTAAAAAAATGAATACAGTACTATTAATAAACCACCACCACCACCAGAAATAACTCTGAGCCAGAGTGGTGCAGTGGTTAGTGTGCTGGACTAAACTGGGGAAATCAAAGTTCAAATCCCCATTCAGCCATGAAATTCACTAGGTGACTCTGGGACAGTCACTTATCTCCCAGCATAACCTTCCTCATAGAAATGTTGGGAGGATAAACATAACCATGTGCACCACTCTAGGCTTCTTGGAGGAAGCACAAGCTATACATGAAAAAGCAAATAAATCTATAAAAGCCATAGGTAAAGCAGAGGCCAGCTACATTCTGAAGTTACAAGGGCAGCTCTGCCTGCCTATTTCAAAATGCATACATAAATTAGAAAAACCATAGGTTTTTCAGTTATGCTTGCTGCAGCTATGAACCATCTCACGTATCTTAGAGGACAACACGGGAAGCAAAGATGCATTGGGACACCCTCTCACCACTCCATGCCTGCTGAACAGCTGAGTGCCACTTTCTCCAAGGTGGCTGAGTGCCACCTTGGGTACTGATCCTAGCTGGGTAAAATGTTTTTTATAGAGATCTCTGCCTTGAACCTTACCCAATGAACCATAATCCCCAGTGGACATATTAATGTTGCATTTGTTGCATAGCAAATTGATTTTTAACATTATTTTCCTTCCAACTGAATCTATTCCTTCTCTACATACACCACAACCACATGGAAAGCCACTTCTGCAATTATATGTGTAATGATCAGCCTCTGATCAGCCCATCCTTTCCCCTAAATTGTGAACCGGAAGTGAACCCTGTCCTGACTGAAAAGCTGGTAAAGTCCAGAGATCAGCCAATCAGCAGGGTGGGACCTAGGGTACCATGAGGAGGAAGAGAAGGGTTCCTTTGCTGGAAAGAAGCTGGGCTTGCAGCAGGATGTGTAGCTATGGAAATGGTTGCAGAAAGGAGGACTGCAGTTCCTGGAAGTTTGGACTGTAAGGGCTTGAATTCTCAATCCCAGAGTTTGGGGTGAGTTCAAGGGAGAAGGAAACCAGGGCTTTTTGTCTTCTGGAAGTTTAGCCTAGGGAATAGTTTGTTAGTCAGTTTGTGTTAGACTTTTATTTTCCTTTTGTGTGTTCTGTATATCCTTGCAAGTGGTTTAGGACTGTGTACCTGTAATGTAACTAAGCTAAGAAACAATAGCCTGTGCCCATCCATCCCAGGCATTGTAAAATACTCTACATAAGCTTTTAAAAGATCCTTTTTGAAGTATTCTTGTAACCTACTGAGTATTTTTTACCAGTAACAAAAAGCTGAGAGAGCCTCAGGCTGAAGCAGTATTTAGCATCTGAATAAAGCTTTGTTTTTCTTTTTGTCTATTGCAATTTTAACAAGCCTCTTTGAGTCGATTTTTAACTCAGGAAAGTGGGGCTGAAAGGTGTTTTTGTCTCTGGTGCAACATGTCTCAGATTGTTCAGCAACCTACCAGTTTTCTCACCATGTGTAAGTTTGCATGTGGAAGGCTTTTGTACTTTTCCAAGAGCAGATGTTTCTTTTTAGATTGTGAGTCCTTTGGGGACAGGGAACTGTCTTATTTATGTATTTTTTAAAAATGTAAACTGCTTTGAGAATTTTGTTGAAGACCGGTATATAAATATTTGTATTAGTAATAGTAGAGGAGATAATTTCCCTGGGAATTTCACACAAGCCCGGGTGGCTGTGGGGGTCAAACTCAGTTGATAATTTGGGTGCTGGTGGCAGAATGAACTACTGGAAATAAAGGAAAGCTTTTGGGAAGAACCCTTTGTTCTGAAAGCATGGAGGGGATGATTCAGCATTTTTCTTCCCCTCACATGGGCTTGCTCTAAGACAAAGGCTTGGTAAATCTGCTACAATATGAAAAGCAGTTTGGACTCAGAAATCCATGCATATGCCCTACAAGAACTTTCTGGCTTCTTACACCAGTTTCTAATCTAATTAGTCCAGTCTTGCAGTTTGCTGTTCCTTCCAATGTTTTATGGCATGTCATTTTGGGAATGGGCCATAATGTTTTCCATATAGATCAGATAGTAAGGAAGAGAAAGCAGAGGCTACATTCTTCCCCTCAAAACAAACACAAAGAAGAGAGCAAAATATCAGACTTAACAACAGCCAGCCAGCCCACCGGCTCTCTAAGCAAAATGGATAGAATACAAGAGGTAGTTCCAAAAAAAAGACTTCCCCACCCTCTGGGCACTCTGATTGGCTGCCTGAGGAGTATTACAAAGAGAGCCTGTTTGGGGGCTCCCCCAAGGAGTACCCCTCTATGTCTGATTTGGAACTACAAGTCTGTAGTTACCACTGTTTGCACTCTGGATCCCACGGGACTGTGAGATCTCCATTTTGTTTCACCTGTAGCTAACTCAAAGGGCATGTCACTTTGGCACGTAGCCTGGGAGAAGGAACTCTTAGGTCAGGTTCAAAGTCCAGGACTTCAGGAGAACTTGCCCACAATTCAGGGGCGTAGCTAGGGAAGAGGGGGCCCATTTTCATCCCTATCTATGGCGGTCCCTCGAGTGAGGGAGATAATGAAGAAAATAGGGAGTGGTGGAGTTGGAGGACCCTCAGGAGCTGGGGGCCCAGGTTCCTTGAACCCTTTCGCTCAATTATAGCTACACCCTTGCCACAATTGTCACCCCCTGAGTACTTGCAGGTGAGAAGTCAAAGTAGACATGATTTAATTGAGTAGTATTCTTTTAAACCATCAGCCAGGTATTCTCCCTATGTTGGCATGGTGGATCAGGTGAAGATAGCACCTCTTCAGGAAAAAGCAATAAGAGAATAACAAATCATCTCCTTTGCTAATGAGGATGTTAATGGCTGGCTCAAGGCATGGGAGACTAGCTTGTTTACATTTTGACACCATCAATCTGTGTGTCTCCTGGGTCACTTGTGTCTCTATCCTCGATTCACCTGGTGTTGCTTCCTTGAATCCACCAGCTACTTTTTCCTGCATCTTGGCAGACGCTCTTCCATCTTTCCCTGCCTTGACTCTTGCTCCTGCTTTCCCTTTTGCCTCCAGACTCCTAGCCTGGTCTGCACAGTACTCCTGGCTGAGAGATTCTGGTTCATTTTTTGATTTTGCCTGGCTCTGCTTTGTCCCTGAGTTCCTGCTCCCACCTTCCTGCCTCCTTGTCTGCCTCGGAGGAGAGAAGCCTCTTGGTAATGACCAAGCTGCAAGGGTACACAGCATTCCTCTGGGAAGGAGCAAGGTAGTATATAACCCCTGCTCTCAAAACTCTTACTCCCTTTCCTCCTACCTCTTCTATAATCCCCAAACTGCCTTTTTCTCTCATCAGCCTTGAGTGTACTTAATTCAGAAACTCAAGCCAAATTGCCTCTTTGTGAGCTGTAACATAGTCTGTTGTAACTTGATGGTCTTACTAGTCTTGTTAGTTTAATATTATTGCTTATTAACCATTATTTCTTATTCCTGTACTCCAAAAACCCTTCAATAAACATTATTTTACTTTGAACGTTAATCTCTCCATTCAATTATTTCTTTGACTGAAGCTTTGACCAAATTTATTCTGAAAGTGGGACTGCTCCATTACAAGCTAAATAATTCCCCCACATAAGTCTAAAATGTAGCTTGGGGTCCTCTCCAATTCCCCAGGAACAGTTCCATTAACAGGAGTCAATCAGCATGATGCCTTCTGATTGGTGCTCAGGGTATTTTAAGCCCCACCCACCTTCTAAAAATGAAAGCAAGCCTTGTAATTGGCTCCTGTCTCATTAATATTCAAATCTGAACAATTCTGTGTGTTCCTGTTGGTGTTTACAAAATTCTGGTACTGTAGCCAGAAAAATGGTTACAGAAGACATACAGAGGAGGTAAAATGACTGACAAATATTTTCAGGTATTTTCAGGTGGGCACTGCCCACTCTGTCCTCAAATAAGAGCGACCACTGCAGTTTTCTTATACCACATGCGGCTGCTGCTACAACAAATATTTACATACCACTTTTCATCAAAGTGCTCAAAGTGGTTTACATAGATAAATAAATAAATAAGATGGTTCCCTGTCCCAGAGGGGCTCACAATCTAAAAGGAAACATAAGGTAGACACCAGCAATAGCCACTGGAGAGATGATGTGTTGGGTGGATAGGGTTGTTAATTTCCCCGCCTACTAAATATATGAAAATCACTCCTTTAAAAGATGCCTCTTTGCTCAGCAGGGACTCCTAACATTCTCAGTAACCTATTCTATAACTATACAATCTATAACCATAACTAATTGCTAGAAGTGTTTCTTTGGTGGCTAGCTGCTCTTTGCTAAGTGAGTACTGATGGCTAGTAACTACAGGTGGACCTCATTATCCATGCAGGTTAAGTTCCTGGAGATTACCGCAGGTAATTATGCTGGAAATAATGAAGCACTGAATCTATGGGAATGGCGGGGGGCGGGGCGGCGCGGGTTAGGTTCCCAGACCCAACCTGCAAAAACACGAAAACAGGCAAAATAAAGTGCCCTACCATGCTCCGGGTCTCCTGGCATCCAGCAATGCCGCCCAAAGTCCCAAATGGTCCCCCAAAGTCACAGATTTTTTCATTTTAAAAAAATACATTTGATGTAATGTTCCACAAAATGTCTCCTGTGGACAAAATGGAGGCCAGAAATGACTTCGACGGTCATTCCAGGCTTCTAGGAACTGCGTACATGTGCGTTTTGACTCATTCATATCCATGGATAAGGAGGCTGGCTGTATATTTGACACTCGCAGAAACACAAAACCATGAATAGTAGTTCTGCATTTAATGAGGTTTACCTGTATTGGGCACATCTCACCTTGCTCAGGGAGAGGGAGTTTGGCAACTGAGATATAGCCAGTGAAGGAAACAGGAGGGGTTTTAGCAGCTAGCTGGCAAGAAGAATGCCTCCTTGGAGAGCACCAAGGAGATGCTGTTTGTTTTGGGAGGGGCTAATGCATCTAGGGAACCAGGCAGGGAAGCAGTGCTATGGGCTAGCACTCCCTGCCTGGTTCCCTAGATGCGTACATGTGCGTTTTGACTCATTTATATCCATGGATAAGGAGGCTGGCTGTATATTTGACACTCACAGAAACGCAGAACCATGAATAGTAGTTCTGCATTTAATGAGGTTTACCTGTATTGGGCACATCTCACCTTGCTCAGGGAGGGGCAGTTTGGCAACTGAGATATAGCCAGGCCTGCCTGCCTGCCTGTCTGTGTCCCCAATTCACAATTTTATTTTATCTATTTATATCTGTGTAAACTGCTTTGGGAACTTTTTGTTGAAAAGCGGTATATAAATATTTGTCGTATTCGTATTGAAACACTAACATGATTAAAACAATTTAAAATACAATAAAAACTCTTAAAAACCAAAGCTTTAAAATGACAAACTAAAAGTCTTACTAAACAGGTATGTTTTCAGGTCCTTCTTTAAGCACTCAGAGAAGGGGGAACACTAATTTCATTAGGAAGCGCGTTCCTGAGTGCCAGGGCAACTCTAGAAAAGGCCCAGTTTTGAGCCACTGCCAATCAAGCTGGTGGCAACCACAACCGGACTTTCCTAGCTTATCTTTACAGGTGGTGGGGGTGATGAAGAAGAAGGTGTTCTCTTGAATACCTTGGACCCAAGCCATTTAGGGCTTTATAGGTAATGACCAGCACTTTGTACTTCACCTGGAAACTTATTGGCAGCCAGTGTAGTTCTTTTAAAATGGGTGTAATATGATTTTTTCGGGCAGCCCCAGAAACCAACCTGGCTATTGCATTCTGTTCTAACTGCAGTTTCTGAACTATGTACAAAGGCAGCCCAATATAGAATGCATTGCAGTAGTCACGCCTGGATATTATCAGCATATGCACCACTGTTTTACGGTCGTTTATCTCCAGAAATGGACGATCATTTTCACAATAACTAGTTTGCTCCCTGTATTAGCTAACTGTACTAATAATTAACACATACAGAATTCCCTTCTGCTAATGCCATTGCACAAGCACACTGTCTTTGCGCAAGGAAATATGGCCAGATTCATATGAAACCAGAGGTCCGTTCACCTCTGGTTTTGCTACCCCAACGTCTGAACCCGGGGAACTGGAGCTAAGGGGAGAAATGGACCCAAGGTTTTGCTCCCTTAACTCCAATTGTTACTTTTTGTTTGTAGTGAGTTACACCTCCTGTAACTGCATTTCAGAGGTGTCTTTGTTACATTCGATCTGGAGATTGGTGTTAGGCTTTCCCAAACCAGAGATGAGGGAGGCTCTTCCCCTGCTCAGGCTCCTATTGGTTGTGCTGGTTGTCCTTCAAGAAAGAAGGAAGTCCGCACAGCCAGTTCCCTTGCCCCTCTGCAGTCTTGCAGACTGTTGTCAGCAAAACAGCAGTAGATCCAAATGTGGATAGGATGGGGGGTGCAGAACCATGGGTCCATTGGACCCATGGTTCCATATGACGTCTGAATCTGGCCTATATCTATACCTCCTATACCTCTGTTTCTGACTAGTGCTTATGTTAATGCAAGATGTTGCGCCAGCTGTAGCACTAATGGTAGCAGTGCATGGCCCACTCATTCCCTATACTGCTCATATCCAACGTATGTCTGTGTCGAAGATGTCAGGTGTGCTACTCCTAATTAACTGTAGTTTGTGTTCAGCATGGCCTGGCATTAACTGGAAAGTTTCAGCTCCGATGCCACAGTCAGCTTTTCTGACTCATTCATAGAGCTCAAGATTGCTGAAGTTTCCAGCCGCTGCCAATCGACTGCCTTGCAGTTATGTTTCAGTGATGCTATCCTGATATTTAACATTACAACATGATATTATTGCTGCACATCCAACCTGCTTGGGGCTACGCAAGGTCGCTGAGTGAGGCACTACACACCAATTATGGACCTTGTACCGAGTCCGACCATTGGCCCAGCTACAGTGAGGGAAATAAGTATTTGATCCCCTGCTGATTTTGTCCGTTTGCCCTCTGACACAGAAATGAACAGGCTATAATTGGAATGGTAGGTTTATTGTAGCTGTGAGAGACGGAACAACAACAAACAAACCCTCAAAAGCCCAGTGCCCAAAAGTCAACGATGGATTTGCATTGTAGTGAGGGAAATAAGTATTCGATCCCTTCACAAAAGATGTCTTAGTACTTGGTGGCAAAACCCTTGTTGGGAATCACAGAGGTCAGACGTTTCTTGTAGTTGGCCACCAGGTTTGCACACAACCCAGGAGGGATGTTGTCCCACTCCTCTTTGCAGATCCTCTCCAAGTCAGAAAGGTTTCGAGGCTGATGTTTGGCAACCCGAACCTTCAGCTCCCTCCACAGATTTTCTATGGGATTAAAGTCTGGAGACTGGCTGGGCCACTCCAGGACCTTCATGTGCTTCTTCTTGAGCCACTCCTTTGTTGCCTTGGCTGTGTGTTTTGGGTCATTGTCATGCTGGAATACCCATCCACGACCCATTCTCAATGACCTGGCTGAGGGAAGGAGGTGCTCACCCAAGATCTGACGGTAAATGGTCCCATCCATCGTCCCTTCAATGCGGTGAAGGTGTCCTGTCCCCTTAGCAGAAAAACACCCCCAAAGCATAATGTGTCCACCTCCATGTTTGACGGTGGGGATGGTGTTCTTGGGCTCATAGGCAGCATTCCTCCTCCTCCACACACGGCGAGTTGAGTTGATGCCAAAGAGCTTGATTTTGGTCTCATCTGACCACAACACTTTTGCCCAGTTCTCCTCTGGATCATTCAGATGTGCATTGGCAAACTGCAGACGGGCCTGTACATGTGCTGCCTTGAGCAGGGGGACCTTGCGGGCACTGCAAGATTTCAGTCCTTCACGGCGTAGTGTGTTACCAATTGTTTTCTTGGTGACTATGGTTCCAGCTGCCCTGAGATCATTGACAAGTTCTCCCCGTGTAGTTCTGGGCTGCTTTGTCACCGTTCTCATGATCATTGCAACTCCACGAGGTGAGATCTTGCATGGAGCCCCAGACCAAGGGAGATTGACAGTTGTTTTGTGTTTCTTCCATTTGCGAGTTATCGTGCCAACTGTAGTCACCTTCTCACCAAGCTGCTTGGCGATAGTCTTGTAGCCCAGTCCAGCCTTGTGCAGGTCTACAACCTTGTCCCTGACATCCTTCGACAGCTCTTTGGTCTTGGACATGGTGGTGAGTTTGGAAGCTGAGTGATTGCTTGCTTCTATGGACAGGTGTCTTTTATACAGGTACTGTAACAAGCTGGGATTAGAAGCACTCTCTTACAGAGGGTGTTCCTCATCTCAGCTCGTTACCTGCATATAGTGAAAAGACACCTGGGAGCCTGAAATCTTGCTGGTTGATAGGGGATCGAATACTTATTTCCCTCACTACAATGCAAATCCATCGCTGACTTTTGGGCACTGGGCTTTTGAGGGTTTGTTTGTTGTTATTCTGTCTCTCACAGCTACAATAAACCTACCATTCCAATTATAGCCTGGTCATTTCTGTGTCAGAGGGCAAACGGACAAAATCAGCAGGGGATCAAATACTTATTTCCCTCACTGTACTTCAGTACTGCCTACACTGGCTGGCAGAAACTCTCCAAGGTTTCCAATAGGACTTTATCCCAGCTCTACTGGGAGATGCCAGGGACTGAACCTGGGACCTTCTGAAGCAAAGCATGTGCTCTACCACTGAGCTGCAGTCCTCCAAAATGCTGTTTTGCCACTAGAAAAGCAAACCACAGCACAAGTAGAATCACAGGCTTGGATACAAAAAACATGTGAGTGTCTAACACTCATATGTAGGGCTTCTGCAAGCCTTTGTTTTTGTTTTCTGCAAAGCAGATACCCATGCCCTTTTGTAAGCAACTTTAGAACCTCTCCTCCATTTCAAAACACGGAGGGCTGCCTTTTGAGAAGTAACAAGCATAGAAACCCCTTGAGTTCTTAGAACTGGTCCCCCAGTACTGTGGCCTATGGTTATGTTGTGCATGCAGGTTTGTGTGCTGAGCTACCCCGCCCCCCCCCCCCCCCGCCAAAAGATTTAGGTAATTACCCTTGATTTCATCACCATCTGTTGCCTTGTGCTTCTGGCTGTGAAAAGTGTGTGTGCCGTCAAGTCGATTTTGACTCCTGGTGCCCACAGAGCCCTGTGGTTTTCTTTGGTAGAATACAGAAGGGGTTTACCATTGCCTCCTCCCATGCAGTATGAGATGATACGTTTCAGCATCTTCCTATATGGCTGCTGCCTGATAGGGTACCAGTGGGGATTCGAACTGGCAACTTTCTGCTTGCTAGTCAAGTCATTTCCCTGCTGCGCCATTAGGTGTCTGACACCATTTCTAGAGTGATGCTATTGGCTATAAAGCTAAGGGGCCCTGTCCATCTCAAACAATGAGGCAGAGGCCCACAGAACAGAGGCCCACCAGTAATGAGTAATGAGTAAGGAAGAACTGTGAAGAGAAATGCTTAAATGAATGAATTAATAACTACTCTTTCCTACTGCCAGAGGGCATGCTACCGCCATTAATGCCGCATGATCCTATGATTGTTACCTGGAAGTAAGTCCCATTGAACCCCATGGGTCCTATTCCCATGTAACCAGGAGCAGCTTGTCCTAACAAGCCAGGGGGCACCAAAGGAGGCACAGCTGCCCAGGGGCATAGCAAGGTTGTAGTAGGCCCAGAGTCAAGATTTTAAAATGCACACCCCCCCACAGAAGCTCAGCTCATGAAGTAAAG
This sequence comes from Hemicordylus capensis, assembly GCF_027244095.1. Lineage (NCBI taxonomy): Eukaryota > Metazoa > Chordata > Lepidosauria > Squamata > Cordylidae > Hemicordylus > Hemicordylus capensis. Next base: position 309,596,749 of record NC_069657.1, read on the forward strand.
AAATCTTAAATGAGGCTGAATAGTGGTAACAAAAAGCATAGAAAAATTTATGTGCGTGCGCGCGCACACACACACACACACACACACACACACCCCTATGTGCCACAATAGAACATCGTCCTAAATTATTTTTAAAGGTTTTGTAAATTGTGGACGATGCAAGTCATTGTCAAGTCAAGCTCCAGGTCTTATCACTCACATCAATTTCGGAGGATGAATACAACTGAAGGAAGCCCGGGCGGGTGCATGGCTGGGTGAGTCAGTCATGTGACTTGCCTCTGCCCCCCCCCAAGGCAGTGGGCCCCCAGACAACTGTCTCCCCTTGCCTTATTATAGTGACGCCCCTGCTGCCTCTCCTTCTCAGAGCTCCACTTGTTCCTCTCTCTCCCATCACACCGTTCACCAGCATTAATGAGAGCCACATTGCCTGCAGACTGGCCATCCGTCAGGTAGAGCTGAGCGGGCTGCTTAAACATTAACCAGCCTGCACAGCCCTACCAGAGAAATAGCCAGCCTGCTGCAGGCAGTGCAGCTGTCATTCAGGCCGGGGCGGGGAGCAGTCGGAGAGCGGGAACTAAGTGGCTTTCTGAGAAGGAGAGGCAGCTGTGCCACCTGACATGCCCTGCCCTCAGCTCGTTTGAATGAGCTGCTCCTGCATATGACTTTGACTAGGCTTGCGACCTTCACTTGCCCCACACTTGCTCTGGGAGGGAGGGCCATTGCGCCCTTTCTGCTTTCATTAATCCGTCCACATCTTAGCAGGTGCAGTTAACTTTGCCAAGAAGAATGAAGTTTGACATTTCCTCAGGCAGCAGCTGCTGGTGGAGTTCATGCTTCTTTGCAAAGTAAGCTGCAACTGATGGGGACTAGACGGTAGCAGTTTTCTCATCCTTCCCCCTTCTGGAGAGAGTGCAGATTGGAATTGGCTTCAGGGCAGGCCTCTCTTCTACTGCCATATTTAAATGCACAAGTCAGATGACAGTGCCAATTACCTCCCAGAAATGTCAGATCAAAAAAGTCATTTGAACTACAGCTGATTCCCCCCTCCCTCTGGTTTAATGTCTTTAGTTCTCCTTTTTAATGTTAATGGCCTGCCTAGGAAATCCAACCTTTTATAGTTTATCTACTCTCTTCTTGGCCACTGGCAAAGCACTCACACAAGGCCACTTCCAGTGATGATATAATTAACAGTGATAATATTAAAATATTCAATATTTGCCATACCATTTAGGATTATCAAAGTTCATGAGTAGTTGAGTTAACCTCTTGCTCTAAAGGTCAATGCTATGAAGACAGATTTCGCATATAAATTGCTACTTCAACAACTAAACATATATTCTGGTAGATCTATATTGCTCTCTTGAGGATGTTTTCTTTTCATGTGCACCTGCCTTTGTTCAGGCTTAAAATGATTTTCCATAGGGATGGTAAGAAAAGGCTTTATACTCCAGCAGATGTTTGTAGCCATATTCACTGCTGACACCAATTGGAACCTGATCTTTAAAGCTCACTCTGTTGCTTAATTTCGTGTGTGTGTGTGTGTGTGTGTGTGTGTGTGTGAGAGAGAGAGAGAGTGGATCTTAGGTCCAAGTTGCCTGGAAATCACACTGCCTGAGTGGTCTTCCTCTGCTCTCAAAAGTTGTGGCTACTCAGTGGTGAGATAAATATATTCTCCTCATGCTTTGTAGCACTATTTTATATGTTCCAGTTCTGGGCACTAGTGCTGAAGGCAGGGTCTGAGCTGACAGGTCACAGAAATGAGCAATGCTAACTCAAGCCTTGATTTATTCCGTAGGGAAGTGAATGTTGCTTCTGCAGGACAACCTGGCTAGGAATTCAGAAGCATGATCTTGTTGCAGATAGATGGCAATGGGCAAACTAGAAACTTTAGGTAATCCTCTGCAGGTCAATTTATTTTACATTAGAAGTGTTAGATATTTTGTGATTAGGTGGTCATCTTTATATAGATTTTAAAAACTGTCACTCACTGCCTTACCCTGTCAGGGGATGTTATGGAATGTTCACAAACAGTCCAATTGCTTAAGGTGGATATTTAAACACTCGCTTTCTATTACGTGTCAATGATATAACAGGGAAAATGGTTAACAGAAATTTTCCTAATTTGAGGAAAGCAAAATATCAGCCTGCTATGTGATATTTTGAATGGTCCATTTTCAATAGTATCTGACTGCCACAAATCACACTGCATTTCTCTTTAGTGTGGCTGTGTACAGTACTAGATTCCTACTGGGCAGGGCAGAAGTCTGTACATGGACAGAAATAAGCTGGTGTTCAATTCTCTCCTGCCATGGTACCATATCTATTTATTCCTTACATTCAAGTTCTCTTCTGTCTCTTCCAGCCATGGGGTGCTAGCAGTAGGGGATAAAGAAATTTAAAATGGGCTTGAGGGGGTTGGGGATGTTTCAAATCACTATTTGAAATCACTATTTTTGATTCAAAAAAACCAAAATTGGAGACCATTTTGGCTCAGCCTTAGTTATTAGGAATTTTCATTTCTCTTGTAATATTGATGCGATCATTCTGGCCAATTATGTGACAGACAGGTTAGACATTCAAGAACAATAAATCAAAGTATAAGAGGCTTCATCTATACCTGCTAAAGTATTCATTTTATTCATGAGATGTCGGATTGGCTCTCCAAAATAGTCATCATCTCGGTATTCTACTGTGTCACCTTTAAAGCTAAACTGTTTTTCTACCCTTGTAAGGATCTACAGATCTTGTCACTTTCTAAATATTCTGTCTTGCACAGAAGTATCTCTCTGAAATAAATACACTTCCATAACCTGATTTATGCTGTAATATTTAACAGATAAAGCACCCAACTGCAAAATTTATTTTTGTACTCATTAGCTGAGAGCATCTTGTTTCTTTTCACACTTGGAAGCCAGCTGGAAGTTTTGGCTCCCACTTCCATTCAGTATCAGAGAACTCTGCTTTGATGGGCTATGTAAATAATAAGCTTGCTCTATAAAAACAGTTTCCAACAGGCCAGCACACTTCATAATAAGAGTGAGCATTTCCCATTTTGAACATGATGCCAGCAGCCAAGAACAACTTTCCTGTTTGGTGTTATCTGTGCCCAGTGTCTTGTACATGCAGAGTACACCAGGATCCATAGTTCATCCATAGCTAGGAGCACGCTGCTACTGGATGGACTAAACCAAGTTTTGACAACATGCTTGCAATGTCGCATAGGTCAGTACTTCTTGTTCACCCCACATCACATTTAAGTAGATGGGAAGCTGTGTTAATAACTGTGTTGGGATAGTAATTGTCACCCAGCATAATGTCAAAACAGACAAGATGACGCTGTGTTATTTCTGCTTCATTTTCTTTTCTTAAAGAAAACAATCACTACTAGCTGGGCCGGGCAGAGAGCATCTACGACTCTAGTTCTCCTTCTTTCCCGCCCACTCACTGCCGCTGCCAGCACCATTTTCTTTTCCCTCTGCCCACCTTCCCCCACCACTGCTGTTGTTTTCATGACTGCCTGCCCACTGCCCCACCTCCATTTTCTTTCCCTCCCCACCCACCGACCACCACTGTCGTTTTCTTGCCTGCCTGCCCGCCTGCCACTACCGTTTTCTTGCCCACCTGCTGCCATTTTCTCCACCCACTACCAGAGCCACTGCCATTGCTGTTTTCTTCCTCCCACCACCATCTTTGCCCCCTCACCTGCAAGCCTGTCCGCTGGCAGCGCTGCTTTCCTCTCCCCCTGCCAGCAGCTCATTCACAAACTCTCATGAGAGCTGCCACACATGGGATTAGAGATGGGTACGCCTTAGAGAAATAGATAGATAGATAGATAGATAGATAGATAGATAGATAGATAGATAGATAGGGGCCTGATAAGAACCATGACCATCATGACACATAGGAAGGGATTTTTAACTCTTTCCCCTAGCACTGCAGTTCTAGTTAAAATGCCTCCCTCCTGAAAGCTATATAAGCCTTGGAAAGGAAGCTTCCATTGACCCAATGGAAGTTCCTTCCTTCCCACAAATGGAAGCTTCAGGGGAATGGTGTCCATTACTATCAGCACTGCAGCATGAAGAGAAGGAGTTAAATGCCCTTTCTTCTCCATGCACTGGAGTCCTCATCCTTATTCCACCACAGCTGCTATTTTAATTAAGACAATGGAAGCAGAAATGGCGTGATTAATGTCTCGGCTGCTTAGACCCTCAGTCAGGCCCAAGAAGCAGAGCCCAGGAAGGGGGTGTGCATTCAAGAACTGGCTGGAGACACAGTACTTGGATTTCCCATTAATGCTTTAGGGGATTGCTTTAGCCTCAGTGAATGGTGACTATGAGAGTACCCTTTTCCTATCTTCGGCATAAGTGGATTGCTGTCATTCCTTCCTATGGGGAAAAGTGGAGCATTCCACTTGGCTGAGGGGGGAAAGAATGTGAGCCAGAACAGTATTGTGGGGAAGGATGGAAGAGAGTCAAGGCAATATTAGAGAATAATATTGGAGTGGGAAGTTGGAGAGTTGGAGTGGGAAGAGCCAGTGCAAGAGAGGTGCTGGGAGTGTGGGCAAAAGAGGCTGGGAAATATTTCTAGAAAAGAGAGCCAGAGGAGATGGGGGGAGGGGCAAGATGGAAGAACTTAAGTGAGGTGGGGCAAAAGGCTGGTTGGGATAGGAATGGTAGAAAGGGCTGGCTTCCCCCTTTCATTCCTTCCTCCTCTCCCACCCAGAACATTTCAGGGATATTTATCTTATCAGCAGGGGCATTCCTTTCAAGAGGCATGATGAGGCAGTTATTTCAGATGGCAAATTATTGGGACACTATCAGACTGGCAAGATGGCCCTCTGTTGCTGCCATTGTATCAGCTGTTCAGGAGCAATCTGACCCTTGTGAGCTATGCAAGGAGTGCTTCCTTTCTAGAAACACAAGAGGCAGCTGCTGGCATCCTCCCCTCCTTTCCATCACCTGTGCCACTTTCAAAGTGTGCAAGGGTTGGTTTTGAAAGGGGACTGCCACCCCACCCCAATCATGGGGCAGGACAGCATTTGGCATCTCACCTCTGGTGTTATGATATCTTGGTTCACCCCTTCTTATTAGATAGATAGAGAGCTGGATTGCATGAGAAGTTCAACTTCTCATCATGCAATTATGGATGTGAGGGCACCATTCCACTTTGCCTAATCTCAGTGTATGTGGCGGGGGGGTGTGTGTCCATCCACACCACACATGATTTAAATACTAATTTAATGTGTGTGTGTGTGTGTGTGTGTGTATAAAATCAACCAATGATGGGGAGGTTTGGATGAGTCTCCCTCTCTCTCTCTCTCATGATTATGAAAAGCACACATATGTACTTGGAAGGGAAGCAGGATATGTGTTTTTATCATGTGGTGGGTGAATGCCAGATAGATAGACAGACAGGAGCATTGGGACCAATCTGTATGAAAAAGAGCAGGCATGATTATTGGTGGTTGGGGTCACTGAGGACTGAGAGGAGATTTAGCTCCTAATCCAGTGGTGTCTCAGAGTCTTTGGGGGAAAGAAAATCCTAGCCTAGGTTTTGGTGTAGGTTGGTGCTTGCTTAATAAGCATTGGTGGCTGCAAGCGAACAGTCACACCCTACCTCGCTAGGTTGGTGAGGGCTGAAGGAAACAGGCTGGCAGTTTCTGAACATGGCCAGCTACAGGGTAATGTTATTGCTTTTAGTTCTGCTAATTCTGGCTGATATCCAGACTAATGTTGCTCACCCCGAAAGATGTTTCATGTGTGTAACAAGGAAGAAGCAGTTCTTGCCATTCTCCACTGAGTAGATCCGCTATCCGGGTTAGGTAGGACACAAAGAGAGCCATTCTACCTTTTTCTTTGGATCGTCTGTGGCACCGGTGCATTTTGAACTGTTTCCAGGCTGCTTTATCAAAGGGTTCTGTGGAAAGCAGGGTCAGGGAGAGAAGAATTGCTGCAGTATTGAGGAATGCCTCTCCACAGCTCATGCAATGCATTGTGGGATACTGGAGGGCCCAGCTCAAGGTTTTCTTCTCTCGCAGAGTGCATGGCAGCCCAATTGTATGGTAGTCAGGTAAGTAAACCTAACCAGGGGCTTGGGTGGTCCGAGAGACATAGGTTGTCTCTCAGACAAGCACGCCTCCCCTCCCGCCCACCCCCATATGGTCATGAGAACGGGTTCACTGCCTGCATGTGCACCTGCATTTTCCTGTCTGCTTCACTTGTATATATTTGTACTTCAACAATGCAATACAATTCTCATGTTTTCTCCCTAGAAGGGAACTGACTCAGCAAAAATCTGTCCCTGAAACTTGCTATCATTTAGGAGATGTGGCGAACTCTGTCAGCAGTTTATTTCAGTCTTAAAATGATGTTGAAGTAAGCCTTTTGAGGACTAATTAAGTTAGAACTGTGCTTGTGCAAAATGTCTCAGATTACACAGAGGTATGCTGGGACAGAAAAACCAAAGTTACCTTAATCTATTTTGAGCGCTAATTGGAACTCAGAGGTTTCTTGTAAGCCAGAAATGTCCTCCCCTGTGATTTTTGTTTTTGAAATTCAGAAATATTTAGGGACTTTCTGTATGACTCAAAAGCTGCAAATCTTACTTGATATTCTCACACACACTTACACACTTGCTTGCTATTATTTTCTTCCAGGTATGTATAGAAAGCATGGAATCAGACTGAAATGCATGGAATTCCTGGATGAATGGTATCTGATGGATTCCTGCATGCATGGAATCAGGCTGAAAATCTTGCAGATACTGCATTATTGTTTTAAAGATTTTTTTTTCCTAATGGACCAACACAGCTACCAGCTTTTGATTTCTAAATTATAATATCTGCTCCCTCTCTGAATTGTGGCAGACATTTAGAAGCAATGCTTATTCCATTAGGCTCATCAGTGCTAATTCTCTGCAATAATATGAAAGAAATGTAGAAAATTAGCATCTTTGGTTGTTGTCTCTTTGTGGTGCAGTAATAAAATTCCACTTCCCCCTATTATCCTAGTTCTACAAGGGTTATTTTTTTTTAATGATGTGCTTGGAAATCTACACATCTGGTTTTTGGAATGTAAATAAAGAAGAGCTTCCCTTTAGCAACAAAGACTGTTTCAAGGCCTTCCTATTGTTACTGTGCTTGTGACAGAAGCATACTGACACTTAGGGGCTTGCTAATAATGTGTTTCCGTTAGCTATAGGAAAAGCCAACTTGGCAGGAATTACCACCTTTTATGCCTTCCCATCTTGCTGTAAGTAGTGTTTTAAAAGCTGTGAACATGCAGATTTCTAATGGCTAGCTAAACTAGTGAAGTTGTTTTCTGAGTTCAATCAATAGTTCCTGTCACTGCTAAGTACTCTTTAACTAGGGAGCCAGTGAGCTGCTAGCTGTTGGACATATTCTACTGAAGAGTCATGGTTTCTTATTCACATTTCTCAGACTGAGCCTGTTAGGTGTCAAGGTACCTAGAAGTTGAGGTATCAGCAGATTGCCACTTGTTCATTTGGATCTACATGTCATCAATGGGCAGTGTTGCCCTTGCAAATTCAGAAATGCAGGGGCTCTCCATGACAGCCCCCCTGGTCATGCCCACCTCAACAGCCAGAGAAGCCAAGCAGTGCCGGCGCTCTGTCCCTGAGTCCCCCCTCCACTCAGGGCCGCCGAGAGCTGGTTCGGGCCCCAATGAAAAAAGATTTTGGGCCTCCCCAGCAAAGGCGGAGCGGCTAAAAAATATTTACATGGGATTTGTATTGATGTGCAAAAACAAACAAACATGCCCTGCATGGTATACAAATGAAACATGGAATAGGAAAAGAAAACATTTATTCTTAAAGAACATATTTTAAAAATTTAAATCAAAATCACATATAATGTATCAAATTATTATAATTCACATTGCAGTAAATACTCACAAAATGCAACCTTGCAAATTGCAACTTTTTGCAAATTGCAACACTCGTATATTGCAACATATTTAAAATTAATTACTCGCTATTCATCTCGTACTGCACGGGAGATGGCAATGGTAAACCCCTCCTGTATTCTACCAAAGAAAACCACATGGCTCTGTGGTCGCCAGGAGTCGACACTAACTTGAGGGCATAACTTTACTTTACTTTACTCGCAAAATGCAACTGCTTTTTGTTTTTCACTAAAATGTTACATTTTTACTTTTAAAAATAATTTTAAATAATTTTTATTTCATTATCCTGAAATAGGCAAAACAAGGAGAGGAGAGAGAGCAGGCCAATGTGCCAAGTGGGCACCCTCCACCTCTTTTTTCCCTCAGGGGCTGACTGACTCACCTAGCTGATTGAGGTTTTTTTTAAAAAGTTTTCTCCACTCCTCCCCCTGCCCCCCTCTTAACTTTACTTATAAAGCAAGCACTTAAAGAAGAAAAAGAAGTAGTAAAATAAATGTTCCCTCCAGCGCCTCCGCCTCTGCTCCTTCCCTGCTTTCTCTGTTGCTCCTTCGCGCCTTGCCTTTCTCTTGTATGATGCAGGCGCAGGCAGGCGGGGGAGAGACTTGGGCTCAGCAGTACCCCCGGGATTATTTATTTATTTATTTATTTTATACATTTCTATACCGCCCCAAACCAAAATCTCAGGGCAGTTCACAATCCTAAATCAATACAAAAGCAAAAAACATGAAAATCAATTAAAACTCCAAAAAGCTGTCTAAAAACAAAAACAATTTACAATATTTAAAATTACAAAAGCTAAAAGGCCTGGTTAAAAAGCGGGAAGTGCATTCCAAAAAGCGGGAAGTGTATTCCATGTCAGCGGGAAACACATTCCAAATTAATAATAATAATAATAATAATAATAATAATAATAATAATAATAATAATAATGTATTCAATATCTATATCCCCCTTCCAAACATGGCTCAGGGTGGTTTACACAGAGAAATAACAAATAAGATGGATCCCTGTCCCCAAAGGGCTCACAATCTAAAAAGAAGACAGAAACCAGCAACAGTCACTGGAGGTACTGTGCTGGGGGTGGATAGGGCCAGTTACTCTCCCCCTGCTCAATAAAGAGAATCACCACTTTTAAAAGGTGCCTCTTTGCCAAGTTAGCAGGGGTCTAGCAATCAAGTTAGCAATCATGATGATTGATGAAGATGATGGACAGCGATTAGGTGGGAGGGGTGAGCCTGCCACCGCCACCCCCCCCCCCACTGTAAGCTGTGCTCACTCGGCAGCACAGCATCGGTGGCGGCCTGGCCTGGCAAGAGGCAGCTGCAGTAAGTCTCCCTCAATTTGGGGTGTAGGGGTGCGCCCAAGCAGTGAGTACAAAGCAGGAACATATGCATACCCTGGACCCCCTTCCAGACCACCAGTCCCTGATAATTTGTACCGGCTTCCCCCCACCCTCTCATCAGCCCTGCATCCACTACACCCCTGTCAAAGGGGCATGCTGTGACTGGCCCCAAGACAAGATCCATCTGGTTAGGTTTTGTCTATGGCTGAGAGTGGATTGGTCTGTCTGTATCCCTGATGTAACTTTGAGCTACAGGAAGCTTTTCAGATGAGGCTTCTGATGCCCTTTCACTCCTCCAGAATGGAGGGGGTGGTGGTGTTTACATATCAGCTAGATTTACCCCGAAGTCCCTGCGAGTTATCAGGGAACAGTTCACACACAATTCGGGTTTTTCACTGTGCATTAGATTGTAACCCGACTTATATCCAGGATACAAAAATCTACTATTTGTGTCAGGTTTTTTGGACAACTTTGAATTTGCAGTAAAGCCTCCCAGTAAACCTGTGGTAAAACCTGCTGTGCATAAAAGCCTCAGGTCAGAAGCTGCCACTTTCTGATCTGCAGTTACATGACTCTGGAAATGTTACCTCATGTAACTCTGTGGTATAATTCTCAAATGTTTTGGCTTGCTAATACAGGAGACTCATGATTATCACAGGTTCTCTGTTCATGGTTTCATCTATTTGCAGTTGACCTATATATAAAACTGGTTTCCATTATTGCGGGGGTGAATTTTGCTCATTTGCTGTTCCTGTGCTTGCAGGCTTGGAGGCATTTTTGGAGGCACCTCCTCTTTCTCCCTGGATGCCCCCTTCCTCCACTTCCTAGAAGTGTAGCACTGAGATTGCTGGCTATACAGGGACTAGCCATTGGAGCAAACAGATACAGATTTACATGAGCTGGCCAGCAGGTGGTGCTGTGAAAATTGCACAAAGCCCATGCTTAGCATGTGGCCAGGCTGTCAAATCATGCTACAGGGTGCATGGGAATCTATGAAAACTAAGCACTTGGCTGTGAGCAAGACTGCATGAGAAGCTAGTGTGGAAGCTTGAAAAGCCCACACTAAACTGCCATCTGGAAAAGCCTTTAGTTTGCATGTGAGCCCCTCAACTAAAACCAAAGTAGCAAAGCTGAAACCAGCAAAGGCAGGAGCAGTCAGCACATGAACCAAGGAGAAAAATCCCCCCATTCAGGGGGCTCCAAATGCCCACTGAAACTATGTAGCTTTTGCCTAGCACTGGAAGTAGGGGTGTGCATTCTGGTTCTTTCTGAACCTGATTCAAATAGAATTGGCCTGGTTTGACTGGTTCAGACTTGAACGGAACTGGACCCCGCAAAAGGGGTGCTGGTCTGGGTTCAAGCAGAACCAGAACCGATTCTAACCTGTTTGGAGGTTCGAGGGCATGCTTGCAAAGGAGAATCCAGTGAGGATCCCTTCCACAAGCAAGGGGGTAATCCTACCTACCTAAAAAGCACAGTGACCAGGATCCCTTTCACAAGCAAGGGGGTAATCCTACCTCCCTAAAAAGCACAGCCAGAGGCGTAACTATAGGGGGGCAGGGGGGGCACGTGCCCCGGGCGCCATCTTTTCTGGTCACGTGGGGGGCGCCGCCATGACAAAAATATATTTTTTTAATTTTTTGTTACTTTTTTGTTAATACAAATGTTTCCTGCTCAGTGCAGCAACGCTGCAGCAGTCAAGGGAGCGCGTCGGTGCCCCCTCCCCCACGAGCGGTCCCTTCCGCGCCACCCGTCCCCCCCCCCCATTGCTTTGCTGGCACCTGGCGGCCAGTCAGTGGCCTGGCTTGGCGGCGGCGGTGGGCGCTTGTGAGGAAAAACCTAAGTATAATGTAGTATGTTGGGGGGCGGGGGGCACGGGGGGCGCCATTTCAGTGCTTGCCCCGGGCGCCGTTTTCCCTAGTTACACCTCTGAGCACAGCGACCAGAACTGGACCATGCTGGAGCACTGGGCCAAGTCAAGGGAGGAGGAGCTGTGCCATTGCCACACCCTTGGGTTACAGGTGGCCTCTCACCTGCCCCATTAGGATTTTTTTTTTTAGGTAGGCAGGGTTCCACCACCACCACCCTTCTTGCAAAGGGGGAATCCTCACTGGATTCCCCTTTACCAGCATGCCCCCTTGATCCTGTTGGGAATTCTCTCTGGTAAGAGAAACCCTTTTTCATTATAACAGAGTGCACAGAGGCACAACACAGCAGAATTTGGTTAGGCATGAGCGTATGCTGAGAGTAAAATAACTTGGAGCCAGTTCATAGTTTCAAATCAATATAAGGAGTATTTATTATATTCTAGATAGTAAAGTGAAGAGATAGGGTCTCTAATCTAGCTAGCTAGCTGGATGTAGATGGATTCTGCATCTCTGCACACATGGTGCAGGGAGAAAGGAGCTTGCATGTTGCAAGGGAGAGGTAGGGAAGAGAAGAGAAGGAAGAGGAAGTGAGTGGCTGGATGGAAGTCCCTAAGAACAACAATCTACATATCCAGTGATAGTCTCAGAGCAGTAGAGAAGGGATGACCAATGTCTTGACCCTCTAGCCCACTAGTCTGACTTACTAGTCTGTCCTCCTATGTCATTGAGACAAGAGACAGCGTATAGTCCTTCACTTCCAACAGATCCACCAAACCAGATCCAAACACTCAGTTCCAAACATCAGTTTGCAGGGGCGAAGCAAGGGGAGAGGGGGCCCGTGTTCATTCCTCTCTCTGGTGGCCCCCCAGAGTGAGGGAGATAATGAAGAAAATAGAGAGGGATGGAGCTGGAGGACCCTCAGGATCTGGGGGGGCCCTCAGGATCTGGGGGCCCTTGTTCTTTGAACCCTTTCGCTTAATTATAGCTACGCCCCTGCCGGTTTGACATTCAGGCTGAACTGTGGGCCAGTTTCACTTAAACTGGTTCACAATCAGGCAGTCCTTAGTGATGTGCGGTTCGGTCCGGATCCGGACCGGTTCGTCCCGAACCGGTCCGGATCCGGCGGTTCGATCCCGGACCGAATCGGGCCCTTCTGGGACCGATCCGGACCGAATCCGAGTCGGTTCGGCTCCGAACCGGCTCGGGTTTCCCAAACCGGTTCGGGAGTTCAATTGAGTCTCTGGAGTCAGTGGAGTGTCCCTTTAAAGTTTGAAGTGTGTCCTCCATTTTGTGGCTCATTCCTGAAACTTTTGCTCCTAGCATCCATTTTGTGATGCTATTTTCAGGCATTGTATTGGCTGCGCTATTGATCCTTTGATTGGCCAGAATGAGTCCTTTGGTCTGGTAGGCTGCTTGGCTGTTGCACTGTTGAGAGCTGGCACCCTGTTGGCCGTGGGGGGAGTGCAAAGGTGGGGGCTCCCAAAGGAGGGAATTTCAAACCTATATAAACCCAAGCCTCTTCTCTGGAAACTTCTCTTGGCTGCAGTTGTGGGATCATCTCTGAGACCTTGCTTGCTCTTTTGCTGCTGGTGTCTGCTGTGAGTCCCTGCTGACTGTGTGTCACATTAGTGTGTGTCTGTCTCTCTGCTCTCTCTGTGTGTTGTTGTGTGCCACCTTGTCCATCTGCCCTCTGTCTGTCTCTGTCCAAACCTCTTTAATACTTTCCCCTCAACTTTTTCCAACTTTTCCTGTTGTGTTTTCTGTTCTCTTCACCCTTTCTCTCTCAACCCTTCTCCCAAAGTTTTGGCTTTCCCTCCTCCCCCCCCCCACCCCCATCTTCTGCATTGCTTTCCTGTTTTTGTGCCTTGCCTGACTTTTGTTCCACTTTTTGAGTTTCATTCAATTATTGCTTCTGTGTAAATTTATATATTTGCTGATTTTGGTTTTTAATTAATAACTTCTGCTATTGTTATTGCTGGCTGCCTGTCTGAGTTGTGTTTCTGAGGATTTAGTTTATATTATTGCTGCAATTTGATTCCTTGTGTTCTGATTTTGATTGTTAATTTGTTCCCCTCTGGCCCTGCTCCTAGCTTCCCCCCTCCCTCCCTCCCACCCAGATAAGATTGTTTCCCTCCTGTGCTGCTGCCTGTTGAGCCTTGCATTCTTTGGATTTCTTTGTGGAATTAGGTTCTGGTTTTGGTTTTGCTCCCTGTGTGTGTCCCACCCACTCCCCCAGTCCCTCCCCGTGGTAGTTGTTACCCCCCCCCCCCGCCCTGAGACTTTCTGGCTGCCCTTTGGTTTCCTTTTTTTAACTTTGTGTATAGATTGTTTTGATTCAAATTTGATTGTTCCCCTGTGTGGTCCTGCTCCTAGCTTACCCCCTCCCTCCCCTCCAGAAACCCACTCCCCCCACTGCCACCTCCTCCTCCTCCACTCCTGCCCTGCCTGCCCCCTCCCACCCAGACTGAGTGTTGTTCCCCATCCTCCCTGGTGCTGCTGCTGCTGCCTGTTGAGTCCTGTCTTAGTTACTTTGGTTTTTTGTGTGAAATCAATTAGCTTCTTTTGGTTCTGGTTTTGCTGTGTGTGTGTCCCATTCCTCCCTGCTGGTTGTTGTTGGTTCCTCTCCCCCCCCCCAGACTTTCTGCCCATTGTTCCCAGGTGTTTTTTTTTTTTTGGACTTTTTTTCATATTGTTTGGTTTGCTTTGATTGATTCATTGATTGTTCCCCTCTCTGTGTGGCCCTCTGCTCCCAGCTTCCCCCCTCCCTCCCCTCCAGAAACCCACTCCCCCCACTGCCACCTCCTCCTCCTCCACTCCTGCCCTGCCTGCCCCCTCCCACCCAGATTCATCCCCCTTGACGCATACTAATCCCCCCAAAACACACCCTGCCCTCTGGTCTCTCCCCCTCTTGCCCCCGACTCCCTGCTACATACCCCAGACCCCCTGAAACACACTCGACCCCCCAAACACCCTCTGTTGGTCTCTCCCCCTCTTGCCCCCCTGACTCCCCGCTACATACCCCAGACCCCCTGAAACACACTCCACCTCCCAAACACCCTCTGGTCTCTCCCCCTCTTGCCCCCCGACTCCCCGCTACATACCCCAGACCCCCTGAAACACACTCCACCCCCCAAACACCCTCTGTTGGTCTCTCCCCCTCTTGCCCCCCGACTCCCCGCTACATACCCCAGACCCCCTGAAACACACTCCACCTCCCAAACACCCTCTGTTGGTCTCTCCCCCTCTTGCCCCCCGACTCCCCGCTACATACCCCAGACCCCCTGAAACACACTCCACCCCCCAAACACCCTCTGTTGGTCTCTCCCCCTCTTGGGACCGTCACCGCTGCTGCTGCTGTCCTCCCACACCCGAATCCCCCTCCCTGCTGCTACATTACAGCTCCTCCTCTCTTCTTCCCCTCTCTCTCTCTTTCTCTCTCCTCATCCCTTCACTTCTTCTTCCTCCCACAGCTGCAGCCACACAGTATCCTACCTCCAACCTCACCTGGAGGTCCCCGCCATCGGTTATTTTTCTTTTGAAAGTTGTTTTATTTCATTTGTCTCTGCTTGGGGGTGAGTTGAGCAACAACACATAAATAGTGTGGTCTCCTCACTTCTGCCCCTCCATCGTTGAACTACCCCGGTTGCCTGTGCCTCGTGCGGCCGCCCTGTTGTGTCCCAGCCCAGGGGGTTGGCTGTTGGCGGCGCATCCGTGACCAGCAGTGAGCGGCAGGAGAAGGACCGGAAGAAGAGGGGTTAGTGCGTGTGCAATTGTGCACCTTTTGTTGCCCCCTTTCTCTCCCTAGCTGGCGGTTTTAAATAGGGACACCCCTATCTTGAAATGCATTTGGGTGTGGGGAGGAGGGAGAGGAGATGTACCGTTGTAACTTGTGTCTTCATGCCCAATAAAGAAATTGCTGCTGCTGTGTGTTGCGTTGCATTGCATGCGTCTTGCAGGTGGTTTTTGAACAGGTGCCTTCTTCCAGAGTGTTTCCTTGCCTCTGGGGCAGTCTGAGTGGGGTCAGGGGATCGGATGCTGCCACTACATGCTGGGCCAATGCCATGCCAGAGTGCTTCCTTGCCTCTGGGGCAGTCTGAGTGGGGTCAGGGGATCGGATGCTGCCACTACATGCTGGGCCAATGCCATGCCAGAGTGCTTCCTTGCCTCTGGGGCAGTCTGAGTGGGGTCAGGGGATCGGATGCTGCCACTACATGCTGGGCCAATGCCATGCCAGAGTGCTTCCTTGCCTCTGGGGCAGTCTGAGTGGGGTCAGGGGATCGGATGCTGCCACTACATGCTGGGCCAATACACACATATGATGATGATGTTCAATCCATGATGCTGCCATCAAGTGTTTGCTGCTGCTTGCTTGCCATGGCATTGGGCGGGCAGAGTCACAGAGTGGGTGGGTTCAACCTCTGTTTAGGTGTGACTGGGTTCTGGTTTTGGTTGTGTGCAATTTAGAGTCACTAAATAGGCTGCATTGAGTTTGATGCTCCCCCCACAGGAGCATTACTTGAGAACCACCCCCCAGAACCCACACTTTGTGTTCCAGTTCACTAAATAAGGCTTTCCTCCTTTGATCTGCAGGTTCCCAAGCATTGACTGCGTCCCTCCCCCACCCCCGGTAGGTGCTGTGCCCTCCCCCCATCCACTCTCCCCCCCAAAAAAGTTAAAAACTTGCCACCCACACCACAACTACTCCACCCAACTGCCCGTGCCACCCACACCAGGGGTCCACCCTTTAACCCCCTATTTTTTTAAAAAACCCTCCCAGACCCATCTCCCCAATTGGCTTGGTTGACTCCCGAGTCCCAAATTCTAAAAGGACACCCTCCCCCTCACTTCAATTGGCTTCCCCCCCATCAAAAAGTCTTCCTTTCCCCCCAATTGGCTTCCTTTTTTAAAAACAAACTCCCCCCCCCGCCGTCTCCAAATCAGCTGCCTTTTTTTTGGCCCCTAAGCCCCTCCAAATTATTTTTTTGACCCTGTCTCTGGCCTTCCTCCTAAAGTCTCCCTCCTTCTGACCTAGCAGCATGTCTGAGCGCCGTGTGGCGGGCAGGGCTCGCTCAAGGCTGGCAGGCAGAGGTGGGAGAGGCCAGGTGTGGGGTGCGCCTGCGGCAAGGGGAGGGAGAGGACGCGGGGAGCCTGAGGACACCCCAGTTCTCCCCATTGTAGAATTCTTTGCTCCGGCCCCATCTTTGGTGCGCAGGATTCAGTTCCCCACGCCTGCTGCCGCCAATCGCGGCAGAGGCACCGTTAGGGCTGTGGCGGGTCCCTCCTCGCCGGCGGCACCAGGTGCTGCTGAGCTACCGCCAGTTGTTGAGGTGGAGGAGACTGTGGAGTTGGAAGAGCAGGTAGAGGGCGGTGAGGACCGTGCGGCTGGCAGCGATGCAGCCAGGTTCTCCCTCCCTCTGGGGCCCCTTCCCCCTATCCTTTCGCCGCTCAGTGGGGCCCCCCCTCGTGAAGCCCGACACTCTGGTGGGGAGCGGTCTGGCGAGGTGGTGGAGGAGAGGCCTGCCTCTCCGATGCCAGTTCAGCCGGGCCCTTCCTCCGCTGTGGAGGGCGGAAGGGGCGGGTTGGGTGGCAGCAGTGGGCAGGCAGCGGCGGCCGCCCCCCCCCAGGACTGCAGCCACCCTGCGAGAAACGGCCTAGGACGGCGCCCAGGGCGCAGGAGGCCAAGGGCAGTGGTGCATGGGTGCATTTTGAGGTCCCTCAAGATGACCCATTCCACGCCCGCTGTGTCCACTGCAGGATGCTTGTCAGCCATGGAAGGGACCCTGCGCACCTGGGTACGACGCCTATGTGGAGACACATAGAGCGTCACCACCCAGGTCTCAGGGGACAGGCTGGCAGTGCTAGTGCGCCTTGTGCATCTGCCACTAGGGCGGGCAGCGGCACTGTGCCAGCCAGCAGGCAGGCTACACTGCCCGTCCAGCGGTGGACACAGTCCTCGGGCAGCCAGCGTATTGTTCGCGTGGACCATCATCACCTCACCCGCCTCATAGGGGAGATGATTTCCACCGATGACCAGCCGTTTCAGGTGGTCGAGAACAACGGCTTCCGCCGGATTCTCCAATACCTGGCTCCCGAATACGTCATCCCCTCAAGGACCACGTTCAGCCGGAACGTGGTCCCCTCCCTGTACCGCCGGTGCAGGGAACTCGTGTCGGCCGAGCTGCGTGCAGCTCCGGGCGGGACAAGCGTGCATTTCACGACTGACCTTTGGACCAGTGTCAGTGGGATGCACGCTTCTTTCCTGGCCCTCACTGCCCACTGGTGGGGCCCGGAGAGTGAGGGGACCTCCGCGGGCGATGCTTCCGGGTCCGGCGCGGCTCCCGCTGCACTACGGCACAGGTGGGCCGTCCTGCACATGGAGACGATGGACACGAGGCACACCGCGGAGGAGGTGGCGGCCGTACTCGACCGCCAGATAGAGGAGTGGATTGGCGGGTGTCCACACCTCTCCCGCGGCTTCATTGTCACCGACAATGGAGCCAACGTTACCGCCGCTGTCGAGACAGTCATGGACTGTGTGAACATACGGTGTATGGCACACACGCTCCATCTGACCGTCAGGGACGCCCTTGGCCTTAAGGAGCTGAAGGCGTCCCAGGAGAAGGGGGCCCGCCCCATCCCAGTTGCTGTTGCTGCCACGGCCACGCTTGTGGATAAGTCTCGCAAGCTGGCCGCCCACTTCCACCGCAGCGAGAAGTCCAGGAGACTGCTTCGCCAGAAGCAGGATGACCTTGGCCTTCCTCGCCATCTCATCCCTACGGATGTGGAGACGCGGTGGAACTCCACCTTCCTCCTGTTCCAGCGCCTGTTGGAGCAGGAGAGAGCCCTTGTCGCCCTGGCGAGGGATGAGTCCTTGGATGTCTGCGACTTCTCGAACGCAGAGTGGAAGCAGATGTCCGAGGCGGTGTCGGCACTCGAGCCCTTCCAGCTTGCCACGAAGGGCTTGTGTGGCGACACCACTCCCTTGAGCCAGGCGCTGCCCACAGCTGTTGGTCTCGAGAAGCTGATGGGTGGACTCCATATCTCTCTGACCACGCCAGAGGGTCGTGCTCTGGCTGGGAGGCTGAGGTCTGGGGTTGACAAGCGGCTCGTTGATGTGCTGGGAGACAGGGAGGAGTATGTCCTCGCTTGTCTCTGTCACCCAGCCCTCAAGGGCAATGCCGTGAGTGCCGACGACTTGCCCAGGTGGAAGGGCATCCTGGTCGAGAAGGTTAGGGAGGAGGAGGCCGCTAGGGCCCGCAGAGACCAGGGTGTTGGTAGTGGTGCGGGGGCAGCCCTCGCGGCCCAACCCGCACCCAGCAGCAGCATGGGCGGCCAGCCGGCGTCAGCTTCCCCTTCCCCTCCCTCTTCCCAGTCCAGCAGCGCGGCATCCCAGGCGGCACCATCGCAGCAGCCATTTGCTACCGACTCGAGATCCGCCCAGTGGTTTCAGCGGTTCTGCTATGGCGCCATGCCTGGTATGCGGGAGGCTCGACCTGCCAGGCCCCCCTCCAGTCCTGAGCAATGCGTTGCGCAGTACTTGGAGGAGCCTGTGGAGGGAGACGGCGTGGACTGCGCACAGTTCTGGGCGAGCCGCCGCCAAGTCTGGCCGGACCTGGCGGTGGTGGCTGTGCGCCTCCTCTCCTGCCCCCCAACCAGTGTCCAGAGCGAGCGGGTGTTTTCATGTGCCGGGGACGTGGTGACACCCTCTCGCTCCCACTTGGACCCTGGTCTGGTGGAGCAGCTGGTCTTCCTTAAGGTGAACCTCCCCCTGTTGGGCTACCCCAAGCTGGAGTTTGAGCCGGGCGAGTGATTACCGTGGGTTGCCCCATGGTTGGTCACCTGCCTGGCTCGACCTCTGTGCTTATCCCTACCCTCCCCCCTTCCACCTCTAGCTGAGCTGACGTGACAGATGCTGAGCCGTGCCAGCCAGTCGCAGCGTGTAGTGTGCCCACACAGAGATGCAGTTGTAGTAGTAGTTGTAGTGCTGCGACTGGCCAGATGTTTACAATGCCCACGCCCACCTAAAAAGAAACCCAATGCTGACCAGCACAGGCCCTTTATCTATCCACCTGTCAGCATTTGGGGACCTGGCGTGGGCACGGCACACCCCCCCCCAAAGTAGAACAGCCCACAGAGTACTAGACTTAGCGGCAGCGGCGGGTATACGTTCTAAAATGCAGTGTAGATATGTAAATACTGTATGTAAATAAACATGTAAATAAATTTTTCTTTTAAAACCCCATGTTAAAATCAAGCCTCAAAATTATGCAAAAGAAAGAAAAAAAGGTGACAAAGGGAGAACAAATGATGAATGCCAAATGAATTGATTTTATTGAAAATGTTACCAGAAATCATGTGTGGGGGGCTTGGTTTACATGGAGAAAATGATTGGGTGATTTTTTGAAATGAAACGAATGAATTATTATCATCTTATGTTCATCTTGATTGTGGTCACTGTTGATGTTGGCTGATGGCAAAAAACCCCAAACCATCAGAATAGCAATGAACTGGCTGCCAACACAACATATTGATTGATAACTGTGCAGGGGGGGAATTGGGTCTGTGTGTGTGTGTGTGGTGCAGGCTCAGTCTGTCTCTTCCTGTTGTGTGTCTGTCTGTCTGTCTGTCTGTGTGAATGGATGCCTAGCACTGTCTCTGTGTGTGGATGCTTTCTGTGTGTAGTGTGGTGTGTGTCTGTCTACATGTTTTTTTTTCCTCCCCCCCAACTCCCTCCCCCCCATGCCTCCTTCCATCCTTCCCCTCTCATCCTCTCCCCTTCCTCTTCACCACCTTCCATCCTCCCTCCCTTCCAGCCCACCACCGCCTCACCTGCCCCTAACCCCGGTCTGGCAGATGATGAGAGTCTGGTCTCTCCCACCGAAGCACACACGTGAGCATGTGTGTGCACAAATATGTGGCTGACCAACTCTGAGCCGGACCCTCCCCCCTTCAATCCCCTCTACATCCCTCTCCCCCTCCCCTTTCCTCCCCCCTGCCTCCCTGCCTCCCTCCCTCCCCCCTCCTAGCTAGCAGCGCACACATACACACACAAAACACCTGTGGTGGCAAACACCACCAGCACACATGCACTCACACTGGTGCCACCACCACCTCTGCCTTGGGCCTCTGTGTCCTTGAGCAGATATGTGGTGGTGGACCAGAGAAGCATTTCTTTCCAGCAAGGCAAAAGGCATGCACTCACTGCACACACACACACACACACACACACACACACACACACGAAGAGGTGAAAAGACGAGAAGAGGCAACTTCTAGAACCAGCAGCAGCAGGTGAGTGTCGTGTAATTGTGTTGCTTCCCAAGGCCACTGCCCATGCTCAATGCTCAGTCTGCTGAAACTAAAGAACTAGCTACAATCATCCTTCCTCACACGCAGCTCAGCTGCACAGCACACTGACTAACTAGACACTACAGCTGGTGGTAGAAAAAACAGAAGTCTAGATTCTAGAAGATGTCCTGGTGGATTTTAAACTTTCAAATCTGTGCTAGGATTGCCTTGCCTCCTCCTCCTCCTGCTGCCTGTAATTGTGCCCTCTCCCCTTGCAGTTGCGCCGTTGTGATGGGTTGGTGATGTGCGTGCGCCGTCTACTTAGCTCTCTCCTCCTCATGTTGGCTGGGCTTGCCAGGCACTGGCTGGCAGCAGCTGTTGGCTGTGTGCTAGGCTCAGGCTGTGGCGCGCGTGACTGGACTGGGAATGTTATTGTAGCGGCAACACTGGTTGTGGTGGTAGCAGTAGTAGCTGTTGTTGTTGCTGGGCTGGTGGCTGCTGGCCTGTGCTGACTCTGCGCACTTGGTCTGGTCTGGTCTGGTCATTTGGATGCAGATGTAGGGTGTGTGTGCATCATCCATGCGGAACATCAGAGCAGAGCAGAGCAGGTTGGCTGGCTTCTGTCTGTCGGGCCTAGTCAGTGGCAGGCACTGAGTGAGGCGGTGGTTTCTTTGGGCATCACGTCACCCATCATGCAGAGCGGCAGGTCTGCTGCTCTGCTGCTCCGCCTCCTGCTTCTTCTCTGTGTGTGCTGCTCTTGTGCTTAGTGTGCTGCTCCGCTGCTGCTGCTGTGCTGGCAGGCAGCACAGCAGTGGCCTTTTTGTTAGATCAGAGAGTGGGTGTTGTCTCTCTGAGTGTCCTCCTCTTACTTGCTTGGATAGGAGTGGTGGTAGTAGGTAGGCATTAAGATGGACTGACTAGGTGTTACGTGTTAGGGCGCCCAGAGAGAGGGGCCAAAAAGATGGGGTGGCAATTGTTGGGTTGCTCCTAGTATTATTGGTGAATTTCTGAAGAAAAATTTTTTTTCCATTGGCTAGAATGGGGGTTCGGGGCTGCCCCAGACCCGCCTCTGTGGGGTGGCAGCACCGCCAAAGTGGGTCTGGGGCCATGGCAAAAATGCCCTCAGTCCCTCCCAGCAATCCCCGTAGAGATAGGAGTGATGGTTCTGTTGTTTTTCTGAGGTGTTCTGAGTGAGTGTGGATTCTGTGATAGCAAATGAGAGTGGATTCATGGTGTCTCATTGGAAATCTCATAAGCTATCATAGAATCTACACTCAGAATACCTCAGAAAAACAACAGAACCATCACTCCTATCTCTACGGGGATTGCTGGGAGGGACTGAGGGCATTTTTGCCATGGCCCCGGACCCACTTTGGCGGTGCTGCCACCCCACAGAGGCGGGTCTGGGGCAGCCCCAAACCCCCTTTCTAGCCAATGGGAAAAATTTTTCTTCAGAAATTCACCAATAATACTAGGAGCCACCAATTGCCTTGGGATTTTTGGGGTGGAGGACACCCATGGGTGGCTACCACCCACCCCAGCTTTTTTGCCCCTAAGGGCTCCACATTGTGAGTTATGGGCAAAAATTTATTTTTTGAAAAAAATTGTAAAAAATCAGAGGAAGGTCCAATCGACTTGAAATTTGGGTGGCAGGTAGAACACAATGTCCCCTTCAAAACCAGCCACTTTTTGTGATCCGAACCAGTTCGGTTCAGATCCGAACCGGTTCGAAACCGAACCGGACCGGGGGGGTGGTCTGGCAAAACCAAAACGAACCACCCCGGTCCGGTCCGTACCCGTTTTGGACCCGAACCGAACCGGGAGAACCGGTTTTATGCACATCCCTAGCAGTCCTGTTCAAGTTTGGCTTGAACTCAAACCGAACCACCGAAATTGGTTTGTGCATACCCCTAACTAAAGGTTGCAGTGAATGCTGGAGCAATCTTCCCCTAAAGGAGGTTTCCAAAGTTTCTGTTATATTTTGTGTGTGCGGGGAGTGTTACTTTCCCCTCTTTTTTGAAAAACAACAACCCACAACACTTTTTTACATCTTATACTTGAAATTTAAGTTTAGTTAGTTTATTTTAATGCTTCTTCAGTGCAATATAACATTTTCCAACTCATCTTTATTGTAGACAATTGCTTTTCTGTGTCCTGTCATTTGTCGTTTTTACTGACTGCCAAATCTTTGAAGTCTGAAAACACTGTCTGGCTGGAGAGAAGAACTAGCATGGCATACCACAATACACTGGGGGGAAAGATAAAATCCGTGGATTGTTTTCTTTTCAGAAAGCACCTGTACTTAAATGATTACTGATTTATATCAAGAGGAGTAACTAACCCAAAAAGACTAAATACGAACCTGAAAATATTGGTTTTCTTCACACTGCTATAAAAGGGGAAAAAATCAATGCACTAGTTACACGAAGAACTGTACATAAATGCTTGGATCCATGTCCTCTCTTATATTTGACAACATCTTTATAGACATTATTTTGTGAAGCAATCAATCTCCATATGTGATAACAACTATTTGCTCTCATTAGAGAGCCTGAGGCTATGTATTTTCCTATTGGTTATCTATCTCCCCCCACCCCTTTCACATAAACTCCCAGCCAAGAATCAAAACAGCCATCTTATCTTGGATGATTTTCTTCCAATGTGTGTTTTACTGGGTAGCAACAGTTTTCATAGGAAAAGAACATTTTGGATTTAGAAAGCTGAGCCTCCAGTATCATGGGCTTCTCCTGGAATGCTCTCTAGTGTTTGATCTCTAATCTCATGTGGATTAATGGCCAGCAACCTTCCAATTCTGCGACCAGGAACTAAATGATTAATTACTTGTCTCCTGCCATTGGCTCAACTGTTGTGTAACGGATGCTCAGTTAGCTGACCAGAAGCGATGGTGTGCAAAAACTGACAACTCGCACTGCCTCCTTTTTTAGTCAGAAATTGCTGCATGCCCCACATGGATGGCCACTCTTTTGCACTGCCCGGCCTGCACACAAGGCAGCTTATAAGTGGGACAATACATAAATAAACTGATACCAGTTCAGGTTCCAGTTACAAAGATCTATGTGTAATATTAGCTTGGTACAGGCATTTATTGTCACCATAAGTGGTGCAGCAGGGAAATGTTTGACTAATAAGCAGAAGGCTGCCAGTTCGAATCCCCACTGGTATGTTTCCCAAACTATGGAAAACACCTATATCGGGCAGCAGCAATATAGGAAGATGCTGAAAGACATCGTCTCATATGGTGCGGGAGGAGGCAATGGTAAACTCCTCCTGTATTTTACCAAAGAAAACCACAGGGCTCTGTGGGCGCCAGGAGTTGAAATTGACTTGATGGCACACATTACCTTTACAGGCATTTATTGCTATGTTAAGTTTCAAGTAATGGAAACAATTTTGTATTGAGCCAATTTCAGTTGGTTTGGAAGTATGCATGCCTTGGACTTAGACAAAAGTCTTCTACTACAGAGTCCTAAGCAATGAGGGTAAACTCAAAAGAGATCAGTGTATGAGATTTACTCCCAAGTGTATATAGAATTCAGGAATTAACCAAGGAGAACTGAAAAACAGTGGGGGAAGATTGCAGACAAAGGCAAGCATTTTAATTACTTTGGAAAGTGACTAAGCTCCAGATTACTTTTTAACAAATTTGGCTGTTTATGTGCAGCTGGTAAATGGCTTTATATTTTGCCATAAGTGATTCTGCCTGCCAAGCATCTGAACTGGACAAAAGCTGCCAAAGTATGGATTAACTATAGTCAAGGACATGAGCAGGTCCGTGGCAAAGCAAGGTTATGATTACCACATCACCTCATGGCAAACTTAGCATGATTTACATAGTCTCAACACACACCCTTTTGATTGGGTGAAGTGGCCCTAACTGCATTGACGATGGGAATGTGCCTCTATTCACATGGATGGAAATATAATGGTTCCCCCATTATAAACTCACGTCAAACCAATTTGCCAAACATAACCCATTCATCCCAGCCCTAAACCTTTCATGGGCATTCTGTCCAGGACCCAAGCAGGGAGGTGGGAGGGGACACTGGACCTGGGTCTGGAGATCTGAGCTGCAAGCCCATTGCCATGAAGAAAAATGGGGGGGGGGGGACTGCGGATCGTGTTTGAGGATGTTATTCTGTAGACACTTGTTCTGTAGCTAAGTGGGTTGTCCAGATCCCGTGAGAGCTGCTGGAGCCAATCAGAAGTGGAATTAAAAGAACAAGCCACTTTCTGACTGACCCCACAACATACAAGTGTTGGTCTCTTAGACCTCCAGTCTCCAGTGTGCAGAGAAGAACTGGCACTAGATCCCAAGGAAATTTGGAAATTGCTGAATTCACAATTTCGCTTGTGTATAATGAATATACATACATCCCAAACGACAGGAGAGGAGAGCTGGTTTTGTGGTAGCAAGCTTGACTTGTCCCCTTAGCTAAGCAGGATCTGCCCCCCTGGTTGCATATGAATGGGAAACTTGATGTGTGAGCACTGTAAGATGTTTCCCTTGGGACAGAGCTGCTCTGGGAAGAGCAGAAGGTTCCAAGTTCCCTCCCTGGTTTCTCCAAGATAGGTTTGAGAAGCCACTGCCAGTCTGTGTAGACAATACTGAGCTAGATGGACCAATAGTCTGACTCAATATATGGCAGCTTCTTATGTTCCTGTGTACCATGTCTGCCTATAAACACAAAACAGGCAGTCAGAAAGGCAAGGTGCTTAAACAAGGAGTCCTTAATAAGCCAAAGGACACCAATCAATCTCCAGTTTTTCTAAATGCAGGTGGCTTTTTGTTGAAAGGGGGTCACCATGTAACAAGTTTGTAAAAGGCTCAGAGGAATGTTGCTTGTCCATGATGTCTAAGGTTGCCAACCAGGAACTTTTATAGAAGACATGTGACTATTCTGGGGACCAAATGATTTTTCTTGCATTAGGAGGAATAAAGACTATTTTAGAGTAGAGACTGCTGGCATCCTACTGACCAACCATCCAGCGGGGAAGCCAGAGACGAGGTTCTGCTTCAATGGCAGGTTGCAGAGCCACATGATACAGGATCCCAGATAGGTGGGCCCAGCAGGTGCAGCTTGTTTCCTTCATGTGGTGGTGGTGGCAGCAGCTGCAGTGAGAAGTTAGCAGTTAGCTAACTCACTTTACTCAATTAGCAGCTATCCCGGCTGAGTAAAAAGGCACTGAGTGAATCTCTTCTATTTATCATGGGGAGAGCAACTGGCCCTTTCCAACCAAAGCACAGCATTTCTTCAATGGCTGATGCTGGTGTTACCTTGCATTTCTTTTTAGACTGTGAGCTTTAGATTGTGGGACAGAGAAGCATCATTTTATTTATTTTCCTTTGAAAACCACAGTGAAACCTTCTGTTGAAAAGCCATATATAACTATTAATAGACGCAGAAGCGCCACTAGGCTTGGACTTTGGAGGGTCCTAGCGGCACAACTGCCAGTGTCCAGTGCTGGGAATCTCCTCCCCACGTGGTTGTTGGTGCGGGTTCTGCAATGTCTCCCCCTCCCATCCAGCATGCCAGCATCCTGGTGCTGGCCATCGAGAGACTGTCTTCCTGCCTCCCAGCAGGCTGCTGCTACTGCTCCCCCACTGGCCAATCAGCTGCAGGTGGGTGGGGCTAGCACGGAGGGCTCTGCCTGCCTCATGGCTCTTCAGCAGAATGGGATGGAAGGCTGTCCAGCAGCAGCAGGCTGAGCTTGAGAGGTAGGGGGCCAGGGCTGACAGCTCCCAGGCTTGTGCCAGCCCTCTGCTCTGCTGCCACCCCACCACCACCACCACCCCTGCCTGCTTGTGTGCTGTGCCTGCCTCATAGTGGGAGCCATTGAGAAGGTGCATGGGTGGGATTATATGGGTCTTGTATGGGTTACTCCACCTTTGTGTATTTCTGAGATGGCTTTTCCTAGGGCTTTGATGTTTGGCACAGATGTGGGGCAGGATGGGTGGGCTCTGTATGTTTAATTTGATGCACGTTGGTCTATCCATTTATTTTTAATATTGGGGGGAGGATTAAATTTCAAAAAAGACCTATAAGTGACTTGTTTTATGGCAGAAAATTACAAAAATTGCAAAAACTTCAGGAACTTAAGCCACACCCCCACCCCGATCATCATTCTGTACCCATGTAGAATAATCTGCCCTTTGCCTTAATTAAAAAAAGGAGGGGTAAAGCACTCCACTTTTCTGCCCAACCCTTTAGGTTTCCTGCAATGGCCTGGCATAGAACTTTTAAAACGGGCACAAATGTAGGGCAGGATGGGGGGGCTCTGTATATTTAATCCGAAGCAGATCAGTTCATTAATGGATTTTTAATAATTTTTTGATTTTTTAAAAAACTTCAAAAAAGTCATATAAGTGGCTTGTATCATAGTAGAAAATTGCAAACCTTCTGGAAACTGAAGCCCCACCCCACCCCTTTGGACCATCATTCCACCCTCATGTGGAGGAATCTTCCCTTTGCATTCATAAAACAGGGTGAAGCACTTCACTTTTCTGCTCAAGCCTTTAGATCTCCTGGAATGGCTTAGTGTAGGACTTTGATATTGTGAACAGATGTAGGGCAGGATGGGAGGGCTCTGTATATTTAATCTGAAGCAGATTGGTCCATCATTTGATTTTTAATTATTTTTAGATTTTTAAAAATCTTTTTAAAAGTTGGAATTGTACAACCAAGAATGCTGTGTGAAACCATGATATGAGAGAGAGAGAGAGAGAGAGAGAGAGAGAGAGAGAGAGAGAGAGAGAGATTATTTTGCAAGCCCCACCCCATAAACCCAGGCTTCAAAATTACCCAACTGAAACTCTGTGTAGTAATAGAAAACAGCAAGTGGATGGGAGACTGTGCAGGTACCTCTGTGCCAGCTTGCAAAGAGGCTGGCTCGGTAGCTAGCTAGTTGATCTACCTTGAGCAAAGAGGTGAAGTTACTGGCCTGACTAGGGAAAGCAGGATGGGTAACTCGTGCAGGAGGACAGAGGACTGCATGTGTGGTAAACCTTACCAGGAGATAAATTTACAGTTAAGAAGCAGGGCCCTTGAGAACTCTTCACCTAGATAACAGACTAAGCAGACATACAGCTCACCTGGTCATCAGCTTCACAGTGGTGAGCTGCATATATTATCAGATTATCCAATTTTTGTATAATATGCATATAATTTGGATAATATTGAATGTCAATAAACATATGCAACTTTTATGAAAAGTGGAGGTTTTTTGGAGCGGTTTTGTGTTTTTTTTTTTGTAAAAAGTCCGCTCTTTTGGTGATGGTGATGGATATCAATTTTTTTTCATCATCTGTACCAGAAACCCTAATGATGTCTATCAGTGAGTGGTACAGCAACTTATAGCATCTCTGTGTATACTGATAAATTTGGAAAGCCACTTTTAGCCCTCTTCAGACTTCATCAAAAGTAAGGACCCTACACTATAGTGTATATCATCCCAAGAGCATGCTCTGAAGCACCATCTCTGCATTGATGCACTCAGCAGTCTTGCCCCCACTCTGTCCACAGTCACAGTGTTTGTCTGAAGAGACAAACGCTATGCTCCTTCTGGCTGCAGCACTCTTTGGAACAGACCTCCAGTCCGAAGTCCAGTCTTTCACCAGCGGGGGGGGGGACCAAGTGCCCCCAGGGGCCTCCAAATACCCCCTGTGGTGGTAGCGCTGGCCTGAGCAGTGCCGCCGCAGCCGGACATGTGCACAGTCATGTGTGCAGTGGAGCCTCCGGGGGCACTGAGGGCCAAGTGCAAGCTGTAGCACCCCCAACTGCCTTTGCTGGGGCTGGCACACTTCACAGAGTAAGTGGGGGCAAGGGAGGAAGAGGGGAGAGTGTCAGGTAGGACTGCCCTTCATGCAGGTCAGTGGGAAAAATCTTATTCATAATTTATTCTGAATTATTTTTTTTTAGAGTTCCCAGCTTTCCCTGAGCATATTCTGGTTTTAAAAGTGCATCCAGCTAATTTAAGTGGCAGGAGTGTCCTTGCAAAATGTTCTGGTGTGAACATGTTCTGGTACAAGCAATACTGTAGTGCATTGCAGCTTATTTTGCAGGGGGGGGCCTCATGGGGGGGCAGGGGTCCAAAGACCTTTAGGTCCAGTCTCCAAAATTGCCTAGGTGTGCCACTGTCTCCTTCCCATGTCTGGAAAGAATCTGACCACAAGTGCTGCATCATTTCAATCACAGGAAGAATCTGACCATGAGTAGAGTGTTTGTCTCTGTGAACACTCTAAGGGTGGACAGAGTGGGGGAAGGGCTCCTGAGTACCTTAGCCAGGGGCGTAGCAAGGTTGGAGTGGGCCCAGAGACAAGATTTTAAAATGGCCCCCCTGTCACTGAAGCTCAGCTCATGAAGTAAAGAAATCTTAAATGAGGCTGAATAGTGGTAACAAAAAGCATAGTTAGTGTGTGTGTGTGTGTGTGTGTGTGTGTGTGTGTGTGTGTGTGTAAAATAATCTATGTGCCACAATAGAACATCATCCTAAATTATTTTTTAAATGGTTTTTAAAATTGTGGACGATGCAAGTCATTTAATGGTACTAGAGAAAGACATGCTGTTGTCCCCAGACCCCAGCCCAAGAAGACAAGTAGACTTTTATATGGGTGCAAGGGCCACAACTTTATTAATAGAACAACAGGTGTGGTGGACTGGAACACCAGGTGCTTAATCACCCTTAGAGAACAGTGCGGGCCCCTAGGCACGGGCTAGGGCTCTAAAGCCCTACCCATCGCCTTACTGGGCGACACACCCTGGCTCAGGAAACAGGCAGGTACACCCCACCTAATTCCTTCAAAGCCAACCACCCCCTTTAGAAGAGGGGATCTGGATACTTCAAGGTCTTCACCCACCCCGGACCACGCAGCCCAAAGGTTGGTGAAGTCCTGAAGCAGGTTTCATGGCAATCCATTCTCCCTGTGCTGCATAGGCCATAAAGGAGGAATTGACCAATCAACCTTTAAATATCCAAGGGTGCTCACTGATATTCTATCCCTCAACTTACCCCTCAGCCTGCACTGTTACTGCCACACAGGGGGGTTAGCCATTGCTTGACCTCCCTGCCCCACAACCCTCCAAAAATTCAGCAAGCCCCCTCTGTATGTTGCTCAAATACAGGTCACACCCAATTTCAGAAAGGTGAACGCCATCAGGGTGAAACAACTCGGGGAAACGAGCAGCCAGACCCGGCTACAAAACAACTCCCCCACCAGCCGCTTTCACCAGTTTTCCAATCGCTGCCGAGGCTTTACCCCAGGCTTTTTCAATGCCCAGCCCATTTTGGACCCCCCGCCAAACCCTGCGCTGCAACCAATTGACCCAGAGTATACGAACCCCAGGCATCCACTCTCGCAAAACTGCCAAGTCAGAGGAGGCTTGCTGAACTATAGAGAGGCCAGTCCACCTGCCTAAGTCATTTTTGCCCAAGTGAATGAGAACAACATGAGGCGCGGAAAAACTAACTAAATGGTTCCCGATGGTGGGAAGCAGCTGACTCCACAGCATACCCTGCATGCCCAACCAATACACCGAGGCCCTCCTTCCGAATCCCAACTGAGTGCCCCAATGGGAGGTGCTGGTCCGCTTGAAGGCCCAGAAGAACAGCGAATGGCCACACACCAGGACCCGGACCAGAGCCGCTGCTCCACCAGCACCTGCCAAGAAAAAACAATATATCAATGGCAGTGGGCGCTGCCTGCTGTCAGCGCACATAGCGCCTGACCGCCACGGACTTCCAACGCCCTATCCTCCAGACGACGTCCTCTCGCAAACCCATGCGAGTAGCCGTGGTGGCAGCCCCAATCCGAAAAGAGTGTAGGGTAAGTCCCTCCAGCAGGACCCCAGCTGTAGTCAGAGTCTTCCGAACTTGACTGCCAGAGTCTTCTTGACTGCCAGAAATTGGTATTGGGTTAGAGGTGCTTGATCCTTGTGCACGAACAAACACCCACCCGGGGCGGGCCCCAACTCCACATAACGCCGCAAGGCTGTCACCGGACAAAGTAGCGGGCTGGTGGCCGCTGGCAAACGAACGATCTGTCCCCTGCCTCGCTGGTCGGTTTTAGAACGGCGGAGGAACAACCGGGCCTCCCCCTCCAAAAATGACAGATCGGAGAAATGCAAGCAGCAGTCCCTGTGAGAGCCCTTGCTCCGTGGTAACAATTCACCAGGACGGAAGGCACCAAAGAAGGCGACCAGTATTGCTGCATGAAAGAGTGAGGCCTCCCAGGGGCTCGCACAACAGCCCGCTAAATGACCCAGCATGGAGGCTACCAGATTCAACGTAAACGGGTGTCTGCTGTCGCCCCCCTCAGGAACCCCTCTATCCCAGCCCTCTAGCATTCACTGCACCCGGGGGTCACTGGAGGAATCCTCAACCCCCCTAACCTGAGCCTCGAAAGCCAACGCGGCCAGATAGCCCCCTAAGGTAGATGCAGCACACCCGGCTCTGTGTAGGACCACCAGGAACTGCTGCATATGCCCGACCAGCACCGGCCAAACCTCTGCCAAACCTTCTGCCCTTCGAAAAAAGGGAAAAGCCTCAATCTTGGCTGCGTAGCTTGCCCTGGTGCTGGGCGTCAAAGATGCCGCTATGGCCTGCTGGGCTTCCACCTGCCAAGATGCCACAGAAAGGCTGGCATGGGGTCCAGGTGCAGTGCTGTCTCAGGTACTAACTCTCTGAACCTGTTTACCTGGAAACGAGACAGGGTGTCAGCTATGCCATTCCGGATCCCCGGCACATGGCGGGACTGGAACAAGATGTTAGCCCAAAGGCACTGCAGCACAAGGGCCCGCACCAGCCCCATAACCCTCTGAGAATGGGAAGTCTGAGTGTTGATAACTTGGACCACCGCCTGGTTATCTTACCAGAACCTAACTGATGAGTTGGAAAACTCATCAGCCCAGATGTGTACCGCAACAACTATGGGTAAAGGCTCAAGGAACATCAAGTCCCTGACGATCCCCTGCTCAACCCATTCTACAGGCCAACGGGCAGCACACCAGCAGCCCCTAAAGTAAACCCCGAACCCGGCCCCACCAGCAGCATCTGAGTGGACCTGTAAATCAGCCTCCAGGAGCTGCTCGCTCCTCCAAAAGGCGACTCCATTAAAGCCTAACAAAAAGGACTCCTATAACGCTAAGTCGGCCCAAACTCCCTCAGTTATCCAAACCCTGTGATGAGGAGCCCTAAGGCCCACCATTAGATCACAGAGCCGCCTGAGAAAAGCCCGCCCTGGGGCCACTACCCTACAGGCGAAGTTAAAATGCCCTGCTACCACCTGCAATTCCCTCAATGTAGCCTTACGGGCATGCCCCAAAGCCCTAATCAGGTCCAGAAGGACCCCCAGCTTCGCCTGCGGTAACCTAGAACAACCCGCCACCGTATCTAGCTCGATCCCCAGGAAGGAGAGCCACGTGACGGGCCCCTCCGTCTTATCCTTTGTCAGAGGAATGCCCAGCTCTTCTGCCAGCTCCATAAAGGAGCGCAGCAAGTGGTGGCATTCCCTAGAGTTGCCCCTCCCTACAAAAAGAAAATCATCCAAGAAATGAGCGGTAGATACTAGGCCCACCCTCCGCCGTACCGCCCACTCCAGAAATGTACTAAAAGCCTCAAAGGCCGCACAAGAAATAGAGCAGCCCATTGGCAGAGCCCAATCAAAGTAAAATTGCCCTGCAAAGGCGAAACCTAGGAGCTCAAAATCATCCGGGTGAACTGGCAGCAGGTGGAAGGCGGACTCAATATCTCACTTGGCCAAAAGAGCCCCTACTCCCTTGCCTCTGACTACCCGAACCGCTTCATCAAAGGATGTGTACCGGACTGAACACAACCTGTCGGGGATGCCATCATTGACAGACGACCCCCGGGGGTGCGAAAGATGGTGAATGAAATGAAATTCACCAGGAACCTTCTTAGGCACCACCCCCAAGGGCAACACCCGCAAATTGGGAAAAGGGGGGCTGCCAAAAAGCCCCAGCACCCTGCCCGCCGCAACTTCCTTATTAATTTTCTTAAGCACCACCGCCTCCTTTCCTAAAACGGATTTAAGGTTGCGGGACCTGTCTAACCCACGCCGGGAGGAGGATGGAATCCTAAACCCCTCTTTGAAACCCGAAAACAAATAGGCTGCAGCGGACTTGTCAGGGTAGTCCACCAGCAGATACTGGAGCACATCAAGCTTGATGGGGCTGGGTCCCTTTACCCGTAGGGGGTGGGGGAGGGCCACCCTTCTTATTGCTACCTGGCCGGAATTTAGATCCGGGACTCCCAAACCTAGCTTTGGGGCAAGCGGCACTGGGGTGCTTTGCCCCGCAGAGACCGCACAAATGTTTGAAGCGACAGGGCGACCAGGAACACTTGCCATTGGTGGTGTATTCCCAGCAGACCAAGTGGGGTTGAACCCACTGTTGGCCCGCCCCTGACGAAGGCGAAACCCCCAACGGCCTGGAAAGCAGATGTCCACTATCAGACTGATCCCCTTCAACCTGACAGGCCGGGGACATGATCACTAGCCATAACTCTTGGAGGGGGGCATCCCACGGTAAAGTGGGATCCAACGCGGCCCACATGCAGAAACTTCCATCGTAGCGGATCCAGGAGGAGCCTGCAAAGTCAGAAACCGCCCTATGAATAATGTCCATGTATTTTAGAAGTGCCAGGCCCCGGGCCGGCTGCGCCTGGACTATGACTCCCATGTAAATGGTAAAGACAGACAACCAATTGCTCCAGGTCTTCTCGACCGGTTTGCGCTTGGTCACTGCATGTTCCTTGCAGGATTCACCTTCTTTGTGTTTGACCTCAGGCTCCCGGAACAATAGGCTAAAGATATCGACATATTCACCCTTGAGAATCTTCTCCTTCATGGCTGGGAGCAGATGATCACCCAGTGGAAGCCCCATACTGCCATAGGGGGCATGTTGTGGAGAAGGCATTATGCCCATAGGGTAGAAACCCGCCTGCCCCTCGGTGTCAGGAACCGGATTGGGGGACACCCCGGAAGGAGGTGTTAGAGGACCTGCCACAGGCCTATTGCCCAGCCACACCGGTTCTGCTGCCCCCTGAAGACCCGCGGTGACCCCTGGAAAAGCCAGGGGGAAACCCAGACCCCATGGTTGTGTGTAAGGGGACCAGTATGGGGCTGGTCCCCAGCCCCCCATGGCAGGCATCGGACAGGGAACAGGAGGCCACTGGCCGGTGCCGCAGGGGTGTGTGGGTGCTGCAGGCTCACCAGGGACAAAAGGAGGGGCTGGGTCCACAGGGAACTGGTCCACTGGCAAGACGGGCTGGGAAACCACCGGCGAAGGCAGCACCGGAACCGGATCCGCAGGTGATGACGGTGGCGGCACTGCAGGCGAAGGCTGTCCTGGAATCGGACCACTCGGTGCAGGCACACCTGGTTCACCTGGCGCTGTGGGAGAAAATGGGCCAGGAGGGGCCCCGCCTTTCTCCAGCGCTTCCAACCTCCTGGAGAGAGATTTTAGTAACTGGGTCCTCGCCGTTCCACGGGTCCGGCGAGGAACCTTGCGGGGGACACACACACCCCACCAGATGGGCCAGCACCCTTCTCAGAAGGAGCAGCCTTGGCCTTCTCCAGAGCCTCCATCCTGTTGATCAAGCCCCTTATAAGAACCATTTCTTCATCCTCCTCATCCGAGGAGGACGGCGGGGGGGGCAGGCCTCTTGGGCTGCCGGATGGACCGCCCCTCTTTCTTTTCCCTAGCCTTCTTGGGCATCGTCCTCAGATAAAAGGACACCACAGAAACTATAGAGTAAATAAAGCCCCAATGCCAACCCCTAAAGCGCAGGGAAACCCGCAGAGCTTTGATGATGCAGACAAAAAAAACTTTAAGTAAGCAGCGAAAAGGACCAAACCCCCCACCAGAAGCCTCTGGCGCTCTAGCAATAAACAAAACAAAAACACTTCCCTACCGTCACCGCTGCCCACAGTACAAGCCCAAGCCCTTACGGGCACCAGGACTCCCAAAAAACGCCCCCAAACCCAGCTAAGGCCACCACCCTACAGCCCAAACGGGCAGGGACATGCCCAGGAAAGGAAGGGAGGGGGGAGGCGAGCTCAGGCGCCAACACGCAGGGGGTTAAAACCCCATGCGGGGGCCCAGGCCGCCAAACTGAAGCCACCAGCGAGAGTGAGTCGCGAGGAACAAACCTGAGGGCTAAAGCCCTCAACAGTCCAAACCGCAGCGAAGCTGGAGGCTGAGCGGTGATCTGCGTCGGACACTGCTGCTGCCGCTGCTGCCACCACCGATGTCTCCTCCTATGCCACCGCGGCGAGCCCGCAGGCCCCACCGAATGTCACCCATGCCCGCTGTCGGGCATCCCCCGCCCAAACCTCTTTCAGGAAGGAGCTCGTCACAGGAGCTCATTCCCCGGTGATTGCCCGGGCCAGACTGGAGGTTCGTGGTGTGGATCGGCCGATTGAGGCCGAAACCACACCCTCAATTCCAAACTGGCCAATCGGCCTGCTTCTTGGGCCTCGTGCAGAGCCGGGCTGGGACAAACTCCCTCCCCTCCTCACGAGGCCAAGGGGAGGGGGATTCTGGTAGCTCCAGGTCTTAACACTCACATCAGTTTCGGAGGATGAACACAACTGAAAGAGGTCCAGGCGGATGCATGGCTGGGGGAGTCAGTCATGTGACTTTCCTCTGGGGGGGCCCCCAAGGCAGTGGGCCCCCAGACAACTGTCTCCCCTTGCCCTATTATAGTTATGCCCCTGACATTAGCATCAGGATAGGACTTCACAGCATGCTCTCAAGGATACTGTATTCATGGGCAGCATTGTCACTTTGGATAATGTCTGGCTTTTTTTGTGGGATCATCCAGTTACCCAGAAATCACTGTGTCAACATGTTAATGTAGATTGTCCCACAATTCTGAAGCATATCAACCAGCTGACATGAATGTCTGGGGCCTATTCCACTTTGGGCAACCAGAATTACTATCATCTGACTTAAAGGTGTATTTCAAGATGAACCATCCTGAGCCATTTTTGGAAGGGCGGTATAGAAATCAAATTTATTATTATTATTATTATTATTATTTTATTATTATTATTTCTGGCATCCCAGGTCCTTGGGAAGGACTCGATGTCTGGATAAAACAAACCAGTCAATAACACCTGTCTGACTGTGTAAACAAGAAATAATAATAATAATAATAAATTTATAAAACAGGTGTATTTATAAAACAAAGAAGCCTAATCATGGTTGAGAACTATATTAGCTAATTTGAGGGAAATCACTTTGGTACAGTGGAATCGTCAGACCTCGAAACCAGATTTATTGGGACAAATAGTTTTCACTTCAGTTCAGTGGTAGAAAATAATGGAAGTTTTGGCTGTGAAGAAGCCTTTTAAAACTCTCATTTCCAGTGTTGTTTTCCCCTACAGCATTCAAGAGCTTTTTATTTATTTATTTTCATTTGGACCATTTTTCTGAAGTTTACTGCTGTCCTGTATCTGGCTTCAATATAGCTGGATAATATTTCTCAACAGTATAACAAACAGCTGATCCTCATTTTCCAGCTTCCATCCTTGGGTGCATCTATTTCATTGTCTGGATCAGGGATTCCCACCCTGTCATCCTCCAGATGTTGCTGAACTACAACTTCTATCACCCCCCAGCCCAAAATAAGAGTATCCCCATCTCTGGCAACTTTTGAAAAGGCACTGAAGACACTTTTAGCCTTTTAATAAGATTTATGGTTTAAAATTTTTAATGTTGGGTTTAAATGATTTTAATGTTAATGGTTTTAATGTTTAAATGATTTTTAATTTTTTAATTTAGTTTTGATTTTAATTGTTAATTGATTTTAATTGTGTTTTCTTTTTGATGTAAACCACCCTGAGCCATTTATGGAAGGGTGGTATATAAATAAAATAAATAAAATAAATAAATAATTCCACTCAGATGTTGCTGAACCATAGTTCAGCAACATCGGAATTGAATAGCATCAGTTGTGGCTGGGGATGGTGGTAGTTAAAAGTTCAGCAACATCTGGAGGTCCACAAGTTGGGAACCTCTCTTGTCCAGATAATGTTCAGTTTTGCAGAGTTGCAGAACAATCCACATACCTATACATTTAATTTTAAATTTAAGGGCACAGGAAATATTTGCCCTGACCCTTGAAATTACCCCAGATTTGTCCTGTTTGAGGAAGTGGTTCCAATCAGGATTGTATATGCCCACACCCTGGTTCTAAGCTGATG
Source organism: Hemicordylus capensis (assembly GCF_027244095.1). Taxonomy (NCBI): domain Eukaryota; kingdom Metazoa; phylum Chordata; class Lepidosauria; order Squamata; family Cordylidae; genus Hemicordylus; species Hemicordylus capensis. The sequence continues at coordinate 309,633,412 of NC_069657.1, forward strand.
AGTTGGAAGTAAATTCTGTTTCCATATGTTTAGGATGAGGCAGGGGCAGCCCAAGACACTTTGCTGCCTGAGGCAAAGGACAGTATGATACATACCCCGCCCAGGGGCGTAACTATAATAGGGCAAGGGGAGACAGTTGTCTGGGGGCCCACTGGCTTTGGGAGCCCCCCAGAGGCAAGTCACATGACTGACTCCCCCAGGTGCACACCCGCCAGGGCTTCCTTCAGTTGTGTTCATCCTCTGAAACTGATGTGAGCGTTAAGACCTGGAGCTACCAGAACAGCATGTCTTTCTCTAGTACCATTAAATGACCTGCATCGTCCACAATTTGCAAAGCCTTTTAAAAAATAATTTAGGGTGATGTTCTATTGTGAGATAGATAGATAGATAGATTTCTTTACTTCATGAGCTGAGCTTCGGGTGGGGGGGCATTTTAAAATCTTGTCTCTGGGCCCACTCCAACCTTGCTACATCCCTGCTGACCCCGCCTCCATCTACAGGTTCAGCATTCTCAGGCCATGCTGCCAGGACAGGGGCAGTGGCACAGGAGCACTCTCAGGCTTTGCCATCAAGCCAGACAATGTTTCTAGTTTGTTTTGGGGGAGGAAGTAGAAAAAAGAGGTGCACCCCACGAGGGATGCAGAAGAGAAATGAACTGCGTACCAAAGTGGAATGAGGAAAGGCAGTGGCAGCGGTCATCAGGGAGACCCATGAGGTAGGTGTCTGTGATGGTGGGGGGCTGATATGTACACCCCCTATGCTCCTCTTCACAACCAGGCCTGCGGCAACTGCCTCACCCTCCCTCATGGGAGGGCCGTCTCTATGAGCAGTTCGCCACTTACAAAACTCTACTCTGAACTACTCACATCATGGTGTTTATAGTCTTTGTAAGGTTTTATTTATTCCTCTCTGTGGCAATGGATTCCACATGGTAAAAGTGGCCACTCTTGAAAGTGACCCATGCAGAATATTATTCATTTATTTAGGGTTACCAGATTGCAATCAGATAAGTATGTGTGACTTTATATTCCACAGTTTCTCCCATCATCCTTCCATATGGTGTCATCTACTTCCTTCTCAGCCTGCTGGATGGCCATTAGGCAGCTGCCTAAGGCACCAATTCTTCTGGGGAGCTAAAGGTACCTGGGCAGAAGTTGAGTGGGCAGGGCCAGCCTCCTAGCTAGCCTCTGCCTTGCTTTCCTTCTCCTCCCGCCTCTTTCCCTGCCTTGTTCTGCTCTGTTACTGCTGCAGGTGCTCAGGTGGGAGCCGCCATCCTGGTTTCTCAAATGTCCAGACCCAAAACAGGAAGTAAGTCATACACAGGCCAATCGTGGCTGTAGTTGGCCTGGTTGGTTGCACAGGGAAGCTCCTTACAGTGCTGTTAAAAGTTGCCTCTCAGGGAGGCAGAATTTGGTTGTCCCTGAGGATGGGAGAGAGGTAGTGGCAATAGAGGAAGGGTGAGTATTGGGCAGGCTCCAAGCTCCTCAACCCTTTCTCCTCTCCTACTGTATCCCCAAACCAGCATGAGCTAGTCACTCACTGGTCATCCATGCAGACTGTTCATTTGATCCGGGGCTCCTCACTTCTCAGTTGGGGAGGGCACCAAAATCCCAAGGGCCAGCCCTGTGGATGGCACATTGGAGTCCTGCCCATGACGATAGGTCCAGAGGTTGAAAGTTAGCCCCAGGGGAGAAGTAGCTGCCTTTTCTCCCCATGCATTGGAGAGCATAGCCCTACATGCACATTTGCTAATCAGTGAGCTGGTGCCTTTGGACATATTACTGTACATTCAAGGTCAGGAGGGGAGTACATCTTCATTTGAAATTTTTAGTGCCCAAATTAGCACTATATCAGCCAAGTTTTTGTATCATGGCTTTTTAACTCAGCAGCCACAGTTTGGTCTCTAGAAACAAATTTTTGCATGCCAACAGTGACTCCTAGGTGGAAAGAATGAAAATGTACCAGTTGTATAATTCATTGTGTTTCCTTATTCACTATAGTGACTGTTTTTTCTTAGTTACAGTCTCTGAAAAATTCACTGAAATAAGCTACTTTAAATGTTTTTCAAACACTCCCTTGGTGTTTGAAAAGCTGGATGTGACAGAAGAAAAGTTGGAGAGAGGTTTAAAAAGTAGCTGTGTGGTCAAAAGCCTAACCACTATATTTTCACACATACACCCTGCATATACAAATATGACAAATATTTATATACCACTTTTCAACCAAAGTTCCCAAAGCGGTTTATAGCGATATAAATACAAAAATAAAGTGTCTCCCTGTCTCCAAAGGGTTCACAATCTTAACAAGAAACATAAGATAGACACCAGCAACAGCCACTGGAGGGATGCTGTGTTGGGGATGGATAAGGCCAGTTGCTCTCCCCCTGCTCAATAAAGAGAATCACCACCACATTAAAAAGGTTCTTCTTTGCTCAGTTAGCAGGTATAATCCACACACAACTTGTGAAAGCTAGCAATTCTGTTTCAAAGAATGTGCATAGCTTCCACCTGCACAAGTTACCTGTTGGCCTATCCCAGATCTCTCACACACCCGCTTAGCAAGAGCTTAGAGCATGCACCCAGTCACAGCTGCCTCCCTTCTCTCTGTCTCAGTCCTTCCTTGCCTGCCTGCCTGCCTGCTGCGGGGTGAGTGAGGGGCACCAGTGCAATTAGAGCAGGGAGGAAGCCAGCACTTTTGGGTTACACGGGAAGAGATGGTGAGGCTTAGAAACGAGGCTTGTAAGGGGCCTCCTAGCTGCAGAGGGGCTTCCAGCAGATTCTGGCCCCACTGCTCTCTGTCCCTCATGCACAGAATAACCACATACACGCCGGCCCACCTGTCTGCCTGTCTTGACTAGGTAAAGGTAAAGTATGCTGTTGAGTCAGTGTCAACTCCTGGCGCCCACATAGCCCTGTGGTTTTCTTTGGTAGAATACAGGAGGGGGTTACCATTGCCTCCTCCAATGCAGTATGAGATGATGCCTTTCAGCATCTTCCTTTATCGCTGCTGCCCGATATAGGCCTGGGAAACATACCAGCACGGATTTGAACTGGCAGCCTCTGGCTTGCTAGTCAAGTCATTTCCCCACTGTGCCATTAGGTGACTTCTGACTATGTAAAATACATCTAAATAATTTTCACCCACTTAGATCCCCACATCCCCCCTTGTGAGAAACAAAGAAATGTGTAACCCACTGATCATATGCACAAAAATGTTATATATCATACAGATGCAGCATAACAACAATTTAGCAGGTGGGCAAGGAGAAGGAACTTGCTATTTCAAAACTCTTTTCTGCAGCCTTCAGCAACATGGCATCATCCAAAGGGAGGAGCAGTGACTTGTTGCAACGAGGTTATAGAGCTGGATTACAGTTGGGCAAAATGGATGCCTGCCTGCCTGCCTTCATCTCCTTCCAAAAGCAGAAGCTACCAAGATCACTGGAGGGATGTTTGCATCCAGGCAAAATGGATGATTTAGAAACAAAATTCACTCTGCTTTTTTCAGACTCAAAGCAGCTTATACTCAATAAAACCCATCCAATAAATCCCATCCATCAGTGTACCCCAGAAAATCTATAAAACAGTATTGGGTAACATGGATAGGATAAAACAAACCAGTTACTTTAATTCATGCTAATCATGAGCCCACAAAAAAGATAACATGACCACCAAAGGTGCCAGGTGACCTTGGGGAAGACATGTCATAATACTGTCCCCACTGAAAAGGGTCTGCAGCACCATATCCAAGAGCCGAACTTAATGAATGCTGGAGGAACCAGGGACTAGGACCTCCCTCTAAAATATTAAGGGGCACGTGGCCCTATCAGAGGACTCCTAAGCACTCCTTAGCTGTGCTAGGCCCAAATTCTTTTGGGACCAACAAACTTTATTCCTCTACCTTTTGTTGCTTCTTTTGCTCTCCCTGGCTGTAGGGCAGGGGCTGTTTGTGCAAAATACTCCATCATCATAGTTCTCATATGAAAACCCTTGCCTTCCATGCCAGGTAGCTTGATAAATGTTCTTGGCTGGGGCTTATATAGTGTTGGTGATGTGCCGTGACCATTCAGTTTATACACCACCCTTCACAAAATGGCTCAGGGAAATCCACATCAAAATCAAAAACACACAACAAAACAATCAAAGTGAAAAACCCATTCAAACCAGATCAAAACTAAAACTAGACATCATCAAAAGCCAGGCTGAAAAGATGGATCTTTAGGACTCTGGAAGGCCTCCAAGGAAGACAGTCCTCTTGTATCCATGGGGAGCGCATTCTAGGGATGTGCATGGTCCGGAGCAGACTGGGCCTCTGATCACCGGTCTACCCGGCCTCTTCCCGGTGGGTAGACCGGGCCTCTGGCAAAAGTCACATTAGCTGAGGAGTCCTATCGCACGTGCGCGCGCGCCCAAGGCCCCAGTTGGGCCGGAGACTTTGGCAAGAGAGGAGCTCTGTTCGCGAGCTCCTCTCTTTTTTTGGCAAACGTGGTGAGCACTTGGGGGGGGCGGCGGGAGGGAGGGAGGGAGGGGGCGGGAGGGCGGGAGTAGCTTTCCTTTGCCCCTAATCTGCTCGCAGGGGGGCGGCAGAGGCGGCTGGGGCGGCTGGTTTCCAGCGCCCCAATTATACAATAGAATGCGGGCGCTGGATGGGGCAAAGAGGCGGGAGGGGTAAGCAAGCCCTCCCGCCCTTAAAGGAAGACCCCCCACCCGGACCCGGACCGGCCAAGTCCGAACCGGTCTGGAAGTTCGGAGGCCTTTAGAATGGCCTCCAGACCGGTTCGGACACACCCCTAGCGCATTCCACAATCCAGGGGCAACAACTGAGAAGGCCTTATCCAGATGAACTGGTGGCATCAGAAGATGGACACCTCCTGATGATCATAATGAGTGGTGGGGATCTTGTAGAGAAAGGCGCGCTCTCAAGTAGTAGTCCGGACCTAAGTCATTCAGGGCTTTAAAGGTAATAACCAGCCCTTCGTACCTTCCCCAGAAACATATTGGCAGCCAGTGCAATTGTTTAAGAACAGGTATAATGTGGTCTCTCCAGGATACCCCAGAGACCAATCTGGCAGCCGCATTTTGGACTAACTGAAGTTTCTAAACTACATACAAAGGCAGCCCTACACAGAGTGCATTGCATTAGTCCAACCTAGAGGTTACCAGCTGGTGTATCACTGTTTTCAGGTCATTCTCCTCAGGGAATGGGCAGAGTTGTCAAATCAATCACAGCTGGTAAAAAGTGCTCCCGGCCACAGCCTCAATCTGAGGCACCAGGGTGAGACCTGGGTCCAAGAGCGCTCCCAAGCTATGAACCTGTTATTTCTTGGGGAGTGTAACCTCATCCAGAACAGGAAGTTCTATCCGATCTTGGAGATTACAGCCTCCAATAATAAGCACCTCTCTCTTGCTTGGATTCAGCTTCAGTTTTTTATCTCTCATTCAGCCCATCACTGCCTGAAGGCAGGTATTTAATGTGCTAACAACATTTCCTGATATTTATGACAAGGAAAAATAGATTTGGGTGTCATCAGCATATTGATAACACCCTGCACCAAATCCTCTGATGATCTCACCCAGTGGTTTCATGGAGATGTTAAAAAGCACTGATGACAGAATGGAGCCCCGAGGGACTCCATATATTAGCTCCCATTTAGATGAGCAACTGTCACCAAATGCCACCGTCTGAAATCTACTCGAGACATAGGAGCAGAACCAGAGCCACTGTAAAACAGTGCCTCCTATCCCCAAACTCTTCAGGCAATCCAGAAGGATACCGTGGTCAATGGTATTGAAAGCCGCTGAGAGATCCAAAAGAACCAGCAAAGTCACACTCCCTCTGTCAATTCCGCAGGGAAGGTCATCTATCAGGCTGACCAAGGCCATCTCAACCCCAAAGCCCACCCTAAAGTCAGTTTGAAATGGGTCTAGATAATTGGTTTCCTCCAAGACCACTTGGAGCTGGTCATCCACCACTCTCAATCTTATCTCCATCTTAATCATGGGAGGTTGGAGACTGGCCTATAATTATCCATCAACAGGAGATCCAGAGTGGGCTTCTTAAGAAGGAGTCTAGCCATTGCCTCCTTCAAACAAGATGACATCCTGCCCTCCCTCAATAAGGTATTAATAAAATCAACTAAACCAGTTCCAACAACCTCCCTGCAAAATGAAATCAGCCATGTTGGCCAAGGATCCAAAGAAACGGTGCTAGGCCGTACCACTCCAGGCAGCTTGTCTGCCACCTCAGGAGTCTCAAACTGAAACTGAGCCAATCTAATATTGCAAGAGGGATTGCTGGATACCTCACTAACCGGCCCTACAGAAATATTGAAGCCTAGATCACCCCAAATAAGAGAGATAGGTTCCCTGTTCCAGGTATCACCCAGGGCATCAACAGAATCACCAGCAGAACCAACTCCCAAACCCTCCACGGTCTTTTGGAATCCTGCTGGATCCTTCTTGGGCAGACCATTCTCATCGGTCCACCACCCCTGCAGGGGTCAGACATGATTGTGAGACCAACTTTAACCAGGAAGTGGTCTGTCCATGACAATGGGGAAACTATAGGAAGTTTCCATACTATAGGAAACTCCACCCATGGAACACCCCCTGACACGAGTAAAATACCAAATCCAGAGTGTGAGCAATGACATGTGTAGATCCTGGGACTAATTGGGATAGGCCCATAGTTGCCAATGCCACTATGAACTCCTGAGCAGCACCAGACAAGCCAACCTGAAGCTGGCTGAAGATTTAGTCAGAACTCCATTGTGAATGTGGGGATGGAAGGAGAGAAGTGGAGGAAAGAGTAGTCTGGGACTCTCCATCAGTTCCAGTGGAATGGTTTCGTCTAGGCCAGGGTCTCCCAAACTTGGATCCCCAGATGTCACCTGGGGTGAATGCCTCACCTTGCCTCATTAAAGGGCCATCTCTGCAGTTTCTGAACTGTCTGGAAAGGCAACCCCACATACAATGCATTGCAGTAGTCAAGCACGTAGCTAGGGGATAGTGGGTTTGTATTCACCCCTCTGCCGGGTGGCCTCTCACACCAGCCGGCCACAATCCCTGCATGTGACATCACAAACTGGGGCTGTGGCCAGCACTCAGAAAGGCCAGAGTTCACTTGGCACAAGGGAAAGAATGGAGAAAACAACCAGTCTGCTTGGTTGCTGGCTACAAAATGAACAACAGAGGGCCACGCTGGCCCTTCCGGGTGCTGTCCATGCCCCTACATGTGATGTCACATGCATGACCAGCACCAAGAAGGGCTAGCTTGCCCCTCTGGAGCTCATTTCCCAGCTGGTTTTGTTGTGGGCTAGACATTTTCTTCATTCTCTTCCTTACTCAGAGCAAAGCAGAGAATGAACAAAATACCCAGCTGACAACAAAGCCAGCTGGGAATGAAGCCAGGCTGGAACTCGGGAGACGGATGAGAGGCAAGCCAGGCAGCTCTTAGGCGCTGTTCAGCTCAGGTTCTTTCAACCTGTCCACCCAATTATAGCTCTGTCCCTGGCAGTAGTCCAATCTGGAAGGATCACTGTGGCCATGTTATGCAGGCTGTAGCTCTCTCTCTGCTCCAAGCATATCACTACACTGGCATATATGTTTTTCTGCCAATACAAGGGAATTTAGGAGACACTTCCAGTATATAACTCAAATCACTGTTAGGAAACGATTCTTTTATAATTAAATATGTTTATATAAATATTTATATTAAAGTGATTTTTAAAATATATATATATATATCTAACAATCTCTTTAGTACAAGCTACGTAACTATTGTAACACCATTGTGGTCTCTAAGTTATTGAAATAAAAAGCTATTCCAATGCAATTATGAGGGGAAAACTTTTGTTATCCTTCTTCAGTTTTAGAGGAAAGAATTATAAATCTGAAGCACTAAAATACAGTGAAATGTTATAGGAAGAATTTCTAGTTCTCAAAAGGATATCTTGCAGTAGCTTTCTGTCTCTTGCTCAAAAGCATGTGGAGGGCAAGGCCTTGACTGAGAAAGAGTTATAACTTAGAAATCTGAAATAAATGAGAGAAAATACAGATGTAAATTTAAGCTTAGCATTCTGATCTGCTCCTTTTCATGTTTTACTCTAAGTGAATGAATGGACTGTTTGCAAAGCGGCAACAGATCATAGTGTGCTTGTAAGCAGTCAGTAAGTTGGTCATCTGCCTTGACCTGCCAAGTGGTGAGGACTTCCCATAATTCTATGGCTCATGTTGTTAACTGCCCAGAGATGGAAGTTTGGGGCACACACACACACTATTGTTGAATTACTTAGAAGCTGATTGCGAGTCTGCACAAAATGTTGTTAGTACCTCCTCATAGCAGCAAAGTCTGTATTGGCTCAGCACTGGAAAATGACATCAGTTCACAGCCATGAAGGGATAATTATTAAAGGCTCTGTCTGCATGTAGCACAACTGGATAAGTTAACAATCTGGTTTGTGAGAGAAAAACAACCGTGTTCTATTATATTTAGGGAGATATGTTTGCTGTTTAGACAGACAGCCACACAGACCCAGTATGGTGTAGCGGTTAGAGTGCTGGACTAGGACCAGGAAGACATGAGTTCAAATCCCCATTCAGCCATGATACTTGCTGGGTGACTCTGGGCCAGTCACTTCTCTCTCAGCCTAACCTACTTCACAGGGTTGTTGTGAGGAGAAACTTAAATAGGTAGTACACTGCTCTGGGCTCCTTGGAGGAAGAGCGGGATATAAAATGTAGATGATGATGATAATAATAATAATATATGGTGTAGGAAGCTTTGATTTATTTGTGTTCTTATGATCCTATTATTCATCTTTTCTAACAACAACAACAACAACAACAACAATCCAGGGAAGATGGACTGTAAGCCTCATCATTTGGGAGTGCAAATCCTTATCACTTGGCTTGGCAACAGCAGTGACTACCTTACCAATGGCTGCATGCACATAAAATGGAGGTAAATTAGCACTTTGAATTAATATGGATGACCATTTGCCACTATGTCCTTGTAACCACTTGGTAGTCTGATCATCTATATGTATTGTTCTGTCAAGGAATGAAGGTACAAAAGAGCAGTAAGATTCCCCTCACCACTCAGCAGGATGATTCAAATAACCAGCCATCAAAGGGACACATCGAGACCATTCTCCTTTTATCTCTCCTTCTCACAGCCAAACACCACAAGAAGAACATATTTCTGACTACACACCGCAGACTGTAAGTGTCGGCTGCATGTTTACATGCAACCTTGCTTGCATATAAGGAACTAGTATGTTAAAGAGAAAGCTAGGCTAGAACCCCTTTCTCTCAAATGCTGGCTTTCCATGGGTAGAGCCTTTTTTAAAATGGGGGAACATTCAATCTGCAGTTTTAAATTAAACTGAAGAATCAATGTCCCTTACATTTTGGGACAATAAGAGCAGAGCCAATAAATGTACCACCACAGCCACTGCCAAAATCAGCTATCAGATATGCTGCATCCTTGCCAAGGTAGAAGTTAACACAAACACTGCAGTCACAAGGTAAACATGATCTCTTAATTACTTTACTGCATCAAAAAGTAAACACAGGAGCTTGGGTCTTACACTTATTCCTATCCACATTTGGGAGAAGTCCCACTGCTCTTAATGAGACATCTCCAAACAGGCACACATGACCTCACCTAGCTGTTATAGTCATATATACATCTGAGGTTGTTGTTTTTAACCTTTTTTTTTTCTTGTTCCTTCTCTTCATCTGTCCCTCACTACCTCTTTTCTTTTCTTTTACTTCATTTTTTCTTCATTAGTTGATTATTTCTTTGTTGCATGCATGGCAATGTGAATGATTATTGGACGAGTTTTAAAAATCCATCATTTTAAATATATAGACTCATGGAAATCTATTATTTTGAATTTGGAGGAATTTTAATGGAGGATTTGTAATTTCACAGTCTAAGTTGAAGGGAAGGAGGAGATCAAATATTGGGGAACTAGATGAGGACAACAAATAATTTGTTTAAAACTAATTTTATTGGTTGACAAATGTGCACTAACTATAATAAATATAAATAATGAGTGGAAACGAGCCTGAATAGGATTGTTTAATCAGTGAAACTGTTCCAGTCATTCTGTCTGTGTGCTGTAAGTGCTGTAGCTGTGGAACTTCTGCTTGCTTTGCACTTCTAAATAAACACCTGGCAGAAGAAGATAGCATAACAGTTACCTCCACTCAGGTCTTGTTTTTGCTTTAGAAAGATTCAGTTGCAAAGCCCTGCACTGAAGTAACCACAGGCATTGTATTCCAGAGGGCATGCCCACTGGCTCTTGCCCTCTAGCCTCTTCCCAGCATCATTTATTCTGCTTCATGCAGGAGTTCTGTTTTGGTGGGAGTAATTTGAATTTATAAATGCAAAAAAGAAGAGGAAGAAGAAGAAGCTCCCAACAGGGTATGCAAACGACCTGACATTGTGTGAAGGCATGCTTCTTGCCAGAGGGCAAAAAACAATTTGTCCTGTGTGAACAATATCTTATTCACAATGTTCAAGACTTCTATTGTCAACAAAGTTTCCATAAGGCTAATTAGCACAACTAGGTATGAGCCATTTGGCAAGGGAGAACTGAAGTCAGTTTGGAAAGGTGATGCTATGAAAGCATCTCGAGAATGCCAGCTGAAGTCGAAGACTACGAGAAAGCAATTTTACTTAAGGCAATGAGATCTACCTGACAGCCAGTCTCCGATAATTGTTTTCTTAGGTTTCACAAGCTGCAGCGCTTATCTGTTTCATGCATTTTAAGCGCCCCCTGTACTTCTTTGTAAATACACTTCTCCTTGCATTTTAATTTATGCTTGAGGACTCCTGGGGAGAAAACATAGCTGTCTTCTTTTGAAACAGTTCTGAAGTCCTCCGATGCTGCAAGTAAACTTTCAGAATATCTCCGTGTTACATCTAAAAATATGAATTTAAAAACAAAACCTCGAGACACCAACACCTCATTACTACTTGGTTAGCAGGAAACAAAGTTGTCTCATTAGCATAAAGGAAGAGGGCCCCAACCTGCCTTATCACCTGAGAATAACATATACTGGATGGAAGGAATCTGATCTTGATGGCAAAATACCTCCAGTGACTGTTGCTGGTGTCTGTCTTATGTTTCTTATGACAAAGTACCTCCAGTGACTGTGTTATGTTTCTTTTTAGATTGTGAGTCCTTTGGGGACAGGGATCCATCTTATTTATTTATTGTTTCTTTGTGTAAACCGCCCTGAGCCATTTTTGGAAGGGCAGTATAAAAATCGAATTAATAATAATAATAATATGTCCCAGTCATTACACATCACTACCGAAGAACAATGTTAGGAGCTCACATGCTAAACTCCTTGAAGGTAGGGACATAATCCTGCCCCCAAGTGGAGTCATGCCCTGGAACTGAGGTCTGTGACCAGGCGGCACCCTAGAATATTATATTAGAGATCTTACTGTATTTGGGCTACAATGCTAAACAAACTTACTTGCTGGTCAGCCCAGCTGGAATTAGTGCAGCTTTCTTCTGAGTCAATGTGTAGGACTGAACTACAAAATGGCGCTGGCAAAATAGGAATATTTATCAATACCCATGTTACCCTAAACCCATATTCAAGATAAAACAACTTCGCTGTTTTATCTGTTAAGACAAACTTTAGACTATGGTTACCTCAAGATCTTTGCAGATCTTGCAAACCAGTTGTCTCTAAAGAAGTGGTATATGTCTTGTCTGTATGATTGTCAGAGATGAGGAGTCTGCATTCTAGAGCAAGCCTTGCCAAAGAGAAAAAGGCATATGGGATATGGTAGCACCACCACCTCATTTCCATGACTCCCTCTTTTCTTCTGGGATGAAGAGAATCGTTCCCCAACATTTCACATTAAATAATGGGACAGAAATCCAGAAGTCCATATACTCCTACCCTCTGTTTCCTGTCCTTCAACCATTACCAATCCACACATGAACCTGTCCTCTTATCCTATAATTGCTAAGTTTACTCAAGAGCATTTGGTGAGGAACTTTGTCAAAAGCTTTCTGGAAGTCCAAGTATACTATGTCAACCGGATCACCTTGATCCACATGGTGTGGTGAGTCAGCATGGTGTAGTGGTTAGAGTGCTGGACTAGAACTGGGGAGACCCGAGTTCAAATCCCCATTCAGCCATAAAACTAGCTGGGTGACTCTGGGCCAGTCACTTCTCTCTCAGCCTAATCTACTTCACAGGGTTGTTGTGAAAGAGAAACTCAAGTATGTAGTACACCACTCTGGGCTCCTTGGAAGAAGAGCGGGATATAAATGTAAAAATCATCATCATCATCATGGCTGTTGACACTCTCAAATAAATAACTCCAAAAGGTTTGTGAGGCAAGAATTTCCCTAGCAGAAGACATGCTGGTTCTCCTTCAGCAAGGCCTGTTCTTCTATATGTTTGACAATTTTGTCCTTAAGTATGCTTTCCATCCATTTTCTCCACCAGGCACAGAAGTTAAGCTAACCAGCCTGTAATTTCCTGGATCCCTTTATGAAAATCAGAGTTACATTAGCTACTTTACTTTCCAGTCCACTGGTATAGAGCCTGACTATAGGGACAAGTTAGATAGTTTTGCTAGGAGATCAGCAATTTCACATTTGAATTCTTTTCGAACACTTGGGTGGATACCATCTGGCCCTGATTAATTTTTAGTTTTTCAAGACAGTTTAGAACATCCTCTCTCATCATCTCAAATTGGCCCAGTTCTTCAACCTCCAAGCCTCAGAAGCTCCATTCTGGAGCAAGTATATGGTCAGTATCCTCCACCGTGAAGACAGATGCAAAGAACTCATTCAACTTCTCTACAATCTCCTTATCTTCCTTAATAATCACTTACAAATCCTCATCATCTAAGAGTCAAACTGCCTCCCTGGCAGGTTTTCTGCTTCTGATATATTTGAAGAAGTTTTTGTTCAATCCCCTTGACACCTCCAGCTATATGCTCCTCAAACTCTCTTTTCCCATCCCTTATTGTCTCCTTTCATTTCTTTTGCCAGAGTATGTTCCTTTCTGTTCTCTTCATTTGGGCAGAACTTCCATTTCCTGAAGGAAGTAATCTTCGCTTTTATAGCTTCCCTACTTTAGCCATGCTGGTGTCCTCCTGAATTTGGTGGTACCTTTCCTCCTTTTTGGTATAAATTCCAACAGTTTCTATTATTGTGGTTTTAAATCAGTCCCATGCTTTCTGTAGTGATTTGACCCTGCTGACTTTCCATTTCAGCTTCCTGTTTACCAGTCCCCTCATTTTTGAGTTGTTTCCTTTTCTGAAGTTGCATTCATCTGTTTTAATAGTTACCCATTCCCTTTTAAATATCTTGAATGTAATAGGAGAATTTCCCAGCTCCTGGCCGGACTAGCTCCAGGAGAGAATAAAATTAGATATTTTTTAGAGGAACATAGGAAGTTGCCTAATACCGAGTCAGACCATTGGTCCAGCTAGCTCAGTATTATCTACACTGACTGGCAGTGGCTCTCCAAGGTTTCAGGCAGGAGTCTTTCCCAGGCCCACCTGGAGATGTTGGGGATTGGACTTCAGACAATCTGCATGAAAGCAAATGCTCTACCACTGAGCTACCACCCCATCCCAGAAGGGGGATCTTTTACATGAGATAACGCTCATATGTAGTCACCCATCCAAATGCAAAGCAAGGCAAACTTTGCTTAGGGGACAATTCATACTAATCCATTCTTGCTACCACAAGACTGGCTTAATCCTTAAAAGCCACTAATTTGAGCTTGAATGGGAGAAGAAAAACTCATCTTAAAATATGTTTCTCTTATTGGATTTTCCCAAGTCCTCGCTCTTCTCAGACTGTGACATGTAAGGTAATGATTGGCACAAGCGGGTTGATCACCCTTTCTTCAGTCATGAAGGGTTTAGGCTTTTAAAAGGGGGACCAGTAACTCTGGGTGCATTTGCACATACAGGTAATACAAAACTACAGTTAAATGGGGAAGAGGTTGAAATTTGTGAATGTCTGAATGTGTGCAACCACGGCTTTGTGGTGAAATCAACCTGCAGTTTGCCTCACCAAACTCCAGTTTGAGCCTTTGGTTTGTAGTGAGTTTCACCATCACAACCTGAGGTTTTTCGGTGGCAGAGTTTTGACCGAACGTGGAAGGTGCCATAACAGTGGTTTCATGCAATTTCTGGTACTGTAATCATAGAGAGGGAAGCCCAGACCCACCCGGGATCATGCCTGCTCATGCCTGCAGCACTTCTCGCTGGCTGCCTCTCTGAATACTTGCCCCGCACCCTGTCTCCAATCTACTCAAGTCATTGCCTGGCAACAAGGACACCACCATGTCCCATTCCAAGCCTCCAAGCCTTTCAAATGGAAAAGTCACACCGGGCATGCCCTCTTCCCACTCTGTCCCTTGTTCCCCCCTCCTGGCAGTCAGGAATGAAAGAGGATGGGATGGCAAGATGGGCACTATGTGCTTAGCTCTCTGAAAATGAAATGATCAAGATGTATGTTCACAAGCACATGCAGCCATGGTGGCAACATAAACTGAGCAGTCCCATTAAATTGCTGGGTTGTGAGCATATGGCAGAACGGCTATACCCGGAGTCAGGTTCAAAAGGGCAGGCCCAACCAGGAACTCTTGAAAGGCTGAGGTCTATTTTCTGCACAATGATGTTGTGGAAGGGGGGCAGCCCCTTCCCCTTAGGTGAATGTGTGTAGTCCCTAGGCTTACTCATGAGAAGAACCATCCAGCAGGATCAGCATTGCCTCCAGTGAAAGGGGCAATTCTACATGTGTGATGAAGATGTATGCTGTTCTCGAGTGAACCGCTCACTCATGAAAGTGGAAGGCCATGGGGATACCTTTTTACAACTCATGAGAAGATCCATCCGTGTGGACAGGGGTATCGGGCAGAATCACTAATAATGTGTGATGATATCCTTTCTCCCACAGACTGCTCTCTCATGAGAGTGTCAGGCCAGGGAGACATGCTTGTGGGCTGGAGGGCAGATGCTGCCCAGCCTGGTTGGTCGATACAAGCAAGCTGCTGCAATGGGTAGCCCCGCAATACCTCTCCCTGCTGTGAAGAAACAGTCAAAGTGGGCCCTCTGCCAGCCCATCAACCCGATATGTCCACATTTATTTTTGCACCGAACAGCAACCTCACTCTCCTGGGGTTTCAGACAACTGGGTCTCCCCTCTCCCACAGTTCCCAGATCTGCATACACCACAATGCCAGTCCAAACCTGGGACATGTTGAATGAGAGTTAAAATCTTTCTACAGTCCCGGTGTTCCCCAGTCTGCCCATCCAGCTATGCCTGGGGACATGGAGCATTAGAATCTTCTTTGGATGCATCAAAGGCTTTTCTGGAGAGTAGGGGATTGCAATGCAAAAGATCTATTATTAACCAGAGAGAAAGGGGACCCCACACAAGTGGGCCCCGCTTTTTTGGATAGCTCAATTCATGAGCACACAGTCTTATGGGAGACCAAAGGTTGGTGAGCCTAAGCTCCCTAGTAGACTGGCCCTCTAATGAGAGTGCTAGTACCCTAGAGGCAAGCTGCCACAGGGGCAGGAGTGTGGCTTGCTCTGCACAGACTGCTTTGCTGAGACGAGCAATTGCAAGAGCATCCTTGGTCACAGTGGGACCCCAGGATCCTTTGCCCTCCCTCATATACATATCTGCTCCTAGGAAACCATCATGTTCCTTTCCCTTTCCTCAGTAACAGAAGAATAGTGCCCCTCAACTGCCTGCTCCCCATTACCACCACCAGAAATTGTGCTTGTGCAAGACTGTTTTGTTGTGGGGTGCAATTGCTGTCAAATGAAGGGCTTGCATGGCATGAAGGGATTTAAATGTCCTTTCACTGCCAAGGGCAGGTAGCCCATTCTGAAAAGGCACACTTGCACTCGGCAAGCCCCCTTGAAGATTGTGGCCTATGGCTGCTGCCCTGCAGACATGCTGATGCCTTGCCCAGTCTGGCAACGCGAGCGCAATGGAGCTTGCTGGGATGCAGAGTTGGTGGACCAGGAAGAGGGAGGGGCTCCCCTGCCCTGAAAATGCAAGTTGCTGGCCTGCAGTTTGACTAATGTCTGTGATCATTTTATGGTTAGAAAAATTAACCGTGGGTTCAGTAACCTCAGGTTTCACTTCATGTGTGAATGCAGACTCCTTGTCTCACTGAATTCTACCTAATGTCTATATGATTTGACTTAACCACTTCAGGGGGAATTAATACAATTTCAGAGTCCGCAATAGTCAGAACAGAGGTCTTTCACAGCTTGCAGGTTTGAATGCTCGGCTTGGTAATTTTATTTAAATTGAGCTGTGAATTGTACATCATCTTACATCATCCTTTGGTTTGCTATGTTGTCTTCTACATTTTCTGCTACGTCTGTATTCAAAAAAATGTTAAAATAATTTTGTCTTGACGGCATCAAGTTTATAAACATGTTTTAGGCCAGAGACTGTTTGGTTGTGTTTGGTTTTGATATGCCCCAGCGTCACTAAAGGATGTGCCAATGTAATCGCAGTGGCACATCCTTTAATGGTGTGTGAGGGGTGATCATCCAAATCTCCCCACTACATATGCTCCAAAACCCTGTTTAGAAATGACACCGCTCACATGTGATTAAAGGATGTGTCAAGATCCTGTCAGCATGTCCTTTAGTGACATTGGGGCAGACATGTTCTTGACACTGCCCCATCCTCCTTGTGTGTAGAGAAGGATGTTCACCTGAACCTGCCTTTGTCATTCAGTTCAGGGATAGTGAATGCACATAGGGGGCAGGGGCAGCATCTCAACAACAGGCTACACCACCACACAACATGCATTCATCGGAAACACCTGGAGAGAACCCCCATGCATACAGCTTAACATGAAGATGGCTTAATCAAAACACATAGATGGGGGAGGGGAGCAGCGGCAAAGCCTGTCTCTAGCTGGAGCAGGAGGGAAGAAGAGACGGCAAGAGAAGGAGAGAGAAGCTACTGCTCCAGACTTAGCAGTGACAGAGTCACAAAGTGTAGCAGTGATGGAGAGTTCAAGCAGCTGATGTCACTGCTGAAAACATTCTCCATGCTGCCTCCAGCAGGGCATGCCCCAGGCACTGAGACTGGCAGTGCAGAGGAAGAGGGTGGCACCAGGACAAAGGAGGCAGGGGTTGGGCCAGCAAGGGGGTGAAGCAGCATCAGTAGATAATCAATTCTCACTGATTCCGCCCCCCTCTGCTGATCTGCAGTTTAGGAACATAGGAAACTGCCATATACTAAGTCAGACCATTTGTCTATCTAGCTCAGTATTGTCTTCACAGACTGGCAGCAGCTTCTCCAAGGTTGCAGGCAGGAATCTCTCTCAGCCCTATCTTGGAGAAGCCGGGGAGGGAACTTGAAACCTTCTGCTCTTCCCAGAGCGGCTTCATCCCCTAAGGGGAATGTCTTACAGTGATCACACATCAAGTCTCCCATTCATATGCAACCAGGGCAGACCCTGCTTAGCTATGGGGACAAGTCATGCTTGCTACCACAAGACCAGCTCTCCTGGTTTAAACACACAGTTGCCCAGATTGGGCAGCCAGATGTTTAAACTGCAGATTGGTGGGTGAAAATTGAGCTTCCTCTTGCTTAGTCCCCTTCCTCATCACCACCCTGCATTTCAAATTCCCGGCTGCTCAGATTAGGCAACCAAGGGAGGTGGGGCAGCGAGGAGCCATGAAGTGATGGTGGCGGCAGGAGCAGGCAAGGCGAGGAGAATGGGCCGCCCCTAGATGCCGCCCCTTGGTGCAGGTGCCACCTGACTTCGCTATCATCTCGCCTTGTCTCATTGACAAGCCGTCCCTTTGCATAGGAATGAGAAAAGTTTGATCCTTTCCCTACAAGCCATAATCCCAGTCCAAAGCTGCTATTAGTTGTGGAGCATAAAATTTACAGGTACAGAAATGGTACCTGTAAGTTCTCCCCTCTATAGATAATAGCTTCCAGAGGGTAACCGAGGGTAATTTAGGTTGAGGAATCCATTGAGGGAACAAAGATTAGACCATCCCTCCCCTTGTGCTATGGCTTGAATCAAAATCCACCCTCCATGGCTGCTTTTTTGTCGGGGAGAAGAAGTTAGGAGTTCCAGACATGAATCTCCCATGTCATATTTCATTTGGCCCTCAGCAACAGCCCTTAGCCAAGCACTGCAGATGAATTAGAGATCTGCAGAGGATGTTGTAGAAACATGTGTTGTGATTCCTAACTGTCATGTTCCTGATGGCTTTTACCCACTCGTGCAGTACTCCAGGGTAGGGTGGGGAGGCACAGAAAGGGAACGAAGCCAAAAAGATGTTGAAGGGTGACCAGTCACAGTCCAGATACCTCTTTCAGGAAAGGCAGTAGGGTCAACCACGTTTAATGACAAGCAAAGCCTAAACTTGCAGCCACCTAAGTGCTTTCTGGAGACCCATGAAGGTCCCCATATGCAGTTAAGCAATACAGGAAAACTTCCATATTTGCGGAAGTTCCATTCTCTGGTACTAGCACGGATACAGAAACCACAAATACAGAGGCATTGGGCCAATGCAAATGCAGGCAAAATGGCCCTTTAAATGTGGGGGAAAGTGGCCTACCATGCTTCATGAGTCACCAGCAGTCCAGCAGTGCCCCCGAATAGTGAAAAATATGGGCCAACAATTGGCCAAAAATCCCAGTTTCCCCCCATGTTTTTTAAAAGGAGCCATTTTGAGATGCCTGAACTCAAAATGGCAGCAGGAAATGACCTCCAAGGTAATTTCCGACCACCCCGATGCATGGATACACAAGGTTAACCCATTTTTTTAGACACTTTCCCCCGTGTATACTGAAGTTGGGTGTCAGTTACCCGACCGTGGATACCTGAAAAAACGCATACTGAGTCTGTGATTAATGAGGTTCTTCTGTACATTTTCCCTCTGGGAGGAAAAGGGACCCTAGCAGTAAAAAGGAATATACATTTTGAGTTTTAGGGTTGGGGTACATGGACCCTAAAATGGTTCTTGGGAAAGGTAGGGACGGTTTTGTTATCTGGAACATTCAACAGGTAGATATAGAGAGAGCGGGCAATGGTGCTTAAATAGATGGCACGATTTGTACTTTTGTGTCTTTGTATCTTTACAGAGTTTATTATTAATATTTATTTATTTATTTATTTATTATTCATTCATTCATTCATTCATTCAATTTATATACAACCCTTCCTAAAGTGGCTCAGGGCTGCTTAGATTAAAATCAAAAACACATAATAAAACAATTAACATTTAAAAACCACATTTAAACCAGATTAAAATTAAAACTAAAACTAAATATCATTAAAAGCCAGGCTTAAAAGATGGGTCTTTAAGGCTCTTTTGAAGGCCTCCAAGGAAGGCCTTCTCTCATGTCCACGGGGAGCACGTTCCACAACCTAGGAGCGACCACTGAGAAGGCCCGAGCCCAGGTCTCCTCTAGATAAACTGGTGGCACCCAAAGATAGACCCCTCCTGATGATCTCAATGAGCAGTGGGGATCTGTAGAGAAAAGCGCTCTCTCAAGCAGAGTTGCCTTCTGGAGATGGAATTATACTGCCTGATGTGATTGTAATATTTGATTCTCACTATCAGCTTTGCAAAGTCTTTTGACTTTTAACACTGTCTCATCTCATTCACAAAGCGACTCTGCTGTGTGGTCCCAGTTGTGCTACTGAAAGTCATGTCCTTGTGTGGCTCGCTTAATTGCTTGTGTCTCTGCTCTCTTGAGGGGACTGAGGGTTCTTGTACCCTTGGACTGCCAGCCAGCCAGCATCCTTTGCAAACACTAATGTGCTCAGAGAACGTGCTTTCCATGAACATTCGTATGAATTAAACCTCATCAGGTTAAATGAGGAGGAAAGCAAACACAAAGAGGCAATGGAGTTGTCAAAAGAAACTCTTCTAAAAATACAAGTGACATCTTGTGGAACTGTGTGCATATTGGCATATTTTTGCATCTTTGTGCATTGGCCTTCCTTTATTGGCCCATGTCACCCAGCCAGCTCCCCACAAATGAAGAATATCACAGTAACTTGTCATTCATTACTGCATAATTGCTGCCTGAATATACAAGGATGCCGCATGAAAACTTTGAAGTTTTAATTTAATTGCAGCTGCTCTTAGACCAGTAGCCCCTGAACTAGGCAAAGAGGCACCTTTGAAGGTGGTGATTCTCTTATATATAACAGTGGGAGAGAAACTGGCCCTATTCAATGCCAGCATCCCTCCAGTGATTGTTTCTGGTGTCTACCTTAGGTTTCATCTTAGACTGTGAGCCCTCTGGGGACAGGAAACCTCCTCCTCCTCCTCCCCCCTCCTTTCTACATTCTACATTCTTTCACATTATTCTTCTTCCCCCTCATTCTTCTTCTTCTTATTGCTACTACTTATTATTATTATAACTTATTCTTATTAATAATAATCTCTCTATATAATTTTCTAAAATGTACCCGTCGCTAATCTCATGTGTGGCAGCTCTCGCAAGAGTTCGCAAGCAGCTGCCTGGATAGTGATGGGCACAGGTGGGAGGGAAGAAAATGATGGCAGCAGCCAGGCCAGCGGAGGGGGGGGGGAGATGGTGGTGGGCGAGCAGAGAAGAAAACAGTGGCCAGCAGGGAAGCACCTGGTGGGGAAGCGTCAGCAGGCAGGCGGCGAGGAAGCAGCGGTGGCGAGCAAGAGGCCTGCCTGCCAGCCCGAAGGAAACATGCCCACACTTGGGCCGAATGTGCAGGGCAGGCAGTGGAGAAGGCAGCACAGCCTCCTTCTCTGGCCTGCCTGCTTACGCAAAGGAAGGCACTGGGCATGAAATGTGAAGTGCAGAGAGGGCAGCACAGCCGCCCTCTCCAGCACCTGGTCGGCCCACACTGGAGAATGGCTGAGCAGGTGGCAGAGAGGGCGGTACAGCCTCCCTCTCCGGGCCTGCCTGCCAGCCAAATGACAAGCCAGTGAGAAGGTGGGGAGATGGTGGGGGGGCCAAAAAGCGGGGGAGAAAGCAGGGGTGGGGGGGGGAGCGGGAGAACTAGAAGCTCAAATGCTCTGCGCCCAGTTCAGCAAGTAATTACTATTATCACTACCACTATTTATTATTCTTTTTCTATGTAAATCACTTAGAGAATTTTTTTTTTGTCAAAAAGTGTTATAAAAATAGCAGCAGCAGTAGTAAGGACTTACTGCTTCTGGTGGATGAGGCTACTGAAGTGAACATACTGGCCAACATGATATGCAAGCCAAACCGCGATGGAAGGCATCAGAGTGCCACTGCTGTAGACATGGAAACAGAGGTGCTGCTGTCATTGACCAATGGCTGTGCAAGCAGTGTTCCCACAGTTCCCCCATTTTGACAAATGGTGGAAACCATCGTGGTGGACACCACTGTTGCAGAGCTGCTAGTCAACAACAGTGGTGGTGCTGTTTCTGTGTTCGCAGCAGCAGTGCCCTGATGCCTTCCATCACCATTAGTCTTGAGTGTCATGTTGGGCACTGTATCTATCATGTATTCTTCATATTATGTTGATGCACAGATTATGGGTGAGTTCAAATAACCAGTTTGTGTGATGGTTACAGGCAATGAATTTGTCACATGCCAGCTTGACTCTGGCTGATAACTAATGAAATTAAGACCCCAGTATGACAGTTACAATTATGAGATGGAAACATGTCATCTGAATTCCCACTTTGAATTAATGCCACTTCCTTTTCCCAATCTGGTCATATTTCCCTGCTTTTTAAGTCTCTTGAACAGCTCCCAGATGTTTGCGGCACCATTCTTGAATGCCTTCAACTTGCTTTCAGAATGATTCCAGACTGTGCAGTCCATCTCAAGACCACACATACATGGATTCTCTGAAGGAAATCAGTGCTCTGCAAGATCAATGGAGAGTCTTTTCTTTCCCAGGGAGAATGTAATAGCCCTTGCATAGAAACAGAGGTGCTGCTGTTTCCCTGGGAGAAACAAACCCTGGGAAAGTAGCCTATGAGCATAACAAAAAATTATGGAGGACCAGTAGCTGCCATTGCCCCATGACTCCTAGGTAACTTCTAATTAAGAAAGGTGTGGTGTGACTGCATCACTTTCCATGTTTCCACACCATTTTCACAACTGCTACTCCTTGCTGGGGTAAAGTTTTTTCTATAACTTGACTTTACTGGAGGGAGAGATAGGAGGTGTGGGTCAGTGACACCTTTTCATCCCGGTAGTGTCTAGTTAGGCACCTAATTCCTTTTCTCGTGTATTTTCCTCTTCCTTTTCAAGCATCTTGTCCTTTGAGTAATAATAGCCTGATCAAAGTCCTAGCAAATAAATCACGATTTACATTTTCTTTTTCAGCCTTGTCATTTTTTCACTGGGGCTTTGGAATTCATATTTGCAGTCATTTTCCAGCACAGCATTTGTCACCCAAGGTGTTTTACTTATGCAGTTGCCTTTCTTGCTATTACTTCACTTCGTGGCTTGCCTGCCAGCCACATCTAATCTCTCCCTGCCTCTTTATCAGGCTTGTTTTTAATGGTGCTAACCGATTCCTTATGCGCAAGTTTAATAGGGTTCCTCACTTTGGTCTTTGGGTCTCTCTTTATTCTATATTTGTTAACAAATGAGTGGATGATCAATAACAGTACTTTGCATTTATATAGTACCTTATTTTACATCCATTAGCTTAACAGTTCTTACAACAACTTTGAAAGAGTAGATACCAACCATCTTCCCGTGAAGAGTATGGAGGTGGCTTAGGAGGATATCTCTGTCTCTTCTCCAGGTTGCTTTCCAGACGCGGTGATGCACTAGAGTACCCAACAAGGGGCTGAGAAAAAGCCACCTGAATGCACTCAAATTTGTTTTTTAAATATGTATGTGCTATGTACTCTGCTCTTCTTGCAGCACCTGAAGCTGCTTACAGACTTCCTTGTGGGAAATCAGTTTTGAACAAGAATCCTTTGTGTCCTTTTTGAGTAGCCGTGCCTTCCTGTCATACAATCAATAAGTAACTTCTGGTTATATAATTGTTTCTGGATCCACCCTTTACAGCCAGAGGATTACCTAGATAATTCTGGAGCCTAGACCTAAAGGCCTTTGGAGGCCCCCACCCCCACAAACAGTATTTTTAACACATTTTTAATGCAACCACACCACCTGGGACAGACGAAAAAGGATTTGGAGGCCCCCAGGGCATGTGGAGACCCTGGACTTCAGCCTGGAAGTCTAGGGGTAAGAGTGCCTCTGTTTACAGCCATTCTAGCTTTGCCAACATGCTTCAAGGGCCCCTCTGATTTCTTCATCAGACCTCCAAATGTACTGGCTGGCATACAGAGCAAGAAAGTGCTAGTGCAGCTAGAGAGCAGCCTAACAGAACTTCCTGACTAACTGCAATAGTGCAGTGGGGAAGCAGCCATTTTTAATGCCTTCACTTCCTAGAAACCCTCTGTGTCACCTGAAAATATGTCCTCAGCAGTGTTCCCTGTAACAGGGATTTCCAGATGTTGTTGACTACAGCTCCCAGCAATCCCAGCCGCAATCGTCTTTGGCTGAGAATTCTGGGAGTTGTAGTCAACTGCATCTGGGAATCCCTCTTACAGGGAACAGTGGTCCCCAGGAGCTGCACAACCCTAGGGACATATTTTCAAGTGGCACAGAGAACTTCCCAGTAAAGGGAAGGGCATCAAAGATTGCCATTTCCCCATTGCACTGGTGCAGTTAGTGATTGGTGGCAGGGGCATAGCTAGGGGAGAGGGGGCCCATGTTTATCCCTCTCTCTGGCGGCCCCCCAGGGTGAGGGAGATAATGAAGAAAATAAGGAGGGGTGGAACTGGAGGGCCCTCAGGAGCTGGGGGCCCGTGTTCTTTGAACCTTTTCGTTCAATTATAGCTACGCCCCTGATTGGTGGATTCCAAGAGGATTGACAGTGGCCTACATGTTGTGCAGTGTTATGCAGGCATGTCCAATTGGCCAACGCTGCTGTGGGTATTATAAGAAGTGTTGGTGGTTTTGTGCAAGAGTGCAGATGTACAAATACTTAAGGCAGCACACTTGTATGTCAAAGTGAAAACCAAGTCTTTTATCTGTCCCAGAGAGAGAATACCACTTCTACTTTCCTGCATGCACAGAAAGGAAACATAGGAAGAAACATCTGATCCGTTCAAAGAGATGAAGAGGTTCTAGAACTGAGAAAGTTATTTGCCTTTGTCTGAAAGAAATGTGATCACCAGCTCCAGCATCTGTTGTAGCCACTTGGTGGACAACTTATATGTGGCTTCCTTCCCCTCCCCAATATGTTTGCCTTGGGAACAGAGAGCCTTCTCCAACAACCAGGGTGCCAAGGCTGAAATGAGATGTTCAAGGGATCTAGCCCTTCACCATTGTCTACATTCTTCCCATTTTTGCAATTCATGAAGGTACTCACTAAATGGAAGGGCTGCTCTATCCCTATGGTTAGCATTTTAGCTTAACAAGATACAAATGAGCTGGCCCATTGCAACACAAATGAGGTGTCCCTATTTGGCTCAAAATGTAACCTTGTAACTTGTCACATAATAAGTGCTAAGGCCTGAAGAAAAAATCCATAATCATGAATTAGTTGAGAAGAGAAGCTCCTTTGAAGCTTCTACAAACCAGAGGAGATTTAAAGTAGAAAACAAGTGTCAAGGGAAATCAGATGTCCTTTGAGAGCTTTTTCACAGCTCATTAAAAGACAAAGGAGGTTACAAGAGGATTGAAGGTTGTAAATGTATGCTAGTAAAATAAGAAAAACAAAAAGACTGACTCTTCAAGCAGTGTCTTGCTTGAGTTAAATATAAGCTATTCAAAACTTTTAAGACAAGTGCAATGATAGAAACCTCACCTTGAATCCTGCAAAGATGTTTTGCAGGTGGATGAAGGCCTACGTTTGTAGAGTCTATGTGGATTCAGGTGTGCATTGGATGCTCTTCTTCATCTTCATTGCAGTTACTTATCCATGGCCCATGGAATATACTAAACTAATATTTTGATAGTCATGAGAAGACTCTTTGAGGTTGTTCTCGTGACCCAAATGAGGTGGGCTGGGAGGGAAAGAAGGAGCCAGAACCTCCAAGGCTCTATCATCTGCGTGCCCAGACAAGCGGCACAGCGAAGAGCAGCATGGTGAGTGGGAGTTGCTAGTAAGGAAGCTGGGCTGCCAGAAAGCCCACAATGCATTACACAAGCAGTGTGGTGCACTGGTAAGTAGGGATGTGCATGAGCCAGTTTGAGCTGGCTTGAGTGGCAGGCGGTGCCTTTAAAAGAACCGCTTATCTGCTGTCGACACTCAGTTTCTCAAGAGATGTGCAGGGCTGCAGCGCTGCTTCCTGCAGCCCCAATCGGCATCGGCAGGCACATGGCTGGGGAACATATGCGCTGGCCATGAGCGTGGTCAGCATAGCACGCAAATGCAACCCGGCCATCTGTGTGTCAACATCAATTAGGGCTGCAGGGAACATCACTGCAGCCCCTCATGTCTCTTGAAAAACTGAGCACCAGCAGGGGAAATACAGCAAGGCGGGGGTGAACAGGTAAAGGAGCTCCTTACCTGCTCTTTTAAAGGCATGCCCCCCCACCGCTTCACCGGGGAGTGCATGAACTATTCTTGCACATCCCTACTGGGATGCCTGGATGCTGCCAGGATGCTCCTACCCCTGGCCTCTATGATGCAGATGGCTGCTGGCAGCTTAGGAGCAGCTGCTGGTAGCCCAAGTACAGATACAGCAGGGGTGGGAACTGGACCGGCCCCCCAAAAGAAGGGGCCAGTCTGAGTTCAAAGCAAATCAGGCCCAGTTTGGATTGAAACAGTTCGGCCCGGTTCGATTGGTTCAAGAGCTCTGATTGTAAAGGGTAATCTGGTAAGGATTCTCCTTTAATTAATTGCAATCTGGTAAGGATTCCCCTTTACAAGGAAAGAGGGGATTCCCTATCTAAGTATCTAAAATGGGGTTTGGGGGGTGGACGAGAGGGCACCTTACCCTTTGGGGCAATGGCTGTGGCGGTGGCTCCCCAGCAGCAGCTGTGGCCCCTCTTGGCCCCACCAATATTCTCCCTACACTGCAGGCTGGCAGGTAAGCTGGTTCCAGCCTCCGCATATGCATGGAGGCCATTTACTTCACCACAAAAATTGCCTGGTGACTTAAACGGACTCCACGCATGCATGGAGGTCATGCAAATGGCATCCACATGGAGACCAGAACTGGGCCACCTGCTGGCCTGTGGAAGAGAGCACAGGTAGGGCCAAGAGGGGCTGCCACCACCACCATGGAGCTGCCCCTGCCACTGCCAGGGAGCCACTACCACAGCCACTGCCACCATGAAGGGTAAGGTGCCCTCTCACCTGCCTCCAAACCCCTTTTTAGATACTTAAATATGGAATCCCCCCTTTGCTTGTAAAGGGGAATCCTTACCGTATTCCCCTTAACAAGCAGAGCACTCAAACCAGGTTGTACTGGGCCAAACCAGTTCAATCTGGTTCAACAGCACGAACTGAACTGCTGTCAGTTATAATGAACCGGTAAATGGACTGGACAGTTCAGTTCTAATTCGAACCAAACTGCTTCTGACAGTTCTGTGCACACCTCTAACTCATACCCAGGCAGTGGGGTAGGAGGCACGTGTGCGTCCTCCTACCTCACTTTTAGCCTGGCTTCCAGACCCAGGCTCCCTGGTGGAGGAGCACCAGAATCGGGAGTGATCTCAGTGCTTCTCACAACCAGCCCAACCCAGGCAAGCACTGCCCTACTTGAGTAGGGCTGGTCATGAGAACAACCTCATTGTTTTCTAGATTTACCTGCTGGATCACGAGAACTGAATCTAAGAAGTACCTGTTGTGGTCCAGGCCTGATTTATATACTAAATATGCTCATTAGCCAGCATACAAAATTAGGCCTGTCTCATAGTGTCACCAAGTGACCAAGTTCTTTTATATAGTGACCATGTCGGATCTGGGCACAAGGAAGAAAGGAGATCAAACCAATCCTAAATGATTCAATGGGCTTTACTGAGTATAAAAGAATAACAACATCAATCTAACCGAGCTGAAAAGCAGAACATTCTATCAGTATTAACAGTATTTCAACCCTAGCCAGCCCCAATATTCACCCAGTGTTCCTAACTAACATATTTGTGTGTATTAAATCTTCCTAGAGCCAAACACAATTCAGATATAGATGGAAAAGGTGGGGGGGAGGTAAGGAAGGCTGAGGGCTGGCATGGTTTGGGGAGATCAGGAATTAGTAGAGGGACAGGGGGAAAGGAGAAGAAGGGGAGAGGATGGAGGGATCCAAGGCTTGTAGAGGCAGCATATTACCAGGATCAGAGGCTTGAGAGTGGTGGATCTTTCAGCTGAAGGAGCGAGGCTTTTGACTGGAGACAGGAGCTTTTGGATCAAGCATGCAGTTTGCTCAGAGCACGGCTGAGTCAGAGCACCATGGCTGGGGAAGTCTTGACTTCCCACTGTGCAGTGGAAGTCACAGACAGCTCCTGTCCATGAACAGAGTTCCTGCTTGTTGCCCCGCGGCTTAGCAGCAAACTCTGGGATTGCTTGTGAGCAGATCTTGCTTGTAGGCACAAGATTGCTTGTAGGCACAAGACTGCTTGTAGGCAAGAGACTGCTTGCTCTCTGTCCAGTATCGGCCTCATTCTTTATAGTTGTATTTTCCTTTGATCTCTCATAGAGTCTATTCACATCTCCTCATCTTTTCCTGGGTCCCCAGAAAGGTGACAATGCTGTTACCTTCTGGATAATGTCTTTTAATTATTCAGGATATTGGCCAGTCCAGAGAGATCTGAATCCCATCTTCTGTAAGCTGTGAGATTAGAAGGGGGGGACATTGCCCAAAGCAAATCTGCATCTCTGAGCTGCAAATGGGCATCTTCTCTTGTCCCAGATTTGCTAGCCTGATCCCAAAAGGTGTTAAAATGTTAGTAAAGTAAGAATTAAAGTCTATAGGTGTTTTATTTGTGTGCATTTACCTATGTTGAATTTCTATAGAGAGCAATTAAGTATAGCAGAGCAATAATTGACAAGGATTAACATAGACTTCTTGCAACAGGAAAGGGGAGATCAGCCTCTGGCCTCTTCCACAGACATTATCTGATAGTGAGTCACATTTTAGCATTTGGATTGTTCTGGCCTGGCTTTTGTGCTTCCTTGAGTACCCATTTCACAATACAATGCTGGATCGCCTCTTCCCTCGCAGACCAGTTGAGATCTGGGGTGTCAATTCACCCTGAGTCCAGGTATTAATTCATTTCTTAATATAAAATGAAATCAGACACAGGCCTGAATTCTATATACTTCTGAGTTGGTACCTCTGGGTCTAATGTTGGGGTGCCCAACACTGTCAGCATGAGCATAGCATAAGAAGCCCTTTCCCACTAAAAATGCTTGAATATTTTTGTATATGATACAAGTATGTAGAAATAACCAAAATGCTATTTTTATCTGGATTTTATAAAGTGTACTTACTTGCAAATTACCAAAACCACTCACAGAACATTAATATATGGAGTATACAACAGAACTGAACTGTTCACACCAAACACTTGCCATAACACTAATGACTACATACTATAGAGTATAGTAATTGTGTCCGGCCTTGTGAATTCAGAGGCAAAGTGGCAGATTTACAACTGCTTTGGATACTTTAGCTTTTGATTCACAACAGAGTCCTACATTGGGTTGCATATACGAAGGACAGATCAGATCGCTATGTCCAGAAAATTCCCATGTGGGGGTCTTTGAATCAGAAACAATTGATCTATAATTGGTAGGAAATCATTGGATAAATGGTTCACTAGATTTTTATACTGATGCTCCTTGATATTTAAATATCTTTTCCAAAATGGGAATTCTGGAACATTCTAATAAAGGGATCCAATTGGAAAGAAAAATCTGAGTACCAACAATATTGCCTTTACAGTTCCAATTTCCATATATCATGGAGAAGTACTAAGATGTATGTGAACTGTGACCACTGCATACAAGATATACAAATAATGCTCAAAACGGCATTAGGGAATATCATAAATGAAAGAGCCCCCTAGAACAAAGACAGATTGTTTTTAATCTATCTGTTGGGATTTTTGTGTATATACATTGTCTTTGTTCTTTCCACTGATCTATTGTATGCATATCTGTGTATAGGCTTGGGGTAGAATTTAGAATGTTTGTGTCAGTCATCAGTTCTGTAGACTGATTGGTCAGTTTGTATTTCTTACTGGATGCTGGAGACTGTTGTTTTTCTGTTAGGATGATCTTTCACTTAGAGCAGGACTGTTGTTTATAATTTGGTAATAGTTAAGTAATATACCTTAGTAACTTTGTTCAATACATTTAATAAGCCTCAGTTTCTGCTTTATTACGCTCTGCTACACTATCATGCTGCCAGCTGTTGCCTGTTAGAGCTGTGGGGCCATCTATGTATTTAATTCTCTTAGGCAGCATGCCCAGGATTTGGCGGCAGAACTCTCGTGACACGCTGTGAGAGTTCCGGCATTAATAATGGAGGTGGCCCAGCTCGTCCCGGCTGAGGGAGGAGGAGAGTGGGGAGAAAGCAGCAGTAGGTGAATGGGGGGAGAAAAATCATGGCGGGGGGCAGGAGGGAGAAAGTGGCGGCCGGTGGGGGGGAGGGGGAAGAAAGCAGCAGTGGGTGGGTGGGAGAGAGAGAGAAAGCGGCGACTGGCGGGTGGGCTTGTGGGGGGAGAAAGCCAGTGGGGGGCATTAATAATGGAGGTGGCGCGGCTCATCCCGGCTGAGGGAGGAGGAGAGTGGGGAGAAAGCAGCAGCAGTGGGTGAATGGGGGGAGAAAAATCATGGCGGGAGCAGGAGGGAGAAAGTGGTGGCCGGTGGTGGGGGGGAGAAAGCAGCGGTGGGTGGGTGGGAGAGAGAAAGCGGCGAATGGCAGGGGGAAGAAAGCAGCGGTGGGTGGGTGGGAGAGAGAAAGTGGCGACGGGCGGGTGGGCTTGGGGGGGGAGAAAGCCGGTGGGGGGACTAGAGGCACAGATGGTCTGCACCTGGTTCAGCTAGTTTGTGTTATATTCTGTTAAACAGGGGTCTTATTTCATTATTTTCAGTTCTGTGTGCACTTCATGTGTAGAGAGCAAGAGAATTTTAGGGAGCGGGTGGCACACTGAGCCAATACAAATAATGCTAGTGTGAAAACAGCAAGGCCACAACTATTGTATATCTATTTAATACTATATGTTGAATGTGAAATTGGCAACTAGAATAATAGAGAGGGCACAAAGCCTATTGAGGCAAAAGCTAGTCTTAGTGCTGGTCAACGAAACCTGGGAGGAAATGACATTAGGGGGAAATGGATGCAGGTTGAACACCTTTGGTCGCAGGTTAGACACATCACTCCTCTTTATCAATCCCCTGAAGGCATGAGTTTGAATCTCTCCTTGTTACAGGACTGGTTGGAGGCCAATTCTAGCCCCTCCCCCACCCCAACAATCTTTTAAAGAGACATGGTCTGAGAGAGACACATGATGCAGCAACTTTGCTGAAGCTTAGCAGGCCTTGCTTTGAGCGCTCTCTGGATGAATGAGCTCTTGAGGTCCATGGTGGAAGAAACACAAGCTATAAATGTAACCCATCACTAAAGGATATCCCCAGATGCACTCATATGTAATGTCACTGTCCTGTAGCTAGATGTCATTCCTAGTCCTGCCAAGGCTGATGCTGTCTTCTTAAAACAGTTTAGCTAGTCCACTCTGGAGCCTGAGCTGGGTCACAACAAAGCCACCAGCCAAGACCATGTGAACACACACAGCCTTGCCCAAGAAGAAGAATAAGTTACCTTGCAGTAGGACTAGCTCTGTTTCTAGGACTGGTACAAACTGATGAAGCTATCCTGTGGTTCAAACAACTGCATCCTCCCCTATAGATGCCCCATGAAGGACCTGCCAAGAGAGCTGACCAAGGAAGTGCTAGGTAAATAATGCGCCAGCCCTTTGTATTCTGATCTGTTTTGGATCTGTGGATCATGAACTCATTGACTTGACGAAGGGCACCTAAATGAAAGGCAGCCATCTGAGGTCCTGCCAGGATTTTGCCACTAGCTTACTATCCCTTGGAGCTCTAGAGAAAGTGACTTACATACTGTGCAGCAAGCCACATACCCAAGTGGGGCTCCATTGCTGTTGCTAGTGAAATCAGGGGGAGCTCTGTGAGAATGATGCAGTGCGACAGAGCAACAGCACCTGACTCCCAGCATTCCCAATGGGAATGGTGCATAGCTGCTCTGACACATTAAGGCCATTCACATGACTGCTGGGGCTGGGAGGGCTGGGAGGAAGACAAGATACTACCTATCTTCTCCAACACAATCCGGAGCCTAACCAGCACTCTGCCACTCGCGTGCCCACACAAGCTGGTGAGCGGCAAGGCAGGGGGAGCGAATCCCAGCCGCCAGATATCCCACAATGCACCGTGTGAGCACTGAGACATCTCCTGGCTGCTGGGCCACTCCTCCCCCTGGCTCTATGGTTAGTATGGCTGTCAGCAGCTTGAAAGGAGCTGTCGGCAGCCCACTCACCCACATGACCAGGCAGTGAGGCAAGAGTTGTATGCATATCATCCTACCTCACTTTTAGCCTGGATTACAAACCTGGGATACCTGGCAGAGGAGCGCCAGGATTGGGAGTGATCCCAGCAGTTCTCACAACCAGCCCTACCTGGGTAGAGCTGATCATGAGAACAATGACATTGTGTTGTACACACACACACACACACACACACACACACACACACACACACACACCCTGCCTGTGCTAGCAATGGACTGGTGAGTGCTGAGCAAGAAGCAAGCCCACATCACATAAGTCAGGATCCCTAAAGAAGGCTACCTCTTCAGTGGATGGAGTAGATTCTGCCCAGGTCTTACAAGATGCCATATGCATTTTTTTTTCTTCTGTAATGGTTCCTTATCTCTGGAATTCCCTCTTTTTGGATGTTCAGCAGGCACAATCTTGCCTCTCTTTTCAGAGCAGAGTGAAAACATATCTTTTTTTGCTGTGTTTTCAGAGATTAGATTAGAGCAGACAAATTATTCCTGCTATTGGTTGATGTTTTGCTTATTCTGATACTGTTCTGCTGATTCTGGCACTGTCCTGATACTAAACACAAGACTACTTGTCCGGTTGCTCCTGCTGTTTTCATTGGTTTGTGGAGTTATTGAATTGCTTTCATTATGCATTATTTCTAATTTATTTTTATTGTAAATGGTCTTGAAAGCCATTATTATTTATTTAAAATATTTATACCCCACCCCTCCAGTGCACTACTGCTCACAACAATAAGATAGACACAGATACAATAAAAGTAATAAAATCAACTAAAATTTTTTTTTAAAAAAAAAAAGTCAGATTAAAAACCACAATTATTAAATTCAAATTAAAACTGAAAATTATAAAAATCTAAAGAAGCTCAAGAACGTACCAGATATAACAAAACAATAATGGAGTATTTAAAAGCCTCCTTAAAAAGGTACATTTTGATATGTTTTTTTAAAACACTGAGGGAGGGAGCGTGACAAAGTTCTTCATTGAGGATGTTCATTACAGCTGAAAGGTAGCCTAATATAGTAAAGAAATCAGTTGGCTATCTGTGGTCTATGCCCTCCTGCAGCCTGCTGTGAAAATTCTCCATAGGGATCCATGAACCCACAAAAAAAAATTAGGGGCTACTATGCAGGTGTTTATAAGCCACAGAGAGACATGCAAATGGATCAATAACCCTAAATACCCTGCTAGTAAATTCCCAAAATCATCATACATATGTTGGATTGAACAACAGAATAGACTACCTCCTGTGCTATTTCCCAAAGCCAAGACCCCAAAGGGGTCTGGATTCCAGCTGATGGGTCTGGATCCCAGCATACGCTGAAAAAACGAGATCAGGCGTCAGCTCTGCAAACATGCATGCCCTAGATGTGGCATGCTGTGAATGTGATGTTAGCAGACAGAGGAGACCAAAGTCTGTAAGCAACTTCATTATTCTCTCTGGCTTGGATAACTGACTGTTCACAACATGGAAAAGCAAGTGATTGTTACACCCCCTGCTGGAAAACTTCCTACCCAACAGTTTCACTTTTATGAGAACTAGGTGCTCACTGCTATGCCACTAGACGACCTGCAGTTTGGCTGGCCTGCCAGAAATAAATATGGCTGGGACAGAAGTGGTGCTATTGTGCGGACACCCCAAAACACACTTTTGGGAATCATCAAAGCTTTCCCACAGCCAGATAAGAGGAGGGAGAGGAGCAAGACAATACTGTCATCATCCCTCTCACCTGCAGCTGCCATTTCTTCACTAAACATCAGTCCTGCTGAATGTAAGAGTTTACATCTAGAGGCATGTCTTCTTGTATGCATATGGGAGAAGTCTTCACCTGGGTCAGCCTTACTGTAGGCTGCCACACCATAATGTCCAGATGCCACACCATAATGTCCACCAAGGGGTGGGTGGGTAGTCCAACATCAAGTCACAAGATGGAGCAGCCTAGAGATGGCCTTCCCTCACTGCAGGACCTCAGATCTTATCCCCACCACCACCACCGCTGACATTTCATCTCAGCGCAAGCTCAGGCCCTACTTGAGGACAAGAGCTCCCTTGTGGTGAAAATCTGCAGCGGCCATACATGAGCTTTGTAGTTCAAAGTGCACATTGTGTCACGCTCGCCACGAATTAGGGAAACAAAGATACTGTACTACTGGTGAATCTCTATTTAGTTCCTGAACAGCTTCTTGCTCATTAACTACATGCATGAAAGAAAGAGAACTGTTTGTTTTTCTACACTTTCATTTATATGATAATCTTCAAAGAGGAAGTTTATTCATCAGGGTTATGTTGTCTCTCAAACAAATGCTTTTAAGGAGTTCCAGCATGATATTGTGATGAGTGTGAACACAGAATCATTGAGTGTATGTCAGAAACTAATCGCTATAGTGGTGTTCAGATGCCAAATACTATATAATTACAAGCTGTAAGAGATTTTGTACAAGATTTGGCAAGGTGGGAGGGGACACCATATCTGAAAGTCTTCCAACCACAGCACAATGGAATGGTCAGTTAACCATTCTCTGAAGAAGGTTGAAGTCTCTGGAGATTTCTTTTATAATTGTGAGAATGACATTTTGAACATTTCAACAGAGGACAGAGACCTTCATGGCAACATATCAGATCATCAAGTCACTTGGGATGTGCAGCATTGCAAATATGTCCCCAAGTTCCTGCCTTTTCTTTCTTCTTTTGGAGTATTTATATGTTTATATTTTAAAAAAAATTGAGAGAGGGGGGAAAATACACATAATAATTCTATTAAAACTGTGAAATTTCACAAAATTAGGCAGTTCCTTCCTGAAATCAATAGCTTTTATTCCTCTCTGTATTAATGTAAAGCATTAATGATGTAAACCGCCCTGAGCCATTTTTGGAAGGGTGGTATATAAATTGAATCAATCAATCAATCAATCATTCATTCATTCATTCAATTTCTATACTGCCCTTCCAAAAATGACTCAGGGCGGTTTACACAGAGAAATAACAAACAAATAAGATGGAACCCTGTCCCCAAAGGGCTCACAATCTAAAAAGAAACATAAGATAGACACCAGCAACAGTCACTGGTTGATCAATCAATCAATCAATCAATCAATCGATTGATCAATCAATCAATCAATCAATAAAATGCAAATAATACTTAAATTTATTAAGGTCAGTATTTCCCAAATCTTAACATGCAAAGCACTAACTCTTGTCCTATCTTGTTCAAGCGAATATTTTCTCTTAATAGTTGGTCAAGAGCAGTAAGGTGATTATTGCCCCCAATTTATCAGTTGTTCTATTCACTTGTGACTAACACAGGGCTGCACAACTGGCAACCCACCAAACAATGTTGCCAAATGTCTCCTGCAACTCACACACCTACACTCCTCTTGTTTTTACGATCAAGACCCTCATGGGCTACCAGACCTTACTGGTGGGCTTTGTTTGCCTTGATGAGTCAGTTTGCAGACCTGAAAAGTAGCTTGTTCTCACAGATCCAATTAATGCAGTTAATCCATTCAGAAGAATCTATTGAGCCTGGAATCTCTTCTTCAAAGTGGTTGGCCAAAGTTTGTCTCATGAAGAGCAAATGGTTCCTATCTCTTTAAACAATGGAGAGATGCAATTGTTCCACTCGCCCTGTTAAAAAAAGATCTATTAATAAAAGAGAATATATACATAAGCAGATGGGAGCAATTGCCTTCATGCCTTGCATATGCACTTCCCAAAGGCATCTTACTGGCCACTATGCAAAACAGGTTGCTAGGCTGGATGGAGCTTTGATCTAAACCAGCAGGACTCTTCTTCTGTAATGTTGTAATGATAGAGGTATAAACAGTGGTTTTCATTGCTGCAGCTAAGGTGGTGACCTCCTCCTGTTCCCTATCAAGGAAACACTCATCTGCCAGGCATTCGCTGTGAAGCTTGACCCAACAAGTTCGCAGCAGCTCTCCTTTGATCCTAGCAGCCTTTCAACTACTGATTGGCTTCCCAGACTCGCCCCTCCCTAGACTCTGCCAGAAGTGGCCTTACATGGCCCTGCTCCGCTTGATCAGGGCAGGAGGAAAACATCAGTGCTGCTACATCAGTGGCTGATGCTGTGCTCACAGCAGGGCCATCATTAGAGGCTGTTCTAAGGTCAGTGGCTGTGGCCTCATGCCAGCATTCGGATTGGTTGTGCATGTGAAACCAACAAGAGGACTTTTCAATCTGGTTCTGTTGTCCCAGGTCAAGCAGCAGATTTCCCACCCCTTGCAGGGGCTCAGGGGCGTAGCGACAACTGAACAAGGGGGGAGGAACAAATGTACACCACACGGAATCACTAATACTGTTTGGACAGGCTGGCAAGCAAGCATGCAAGCAAGATGCCTGGTTCTCACTGAGATGTATGCTCCTTCTTACAAAAACAATCCCTGTACACTCTTCCACTGTGACTCTCCAGCAACAGATATTCAGTGCCATATGGGTTATTTAAAATCCATTCTTATATAGATATAGATATAGATATAGATATAGATATAGATACTCATTTCCCTATGGGGAATGTATGACTTGAGACACAGTGGCTTCTGGAATGGAGTCCTAATGATCATCTCGTCCAACTCTCTACCCTGAGGCAAAGGCAAAGTCTTTCAGTGTCAACCACCTAATGAAGCCCATAGCCTCAGAAAGGCACTAGTGATCTTGACTAATTTTTTTTTGCAGGGGCCGCTGGCCTGCGCACCTCAACTCGCTGCCAAGGCATGTTCCCCCCGCCCCCACACACACCTTCTGCAATGGGCCCAGCGACCCACCTTCCTTTCTCCCTTGCCTGGCAGCAGTGGAGGCCTGGGGGTGCTGAGAAGCAGGGAGAAAGGGCCTCCCTGCTTCTCCGCACTGCCGTGAGTGGCAGTGGGTGAGCTGTGAGTGGCGGCAGCTGCTGCAGGAAGACAGGAAGGTGCCTGGTGAAGTGCTCCCTGGAGGAAAGCGGGGAGGGCACACACTTCTGGGAGGGGCTGCTGGGCCAAGCATAGGCCTACAGCATGCTGCACACTCTGTTGGGGAGCGGGGAGGGGAGAAGAGGCAAGTCAGGTCCATTAGTGACCCGTGGGCTGTGCAATGAAGAACACTGGACAGAACCTTGATAGCAAATGCAGGATTTACAATCCCATGCTTCAGCCCTGCCAAATTTTGTGAGTGGTATTTGCAGGAGAGATCAGGTAAGTGGTTGGAGCTCTTTCACACTTCCCTCCCATGCTGAACCTTTCATCTGCACCCCCTCTCCATGGCTGATTTCTTGCTGGACCAGGAAATCATGGTCCCAGAGCCAAGTAGGAAAACAACATCTGGGGTGGGAGGGAGGCAGAGAAAAACCAGCTAGCAGTGAAAGGGTTAAGCACCTCATTTCTGGTTCCAGCTGTGACATTCCTTAATTTATTTCAGTCTCCAGTGTAATAAATGCTCTTTATATAATTCTAAACACAAAGCCAAAAAAAAAGAAGGAAAAAAAATTGCAGTTCTGCAGCTAATACAGGCTTGTGGGCTGCATATTTGATAAATGGGGAAAATATATGCAGTGCAGTGTTGCCTATTCAGTTCTGTATCAGCTGAATTTCCCCCATGTTCTGAGTACTTAGTACAACTAGCACAAATACATTATCAGCCAGCTATATTACACGCTTGGTGTCATTCAAAAATGAAAGCATTTCATCTCAGCTGGTGCTCTTGTTGTTTTAATGCAGCCCCAAAATTTCCAGGGATCCCAAGAGTAAAGTCTTTGGAAATGCTCATACAATAGTTGTGTGACCTCAGATAGCCATTTAGTGCTTCTCAAAGTAGATTTCCAGGACCTTTAAAACAGAATGTCAATGGATAAGAAAAAAACAAGGACGGGGGGGGGGTGTCTTCTTGAAATGGCTACGAATAAACACTGTTCATATGACATATCCTGGGATTTGAACATGTGAGTAGAAGGGTGGGATCACATCCACTGACCAGTGGCATAGGCAGGGCACAGGCAGCCCGTGTTCAGGCCACCCAACTCCCCCAACCTGTCGGTGTTCCCGGGAGGCACCACTTCTCTGCCCCTCATGGTGGCCTCCCTGACCGAGCATCCCAGGGTAGTCTGCCTGCCTCCACCACTGAGCTGGCTGCCATGCAATGCCAAGCTGATCACTCAACTGAGTGGCGGGAGCAGGACAGCCTACCCTGGGCTGCTCGGTCAGCGGGGAGGCTGCCACTGCGAGGTGCCCACAGTGGGGAGAGATGGGGCACCACGGGTGGTACAGTGAAGGGGATGCCGCTGGTTGTCCATCACGGCGGTGGCCCCAGAAGGAGCTTCCATTTCCCCTTTTTCTAGGAACAGGGGTATAGTTAGATGTGAATGAAAACATATCATTCAGTAACTTAGCTGAACTTAACTTAGACTGTTCACCTCCCTACTCCCCAGCACTATCAGGTATTGTGAGGCCTTGGTCTCTCTCTGAACCAGGTTGCAGCCAAATGGGGAATCCAATTGCAGAACAGGCAGATGAGGATGATAGGGGACAGAGGCAGCAGATGTGGTCAACAAAGTATGGGATCAAGTGCGGGATCAAATAGATTAAGATCAGAAGGACCAGGGGCAGAAGACTTGATCATAGACAGGCTGGTGACCAGGGACTGGTTTAGGCAGCCAAGACCAGGCAATGCTTGGCTAGGCCAGGCCATTTCTTGCTCCATCAAGAATGAGAGCTGGTCTTGTGGCAGAAAGCATGAATTGTCCCCTTTGCTAAGCAGGACCTGCCCAGGTTTGCATTTGAATGGCAGACTACATGTGAGCACTGTCAGAGATTCCCCTTAGGGGATGGGGCCGCTCTGAGAAGAGCATCTGCCTGCTTCCATGCATAAGGTTCCAAGTTCCCTCCCTGGTACTGCCAAGATAAGGCTGAGAGAGACTTCTGCCTGCAACCTTGGAGATTCCACTGCCAGTCTGTGTAGACAATACTGAGCCAGGTGGACCAATGATCTGACTTGGTACAAGGCAGCTTCCTATGTTCCCATATTTCTAAGTGATGTTGCTCAGAATGATAAATAAGCAGGCAGTAACAGATACCAGAGTCCTGCTGCCAGAGTCCACTGTTTAAGACCTCCACTGCTTTACAGGCATGCAGATAATGGAATCTATGGCATTTGGAACTCATTTGGAGCTTTCTGGCATTTGTTTCATTTACTATAACCAATGAAATGAATGGGCCCATTCATTTCAATGGCTCATATGGTACAACACAAATGCAGACCCCTATTAACAAAGCAATAACAACTTGGGATTGTGATTATTTATTTATTCGATTTCTATAGCACCCTTCCAAAAATGGCTCAGGACAGTTAACACAGAGAAATAATAAATAAATAGGATAAGATGGATCCCTGTCCCCAAAGGGCTCACAATCTAAAAAGAAACATAAGATTACCTGCTTCTGGTGCTAATGTGATATGAAGCATGAACTTCTTCATGATTTCTCCTGTGAGAACTATGACAGGATCACTAAGCCAGGGAAATTTCACAGCAGCACCTATTTTTAGTTGATTTTTAATGAAAAGGATGCTTCAAAAGTAAATTGGTCAAAAAAGACAATTATTATTATTTATTATTTATTCAATTTTTATACCGCCCTTCCAAAATGTCTCAGGGCAGTTTACAATTAAAACAAAACCATTAAAATCAGTTAACAATTAAAACAGAAATTATAAAACAGCGTAAAATAACAATTAACATCATAAAACAGCAATTAAACAATCAGAACAATTACAAAACCCTGGAAGGCCAGGCCAAACAGATAGGTTTTAAGGGCTCTCCTGAAGGCCCATAAATAATTCAAATTGCGGATTTCTGCAGGGAGTACATTCCACAGTCCAGGAGAAAGTTAATCCAGTAACCTGTGGTCATCTTGGGCAGCAAGAGTCCTCCCAACCCAGCAATTCCAAACCTGGGTAGTCCAGATCTGCTACCCAGGTTAAAGTGAGGTAGGAGTAAAATAGATTCTGCCCTTTCATTTTGGTTGTCTATGCAGCTGACATGTTTTAAATTATTCCTGGCTGCTTATTGCCATGTTAACCATAGAGTTGGGTGGAAAGTGGGCCAAAAAGAGGAGAGCTGTTGCTTTGCGAAGGGCTGTCTCTCTGTTGCTTGCACAATGGTGCAATTAATACATACTAGCTGGGCCAGGTACAAAACAACTGCACCTCCCACCGCAGTCCCCCACTTCGGCATTTTCTTTGCCCACCCGCAGCTACCACTTTCTCCTCCTGCCCACCGGCTGCCATCGTTTTCCCCTCCCACCACCGCCGCCTTCTCCTCAACCACCCACCCACAAGCCTGTCCAGTGTTGCCACTTTCCTCTTCCCCTGCCAGCAGCTCACTCACGAACTCTTGCGAGAGCTGCCATGCATGGGATTAGTGACGGGTACGCCTAAGAGAAATCTATCTATCTATCTATCTATCTATCTATCTATCTATCTATCTATCTGTTTTGTGCCTGGCCCAGCTAGTATGTATTAATTGCACTAGTATCCTTTCTTCCATGATGGAACTCAAGGTGGTGTTCATGGGGGGTCCCTAGTAGTGTTCCCTGTAACAGGGATTCCCAGATGTTGTTGACTACATCTCCCATAATCCCCAGCCAAAGGCAATTGCAGCTGAGTGTGCAGAAAGTTGTAGTCAACAACATCTGGGAATCCCTGTTATACAAAAAACTGTGGCCTTGGATTAATTTCCCTATGTTCCTGCTTTTGGTGACTGGACAATTCCAACTGTAATGTAGGCAACTTTGCTTTGCTTTTGCTCTTCTGCCTTTATCAGTTGCTACATTCTTGCAAAGTTACACCTTACCGCCTAGCAGACTGGAAAATGCTTTATCATGGTAGT
Organism: Hemicordylus capensis; assembly: GCF_027244095.1. Classification (NCBI taxonomy): domain Eukaryota; kingdom Metazoa; phylum Chordata; class Lepidosauria; order Squamata; family Cordylidae; genus Hemicordylus; species Hemicordylus capensis. Next base: position 309,673,876 of record NC_069657.1, read on the forward strand.
GGTACACTGGGTAATGCTGTGCTCATCACCAAGCTAGACCAATGACCTAATGTAGAATGGCAGGATGAATGGGAATTGCAGTTTTTGCTTATTTGCTTCTCTGTTAGCTAGATAGATAGGGGGTTGAGGAGGAAGCACTTTCCAGTGTGCACACTTGATATTCAGCAAGCTCAGCAGTTCTGGAATGACTTGATAAAAGGATGGGTACCTAGTCAGATGCATAATGCACTTGTTCCTTCATTTCTTATCATGCAATTTAAATTTTTGTTATCTTGTATATTGCTCTAACACCATGAGAGGGAAGAATTGAAGAAATTGAAGAACAGCAGTGACTTTCTAATTCTTGTGCTTTGACTATTTTTATTGCTTTAAAGGTTTCCCCACTCTGTCACACTTCATTTTTTGCCTTTAATCCAAGATGCCTCTCTGGAAATGCAGTATCAAGAGAACTGTGAGTCACAAAATCTGTTTCTGCTGCATGAACAGAGAAGAGAGCCGTACAACGTAACATTTCAAATGTGATACAGCTACAGAATTGACTTTCTGTTTTGTTTTCAGTTTGATTTTCTGGATAATATAGCATGAGCTTCTTGCTCCATCCTTTGCTGTTTTATATGGGCTTTTCCAATATTGCCTTGGTGTCAGAGTAACTTTATAACTTTGGCGTAAAATGTAACTTTACAGAGTGTATGTTTCTCTCTCTCTCTCTCTCTCTCTCACACACACACACACACCCTGCATATAATATACAGATCTACAACAGACAATGCAGAGTTATTTACACATCCTGTGACTTTGTTAGGAAACCTTAGATGACAGCTGTCCTTGGGTAAGCAATATGAAGGGTTGAGGTAGCTCAATGCTGTAAGTTACATGCAGTTTTTCATTGATTCTTGCATAGCTTGGGAAATACTTTAATAAAGATAAATGTCGGCCAGCATCCAGACTAACAATGTGCTGGTGCTCTAAACACTGTGTGCGCACTACAGGAGAGGGGCATTTTTAATAGATGGCCCCTTCCCTCTGAAGCCAACTCCAGAAAATATGTCCCTGAGGGCTGCATGTCCCTTGGAGACATACTTTCAGGAAGCACACTTGGCTTCAGAGGAAAGGGGAGATGGATTAAAATTGCCATTGTCCATAGCACACACAGTGCTTCATCAGTCGCTATGTCAGCCATCCATATATTTAATTCTTGTAGACATGCCTGTGGGGATGCGTCCCGGCAGCAACCCAGCTGAAGCACCAGATTGGCTAGGCAGAGGGAGCTGTTGGGATTGGCTGGGCGGAGGTGGCCTGCAACGCGAGCTGAGCTGCAGCCGTGGAGGGAAATGGTGGCAGCCGCAGCAAGGAGGCAGTGGCGGCGGCCCCAGCCACATGTTAGCTCCCGCTGCACTTGGCCGCTGTGAGGAGCTAACCTAGCCCAGCCGCGGTTGTGTCCATCGCATCTGTGGCCTGGGCTGGGAGTAGACAGGAGGCAGCGGAACAGACTGGTCCTGGCGGCACTGCCAGGGGTGAGTGAGGAACAGGCAGTAACGGTGGTGGCGGGACCTTTTTTGGCCGCCCGCCACTTGTTGTGGCCAGGGGCAGCCCAGCCGCTGTGAGGAGGCAGCGGCGCCCGGCTGCGGTTGCGACTGCCGCAGCCTGGGCTGGGAGGAGGTGGGAGGCACCGCTGGCAGGGGTGAGTGGGCAACGGGCGGTAACGGTGGTGGTGCCCTTTTTGGCTGCCCGCCACCTGTTGTGGCTCTGTGCGGGGGGGGGACAGAAGGGGGGAGGAGGACAAGAGCGCACAGGGCTGGAGGAAGGGGGAAAGAGGAGAGACCTGGGCAAGAGGGGGAAACAGCCAGACCCAAAGTGCACAGATGCTCTGTGCGGGGTCCGCTAGTTATATTTTAAACAATCAGGAAAAGTACTAGTGCCTGAGCACTATGCTGTTTTCTGTTTTTCCTCTTACCCATTACCAGCTGAGTCTCCCTGATCATACCTGAAAGCAATCTTTCTGTGCTATTTTATTGCCCAGCACCTTTACCCTCTTCTCCAGATTAACTGTAACACAGTCATTCATGCTGAAAGAGGGAGGGAAACACCGGTTCATGAAACAAAAACGGAAAATGTAACCTGCCCTGGAGCTAATCAACAATGTGTCCCTGTTGTTTTAGGGAAAAGGTCTCTCCTTAAAACTTTTGACTTTTAGTGGTATAATTTTAGTTTCGTCTGCAGAGAATTAAATCTGCACTTCAAAGCAGCGGCTGTGTTGTCACCAAGAGCTCTGCACCGTCATGGAAATGTATCAGCAACATCAACAAATGGATTTAAAACCAAGCATTTGATATTTAATATTTCAGATACCAACTCCAAAACAAAATGAAGAAATCTGAGGCTCAGACTAAATGTGACTTCAATCATGGTGTGTGTGTGTGTGTGTGTGTGTGTGTGTGTGTGTGTGTGTTTCCGTTGTGGAGGATGCAATGTGTGGATCAGTACTGCAGCACAGAAGGGAAAACTAACTAACCATAACCAACCCTTTCTCTCAAATTTAGTCCCAAACTGGATCAGGGTGTGGGGTTGTACTTTCATTTTACACACACATAATGGTTTGGGCCATTTTAATCAGGAATAGGGATATGCACAAACCAGTTTGGAGGCCATTTTAGAGGCCTCCGAATCGGTTCAAATGTTGGGGCCGGTTCGACATTCAAAGGCCCTGGGGTTGGCACTTTAAGGGCAGGGGGATGGTGCACTTACCCCTCCCACTGCTTGTCCGCTGCCAGTACAGTATTTTTCTAAAAACTTTCAGGGTGGCAGCATACCTGCTGCCGCCCCATTGCCCTCATTGGCCACATGCGCCTGTTGCATGTGTGTGCACCTTTCTGCTGTGCACACACGCAATGGGCACGTGCGCACCCAGTACTTCCAGCCACTTCCGGCCAATGAGGGCAATGGGGCACGCTACCGCCCCAAAGGTTTTTATAAAAATACGGTGCTGGCGGGGGGAAAGCGGTGGGAGGAGTAAGTGCACCCTCCCACCGCCCTTATAGGGCCAACCCTGGGGCCTCCGAACCACCCGGCCACAGTTCCATGCACATCCCTAATCAGGAAAACAGTACTGGGGAAAGGGTTAAAATTCTTCTTCCCCTCACCACTGATTCTAATTTGCCTTCCATCTCTACGCTCCAGCTGCTATTATTGTGAGGTTTACTGGAATCTTTAACACAACCTATGGCTGAACACATACTGAGTTCCAACCATGATATGACTATAATCTAATTTGTTATACAAGGGCAGCTAGCTTAAAAGGGCAGAGGGGTTATGCTCCCCCCTCAACTAAAACTAACACAGGATCCAGTAGCACACCAGCCAGAGAACTCTCTCAAGAAGGGAGCTTTCTCCAGTCCCTCCTCTTTGTGCCAGTACCTTCCTGGCTGAAACAGCTGCTAATCAAGCTGATCCAACTTTTGAACTCTAATGGGCAGCTCCTGACCTGGCATCACCCACTCAAGGAAGTAAAAATGGGGTTGAAATTACAACCGCTAAAGCCAAAAGGAACTGGGTTTTTTTCAACCATTTTTCCTGCCTTCTGGGGGTGGGGCTAGGCTGCTAGCAATCAGACTGACTGGAGCAGCTTGATGAGCAGGCTGTTCCAGCCAGTAAGAGCAAAAGGGGAAGTTAGGGGGAGGAGGGATTGGAGGAAGCTCTGCTCGGGAGAGTTCACAGGCTGCTGTAAGTCTGATCTTCCTATGTTTGTTGTTGATTGGGGTCAGGGAGTGGGCGAGAGAGAAAAGAGGGGGTTGGATGACAATTGGCACCAATTTTCAAAAAGGGATCCAGGCGGGATCTGGGAAATCACAGGCCAATTAGCTTAATGTCTGTTCCAAGCAAATTGATGGAAAGCGTTCTCAAGGATGAAATTGTTAAACATATAGAAGAACAGGCTCTGCTGAAGGAGAGCCAGCATGGCTCCTGCAAAGGAAAATCTTGCCTTTCCAAATTTTTGGAGTTCTTTGAGAGTGTCAACAGATGTATGGATAAAGGTGATCCAGTTGACATAGTACACCTGGACTTTCAAAAAGATTTCGACAACTTTCCTCATCAAAAGTATCTTGAGAAAACTTAGCAGTCATGGGATAAGGGGATAGGTATATGTGTGGATTGGTAATTGGTTGAAGGACAGGAAACAGAGGGTAGGTAAGGTATACAGTTTTCTAAATGGAGGGAAGTAAGAAGTGGGGTCCCCCAGGGATCTGTATGGGGACCAGTGCTTTTCAATTTATTCATAAATGATCTAGAAGTTGGGGTAAGCAGCAAGGTGGCCAAATTTGCAGATGATACCAAACTCTTTTGGGTAGTGAAATCCAAAACAGATTGCGAGCAGCTTCAAAAAGATCACTCCAAACTGAGGAAGTGGGCAACAAAATGGCAAATGAAGTTCATTGTTAACAAGTATAAAGTGATGCATATTGGGGCAAAAGACTCCAACTTCAAGTATATGCTGATGGGATCTGAGCTGTCGGTGACTGACCAGGAGAGGGATCTTGGGGTCGTGGTATACAGCTTGTTGAAAGTGTTGACTCAATGTGCAGCAGCTGTGAAAAAGGCCTGGTGAGGCTTGGTGAGAGAGAGGGAGGGATGTTTGGTAAGAGGGAAGGAGGCTTGAGAGGAGGGAGAGAGGCTTGATGAGAGCGAAGAGAAGAGAAGCTTGGGGGAAGAGGGAGAGAGAAGAGATGCTTGTGAGGAGAGAGGAGAGAGAGAGACTTAGTGAAAGAGAGGGGGAGGCTTGGTGTGTGTGAGAGAGATAGGGGGTGGCTTGATGAGAGAGGGAGGGAGGCAGAGAGGGGGGGGCTTAGGGAAAGAAAGAGAAATCTTGGGGGGTGTAGAGAGAGGGCTTGGTAAGAGGGGGAGGCTTGGTGAGAGGGAGGGAAGCTTGGTGTGTGTGAGAGAGAGCGGGGAGGCTTGGTGAAAGAGAGAGGGAGGGAGGCTTGGTGGGAAGGAGATAGGGAGGGAGATGGTGACGGTGAGAAGGGTGGAGGAAGGCTTGGGGTGTGTGCGAGAGAGCAGGGAGGCTTGGTGAAAGAGAGAGGATTGGTGAGAGAGGGAGGGAAGCTTGGGGAGAGGGAGGGAGATGGTGATGGTGAAAGGGAGGGAGGCTTGGTGAGAGAGAGAGAGAGAGAGAGAGAGGGAGGAAGCTTCAGGGAAGAGGGAGAGAGAGGAGAGAAGCTTGGTGAGAGAGGGAGGGAGCGAGGCTTGGTGTGTGAGAGAGAGAGGGCAGGGAGGCTTGGTGAAAGAGAGAGAGGCTTGGTGAGAGAGGGAGGGAGGCTTGGTGGGAAGCAGGGAGGGAGGTGGTGATGGTAAGAGGGAGGGAGGTTTGGTGAGAGAGAGAGTAGAGAAGCTTCAGGGAAGAGGAAGAGAGAAGAGAAGCTTGGTGAGAGAGAGGGAGGCTTGGGGTGTGTGTGTGTGTGTGTGTGTGTGTGTGTGAGAGAGAGAGAGAGAGAGAGAGAGAGAGAGAGAGAGAGAGAGAGAGAGAGAGAGATGCTTGGTGAGAGAGAGAGAAAGGGGGCATGGCAAGACTTGTCGAGAGAGGGGGGCACAATTGACCACCTTTCACTATCTCTGGCTCTGTGCATCACCTGCCCTGCCTAGTGCCCCCCACCCACCCACCCTGCAGTCATTGGAGCCACCAGCCACCACTGTTCCTCTAACCTAATTAACTAAGTGAGCTGCTTAACCTAACCATCACATCATGTTCTAGCAGAATAGTTAAGCTACTTTTCTTAACGTTATGCATATTTAAAAATCCAGTCTTTCAGAATGACTGTTAATGCAGAAGTAATGATGACGGAAGGGTAGGTAAAAATAAACACTAGGATGAATATATTATCTGGATTCCAAAACAAATCCCATTACAAGGATTATTGATGAGCTTCTGAAGTGCTGACAAATATTATCATCTCAACAATGCTGAAGTATTCGTCTGAGAGTCAGTCACAAAGCCCATCCACTGGCAAAGGTCCCTAAATATTGGAGAATAACGCCACAATCTCTGCACTTTTATTGCTGATCTGATTAACAGGAAAGTCAAATTAATTCCCTAACCCCGCAGTGTGATATTTGAAGATTACTATTTCACTCCATAATATTAAACCTAAATATGGCTCTCCTAAATATGGGGAAAGGCCAAAAAGAGAATCCTCAGAAAGTTAGGTCCTGACCCTGAAAAGGTGCTGAAACATAAACTCTTTGCTGGCTCAGGCCAAAGGCCCTTCAAATCTGTCTTCAGAAGCAGCCCAGCAGATGCCTCTGGGTGTTCATAAGTAGGGCACAGTACAGATAGCCGTTGATAGACTATTTCCCAAGAACGTTCTAATCCTAAAGAGATTAAGTCACTATGAGGACCATCTAGGTGAAAGGTCAGGGTACAAATTAAAGGACGTGAGTGAATAAATGAATGGGAACAGAACAGAATATAGAGGGAAGAAGGCAGACCCTAGCAACTCTAAGCAGTCTGTTTGGGAGGATCAAAATAGATCTCCACGAATTATTGGAAGAAAGCGAAGGAGGCAAAGAAGCAATGGTCTGATTAGGAAGCATTCATTTGGCAGGGGGCAGAAGTCGAATACCTCCATGAGCCAAGGCTCTTTGTTGGGATAGATAGGTAAAAGGTAAAGTGTGCCGTCGACTCGGTGTTGACTCCTGGTGACCACAGAGCCCTGTGGTTGTCCTTGGTAGAATACAGGAGCGGTTTACCATTGCCTCCTCCCACGCAGTATGAGATGATGCCTTTCAGCATCTTCCTATATCACTGCTGCCCGATATAGGTGTTTCCCATAGTCTAGGAAACATACCCGCTGGGATTCGAACTGGCAACCAGTAGTCAAGCCATTTACCTGCTGCATCAATATCTGTAGAAAAATGGAGGACATCACTTGCTTTGCACAGATGTTTTCTTAGGATGCAATCAGTGAACTATTAGGTCAGAGATGGCTTGAAAAGAAATGTTTGAAAAATGGCTATTAGTTGGGAGATGGCTCCTTGATGGACTGCCAGCGAAGCTATGTATGTCAGGACAGTTAAATCTTCATTAATAGATGTGTTAGAACTGCAAGGAAGGGCACTTTAGATCTGAAACCTTTCCAATTAGATGCTCACAAAGTTGGGAAATGTGTGGATTCTCTAAGGAGTAAAATATCATGTTGTCGGCACTTCTGTTTGTTTTAATGTTTCAAAATTGGTGAACAGAGTAGAATTTGTAGCAGAAATCTGTGTATATATTATGTATATAATTTATATATGTGTATGTGTATTCTTTTATTATATTATTTATCAATATTAATTATCACAAATATATGTGCAGAAATGAAATCTGCAGAGATAGAAAGTTAGAAAGGTCTGAATGATTAACTATAAACAAATTACAGTGACAAACCATCTCATTAAATGTGATGGGGTTTAATTCCAAGTGCGTGCACATAGGATTGCTGCTAAATGCCCCAGTTGCACTCTAGGCATGCATGAATAGCTCTGGCTGGGACACTTCCATCAAAAGGCACATGTGATGCGACTTGTAGTGATTAAAGGGCCAGAGACCCTACAGAATGATACTCAGGATGCTGCTGAATAGTCTTCAGATAAATATTCTGATTTTTATTCTGCATACCACAACAGACAGACAGCAATCCTTTCTAGGGCCATAGGAACCACTGAGCAGTTGGCAGGGGGCTTCTTTCCCCTCAGCACCTCCTCACCCCCCACAGAGCACCCACTTAGCAGACAAAACACTTGCCCACTGGGAGAAGCCATCAGGCAGCACATCAGTGCCTTGATGCCAGCTACATACCCCATGTTGGCATGCTTCTGGTGCCTGCACAAGGGCTGTGGCCAGAACTGGGATACAGACACACCACTCAATGGCTTCTTCCCACTGGTGAATGCTTTGTCCGCCAGCTGGATGTTTCCTTTCCTCCAAGTCGGGGAGAGAAAGGGAGCATCCCACCATCATACAAAGAGCTCACCGGCTGGGAGAGGCTGACGAATGGCATATCCATACGCTGATGCCAGCCACATCCCCTGACCCTTACATGTCAGCTTCAGGGGGTGTGCTTGGTGTGGGGGGCAGTAATTTCAAGGTTGATGCTCCCAGGGCCACCTCTAGCCTTATTATGCCACTGATCCTTTCCTTTCAGGGCATTTAAAAAGACTGCCTTTGATCAAAGAATGGTGTTGACAATAGCGTCACATTATCCAGGTAAGGTTTGCGATGCCATCTTCTTCCATCGGCATCAATGAATCCTGCTTCCACAAGCAACTTTCTCTTTCTGCATTAGGGCAAAAGTAAAGGTAGAGTGTTATCTTATAAAATTAATTTTGGTTGCTAACATACAGCACAATGAGCCATGCACAAGAGGATATAGTGATGAGTCCTGTGCATCCAGTGAGACTGCATCCCTCTTGAGTGTGCGACTTGCTGCATAGTATGTAAACCAACATATATAGTTGATAGGTATAACATTATACCTTTTATGCAGAAGTCACCTGCACTGTCAGACTTAATTTTCAGATGACACAATCCTTTTTATTTTGGGAGTACTCCTAAGAAGAAATATGGCATGAAAACACCATTAATGCCCATCATAAGTTGGGATACAAGGAAGTGGATGTGAATGAAACACACAGGATGTTCATGGCATTTTATAGAATTTGAGCTCTAGAATATGCAAGCCCAACATTGATTTAAATCAGGGGTAGCCCATGGGGCATGGGCCCCCAATGAATTGCTTAGAGCCCTGAATATCATCAGCTCAGGGCTGGTGTAGCAAAATATTTTCTTAGCATGTCAAATCCCCTTAACTGGTAGTATTTTCTGATGGAGAAGAACCTGATTTTTCTCTTACCTCATCAGATTATCTTACCCAGCAATGTTTTCTGATTGACAAGAACATGATTTTTCATTACCTTCTCAGATTTCAACACTGAGGTAAGCTTTTCTGATGGGTAATGTTCTCTGATGGACTTGACTGCAAGTTTTCAGCACTCATGCACATTTCAATACAGGGGCAAGCTTTTCCTAATGTTTTCTGATGTTAATGAGGTCATTCACACAATCAAAAACCATTCTACCCAGGATTGGGAGCTGTGTGTGCTCCCAGTTTTTGGTTGTAGGTAGGAGGAAAAGCTATCCAGGTTCTCCTCCTACCTTGCTTCCACACAACCAAAAATTGGGAGCACACACAGCTCCCAAACCCAGGTAGGACACAGTTTTTGATTGTATAAATGACCTAAATAATTTCTTATTACTATGTCAGATTTCAGTATTTTCAGTAATATTTTCTGATGGACTGGATCATAATTTTTCATTACTCTGTCAGATTTCAGTTTTTTCCTAATCACATTTAAATACTGGGGCAAGCTTCTCTGATGGATAATGTTTTATGATGGACAAGACTGAAATCTTTCATTAACCTGCCAGATTTCATTACTGAGGTAAGCTTTTCTGATAGGTGATGTTTTAGGATGGACTATACCATAAATTTTCATTGCTCTGCCAGATTCCATCACCAAGATAAGCTTTTCTGATGGGTAATGTTTTTGATGGACTAGCCTGTAACTTTTCATTACCCTGTCAGCTTTCATTGCTGAGGTAAGCTTTTCTGATCAGTAATATTTTATGATGGACTGGACTATAATTTTTCATTGCTCTGTCAGGGTAAGGGCACTAACTAGATATGAAGAGACTGAGGATGCTCTTTTCTTGCCTGTTCTCCAGGCATTTCCTAGCATTTCAAATTTGCAGTCTTTCCCTCTTTGTACTTCAGAGTTATTTGAGTGCCAAATAACACAAGAAAAAAAAATCTGATGCTTTTCTGTAGAATTAAGATTTGTTCTGTCCCTGTTTTGACGAAGGTAATAAAATCTGACAGGAATTGTGGACAGGAAAAAAGAAAGCCACTTCCTTTAATCATATTGAGCATGCTCACTGCTTTTGAGCATGCTTGGTTGTATCCGGTAAGAAAATCTGACAGGCTAAGAAAAAATTTTGCTATATCGGCCTTGTATCACCCACCTCCATGACCTCTTCCAGGAAGGAAGTGCAGCTGCGGAGGCACCTCCACAGAACATGAGAGAGAGCACCTAGCCTCTGATGCTTCCACCTTCATAGATGCTGGATTATATTAGAGACTTCTTGGGGGGATATGATTGAGTTTAATTATTAAAAGGGAGGCTGTGGGCTCAGGCCTCAAATTTTTTAAGTACCTAGCAACATCCCTGCTTTAAATACAGGGTTGAACATATGGATTCAAACATTGTACCTCCTTAAAAATAGAAAGCATTCCTAACCACTTTAGTTGGCCTCCTAGTTAGCCAACCAGGCACCTGTAATATAAAGACCCTGGAAATGGTTCTGTATAACCTCTCAATCCTTTGATAGCCACACTTCTAGAAATGGTTATTCAGGCAGGCAGTCTCTTGCATTCTTTCCAAAAGGAATACATAGGAAGCTAAGATCAATATATTATTTATTATTATTATTTCTTGTTTACACAGTCAGACAGGTGTTATTGACTGGTTTGTTTTATCCAGACATCGAGTCCTTCCCAAGGACCTGGGATGCCAGAACTTTATCATCACTACTGTTGGTTATTATAGATATTGTCACAAAATATATGCTGTTCCCAGTAAAGCTGCTTTTTGTAATTGGCTGGTGGTGATTTCTGTGGCCCCTATGGTGTTGAGGTGCTCTTCAAGGTGTTTTGGAATTGCACCCAGGGTGCCAGTTACCACTGGGATTATTTTGGTCTTTTTCTGCCACAGCTTTTCAATTTCAATTTGTAGATCTTTGTATTTGGTGATTTTTTTCTATTTCTTTTTCTTCTATTCTGCTATCCCCTGGTATTGCTATGTCGATTATTTTAACTTGTTTTTCTTTCTTCTCGACTACAGTTATATCTGGTGTATTGTGTGGCAATGAGTCGAAGGCTTTCTTGGAGTCAATCAATGCAACACTTAGATTGGTTTTTCTTCTCTTGCAGTTTTCTAAAATCATTTTGTCAATCAGCAGCTGATCTTTTGTGCCTCTGGTGTTCGGGCAATTTCCTTTCTGTTCAACTGGAAGCTGTTTGTTAGTTAATAAGTGTTGCATTATTTCATCTGCTATTATTCCAGTTAATAATTTGAACATGGTTGGCAGGCAGGTTATGGGTCTATAATTACTTGGAACTGCACCTTTTGCTGGGTCTTTCATTATGAGATGAGTTTCCCCAGTTGTTGTTTTTTAAAAATACTTTTATTAGTATTACAAGTAGAAACAGAAACGTCACATCTCTGAGACTCCAACAAGACCAAACAAGTTTACATTCAAAGTTTATCTTTCAAAACCAAAACGAAGGAAAAATACAGTAGTGTTTGTTCACTGAAAATGAATTCAAAGAATTTTAAATGCCTTGTTCTATCCAACCGAATAACCAGTTTACAGTAGGGACCACAGCAGCAGACTTCACCAGCAAGGTGCTGAACAGTTCTCTTCCAAATGAATTTCAGTGTTATGGATAACAAATACAGGAATCTGAATAAAGATTGATCCTGCATAAGAGCTCAAAAACAAATGTGTAATTTTAGGTGTACTTCAAATATGTCTCAAATATATCCTAATATACATTATTAAGTACACTTCAGTACCATTTATAATATTGTAATATCCATACAATAAAGGGGAAAGATCTCTCAGGCAAGACATATGTTAGTTCTATATGTCACTGTGTTCAAATCACACCCTGAGTTGCTTCAATCCCTTCATACTAGCTCTCTCCTCCTAAAAAATCCATGGGAGATTCAAACAGCTATACAGAGAAGGCTTATTAACGTCTGTAAGCTCAACTAAAAACCTAATCGTCAGAGGAAGTAGAGTTTAGTACTCTCACAGAACATTCCCCCTAAATTGAGTTAATTATTGGGCAACTATATATGCAAAACAGTTTCAACCAAGATTATCCAATGGAGAGGAAAATAGGAGTTAAAGAATGCTAATTCTGGCATACCAGAAGTAATATGTGTGTTATAAATATAAAGCCACATATCCACCAGTTCATGAAATTCAATCGCAAACTGGAATACAAAAACCATAGTAAAATAATGAACAAAGATCAGCTAAACCTTTAGTAGTCCCACTCCTCTGTAATGAAAACCAAATAAACATACCGGAGAGATAAATGGAGGGGACTATATTCAGCCTTGACCGATGTTTGTAACCTACCACTGGGAGCAAAAAAATGGCAATACATTATCCCCTCTATACATGTATCTAATCCTTCACAGTTTGCTTCCAATTGTTTGCTTTCAGCTAAACTTCTCAAAGTGTTATTATTAAGTATAGTAATAATTATTCAGATATTCATAACGAGTAATAAAAACCCGTGGGAAGAGAGGAGGAAGTAGTAAACTGAAACTAATAGAAGAAATAGAGTACCCTTCAGCTGCGTGTCATTCTTATCCTTTTAAAACTATAATGTCCTGTGGTAAGGAAAAACCAATAATCCTGTTCCATATATTTGGATATGTTTGCATAGTTGTGACACTTTGTTTCTAAGAATTAAGTTTGCAAGGATATTCTCAATTCATCCCTAAATCCCCCTTTCTTAATACATTCTCATTATGTCCCTAAAAAAAAAAAAAAGACAGGAAGATATATGTGACAATTCCTTAGGTCTATTAAACCATCGGGTTCCCACAATGCAACTTAATTCCTGATTAGCTTGTTACCCATATTGGACCTTATTTAGAACTCCCTAAATATTATTGTTTAAAATATAAAGGAAAGTTAACACAGGGAATGCCTTGAGGGACCAAGTATTAAGGCTTGATATTAAGTTATTCTCTGGGTTACAGCTACAAATTAAACCCAAGATAATCACATATAATTCAGTTTCAATCATGCTGATACGAGTTAACTCCTTAGGTTAAGACTTTAAATGCTGAGGTTATTTCAATATTAGACCATGTATGGAATTCCCTAAATATTGTTTGGTAAGAAAAGGAGGGGGGGAGGAAAAACAATACAGAAATGCATTGAAGAAAGTGCATTGAACACAGGGAATACATTGGCAAGCCAATTAATGAGGTACAGTATGTGCTTATACTCAAAGTTAAAACCTTTAGATAAAATAAACCTTGAATTAATCACATGTCTTAAAAAGTCAAAGAGAAGGAAAAATGCATCAAAGAAAAAAGTGGGAGTCAGCATTTAAAATCTTTGAGGCTTTGAGAATCTACCTACTCACCCAGCAAAGGGTTAACGTAAAATATTAGAAACTGTGTCCAGAGACATTTTCTCATACAGGAGAGACCAAACAATGCCAGGACTATAACCTTGAAATACCTAAGAAAAAGCTTCTGTGCAAAGAGATCTCTCCAACTGAAATCCTTCAGAATTTCAGTTGGAAATTCAGTTGAAGTTGAAGAATTCATTTGAAATCCTTCCGCATAGACCTCACCACAGCTAAAAGCCAAGTAGTAGTGTTAATACACACACACAAAATAAACAGCTGAAGCAAGTAAACGTTCAAATAAAATTAAAACTTTCAGGTTTGTTCTATTATAAATCTTCATCACTCCAGCTCAGCAAAGTAGGAGGTATGGAATTCTTCAAAGTAAAGTCACAGTCTCAGCAAACACTGTCCCAACACTTTCGTTTCTCTAGTCAGAGTTTGAGTAGATAGTTAATGACAAAAAGGTGATTATTCAGCCATAAAACACTTTGTCAGCCATGCAAACAGGAGGAACTGTAAAAGGAACTTTTCAGAGCAATCAAAGACAAATCCTCCTAGAGAGCAGGTAAACAGAGTTTATCCAAGTAGGGCTTTGTAAGACAGACATGAACTGGTTAGATATGCGGCTCTGCAGAAAAGGTAAGATTTTAAAAAACCAAATCAAAAGAGAAAAAACAAGCCATTCTTCTATCCAAACAAGTCGTCTTCTAGATTCCAAATACTTATCTGCCGGAAAGTTCAAGGTGGGGGGTGGAGAGGTTCACGAAGAGATAGAGAGAAGAAGAAGAAAAACCCTTAATCGTCTCCAATGAATGCTGTAAGTAATTTAAAGTTCAAGAATAGCGAAAAGTAAGCAAGAGCTTTCAGTAGAGAGAGATTTTTTTAAAACAGCAACACCGTAAATCCGCGAAACTCACGGCCATGGACATCTCAGAGATTTATTCATAAAGATAAGAAGAAAAGAGCAGGTCATTGGTAATTAGGCGGTAGAAGCCTCTCTTCATTCGGTCCGATGATTGCAGAAAGGTCTCTCCAGATGTTCATCCTGATACCTGTGGTCAGGCTTGTGATCATGTCTGAACCATAGACTCTGAGTATACTGTGGGAATCAGGTCAGCGCCTAATTAAGCTAGCTTTGCTGTATTGTTACCCGGGAATCTAAGCATTTCATATTGATCTATATGTATTGATCCTAGGGTATACAGTTAATGGAGAACTGAGCTCTTGCTACACCATTTGGGTGGTAGCTGAAGAGAGCAAGAGTCCCCTCCCTCTTGTATTCCTGAATGTATGTCAGTGGAAAGAATCTGCTTAGTATGCTTTGGTTCTCATACTCTGTGCCTCGCAGACCTTGTAACTTGCAACATAGTATGTATTCTCTATGCCTTGCTTTGTTCTGGCCTACTGGTCAGGGGAGGTGATGCTGCTGCTGTCTGAACTGCCTCCTAGAGGCTGCATAAGCACTCCTTTAACAATGGTAGTATTGTAAGCCTGGTGGCCTAATATGGAGCTGTACTGCCGGACTACCTGGCTGGCTTGTTGTGAACGATGATGTATTCAGATGTATCAATTGCTGTATAAAAGCTTTGGATGGACACCATCTTGGGCTCGTCTTGTCTTTGGGAGCTATCCCCTAGACGGCCACTTTGTTATTCTGCAGAATTCAATAAAGTTTCTTTGAACTATAAAGCTTTCTCCTTCTTGGTAAAGCGAGAATTGGCAGTCGTCTACCAAGTAAATAGTAACCCTTTGGTTAACAATCCAGGGTTTTCCAGACTTTTCAGGGTCTGAAGACCCCCTAGACTCACACCTCGAGGGGGAGGACCGAGCCCTGCACACATACCGACCTCCATCTGACCGATGGAAGGTGATAGGACCAAATGATTGATGAAAACACTGACAGGTGGTTTAGTCAGTAATTTTCATTCCCGGTGCCATCTTGCTTGTTTAAAATAGTTTTCCCAGTTGTTAAGCATTGTTCAATATCACCTCCTTGCAAAATGTGATTGAACTGTTTTGATAGTTGTTTATGGAGGCTTGTTAGGTGTTTAAGCCAAAAGCCATGCAGTTCATCGTCACCTGGTGCAATCCAATCTTTAATTTTCTTTGCTCTTTCACTTATTAATTCTGGGGTTATTATTAGATCTTGCATTTGTTGGTTACATTTTTCTACCTCTTTCACCCAGCCTGCTTTTTTATTATAATCTATTGGATTGTCCCATAATTTCCCCCAGAATTACACTGTTTCTTCTTTATTTGGTGTTTCTGTTTCTTTGCAGTTTCTCCTTCTATGCTTTGGTAGAAACGTCTCTGATTTGACTGGAATTGGAGATTCTGCCTGTGTTGTGTAATTCTGGCTTCGTATCTGCTAATCTTCTTTGACACTGCTGTTATTTGCTGCTTTATTATTTCCAGGACTTCTCTAATTTTCCTTGAATCTAGGTGGATCAGATACTGATTTTTGGATCAGATACTGTTTGGTGTTCTCATTCTTCAGCTTCTTGTCTTTCATATCTTTCAATTTACTAGCATCTGATCTAAGCCAGGTGATTTTATTTTCTAATCTAATCTTCCATTTAGGTGATGTACTGCTTTCTTTTTTGACAGGTCCACTGATCTTACATCCGAACCCTTGTGTTGTTATTGTTGCTGCACTGTACATTAGTTGGCTTGTTTCCTTCAAATTATTGGTTGTAATTTCTGCAAGTGCAGCATTGACATCTTTTAATGCCTGAGCAAGTTGTTTTTTGGCAACTGTTTTTAGAACTGGAAGTCGAACCCTGGTGGTTGTTTGGTTCATGTGCTCAGTTATCTTTTGCTTTAGTTCTTGTTGCTTTTTTGTTGAACCGCATTTGGGTTTTTGAGGTGAAGGCAAAGGGGAAGTTGCCTGGTTTTGATTTTGAAACAGTTCAGCAACAGTGGCATCCTCTATTTCCAACACCTCCTCCACCTGCGCCTGAGCAATTTCTTCAGTTGGTGGTAATTCTTCTTCCATATCTTGAGCCTGTTTTGCTCTTTGCAGTTCTTCTAGCTCAACTTCTGTGAATACTTTATTTCTTATTATGAATCTTCTCTGGTCTGCTAGCCTTTGTTCTGTTAATTCTGTATCTGGATGGTTCTCTTTCCAAATTTGTCACATTCTTTTTAAATAACCTCTTCTAGTTGGACTAGTAATAGCAGATCATTATTTCCTTGTTGGCATTCTTCATATATTTTTTTCCGGTTAAGTGGCATTTCTTCCAGTAACCTTGCAGTCTCCAGCCCTTATTGCTCAACTGAAGATCCTGAGTCCTGTAGCCCACTTGCCACCAGATGTCCAGGGACTCCAGCACCTGGTGTGGTCCTTGCTGACCTGGGCAACGACTGATCCAGTATAGATTATTAAAGTTACGTCTCACCATATTGTTGATGGAAGAGGCACTCTATGTCTGGCCCCTCTGGTGAGACCTGTCCAGTATGGTTAGACCTCTGGCATAGCTCTCACCTTCCCCAGAGCACGCAAGCCCCACAACCACACCAAGGTAGTGCCTCACAGGGGGAATTATTATTAATTATTATTATTATTATTATTATTTATTTGATTTCTATACCACTCTTCCAAAAATGGCTCAGGGTGGTTTACACAGAGAAATAATAAATAAATAAGATGGATCCCTGTCCCCAAAGGGCTCACAGTCTTAAAAAAAAAAAGATAGACACCAGCAACAGTCACTGGAGGTACTGTGCTGGGGGTGAATAGGGTGAATATATGGTCCACAGAAACAGTCCAAGGCATTTTAAGGCCTTAGGCAGAAAGTCTAAATGGTACTGCTGATGGTAGTAAAAATATAGTAATAAATACAGTTTGCTACCCTTCAATGGTATCAGCACCTGCCACCAGAGAAAGGACACCTTGCCCTGCCTAATGATGGCCAGCACTGTGGGTTGCTTCTCTTTACCAACACTCATTTTCCTAACATCTTATAATGTATAACTAAATAAGTGGTGAGGTTCCACTTGCTTGAAATCAAATTGTGTGTAATCACAACTTGAAGTGGAATGTGTGAAGAATACAGTTCAAAGGAATTCCTACTATTGTTTTGCTGACACTAGATGCTTTGTTTCAAAAATAAATGGTCTTGTACCATTTGATCTGAGAAAAGCTTGCCATGTTCAAGTGATGTCTGGTCAGTAAGGGCAGGAGGGGGCTGTGCCCCCCCCGCAAACCAAGCTAGTAAAAGATCAGACTTACCAGTCACCAGGGAATCCTTCAGAGCAGGAGGCTTCCTTCAGCCCATCCTCCCCTGCTTGTAACTTATTGTTTTGGTCTTACTGGCTGGAATAGCTGCTATTCAAGCTGCTCCAGCCAATCTGATTCCTAGGGGGCACCTTCTGGCACTGCCTCCAGGAAGAACTAAAATAATAGGTATAAACTGCACTTCCTGGTTGTTTCAAGGAGTATTATTTTAATATGTGTTTTCCTTTCCTCCTGGGGACAGTACCAGGAGGAGCCCCTAGGAATCAGATTGACTGAAACAGCTTGAGTAGCAGCTGTTCCAGCCAGTAAGACCAAAAGAGAAAGGAGGAGGTCCTGAAGGAAACTCCCTTCACTAGAGGATTCCCTGGCTGCTGGTAAGGCTGATCTCTGACTAGCTTGTTTGTTTGTTGTGATCGGGGATGCAATCTCTGCTTTCTGTCTTCAGTCCCTCTTTTGGTCTTTTGTGTCTGCCTTTTGTCCTTCCTTTTTTACCTTTCTCACTGCTTTTTGCCATGGCTTTTCTGGCAGGCTTGGGTACCAAACCCACTGGCCTGGAGGAAAGTGGGCGGGGTAGGCTCTGGCCTTGGTGACCAGGTTTTTCCCTGCCTCACCTGCTCCAGTGCCCACCACCTGCTGCTGCCATGTTCTAACCTATGGTCCTTTGTACACTTACTTGGGAGAAAGTCCTATTTAACTTAGTGGGAGTCATGTCCAAATTACCATGCAGAGGCTTTGGCCAGAAAAAGCATTTGTTCTATCTAATGGAGCTATCCTGTTCTAGGAGAAGGATTCCTCTATGGCACACCTTTCTCCCAAAGATTTGCTAAAATGTAAGTTTCTACATCTTTCAAAAGTGGTATAATTGGTGAAGGCAAAGTAACTTGCTCTTGCTAAACAGGTCATTAAAAATCCTTTTTAGCTTCATCTATCTGATATTTTATTGCTATTTGAAGTACGTTGCTGTGGCTTCTGTGGTTGCCTTCCAGATTGTGCAAACTGCAAAAATTGTGCAAAAATTCTAATGTTAAAAATTCTCAAATAAACCCATGCCAATGACTAAACTGCCCATGGTAGGAAAATGTGTGGTACAAACTCCTTTGTAATCATTTGTTGACAATCTTTTAAAAATAGTTGTCTGATAATCTTGGCTGACCCTTCCTTCCTCACTTCTCTCTTGTAAGAGCTCAAAATTCTGACTCCTGCTGAGAAGAATGGCACATGAATAAAATGTCCATTTGCAGTGGCTTCCATAGTGTATGTTTTATTAGCTTTGTCTTTACTCTAGCAAATCACTGTTTAGAAGACTAGAACTTACATGTAACAAGGAGAAACCTGTGGATGGCAACCCACACAAAAAACCCAAGAGGCATGTGCATGGCAAAGTTTAAGGCAGAACTGAGTAGAGACATCTGAAGAGATTAAAAATATCATAACTTCCTTCTGCAAAAAAAAACACAGTAGGAACTATGGTGGTGTTCTAATCAAGGCCCAATGGGTAGCTTCCATTGACTCTAAGTGTGGCTCCCTGACTATTGATTATTAGACTGTGTGAAGCTTTGGTCAAAGCGGAATACTCCACACAGCTGCTGTGGCATCGCATGGAGGCCATTATTTCGTCTGTGCAGTGTTGCACTTCTCCTAATGCCAATGAAGTTCCTTTAAAGGAAACAGAGCTCTCTTGACTTTAAGTGCCATCTTGGAACATACACACAGGGCACTGGAAAGTATAGTCCATCCCAGGTTTTCACCACAGAGCTCTATGGAGAAAGAGTTGGGAGCTGGGGAGGGGGGGAGACTACACTTGCCAGCAATCTATGCACACCTTTCAAGAAGATGGAGGGCTCTATTTCTCTTAAGGCCCATGCCTCCAGCACTGGGGAAAGTACAGCAATGCTCAGAGGTCAGTGTAGTGAGAAATGGTTTTCACACTGAAGATTTTTTGCCCAAATGGCCCTGCTTGAAAAATAGTGAAGATCATGAAGCCAAGGGGTCTGATTTTTCTTTATGTACAGATTTCATATTGTTAAGTGCCTGCTTCCTACTTCTCCAAGTGGTGAGAAGTTCCAGAGTTGCAAGGCTGCTTGGGTTATGATTTCCCTTGGAGGAGAGATAACTAAAGCCGTACGCTATCTTTGTATTTGTAATAATTTGGTTTTGTAATAAATATACATGTTGAATATTAGATGGAGTTAAAATAGCAGACCACTCCTACAAGTCTGCAAGAGCTTATATTAGTTCTCAGAGAGTAAAAACCCTTTATCGTGAGGTGCTTCAGCTCCCTGCTTAGCTCCTCTATTCCATCCTCTGCAAAAACTTTTCCTGTTTTCATTTCTCATATAGTCCATCTCTGTTCTTTTTCATTGGCCACACTACTGGCTGGGGAGCAGCAGAGAGCTGGGGGAAGAAAAGTGATAAGTCATCCCACACACTCATATCCATCCTTTCCATCATGTGAGTGATTTGTGTGTCTTGCCAGACTCATATTGACTTCTCCCACCAGGGCGACCTCTCAGCCATTAAGAGACATCAAGTGGGCTCTGGACATATTAGCCCATGATCGGCCTAACATAAGAGTTGGCCAGCTACCATTTATGACTTCAAACTCACTACAATAATCTTTTATCAAATCTTCATCTATCCATGTTTTTTCTGTTATTTTTCTGGCACCACGCAAAACAGTTCCAACCAGGAGCATGATATGGCTGAAAGTCATTAATTGAGGATGGTGGGAGCTGTAGCCCAAACACATCTGGGGACGCAAGGTTGGGAAGCCCTGACAGAGTGCATGGCTTGATTATCTAGAAAGATATATTAAATGTTTAAAAGGCTCATAAACTATGCCACATTCTGAAAGTTTCTTTTCAGCTGTTTCTGAAAATATTTATGTTGAATGAGAAAATTGGGCCATATTTCAGGCCTTCCATTTTCTAAGACAAGATCCTTAGTATTTGGATCTAAATATTAAGCCCAAACTGTTTAAATTAGCAAAGACAATAGCCCGTTTCAGACAATGAACATGAATGCAGAGAGAGGGAAGGGTGTGTATGATGGTGGCAGACAGGCACTGCCCTGACCTAAGCATATTCATTGTAAGGTCTGAACTAGGGATGTGCTCAAAATGTGATTGGGCATCCAAAGTGTGGGCGCATCACTTAGGAAAATAGGAATCTGCTATATACCGAGTCAGACCATTGGTCTATCTAGCTCAGTATTGTCTTCACAGACTGTCAGCGGCTTCTCCAAGGCTGCAGGCAGAAATCTCTCTCAGCCCTGTCTTGGAGGAATCTCTTGGAGAAATCTCTCTCAGCCCTGTCTTCTCCAACGTTGCAGACAGGAATCTCTGTCTCAACCCTGTCTTGAACCTTCTGCTCTTCCCAGAGCAGTGACTCTATCCCCTAAAGGGAATATCTTACAGAGCTCACACTTCTAGTCTTCCATTCATATGTAACCAGGGCAGACTCTGCTTAGCTAAGGGGACAAGTCATGCTTGCCACCACAAGACCAACTCTTGAAAACTGAGGGCTTTCACAGCCCCTTTAACATGGAGGAGAGCAGGTCCATACCTGCTCCCCCTCCACTCAGTGCCACTTTTGTAATGGCAGTGCTCCCCACCCAGCTATGAACTTGCACCAGTGGGGTATTTCCCAGCTGCCCCTGCAAGATGCCAGCACACAGATGATCATGCAAACTGCTACTGCACATGCACAGAGGCCATGTGCATGCTGGTGTCGCACAGAGGCAGCTGGGAAACACCCTGCTGGCACATGGTCATAGCTGGTGGGAGTACTGCAATTACGGAGGTATGGACCTGTTCTCCTCCGTGTTAAAGGGGCTGTGCAAGCCCTTGGTTTTAAAGGTATGTGCCCACGGTTCAGATGCCAAATCATGTTTCGAGCACATCCCTAGTCTGAACAAACTCCTGTATTTACAGTTGTACATATGGAGGTCTCTCTCGGTGCATTCAGGAAGTCTGGTAAAGCAGGTGTTGTTGTTATTTATTTATTTATTTATCTATTTATTTATTTATTTAGCAAATTTATTGACCGTCTGACTTCCTTAGACTCGAGGCGGTTTACATATATTAAAACAACAACAAAGACTAGAAGAAGGGAGGAAGTGGGGGGGGGAGAAAGGAAAGGAAAAAAGGGCGGTATAGAAATTGAATTAAATAATAATAATCATCAGCTGTTGTAAAAAGATCGCACAGACTGACTACAAACAAAGGCATGACAAGTAGCAGGGATGATACACTGGAACATCTGCAAAAAATACAAGCTATCTGTAGCCAAAAATTGGTGGGACCATAACATTGAAAAAGTGGTAGAAAATGAAGA
Source organism: Hemicordylus capensis (assembly GCF_027244095.1). NCBI lineage: Eukaryota > Metazoa > Chordata > Lepidosauria > Squamata > Cordylidae > Hemicordylus > Hemicordylus capensis. The sequence continues at coordinate 309,695,700 of NC_069657.1, forward strand.
TGCAAAAATATTATGGGACTTCAGACTACAAACAGACAAACATCTGCCACACAATACACCAGATATAACTGTAGTTGAGAAGAAAGAAAAACAAGTCAAAATAATCGACATAGCAATACCAGGGGATAGAAGAATAGAAGAAAAAGAAATAGAAAAAATCGCTAAATACAAAGATCTACAAATTGAAATAGAAAGGCTGTGGCAGAAAAAGACCAAAATAATCCCAGTGGTAATTGGCGCCCTGGGTGCAGTTCCAAAAGACCTTGAAGAGCACCGCAACAGCATAGGGGTCACAGAAATCACCATCAGCCAATTACAAAAAGCAGCTTTACTGGAAACAGCCTATATTCTGCGACGATATCTATAACAACTGACAATAAAATCCAGCCATCCCAGGTCCTTGGGAAGGACTTGATGTCTGGATAAAACAAACCAGTCAATAACACCTGTCTGACTGTGTAAACAAGATATGATGATAATAAATAATAATAATAATAATAATAGAAAAAGAACCCCCCCTAACACACACACACACACACACACACACACACATTACAAACTAAGAGCCTGGCAAAATAGATAGGTTTTAAAGAGCTTCTTAAAGGTCAGACGAGAGGGGGCATTACGAATCTCAGGAGGCAGAGTGTTCCATAAGAAGGGGGCTGCAACGGATAATGAAGGCAGCTTTAGAATAAAAGTATCATCACTGTTTGATTTCAGACTCCTTAATACTTTGTGGGACAGTTAAAAACAATGGGGGAAAGTTAAAAGATCCAGAATGCATCCATCCTGGTGTCCTTGATACAATCCACCTTTCAGACAATTTAATTAGGAAGAAGGTTCTCACTGAATGATACTGAACTGCTTATGGACATAAGAATAAAAGTTCACTTGAGAGTTACAGAAGTGCTTAAAATCTTTTTCTACACCTCGCTGTTCAATATAACTTTAAACCACAGAAGCATCACAATTTGTATGCAGAATGAAGTTAGTGTACTTAAGATGTGAAAGGGTTGAAAGTCTGCTTTCAAATATTCAAATATTTCCTCAGCTCGGTCTGTGACACTTTTAAATGCACTTTATAAACGGCTTTAAAACAGTCCTTTATAATGCTGATGTGAAAGAATTCTAAAATGATGCCATTCTGGATAGTGAAATAATGACATGCTTAGACACCAGTGCCTGTGGATGAGAACAAAGGGTTTATCTAATACAGTGTATTAAGGAAGATCAATAAGGCCTATTACCCTTTTTAATTAAGACAGGCAATGGATAGCTCTCAAGCCAAAATTCCAGCAACTGGACATATCTATCCATAGTACTCTGTGGGAGAAAAACAATTCAATATTTATTTGGGAGGGAAAAGACCACTCTATTGTAAAACCATTCCATTATTACAGAGAAATGAGCCAGTAAACTGCTGATCAATGGAACACCGTTTCAGTAGACAGTTCGCATATGCTAAATTTGCTTCATTTGCTTATACTACACAATGCACCACTTTTGTTTCTTATTAGAATAACATTGATTTTCTGTCACGCCCTAATGTTTCAATTACTTATAAGGTCATTCCATTCGGCATGCTAACGACGACTGCAGGCAATTAAGTAGGGTGCATTGTGCACAGTGTGGCCTTTTTCTCTACCTTCCTAAAGAGTATTGATGAGGTCCATAAATTTTAGGAAATGCAAAGCTTGAAGCCAATACAGTGGAGTTATTGAGCACTATTTAAGAATTTCCAAGTTAGCAATTATGCAGGCTAATCTTATTTAAAATCAGGAACTCCATTTAGCAGTCTACAGGCTGTCTTTGGGGAGCATATTTGGCCCTTAAGAGGGGAAGAGAAGAAGCGAAGACAAGAAGCTGTTTCCCCCCTCACAAGTGAATATTTACATGATAATGTTGGGTGTGTCATTCTTGGCAACAGAGCAGTTTTATTGATTGATTGATCAAATTTGTATACCGCCCCAAACTTTCGTCTCTGGGCGGTTTACAATAACATAAAACCAGTTAAAAACGTATACGAAAACTTAAAAACAATTTAACAATTTAAAAATAACCAGAAATTAAAACCCCAAAATATTAGGAAGCTGAGAAAGCTTGGGCGAAAAGATGGGTTTTCAGGTGTTTTTTTGAAAATTGTCAGAGATGGGGAGGATCGTATCTCAGCAGGGAGCACATTCCACAATCTCGGGGCAGCAACCGAGAAGGCCCGTCTCTGTGTAGCCACCAAACAAGTTGGCGGTAACTGGAGACGGACCTCCTCAGATGACCTCAATGGGCGGTGGGGCTTGTAATGAAGAAGACGTTCTCTTAAATACCCTAAGCCGTTTAGGGCTTTGTAAGTTATAACTTACAAAGTTATAACTTAAGTTATAACTAGCACTTTGTATTAACCCTAATCTGAAATCAAGAGTTAATTGACAGATGCAGTTGCTATAAATTGCTTGCCATGAGGATTTGGATTAAGGGCAGCAGGTTTTTGTCTCTACCACGCTTTCCCGTGCCAGTGGGGGAGACTGGTTAGGTACATGGGAGGGGCAGAGGAAGCGGCTGACTGAGGGCTGCAATGTACCTTCTTCTTCATATGGCTCAGATTGTAAAATGGGAAGAAATTTGTGGCAGAAATGAAACGAATACTTGTGGCAAGTGCCTCTGAAAATGAGACTGGAGAGGGAGAAGGTGTGAGCAACAGGGTTCATCAGACACCCAGGTTATAACTCAGTCAGCATATATGGCCCTTGGAACAGCTCTGCCCAGCAGTGTTACCATTATTGGGCAAAGGGCATTGAACACAGGCTGCCAGGGTCACAGAGGGCTGCACTTGCAATCTCCTTGCCCCCCACATGATACTCACCCCCAGCTTCGCAGCAGCCTCCACGCTCACTCAAACTCTGCACCCACTGGCAAATGCACATGCATGGAGCGATTTGAGGGATCAGCAGGCAAGACCACATCTCTTTAATTTTAATTTTAATTTTATTTTATTTGAGTTAGCAAGTTTTTGCTGTGCTGATCCCTCAAATGGCACCAGCACAGACTTTGGTCAGTTGAGGGAGGAGAGCTGGTCTTGTGGTAGCAACCATGAATTGTTCCCTTGGCTAAGCAGGGCCCACCCTGGTTTGTATTTGAATCGGAGACTACAGGTGTAAGCACTGTGAGATATTCCCCTTAGGGGATGGGGTCGCTCTGGGAAAAGCATCTGAGGTTCCAAGTTCCCTCCCTGGTATCTCCAAGACAGGGCTGAGAGAGACTCCTGCCTACAACCTTGAAGAAGCCACTGTTAGTCTGTGTAGGCAATACTGAGCTAGATGGACCAATGGTCTGATCTGGTATATGGCAGCTTCCTGTGTTCCTATGAGAAATTAGCAGTGGGGTGGAAAGCCATGCATGATGCTGGGCAGCAGCAGGAAAACAAGGAAAACCCATCCTGGTGGTGCAGCAGGAGGTGGCATGACAGGAAACAACCACCAAAAAAGAGAACAATGAGTGGGGAGCAGATGTGTGCTCCAGATTTTGCACCCAGGCAGCCTGCAACATGGCTACACCATGCAACCTGGCTACACCACAGGCTCTGCCCCAAGAAAAGATAATGCATAGCCATGATCTGACTCCTCCCACAATTCTCTAATTTCTTTATTTATTTAACATATTTTTATACTGTCCAAACTTATGTCTCTGGGTGGTTTACAACAAAATGAAATAAATGACAACAGGAAAAATTAAAAACATGAGTTAAAATAGACAACAAAAAGGTTAAAACATTACAACAATTTAAAATTTTAAAACAGTTTTATAACAATGCTAAAACTATTAAAACAGCATTTAATGAACAGATGCATGTTTGAAGATTTTTTAAAAATTGTCAAAGATGGGGAAGCTCTTATTTCAGCAGGGAGTGCATTCCAAAGCTTCGGGGCAGCAGCAGAGAAGGCCCGTCATCAAGTAGCCACCAGAACTGATGGAAATTGCAGACGAACTTCTCTGGATGATCTCAATGGGCGATGAGGTTCATGACGGAGAAGACATTTTCTTAAAAACCAAGGGCCCAAGCCATTTAGGGATTTATAAGTTATAACCAGCACCTTGTATTTTGCCTGGAATCTTATTGGCAGACAGTGTAGCTCTTTCCATACAGGAGTAAAATGGTCTCTCCAAGTTGACCCAGAGACAAACCTGGCTGCCGCATCTGAACCAGCTATAGTTTCCGGACTACATACAAAGGCAGTCCTACACAGAGCGCATTTCAGTATTCTAGTCTGGAGGTTACCAGCATATGTACCATGGTTCTGAGGTTGTTCATCTCAAGAAATGGATGCAGCTGGCGTATCAGCCGAAGCTGACAGAAGGCACCCCTAGCCACCACCTCAACTTGGGGCACCAGGGAGAGCCTTGGATCCAGAAACACCCCCAGAATGCATACCTGTTCCTTCCGGGGAAGTGTGACCCCATCCAGAACAGGCAGATCAAACTCATCTCCTGAGTTTGAACCCTGCACAATGAGTGCCTCCAACTTTGTAACAGCTTCTGACAAAGTTCCTCATCAAAGACTCCTGAGGAAACTTAGCAGTCATGAGATAAGGGGACAAGTACATGTGTGGATTGCTAACTGGTTGAAAGACAGGAAACCGAAGGTAGGGTTGGAGAGTTTTCACAATGGAGGGAAGTAAGAAGTGGGGTCCCCCAGGGACCTGTACTGAGACCGGTGCTTTTTAATTTATTCACAAATGATCTAGAAGCAGGGGTAAGCAGCGAGGTGGCCAGATTTGCAGATGATACCAAACTCTTCCAGGTAGTGAAATCCAAAACAGATTGTGAGGAGCTTCAAAAGGATATCTCCAAACTGGGGGAGTGGGCGACAAAGTGGCAAATGTGGTTCAATGTTGGCAAGTGTAAAGTGATGCACAGTGGGACGAAGAACCCCAACTTCAAGTATATGCTGATGGGATCTGAGCTGTCAGTGACTGACCAGAAGAGGGATCTTGGGGTCATGGTGGACAGCTCGTTGAAAGTGACGACTCAATGTGCGGCAGCTGTGAAAAAGGCCAATTCCATGCTTGGGATTATTAGGAAGGAGGTTGAAAATAAAACTGCTAATATTATAGTGCCCTTATACAAAACTATGGTGCGGCCACACCTGGAGTACTGCGTACAATTCTGGTCACCACATCTAAAAAAGGACATTGTAGAACTGGAAAAGGTGCAGAAGAGGGCAACCAAGATGAACAGGGGCCTAAAGCACCTTTCTTATGAGGCAAGGCTACAACACCTGGACTTTTTAGTTTAGAAAAAAAGACGGCTGCAGGGAGACATGATAGAGGTCTATAAAATCATGCATAGTGTGGAGAAAGTGGATAGAGAGAAATCCTTCTCCCTCTCTCATAACACTAGAACCAGGGGTCATGCCATGAAATTGATTGCCAGGAAATCTAGTACCAACAAACGGAAGTACTTTTTCACACAACACATAATCAACTTGTGGAGTTCTCTGCCACAAGATGTAGTGACAGCCAACAACCTAGATGGCTTTAAGAGGGGTTTAGATAACTTCATGGAGGAGAGGTCTATCATTGACTACTAGTTGGAGAGCTAAAGGCCACCTCCAGCCACAAAGGCAGGATGCCTCTGAGTGCCAGTTGCAGGGGACTAACAGCAGGATAGAAGGCATGCCCTCAACTCCTGCCTGTAGGCTTCCAGTGGCATCTGATGGGCTGCTGCATGAAACAGGATGCTGGAGTAGATGGGCCTTGGGCCTGATCCAGCAGGGCTGTTCTTATGTTCTTATGACTTATCTGGATTCAGTCTCAGTTTGTTATCCCTCATCCAGCCCATCACCACCTTCAGGCAAGCATTTAGGGAGGTTATGCCTTCTCCTGATGATGTTGACATGGAGAAATAGATTTGGGTGTTATCAGCTTACTGATAGCACCCTGCACCAAATCTGATCTCTCCCAGCAGTTTCATGTAGATGTTGAACAACATCAGAGACAATATAGAGCCCTGAGGGACACCATACAAAAATTTAGATTTTGAAGAACAACAGTCTCCAAGGGACACCATCTGGAACCTGCCCGAAAGGTAGGTGTAGAACCATTGCAAAGCCATGCCCCCCACTCCCAACCCCCTCAGACATTTCAGAAGGATACTATGGCCGGTAGTATCGAAAGCCGTCAAGAGATCAAAAGGACCAACAGAGTCACATTTCCTCTGTCAATTCCCAATTGGGGATCATCCACCAGGCTGACCAAGGCAGTCTCCACCCCATAGACCGCCCGAAAGCCAGTCTGAAATGGGTCTAGATGATTGGTTTCCTCCAAGACTGTCTGGAGTTGAGAGGCCACCACCCTCTCAATTACCTCAGAAGTGGTCTAATAATTGCCTTCTTAAGGCAAGGAGGCATCCTGCCCTCCCTCAGAGAAGTATGTATGTATGTATGTATTATATTTTAATACCATCCAAAACTTAGGTCTCTGGGTGGTTTACGACAAAAACCAGGTCTTCTACAACAACCCCCTGCCAGATAGTATAAGCCATGTCGGTCAGGGTTCAAGACAATAGGTGGTAGGCCGCACCTTTCCAAGCAGTTTGTCCACTTCCTTAGGAGTCACAAACTGGAACTGATACAACTGAACAACTGTACATGTGCTAGAAGGAGCAGATCCTTTGCTTTGCCCAGCCACAAGCAGGAGGAGAAACACAGCTGCATTGTCTGCTGTTAAAGAGCCACACATGATGTGTTCGATATTGCAAGTATAGTTATGATGGTGGGATATAGTCAGTGCAAGGGTAAATGGGCTAGAGACCCAGCATGTGGATGCAGAGAACAGAGCGGCTCAGTGAGCAATGGTGGAAGGATAGCATGGGCCAAAAACAGGCCAAAAAGAGAGCTATTTTTGCAGGGGTGCAAGGGCCTGATTGAGGAATGCCAAAAAGATGGTATGGTTGAGATGCCCAAAAGCAGGGATCATAGCCAGGGGAAAATAATGGGCGTAAGTCAAAGAAAGCAGACACAGGAACTCATTGGGGGAACTGCACATGTGAAACATAGGGTTTGAAGGAAAATCTGAAGACAGACTCAGACACTTGGCAGCAGTTACAACACTAGTAGGAGTCAAGCATTATAAAACCCAAATACAACATTTGCTTGGAATTGTTGTTTTAATTATTAGCCTTTTGAAAAAATGCTTTACACTGTGGCTGTAAAAACACTAGCTGCACTCTTCTGAGTCCTTATTTCAACTGACTTCAGTGGGGTGATTCTAAAGTATGAAGATTCTGCCTGCCTTTAAGGCTGTATGTTAATGTTTTCTGTTATGTACAGATCTTTTCTGAGCACCTTCAGTCCAACAAAACGCAACAATAAAGATCAGATTTATATCCATTAGAGCTGTAGTAAAAAAAGAACCAGTGAGAAATGTGAATTAGTTTGACTCCAGAATAAATCACTTAAATAACTTTAGGCAAATTATTTAAGCTCTTGTGACATGACTTTATAATGCTTGAGACCCATTAAGGAGTTTTTATCAATATAAAGTATCTATAGGAAGTGAATAATTCTCCTTGTTTATTGCACAGAATGCACATTGAAATGGTAGTCTGCTAAATGTTCGACATTACAATTAATGGCCCAGAGCACACTGTTACTCGCTTTTATTTAGCAAAATAAAATCCAAGGCAATAAAGTAGACTTGTAAAACGTCAGGAAGGAGAACAAAGAAGTGGCTGTACATGTCCCTTATCTATTCAGGGTCAACTTTATTCCTCCAATGCAGGGTTTCTCAATGTGTGGGTCCCCAGATGTTATTGGACTTCAACTCCCATAATCCCCAGCCCCAGTGGCCTTTGGATGGGAATTATGGGAGTTGAAGTCCAATTACATCTGGGGACCCACACGTTGAGAATCTCTGCTCCAATGGATTTGTCATGTATTCTAGCATGAATCAGTTTCTTTTAAGAATTGACTCAGAAATGCACCTGAAATGATTGGGAAATAATGAAGCCTTAGTTCAGAGATGGCACCCCATAACTGGATGTCCCCCTTCCCAGCAGCTCTACCTGTCCCTGAGTGATCCCATTAAATTTTAGCTCATATTTTAACTTAAAATAAAAAGCAATGAGTTTTTTTCATATTCGTGTTATTGTATTGCCATCCCAGAATGCACATGCACAGAGAAGCACTGACAATTTCCTTCTGGCTTGGGCAAAAATTATCATGCATTGACTTGTAAGTCAGGTGTTCACCCTAAACTTCATTGGGTTGAATCCAAATTTACTTCTATGCTCACTGAAACACTTCCATGAACAAAACTCCTTCTTGTGGTAGGGTCCAACCCATTCATTTTAGTGTATTGCTAAGTTTTGTAAGTATAGGAACACAGAAATATAGGAAGCTGCCTTATATGAAGGCAGATCATTGGGCTATTTAGCTCAGTATTGTCTACACTGACTGGCAGCAGCTCTCCAAAGTTACAAGCAGGAGTCTCTCCCAGTCCTACCTGGAGATGCCTGGAAGTGAACCTGGGACCTTCTGCTCTTCCACTGAGCTATGGCCCCATCCTCTAAGGAGAATATCTTACATTGTTCACATGTAGTCAACCATCCAAATGCAAACCAAGGCAGAACCTTGGTTTAGCAACCCAAAGGTCCCCCTTAGGAAAGAGTACCAGAATCAATTGGTACAAGAGGCTTGACCAAGTACAATACAATATGGATCCCAGTACTTTCTGTGGAGTTTATATTCAGAATCAAAAGCACACCTCTAATGTTAGAAAGCTATCTGCATACATGGAACTACGTGCAACTACTGGGAAGGTATTTGAAGTTCCTATTGCAGGCACCCACATGGCTGGAGTCAAACTACTTTTCAGTTTAAAAATCAGTGGATGTAGTTCAGCTTTGTGAATGGCAGTGATCTGAAACTTCAAAGACATGTCCAGTTGTACAAATGATTCTCCACTGTGTCCCCACAAAGATGTATTGGAGTGTAGTTAGGTGCACATAAGTTCCACAGAATGTATTGGGATCCATATTGTATTGTGCTTGTAGTGGTTAAGCCTCTGGTACATATTGCCTGACCTGGTATTATGACACAGATTGGGAAGAAGTACCGAGAGGCAGGGAAGATAAAGGGCAAAGAGTCCAAAGGCAAAATAGCTTAAGGAATTGCATAAAGGAAAGATGGTTGCAAGTAGTGATGGGCAAACTTTCCCCTCATTTGATTCAGAACGGACTTGAGAAAAACAATATATTCTCATCCCCAAGGGAAAATATATGCCCCCCTCCCCAAAGTTCAGCCCCAACATGCTTCCAGTTATATCAGCAAAACATTAAAGCCTGGAGGCTCCTTGGCCATCCTCTTCCTCCCCACCCCACCCCCACCCCCTGCGCAAACTTTCTTAGTGCTACAGCAGTAACAGGAAGACTACGGCACACACTCACAACAATGTCCTGAGCAATGGGAACTTTGGGAAATGTAGGTCCTTTGATTCCTATGACCTTTCTAGAGGTCTGATCTCTCTGATGAAAGCTTGTCATCCACCCTTCCTATTATTGCTTATGCTGTTGCAAAGCAAGTTTTGATGATAAGGTGGGGCTAGTCACAGGGCAGCCTAAGCCTGAAGATGAGTCTGTTATGAACTGAGCCTCAACTTTGGTGGGGTTTGAGCACAATTTCTAAAAGGCTTATGGAATTAAATTATGAATAAACCTTCCCATATCTAATCTTTTCCAAGTCTCTGTGTCATCTTTAAAGGGGAACTGATGAAGGGGGCAGAAGAGACAAGGAACTGAGACAAGAAGTGACCAATGAGAGAGGCAGCTCTAAGAAATCTCACAGTGCTTAAGTCAGGAAGGGCTACAGCCAGCTGCAAGAGGGGACAGGAATGATAGGGAGGCTGCTCATGAGTCAGAGAAGTGTGACAAAGGAGGAAGTGGAGTGAAAAGCAGAAAACAGGAAACAAATGGGGCAAACCTTCACAAAGAACCTAGAGAGAGGAGAGGAAGTGGACTAACTTGGGAAGTTGAGAGCTGGAATCTGTGGACCAGAAGCCAACTAAGCATAGAGTTGCTAGATGCGGAATCAACACTCTGACGGTATTGATTTGTGCACTTTCAGGAATCAAACACCGGATCAATCCCATCAGTTGTGGCTTCTACAGTACTGTCACCATAGCAGCAGCATCTGGAGGAATGAAAGGCCAAGAACCAGCTGAGAAGGATTGAATTTCACATATTAATTTGTACAAATAGCCAATTTCTGGTTGCAAGTTTTTAGTATTGATTTAAATCAATACTCAAGGGCACCCAGCGTGCTTTGGATTGCTAGAAGAATCCTTCAACTTTCTCATTTTGCAGATAGGAAATTTACTTTTACTCAACCTGAAATGGAATTGCAGGAAGCTACAGATCTATGCAGAATGGCCCAGCTCACACTTTAACCACAGTTAAAGCTGCCAGAGGTTGTAGCTGTAATACACCCAAATGCGCAAAATCGCAGATAAGGGTCTGAAGTTAACTCCAGTTTGCTGCACCAAGCTCCAATTGGAACCTGAGGTTTTCTCTAAGCTTCACTGCCAACAAATGTGGTTTTGCCACCCAGAAGGGATTCCTGAGCAGACAAGTTATATTCTTTTCACAGAAAGGTGGGGGGGGGAATCCCTTCTCAGGGGCTTGTGACCCCAGAGGCTTGCTAACGATCAGGGCTGGTCACTGAAAACAGTTGGGTCAACTGAGATCCTTTCTCAAGGATCCAGCCACATGACCCAGGGCTCAGTGGCCAGGCATGAGAGTGACAGACCACAGGGCCACCCCCAGACAGCTCATGAGAAAGTCCATCAGAGTGGAGAAGAGCGAAGTGAGTTGCCTGGACAAATCTGTCATGATGCCAGATGGCAAAACATCCCCTTCTCCACCTCCCGCATGAGAGCGTCAGGCCATGGGTGCTCTTAATAGAGTGAGGATGGGTTCTGGCTCTTGGCAGCGGGGAGTGCGACTCCAGAGAACACATTCTTAGCCTTGGAGACCACAGGCAAGCTGCCGTGAGCCCATGCCTCCTGCCTGCCCACATGGCCATGTGCATGGGTGTACCATTTCCAGCACTCCAGAACGACCACCCCGCTTCCCAGCATTGTCCAGAGAGCAGGGGTGCTCCCCTCTCCCATCCATCCCTGTGCCTGCAGATCTGCATACGGTGGGAGGGCAGACTGGGAACCAGGAGATATTAATGAGTGGACAGGTCCGTGCCCATGCTCAGCCTTCCACCAACACCGTGCACACACCAGGGTGAGGGGGAAGGGGGCATCTCGATGCCTTCCGAGTGCATACTGGCATACATAGAGGAAGAGTGTGGGGGGGATCTGCTCTGTTTTTTAAAAAGAAAGGGTGGGGAAGTTGGGCCCAGACACTTTGGGGGGGGGGGTTCACAACCCCTGGCTACTCATGAGCAAGGCTGTGGTTACTGCTCATCAAAATATGACAATTGTGGCCATGCAGACTACACCCACCAACGAGAGTGTCAAGCCATTGGTGCTCAAAGTAGACCTGCATTGCTGTGCGTTGGGAAGCAGTGGGCAGGGGTGTGTCCCTGATACTGCCTTCCTGCTCCTGGGGACAGCAGCCAAAGTGCCTTGGAAACCAGCCCCCTGCCTGGCCATTCACATCTATGCACAGCTACGCTGTCACCAGTGGCCCCTGCAGTCAACCCAGCTGGGGTGAGAGGAGCAGAGGAAAGTGCCCTCTCCTGTGAATCCCTGTGCCTATTTATCTGCATATGGTGCACAGATGGACTGGACCCAGGATTCATAAAGTTTGATTGAATGTACTGTCCTGTTGGCCCATCCCACAGCTGTGTGCATGGCCATGCTATCACATATGGGTACATGCAAGACTGTAGAGGAATTGGGGAGAGGGAAGTAGCAGGTCTCCCCCTTATTTTTCAACAAAGAGAGTCAGGGCCCCACTAGAGCAGGGGCCCTTGGATTCCCTGGTGGTTAAGTGGGCAACTCAGATTGTGAGCTCACAGTCCGCGGGTCAGGCAGACCCAGCTAGGCTCCAGTAAGGCTAACAGCAGTTTGCTGTATGTTTGTGGCAGGAACTGGAGTTAGGATCTTTAACTCCCGTCTGAGTTAACTGTGATTATAGTGTACGTGTGAATGCGGCCATTTTTACAATATATGGTATTGGAGAAGAAGGGGTAAAAACAGGTAAATTACAAAATGCGAGTTCATTACCCTTTTTTCCTTTTAAGCAAACAGATCATGAAGCAGATTTATAATGAGACAGGATTACATCCCCTTATTTAAAGAATTTAAAGAACATGTCCATTATCTACAACAGCTGTGAAGTTTTAAAAAACAAAATAAAACAGTTTAATATATGTTTATTTATATAATCAGCACAATAATATCAAAATATTTCAGGGGTAAATTCCATTCCTTCAGGTAATGGAACTTCATTTATATTTTGTCCTGAAATGAGGTGTAGGGCAACTTAGATAGCCTTGCAGAGCTGTATGTTGATTAAACTCATTAACACATTAATTAACGGACATAAAATTCTGATTTCCCTTATTAAAGTTAAATCAGATGCTGCGAAACTGCACTGTGAACATTGCAACTAAGCCAATTTAAATTAATTTTCTCATCAAATTTTTACTTAGATGAGTTGCCAGCATACGGTGTCACCTTCTGTTTGGGGATGGATGAGAGAGGTGATAGGACTATATTTTTAATGGAGCCAGTTAGTGGCTCATCAGCTTTTACTTCCCATTTATCATTTTATGAAAAATGTGGCAAGACATTTCAATGATCTTTTGTCTCCTTAAGTGCAGCTATTGCTTCCCTCAGAGCACCCAAAGGGCTATATGGGGACATATATTGATGTACGTAGTCTGTCACATTTTATGTTCAGCATTTCTATCAAACAGCAGAAGTTACTGAGAGGATGCCGCCTGTAGCTCCTGCACAGTTATGATGGTGGCAGCATGCTCTTTCTCCAGTCTTGCCAGAGACGATCAGCAGTTTCTTAATGTGTTATGCTACTGGGTCCTCCTTGGCTGTGATTCAGGGCTATTTTCACTCTTTTTACATGCATATCACTTTTTAATGGCAATTGGTTTGTACTCATTGTGCATACCATCACAGTGACGAACAACATACACATGTAGTTTCATTATGTGTTTCATTAATCATAGGGAGCCTTGATTGGCCTTTAACCATTATAGGACAAATGACATAATTATTGCCAGCATGAAACGAGTGGTTTCTGCTTGGCTTGGTGAGTCACAGGTTGTCCAGGTCTACCTCAGAGAGCAAGCCCAAGCTTGAATTATGTCTCCAGGTCTATATTTGTCCTTTACAAAACACCTGCTGCCATTTTGTAACTATTCACTTATTTGGGGTTATGGTGTAAAATTATAACATAATCTGCAATACATAGTGTATTGCAACACAACACTATCCTAAGTCTTTGGAATAGTGTTGGCTACACAGCTAAGTGTGTGGCAGGTGCTGGGGAGTTCTTCCAAACAAACTCCACTCTTATAGACTCGTACGAATGTTAGGGAGGTAGAGTACAAAAAACCTTCCAACAGTTGTGGCATTTGGGGTGAGGGTGAGGGGCTGGAATTTAACCCATGGCTGCCCTTGACCATGTTACCTGTTCATGGCCCCTCAGACTGACAACTCATGGACCCCAACATCTGATGCCTGACTCCTGATGGCAAGAGACTATAACTGCATACTTGTCAACTTCCAGAAATTCAGGGGGGGGGGGAGACTTTAGCCCAAACTACTTGTTGCACTGATAATGGTAGCCTGATGGCCCATTTTGAATCAGTAAAGGTGTTAAGTGAGAGTAAAGAAGTGGAGGGGGTATATAAGCTCTTTCTCCACTCTTTTGCTCTCCAGATCACACATATAAACACACAGAGTGGCTGACATACTGACTAAGGCAGTGTTTATGCATCAGAAAGACATGTCCATGCTATGGAGAACTTCCTGACTACTGTGCCTGCACATGGGGGTGGTGGGGGTGGAGTGATTTTCAGCAGTCTTTTCTGCCTCCAGTACCCTGTGTTTTCCAACAATATGTCTCTGAGAGCCACACAGTCCTCAGGGACATACTGTATATTTCAGAAGACACAAAGCACTTTCACAGGCAGAAATTTCTGAGAATCCCTCCCCCACTCCCCCTGCTGTGGGGACAGTGGTAATGGGGAAGCTCTCTGACTGCCATTAAGAGCAGCTTCCCATTATGAGGAGGCAGCTCTCATTGTGATCTCTCTGTGCTGGTCAGGATATCAGCCATTTTGTACAGCTTCCCATGAGCATTATTAGAACCATGGGGGATGCTGTGTGCTAGCATTCATGCAAGAGAGTTATTGCACAATTGCGTGAACACCTTTTCAAAAAGAGTATGCAGCAGCTCCTGTAGTGCTCACACCAACTGTAGGAAGCTGCACAGAATGTCAGCCAGTGATTTTTCTTCCTGGGTTTCAAATGCACACAAACGAAGAAACTGAAACTGGCCCCATGCCAAAGGCTGTTAGTAGAATGTAGGGGTGTGCACAGAACCGGTTGCCATGGTTTGGTTCGAATTCAAACTGGATTTGAACCAGGGCCACTGGTTCAAGTACCAGTTCTATCGAACTGACTACTGGTCGGGTTTGATTTCAAACTGGGGTTGAGACTGTTAAAACTAGTTCGGCAGCAGGGAATAATAGGGATTTGAACAGCCCATTATTCCCCACGGGTAGTGCCTAGGGACACCAAAACAGTTTGGATGGTAGAGCAGGGTGGATGCTATCTACCAACCAACCTGCAAAGCAATCAGGTAATCAGGAAATTTTAAATGATTTTTTGAATTTTTTCTGGGTCAGTAGGTCAACTTGGAGGGTTAGGAAAGAGTTCCCCACACATCTGAAGTGAAATGCAGGCTGGTGTCAGGCCCTGCTGACTGCAGCAGCCCCAACACAAGCTCACTCCACACCTGGTACAGGGAAGGCACCACCCGCCTACTGAAGGTGGTGTGTGAGCAGATCTGGTAGTTGGGGGCAACCAGCTGGAACAGTCAGCAGAAGCTGGCATTCTTCACTAACTGGAATTTCTGGTCATCCAGAACCATCATCTCTCCAATAGCCCAGGTAACGAAACATGCCTCCGGGCAACCAGAAGTGTTCTCTCTTTTTTTTTTCCCCCACCTGAATGAGCGGAATGGGTTTTGTTCTGGGTGGGAGTATCAAGGCAGTGTGTGCATACATGCATTCAGAATGGGTTCTTCCTGATTCAACCTGAGCGAGATCCAAGATTAACTGAGCGGACATCAAAAAACTTGTGAGCGCAGGCATGTGTGCATGCCTAAGAGGGAACACTGGTGACCAGACCACTTGCCCAATGACTGCACCCACTGCACAACTGGCAATGCCCCCTGCTTGAGAGCAGCAGCAGGAGCACATGCCTTGCCTCCACTAATTGAGGGCACAGCAGGCAGCTTAACACTATCAGCAAGGATGCCCAGATGACACTGTTTGATGTGCCTCCGCATCGATGACATCCCCAGATGCTTGGTATCCTTTTCTCTGCTGACATAGGAGCATAGGAAGCTGCCATATACTGAGTCAGACCATAGGTCCATCTCGCTCAGTATTGTCTACACAGACTGGCAGCAGCTTCTCCAAGGTTGCAGGCAGGAATCTCTCTCAGCCCTATCTTGGAGAAGCCAGGGAAGGAACTTGGAGCCTAGATGCTCTTCCCAGAATGGCTCCATCCCCTAAGGGGAATATCTTACAGTGCTCACACTTCTAGTCTCCCTTTCGTATGCAGCCAGGGTGGATCCTGCTTAGCTTAAGGGGACAAGTCATGCTTGCTACCACAAGACCAGCTCTCTCTTGACCTGTGCCCTGCAGTGGGTGGAGGCAGCATATATAGGCTCACCTTGGCATCTCTCAGAGTGGTCGGTGCCATCCAGTGCTGCCACCGGTCCTGGACCATTTGGGTGCTGGCAGTACTAATGGGTCTGCTGGTTGGCTACCACTGCCCCCCATCTGGGACCAAGAAAGTCCAGGCTCAACAGGAATACCTTCCTCCTGATCTTCCTTGGTTTCAGACTGGGCATGGGTCACACTGAGAAGGGGGATTAATGGGGAGGAGGATGGAGAGAGGGGATGGCTGGGCTAGCAGCCATCAACACCACCTCCTCCACTCCCACCAAGGGAAGAGCTTCTTCCCTGACAGGGGAGTCCCCACCCCCACCCCTCCCACCTTCTACCTCAGCTGCAGGGCCAGGCACATCTGGAAAGGAGAACCTGTGCACAAAGGTCTTGGCAGGACCGAAGACTTGGGGGGTGGGTGGCTACTTCTCTTACCACCCTCACCCACCCCACCACCCCAACCAGCATTCTCACCCCTCCCTCTGCCTGCCACTCTGGTCCAGGCCTTGGTCGGCATCTTCATGGAGGCGCTTTTCCCCTGGGGGCTTTATTTTAAGCCCTAGCCCTATTCTAGCACCCTCCTGGTACCTACCAACCTGGATCCCTTCCCCCACATTAGGCCCTATTTAAATGAAAGTTATGGGCTCACTCACCAAAGTTGTCTTCTCCTTGGCTGTGTCTGGCCGGGGGCTCCAGGCGATTAGACCAAGCACACGCTGGCACTCAACAGCACAGTGGGGGTCGAAAAACAGCAAGATAATCCACAAGAGCATGGGTTCAGCAGGGAAGGTTTCCAAGCAGGGAAAGGCTCCAGGGGTCCAGACCAGCAACAGAGCAAGGCAACAAGGGGAACAGGCAGCAGCAGCAGCAACACCAAAGCAGCAAGGCAAGACTCTCTCTCTCCAGAAGCCAGAGGCAGAGTAACGTCAGGCAGGCACTGCCTAGCTTTAAATCCACTTTGAAAGTCTCTCTTTTTTTGTTCCCCTCTCCATCATCCCTCCCCTGTAGCCAATGGGGGCAGAGTTCCTCTGGCAACACAAAGATCTGAATGACAACAAGCCAACCAGGATAAAGGAGATTGCTAGCCAATCAGAAGGCAGTGGCAGAAAACCAATGAGCAATTGGGAAAACCTGTAAATTAAGTTGAGAAAATGGCAGCCACCGGGCCATCCCAACCATCAAACCAGTTCTAACTGGTTTAATTCGAACTGGGCTCAGTTTGGTTCAGCCTCAAACTGGCACCCCTCCCCCTTTAAGAGGGCAGGCCAGTTAGAATTTGAACTGGTTCTGTATAGAACCGGCTCTGCAAACTCCTAGTAGAATGCTTAGTGGCAGTCATGGCAGTAATAATCTCATATCCTATTGTTTTTCATGTCGGGGCCACTTGAAAAAAAATTAAAACCTGGTCTAATCCTTCTGTAATATTCTCAACTACATGGTCCAGTTGTTGAAGAAAGGAATGGATTGGATTCATCCTTAGGCCAGTTGGTGAGGGCAGTGCTGTGTGGGCAACAAGAGGCACCTTTAAGGATTAATAAGGTGCTTACCAGTGTTTAGGCAGCATCTGCAGGCTGCCGCACATGCACACCGCCTGCAATCCCAAGGGGGGGCACTCCGCCCAGCATCCGGTTGGGCAGCTGCATGGCCCTGGTCTCTGCACATGCATGGAACCTCCGTGCATGCTCAGAAACCAGGGCTACGCTGCTGTAACGCCAGATGCTGGGCAGAGCGCCACCGGCAGGAGGAGCATGGTAGCTTGCAGGTGCTGCTTAAACGCTGGAATCCTGAAAGGTGCCTCTCGCCGCCACCCCCTGGCACTGCCCTCACCGGCTGCTGCTACATTAGGCTAAGTACACTGTAGAGACCAATTAAGTTTCAGAAGTCCTGTTTTAATAAGCTACTTGCATGTATTTGAAAGGAAGCCTAAAGGCAACTGTTAACAAAAGGTAACACCTACAAATTAATAACCTAACTGAATGGCCTTAAAAAGAATATTGAAGCTAGCAAATGAAGTCCTACCTCCATTCAGGCACTATGATCAACTACTGTATGTTAGGTCACTGAACGGATTGAATTTTTCTATAAATGCTTTAAATCTGACTGATTCTGAGGGGATTCTCTTTTTCATATTTTCTTTTGGTTAGCTTCTCTGGCCCGCTGCTTTGTCTCTTTTTTCCCCTTCAAAAAGAGGCAGGCAGCGATTTTAGAGTGCGATTATTCACCAAGAAAGAATAATTGGTCAATGCTTGGTTGCACATAAATTGATGTACACTTACCCTGATTGAATCTGTCCTTGCATATGACCTTAACCAATCTGCTGCACCTAAAAGGTGATGGTGAATGAGACAATTATTTTCTACGAGATGCAAAGTGTGCAACCGCGGTCCTGCTTTCCTTCACTGTGTTAATAACTGACCGAATTCTGTGATGCACTGACAATAAAGCATAACACAATCAAGATTTTCTTGCAGAACATTTTTGAATGATTCCATTTCCTGAAGTTCTAAATCAATGCAAGTGAAATGAAATATAAAACCTCTGTGAGACAGATGGCATTTAGAATGTGCCATATGAAAGGTCTAGGCTTATTAAGGAGGTATGATTGTCAGTCTCATCAGACTTCAGAGAAATAACACTCACACTAGTTTCCTGTCTAAGCTCACCATAGCAGCAGCCTTAGTGGTTTTATCAGTGCATTCTACTGCCAGGTAGCCCTTCCAGTCACCCCTTTTTTCAAATCTTGTCATCTCTGTCCACTTTTGTCCCCTTTAACCATTTGATTCTCCATTCTGACAAAATGGAGGGGAGGTTAAAAAGAAGTTACTTTCCCCCTTCCTCTTTCTGGGATGATACCGTCACATAGGAAATTGTATCTGTACTCCACTTGGTGGCTGACATACTGCATAACTGTATGTTCACCTTGTAACATTGCATTTACACAATAGTGCAAGTGCAAAAATGGCACAAACAGAATCGTACAATGATATGGCCATGATTTCCAATTATTGTTTCAAATCCCACACTGTTGTGAACTATACCTGGTTTCGCACTCTGTACATGCTCAGAGGGAAAGAGGCAAAGTCACATCTTACACAAACTGAGTTGGTTCTTGGAGATGGTGACCATGTAGGATCTGGGCGCACAAACAGAGATAGAGAGAGACACACTCAGAAAGTTCAATGGGCTTTATTATAAAGAGTTGCTCATCAGGACAAAATAATCCACATTAAGAACATGTTTCCGATTCAAGGTGTAGTGTAATGTGCCTAACTAACATATGTGCATGCATTAAATCTTCCTAAAGCCTAATACAATTCAGATACAGGCAGAAAAGTGTGGTGGGGGAGGTAGACTGAGGGCTGGCATGGTTTGGGGAAGATTCAGGAATTAGTAGGGGGACGAGGGAAGGGAGCAGGAGAAGGGGAAGGGATCAAGGAATTCCAGGCTTGTAGAGGCAGCATATTTACCAGGAAGAGACTTGAGAGCGCATGATCTTTCAGAGGAAGGAGCGAGGCCTTTGGCAGGAGACAGGAGCGTTTGCAGTTGCTCAGATCACGGCTGAGAGCCAGAGTACCATGGCTAGTCTTGACTTCTCACTACGCAGTAGAAGTCACAGACAGTTCCTGTCCATGGATAGAGTTCCCGCTTGTTGCCCTGCAGCTTAGCAGCAAACTCTGGGATGGCTTGTGTGAGCAGGACTGCCCGTAGGCATAAGCACTGCTGACTCTCTGTCTAGTAGCCTCATTCTTTATAGTATATTTTCCTTTGATCTATTCAAAGAATCTATTCAGATCTCATCTTTTCCTGGGTCCTCAAAAAGGTGACAACTTGCTGCTACCTTCTGGACAATGTCTTTTTAATTATTCAGGATATTGGCCAGATTCAGAGAAATCTGAATCTCATCTTCTGTAAACTGTGCGCTTAGGAAGGGGGGGGGGACAAGTGTTAGTAGAAAGACTAAATCTACAGGTGTTCTCCTAGGGTGGAATTTCTATAGACAGCAACTGAATGATCCCTTTTGGGCATAGCAGAGCCATCATTGACAATGATTAACATAGATTTCTTGCAACAGAAAAGAGGAGTTCAGCCCCTGGCCTTTTCCACAGACATTATCTGGTGGTCAGTTGCATTTTAGCATATTGATATAGTTCAGGCCCGGCCCTTTGTGTTTTCTTAAGTATCCAGTTCACAATGCAATGCTGGAATGCCTCTCCCTTCGCAGAGCAGGCAGTTCACCCAGAGGCAGAGCAGGCAGTTCACCCAGAGTTCAGGTGTGATTTCATTTCTTAATATAAAATGAAATCAGACACAGGCCTATATTCCAGGCCTATATTCCACAAACTTCTGAGTGGTACATTACAACACTTGTACAAGTGCGCAAACACAATGTTACAAGGTGAATGTAAAGTTGTGCAGTATGTCAACCTCTGTTTGAAGTAATTCTGCGTCTGCAGAAAGTTTTGATTTTTGATAGAGGATTCTAAAAATATGCATGGTATGGACTTGGTGAAAACCGAGAAGTTTTTCTCCCTCTCTCTTAGGATAGTACCAGAACTTGGAGTCATCTACTGTAACTGATAAGCCGGTGATTCAGGATAGACAGGGGAAAGTTCTTCACTCAATGCATAAATTACCCCTGCTAACTTGGCAAAGAGGCACCTTTTAATGTGGTGATTCTCTTTATTTAGCAGGGGGAGAGTAACTGGCCCTATCCATCCCCAGCACAGTACCTCCAGTGACTGTTGCTGTTATCTTTCTTGAGTTTCTTTTTAGATTGTGAGCCCTTTGGGGACAGGGTTCCATCTTATTTGTTTGTTATTTCTCAGAACCTCTGTGTTCAGGAGAAGAATACCTCTGAATACCAGTTTTGTGGAAGACAAGAGCTGGGGAGAGCTATTGCCTTCATGCCCTACTTGGGACTTTCCAGAGGCATTTCCAGTCCACTATGAAAAACAAAAAGCTGAACTTGATGGACCTTCGGTCTGATCCAGTGATTCCAGCAGGACTCTTTCTGTGTCATGTCATCAACAGAACCTGAAGTACAGAAGCCTGGTCAGTGGAAAGGATAAGCCATGCCTACATACTAACTGTACTACAGCACCCAGATCTTGGCAGTAAATGTTTCCATGGAACACTTTTTAAGGGAACAAATCTGTACTGCTAACAGTGACCACTATGAGTCGAGTGCCAGCTGAACAGCTGCTCAAGCTGACTCCTAATTTTGAGCATGGGGGTGTTACTGCAGAACGGAGAGCTGCCAAACTGAGGACGTGAGGACATGAGGAGTTGTTCCATGTCTTTTTTCTGTGATGTCATCCAAACAACCAAGTGTACTCCTGCTGATAGGTAGAAGTCCTCCTATTATAAGTAAAATGCATTAAGTGTAATTGAACATGCAACAGTATCATTTGAAGCGATTGACTGATTGATTGATTGAAGCTATTTATTTAAATGTAACATTATTCTTCCACTGTATTCTACCTTAGCTAAGCAGGGTCCACCCTGGTTGCACATGAAAGGGAGACTATAAGTGTGAGCACTGTAAGATATTCCCCTCAGGGGATGGAGCCATTCTGGAAAGAGCAGAAGGTTCCAAGTTCCCTCCCTAGCATCTCCAAGATAGGACAAGATTTTTTTATAGGACAAGATTTTTTAATTGAACCAACAAATTACCAAAGCATACAGTACGTTGCCAAAGCACAATTATATACAAAGTGGTTGTTTGTACATGATATATCTACAAAGATTTACACACAAGGATTTGGAAACCCACAAGGTTATGAAGTATATGTAACTCGGGGGTGGGGGATTACAAGGCACATCAGGTAATCGGGGGGGGGTGGTTTACGTCCAACATCCATTTCCATAATTTGTCCCATTGCTGTTTAGAAGAGATACTCTTGTCTTTTTGCACATAACCTGTCTCATCTGCGTGAACCTCTTGGTCGTGTCTTCCCTCCTTATTCCTATGCAGGAGCATTGCATAAACGACATACAGGTTTACTAACCTGATTACAGGAAGGGGAACATTCCAATTCCCTAGTATGAGGGCACCCATTCCATCCCGTTTCCTTGAAGGTTTCTTTCTGGGACCTCGAAAAGAGGTTCTATCGCTCAAACCTGACGTTAGTTCTTCCCAAGTCTGTTTTTCCAAATCAGGCCACTCTAACAGCTTGTTTACTTCCTGCCACACTCTTTTGGCTACCACACACTCTTTTAAGAAATGTGAGTGGGTTTCCCTGAATGTTTTGCCTAGCTCACTAACTTTCTGTTTGCAGGTGATTTTAGGACACTCTTGCTCGTCCTCTCCAAGATAGGGCTGAGAGAGACTCCTGCCTACAACCTTGGAGAAGCCGCTGCCAGTCCGTGAAGACAATACTGAGCTAGATAGACCAATGGTCTGACTCAGTATATGGCAGCGTCCTCTGTTCCTATGTTCCTATGAATGTCAGAGTAAATAACACATGACTGTGATGTGTCAGTTTTTGTTTATATCGCATGAATGTGAGCTACCATCTCTTCTAGAAAGCACTTGCTGGATACTGAAGGTAGGGTTCAAAGTGCCACAGAAGGAGTGAGTGAGCCTCTCCCTTGGATTTGGGGCTCACTGCATAGAATGTAAGCCATTATTAAAATATGAATATATATTTTTAAAACCACAGGGATGCTTGATGGAAATACTCAGTGCTTCTCCAAGGACAGGAAGGGAGTGGAGTGGATCAATTGTGTTCATGAGGGTGCAACATACCATGTGATATTGGCCAGGACTTCCTTTCCAGAAGGGAAAGGTTTGTATTTTATGCCAATTAACTCATTTTCTTTTTCATGAACGGTTGCCTTCCTGCTGTGTTGTGTGCCTTGAGAAAATAAAATTAGCATCCTGCAGTGCGCCGTTTGCATATCAGGGTTTATTGTAAACTGGGGAATTTGCAGTCTTGATCCTTTAATTTCTCTGTAATGAAGCATCCAAGAAAGGCCCTGTTGATTATGACACATTTAATAAATGCCTCTAGCTTCTAGAATATGAACCTCCCCCCGCCCCCCGCCGAATATACTAACTGTATTTATGTATTGAAAAAAGTGCACACTTTAACTTTCTTTTGTATTCACTCAGAGAGGCAAAAGAGTGGGCATTCCTTTCTCTTCCACTGCAAGTCCACCAATGAGACGCTGATTCAAACCCCCATTCAAATTGCTGGGGACAGACCCCAGGACAGTAATTAGTCCAGATTAATTTTGAAAAGAAAGACAAAGCACTTAACCTTGGGGGACTTATTAACTTCTCTACCTCTAACACTGCAAATCCTATCACTGCAAATGGTTTGAGGCCAAACCATATCATTATGAAGTCAATGAGAAATTGATTCCCCCCCCCTTGTAATAGTTATGGCTTGTACACACCTTTTATATTTCTGTTCTGCTCTTTTTCCCTGCTCCTTCTCATATAACTACCACACTCAAGGGTCTGCCTGACACAAAAATCCATTACAACTCAACCCTGCAGCGATACACGTAATACTTCCTGCACCCTAACCCAACTGAAATAAAATTTAGAAACCGGAATCAGAGTGATGCCAGTGACACGACCATCTGAGCCGGCAGACAGGGTCGCTCACTTTGAACCACCCCAACGCTCAGAGAGGCGAAGAATGAATACTGACGTTCTATATGTTTCAATTATATCCAGGTTTGCTGCTGTTTTATTCTGAACTTACTATGACTTAACTCTAGGCAGGCAACATTTGCTATTGAGAAAGAGGCAGAACATTATTTTTAAAAAGCAGGAGCCACTGAAGGACACATTTGACACTCAGCATGTGGGTGGAGGCGAATGCTGCCCCGCACTTGCCTGCCTTCTGCAATACCTTGTGCTTAATCTCTGAGTAAGAGCATCTGTGGCCATGCCTCCTTTATGTCCATAGCTTTCAAACCTTGCTCTAGCATCTTGATATTGGTTCCTTTTGTTTCTTTAAGCTCAAACTACTTGCAACTACACACACACACACACACACACACACAATTTTATTTGTACTGCTTACATTGATATCCCTATAAGAGAGGACCATTTTCCAACTCTGCTGGGAGACTAACCTGGGAACCCCATGTATGCTGCCATGAGTTATATAATGGAAGAATTGAAAGGAGAGTAAAGAAAATACATTTGAAAAAGCGCCTCCATTATATTTTGGTTCACAAACTGGTCAAATGCAGATTAGAGTTTTTAAAACCATCTGCCAGCCAGTGCTTACTTTCTCATCCCTTTTCATTATCACTTTTCACTGATAATGAAAAGGGACAGCAAGTGCCGTTGTAAAAATAGTTCTCAGAGTCTGGCCAGAATGACAAGATTCACAGTGAGGGACAGCGGAGCCAGTTTAAGCATACTGTAACTGCAAGGGACCACATCATTGGGGGCGGGGGGGGAGAGGGAGGGAGAGAGAGAGAGTCTCAGAAGCTGTAGTCTCATGAGACGGGTTTTCAGATAAGCTGGCCCTCCACTGATACTGAGAGAGGAAGAGAGGCAGGAGCCATGGGCCAGCCAAGGATGACACCAGCTGTAGAGAACTCAAGGACCTGGCAATTTCTGCATGCAAAGCTGCCTTGCACTGAGTCAGAACTTTGGTCCACCTAGTCCAGTATTGTCTATTCTGACTGGCAGCAGCTCTCGAAGCCCCTTCCCAGCTCTGCTACCCAAGAACCTTGCAGCTAGAAATTGAACCTAGAACATTTTGAATGCAAAGTGTATGTCCTGCACACTGAATTCCTTAGATTAATGATACACAGTCTGAAGAATGTCTTTCCTTTTCTCCATCCGTAATCTCCTGCCAATCAGCTTCATCGGATGACCCCTGCAATGAAAATGAGGAAAATAAAAATGAGGAAAGGAGAACTTGCTTGGGGGCTGTTGTTATTTCTCTTTATTTTGTTCTAGAGTGTTGTCAACTTAGCTGAGGCAGAGGAGCAGCTGAGGGATCAACGTGCCAAGAATCTTCCCACTCTTTAGCCCAAAGGAAATTAGCTGTACATAGGGGGCCCCCAAACCTAATTTTGCAGTAGGCCCCAAAATTTCTAGAACCGGCCATATGAGGAAGGACAGCATTCTGCAAAAGTCAACTAACACACCTGGAGCCTGCACGAGGGTTCATGGCATGACGAAGTAATGTGGGAGCTTACAAAAGCCCGCTATAAGCAAACATCTGGAAAAGCCCATCATTTCCAAGTAACAAGAAATCATAGTTCCACTTCATTCCACGTTAGGCAGATATCATCAGAAGTACTGTGTCCAGTTTTGGGTGCCAGGCTTGAAGAAAAATGTAGAAAATTTGGAACAGGTTCAGAAAACAGTGAAGATGGTTCAGTGTTTGGAAAACAAAAAAGCCTGGAAGAACTGGGTACATTTAACCTGGAGAAGACTGGGGGTGGGGTGAGAGGATGATAAAGTAGGTAAAGTGTGCTGTCGAGTCGGTGTTGACTCTTGGTGACCACAGAGCTCTGTGGTTGTCTTTGGAAGAATACAGGATGGCTTTACCATTGCCATCTCCCGTGCAGTATGAGATGATGCCTTTCAGCATCTTCCTATTTCGCTGCTGCCCAAGATAGGTGTTTCCCATCGTCTGGGGAAGACACCAGCGGGGATTCAAACCAGCAACCTCTGGCTTGCTAGTCAAGTCATTTCCCCGCTGTGCCATTAGGAGGATGATAGCACTCTCCAAATACCTGAAGGCCCATCACATAGAGGAAGGCAAAGACTTGTTATCTGCTCAACAGAGGGCAGCTCAACAATGGAACCAATTATCTAGGAGGGTCATCGGCGGACTCTCCTTCACTGAAGATCTTCAGGCAGAGGCTGGACAGCCATATGTTGGGAATGATCTTGCTTTGGGTTTTCTGCACTGAGATAGGATTAGAGATGATATACAAGACTCCACTTCAACACTAAGGGGAGGGGGGAATCATTTTTATTTATTACATTTGTATCCCCATGAGGGATGACCATTTCCCAATACTCTGCTGAGAGATCACCTGGGAACCCCATGTGTGCCACCTTCCTTCCATCCAAGAAATCAACCCAGGGGTCTCCCAGCAGAATAAAGCTGACCCTCTTACGCATTTCTCTCCAGACAAAGGAATGCATGAGGGGGCAGTGGGACAGTGTTCATTAGCCATGTCTGCAGTGCTGACAGACCCTTTGGCCAGGGGCATAGCAAGGTTGGAGTGGGCCCAGAGACAAGATTTTAAAATGGGCCCCCTGTCACTGAAGCTCAGCTCATGAAGTAAAGAAATCGTAAATGAGGCTGAATAGTGGTAACCAAAAGCAGAGTAAAATTTATATATATATCTCCTATGTGCCACAATAGAACATCATCCTAAATTATTTTTTAAAGGTTTTGTAAATTGTGGACAATGCAAGTCATTTCGTGGTACTAGAGAAAGACATGCTGTTCTGGTAGCTCCAGGTCTTAACACTCACATCAATTTTGGAGGATGAATACAACTGAGGGAAACTCGGGTGGGTGCACGGCTGGGGGAGTCAGTCATGTGACTTCCCTCTGGGGGGCCCCTCAAGGCAGTGGGCCCCCAGACAACTGTCTCCCCTTGTCCTATGATAGTTACGCCCCTGCCTTTGGCCATACCCTCTGGCACTCCACATTTGTCTGCACAGGGCAGAGTCAAGCATATAATAGTGCAATTCTTTGGGTACCTGCCTGATCAATTCGGGTTCCAAAGCTCATGGAAGATACCTCCTCATGTTCACCTCTACCCTATGCAGGCAGACATCGAATGTGTGGTTACCATTGGGGCATGATTAGTGGATGTGACTAGCAGGCAGAATCCCTCCCCCCCCCCATGCACACCCTCACCTCAACAACAACAGGATGTCCATCCCTCTCTGAAGATTCATATGCCCAAAAATAAACGTTAGTAGAGGATTTTTATGGGTATGCATTTTTATGGGTATACATTTTTTTAAAATTGTGTCCTCCCTCCCTGTTCTCGTTTCTGATACTGTGGAAAGTAAAATGATTGCTCCTCCTCATTGTAATTCTGACTTATAACAAGTGCATCTCCCCACTCTTCCTTCTCACTTACATTGCATATGGAGACTCTGTGTAAATCTTGTTGATTCTTCCTGTACTCCAACAATCTCTTGCTGTTCACCTCCTATGAAACATTCAATTCTGTTTTTAATGACTGTAAGCAGCTTTTCTCTGGCTCCACTGACAGCTGCATCTTTACCAACACATAACCCTTTATCCATTCACTCCTACTAAAATTGCCTTTTTCTGTTCTGTCATATCTTTCCCTGCTTGATATTGCTCTGTTGGGTTCCTTATTTTGTATAGAGATGCCTCCCAAATCATCTTCTGCTGAATGTATTGCTGGATTTTGGGTCTCTTATTACAAAATAAGTTTACTGGAGCGGAACTCATAAGGTCAGAATCCAGAGCTCTTCCAGAGTTGTATTTCTGGTATGCTTGCACTAAAAAGAAGAAAACCTTTTTTAAAAAATTCAGCTAAAGTGGTCATTTTTCAAGGCTTTGTCCTTATTTTGTTGAACAGGACTAATAGTTGCTTCTGCAGAAATAAAAGCATTATTTTTCATTGTTTCATTTTTTTTAAACTTTCCGTAGGAGTACACCAGTACTATTGTTCAATATTAGTGTGTGTGGGGGGGGGGACTCTTCAAAAATAACTCTGTGGTCTCAAAAACATAGGTCCTCTTTTTTAAAAAAAAGAACTTTAATAAATGGCTTTTGACTCAATGAGTCATTTTTAAAGAGATTGGGGTTTGGGGTTTTTAATGTTTTATGTTGCATTGGTCTTCTTCTGCACAAAAGAACATCTTTAAAAAAAAAATTAAAAAGTTTTTCAACACAAAAGACCCAATTATAGAAAAAGCAGAATCACCCCCCCCCCCCCAAAAAAGATTTATCTGGCCGTTGAACTTCAGACTGCCAGTGATAAATCATGAGTCTGAATGAAGGCTGGTGCCAGAGACCAGCATCACTGGGCATATGTCAAGAGCCAAGGCCCCTGGAAGGGCCCTTGGCTCTTGACACTGCTGATCCCAGAGACAATCTCCGTGCCCTTAGCCCTTGTATGGTGGTGGCAGAATGACTCTCTCAGAGCCCACCCGGGTAGGAGGATCCATGAGGGTGATTTTTGAGCCCACCTTGAAACTGGAGCTTTGAAACTTGAATGCCCCTCCTCAAAACAAGCATCATCATCATCATCACACATATTTATGTACCACTTTTCAACAACAACAACAACAACAACAAAGTTCCAAAGTAGGACAAAGAAAGAACTAAAGTGGTTCCCCTTCCCCAGAGGACTCACAATCTAAAAAGAAATGCAGAAATCAGAAACAACCACTGGAGGGGTGCTGTGCTGGGGCTGGGTGGGGACATTTGCTCCCCTCTCCACCACTGCTAAAGATAAGCGAGTCAGAACTTTGAAATGTGCCTCTTTGCTCCATTAGCAGGGCAATCCCCCCCCCCCGCACAACTCTTTCTGCAGAGAAGACTAGCACATCAGCAGCACTAGCATATCCTTCTCCCTGACATGTGGGGTCCCCTCCCCAATGAACAAAGGATTGGGTGAGCATTTGAAGAGGAGATTGCCAGTCAACAGTAGAGTTTGAGGAAAGCTGTCCAACTGAGGGACAGGGCATGGAACATTTTAAATGGTGCCACCATTGAGAGGAATAATCACTGTTTCTGCTGCTTCTACCCACTATCACCCAGAACCAGGGACCAATGAGGAGGTTTTCAAGGCATTGGTGGACAGCAGGGGACTATCCTCCTTTAGTGCCACCACCCTTGGAGGCATCATCAAGGGAGAAAAGGAGAATGAATGGAAAGCTGTTCCCCTTTTACCTTTCCCAGACAGCCAAGCAGGGGCGTAGCTATAATTGAGCAAAAGGGTTCAAAGAACACGGGCCCTCGGGTCCTGAGGACCCTCCAGCTCCACCCCTTCCTATTTCCTTCATTATCTCCCTCATTCTGTGGGGCCGCCAGAGAAAGGAATGAACACGGGCCCCCTCTCCCCTAGCTACGCCCCTGCGAGCCAAGCACTATCAAGGGCTCACACGCCTGCCAGTGCCCAGCCACCTGGGAAAAGTAGAAGAGTAGTGTGCAGAAAGCAGCCATTGTCTCCCATCTACCTTTTACCTTGTCCCTGTAGCTGAGCACTGTTGTGGGATGGTGTGCGCACATCCTTGCTTCAATGCCATGGGGAGCAGGGGTCCCAGCATACTATGGGAGGTCCAGTGCAGGGCTTTGCCCTAAGTTTCCCCAGATCCTGATGCCACTCCTGAAACACCCACAAGATAGATTAGACAAATGGTTGACCAAATTGTTAGGGATAGCCTGATGTTGGGGGTGGGGGGCTTTAATCTTAAGGACATGAATATGAGATTATTATTATTTTTTTTGGATGAAGATACCTGCATTGTTCTTCTACAAATAAATGAAACCATAAGAAGAAGAATATATTGATCACTATTAGAGCTGAGTTCCCTGCCCCCCTGCCCCGTAATGGTCATCTATTTTCATATTTCTTTTGTTGGCAAAGAAAGCCCAAGACAATGAAAATGTACACCTAGTCCTGAGAAATGTCTGTGTGTGGGGAAAAATTAAATTTATTTAAAAAAAAAAAAACCTATAGTAGGGATTTTTAGGAGCTGAAAATCTGCATTTAGATGGAAATATCAAAGAGGCAATAAATACAAACTAGTTTGTGCATCCTCTGACACTTGTGTGGAACACTTCAGCCTTCTTCTCCTCCCAATCCCTGATGCTGGAGGCACTGAAATGCTTTGTGTGTGCTGTATAATATACCCTCCTGCTGCAGACCTGTGAGTGAAATTTTTTTCCTGTTTGCTTTTAACATCTGTTTCTTTCTCCCTGGCAAAATGTTATGTGTGTTGTTTAGTGGTAGAAAAATTGGGCAGAGAGCAGAGTTAGACGTGAGGATTTGTTGCAGCCTGCACATCCATGAAATGATTGCTGATATTTTAAAAATAGTTCCTCATGCATCTCAAATGACACCAGTTTGTTTTCAGTCAATCACCTTCGTTATAACGACAGGGAACACAATTGATTTTTAATAGTTCAGTTCAGATAAGTGTTGCAAAAGGTTTCACAGTCTATTGCCAAATCCTTGCTGTTGTTTACACCTCCTCAAATATATGTTATTTTAAAGTATACCCTGGCCCCCAAAACCTACCTCTTAGGGAGCTCAGACATCATCTATTTCAAAAGTTAAAGAGCCATTTATTTTAATGCTGCCAATAAAAGAGAGCTTTGGTGGAGAATCAGATGCTTTAGGTTCAAATCAATGCCTAGGTTAGATTCACATCTGCATAGCAGCTGCCCAGTGGTATACGCCCTGCAGTTCTGGGCAAAAAGCCATTTTTCAGCTTTTCTAGCTCTTTCATATTTAGCAGGGAGAAAGCAATGGTCCCCATTCATCAGGGACTAGCAATACAGCTGCTAACATATAACATATAACACAACTATGCAGCTCGTGTCCGGCATGCTGGAGTCAGCAGGGCATTTCACACCTCACCTGTGGAACAGCGTCAGTGGAATGCATACTGCTTTCCTGCCCTGCACGCTGCTTTCACTGCTCTTGGCAGCCAGAGAGAGAGAGGCCACCGCCATGGCCAGCCCCTCCTGTACAGTACAGCACAGGTGGGCCATGCTGCATGTGGAGGCAATGGCACAAATTGGCTGAGCTGTCAGCAGTTGACTAGCACAGTGAGGAATGGCTGACTGGGAAGCCAAACCTCAGGTGGGGCTTCATTGTCACTGACAATGGCTCCAACATGACCAAAGCACTATATGGCCCCCACACTCTGCACTTGGTGGTGTCAGGCACCCTTGGTCTTAGGTGTCCAGAGAGTGGGGTTGTAGATCCTGCTTCTGCCACAGCTCTACTTCTGGAGAAGTGTCACAAGATTGCAGCATGTTTCCACTGTAGTGAGATTGGAAGGCACATGCTCCATGAGTGAGCTTGACCTGCCTCGACACCTCATCCCTAGGGATGTGGAGAACTGGTGGAACTCCACGCTTCTCTTCCCACAATGCCTGCTGGAGCAAGAGGTAGCCCTCCATGACCTGGTGAGGAATTGTGATTTACACATATGCGACCTCTCCAACTCGGAGTGGAAGCTCATGTCTCCCAGACATGAGCTTTGAGACTCATGTCAGCGTCGAGACTGACTCAGTCTTGGCACTCAAGCCATTCCTGTTTGCCATGAAGAGCTTGTGTGCCAAGGCAATGTCTCTGAGCCAGGCTTTGCCTGCCAGGCTTCTCCTTGGTATATAAGACCAGGAGATGAGGAATACTGAAATTGGTTTGGTAAGTGAAATTTTAAATGGTTTTGGAAACAGATTAATGTTTTTTAAAACCATTAAGGACTATTAAGGAATACTGACTCTTATAGCATATCCCAGATCATGACCAGATATTGAGGCTCTTCTCACGATTGGTGGGAAGAGCCATGAGGAGGTTTGTGAGGAGAGCGGGCAAAGCCCTCTCCCCCCGCAGATGAGCAGTCAGCCTGCTCCAGGCAGCTGCAGCGGCTGCTCACACAACTGCCGGCTCTGTCACAGAGCAGGGGCTAGGGAGTTCGGGGGGGCCCGCAGCCCCCAGAAGCTCCAGTATGCCCTGCACGAGCGCGCAGGGCATGCTGGAGAGACCCCTGAGCCGGGAGGCTGCTTTTCAGTTTTCAGGGGTCAGGGGTCTCCTTGTGAGTAGCCGTGGCGCGGAGCCGCAATGCGGCAACACGAACAGAAAAACCGGGTTTGCAGAGTGCTCGCTACGCGCCACGAGCAACAAAATGAGGTTAACAGAGCACTTGCTCTGTTAACCTCATTTAAGAAGAAGGTGGTCTAGGCGGGCTAACCGCCTTCAGAGCACCGGGCTCACCTGTGAGCCTGTTGGTTCCCACAACCACTGGAAAGCAGCCTAAGCTCCCTTGGCCTGCTTTCCAGTGATCGTGGGGATAGCTTCTCTAAATGTTTCAAGTTTTGTTCCATCGAAACAACCGAGTCAACCCTATCTCAACGGAACATTTCAGCCATCTGTGTTTTGTTTCAGGCTCAAAACAAAATGCAAAATCTGTTTCGTGCACATCCCTAGTCAAGAGGTGAAGAAGCTGAATGCAAAGGGACTGTAGATGAGAGAACCAAGGTTTCAGGAAGACCAAGACAATGCCATGTGTTAACTGGAAACAAATAAACCAATATTTTGCTACAGGTTTCTAGTATTTTATTGTTTGCTTAAGAATATAGCCTGCCTTTTCAAAAAATTAAAAAGCGATATTGTATAATATGACTATATAAGTACAATTCTCTGTTTGACAGCAACTGGACAAACACCCACCTCACCTACCCACCTCTGGAAATTCCTCTCAAGGGAGGAATTACCTCCCTTCCTCATAAACCAGATTAACTAAGCCTGGCATTTTCTGACTGTACACCTTTTACAATCAGGAAACCATTTTTACCAGACGCCCTCTGCTACTATGACAAGCTCACATTCTAAAGTTTTCCACTGTCAATAGACTTAAGCATGAAATGAGCAAGTTGTAGGAGACAGACAGGTCACCTTCCATCACACATTTATATTTTCTTTCTGAAGAGGTCATCTGTAAGTGATACTTCTGTATGTCTGCTTCCTGGCTGGTACTAGAGACTTCTAGCCTTAGTCATTATGGTCAAACTCTAAGTGCAGGGAGATAGAAGGGCAGGGGAATGGAAGATAGGAACACTGTGCTTCAATACTGTTTTGCTGTACAGTAAACTTGAAGATGGTGCCTGTGGGTGCCATAATCAAAAGAATAAAATAAGAAGGCATCTGAAGGGGGGGGGGATCCCTCTAAGGTGCCAAGGAAAAATGCATAGTTCAGAACAGAGAGGTTTTGCTCTTCACTCCGTAGAGGGACATTAAATCAGAGAACCCTGTACAACGGTCATAGCCTTAAGAATAAGAGTTGAAGTGAGTTTTTGATTCTACTTTGTGAAGTGAGATGGGATTTGTGCAGTTCCTCTTTTGTATGTATAATTTAACTTTGCTTCAACACAAACCTCAGAACAAATAGCAAACAAGATCAAAGGTTTTCCTTAGAGTTTTATGTTCATCGCACAGATTGTTTTTGACATACAGTGCATTTGTCTGAATTAATGCCACCAAACTTTCTTTTTTAAAAAGATGGGATTTGGGTTGAATAATGCTACACATTCATCCTGGACCAGAATTTTTTTGTTTTGTTTTGTTCTTATCATACTTAACATCAATTAGTGATAGGCACAATATTTTTACCCTTTTGAGTCCATCCCTTTAATCTTGCCAAATTCCATTATATCAGGTGTGACCTAGAGAAGAACATACATGTGCAGCCCCTTAGCCCCCTAACTGCTCAGGAGGTTCCTTTATAAAATCCCTCTCTTCCCAATCCTGCTGCCAACAATTACTCTTAAGCTTTGGATAATGACCCTCTTAAACTCCCCTTAATAGGATGGGACAGGCATAGAAAAGAACCTATCCAAGGGACTAGGATAGGTTCTAAACATAAGAGTATTAGGCTTTATCATGTTTTGTAAATATACCTTTTAGAACAAAAGGATAATTATATACCGATGAAAGTAAGATAGTGAGGCTCTACACATGATCGATGTGTAGAGCCTAATAGGTCAAGCCCGCTCTCACCACAGATGATCAGGGTGCTAGCCCTGGGTGGCCAGATTGGCCGGCGACATAATTACCGGCTCTGTCACGGAGCCGGTTGTGGTTGCAGGGATTGGGCATCACCTGGCCCCCAGAGGTCCCAGAATGCCCCATGCAAGAGCGCCAGGCATTCTGGGGAGACCCCTGACACCAGGAAGCTTGTTTTAGCCTCCTGGTTGGGGGTCTCCTCGTGAGTCTCTGCGGTGCAGAGCCACGCCATGATGACTCACAATCACAGCAACAGGATTAGCAGAGTGCTCAGTCCACTAACCTCACTTTAGGGGAGGGTTATTTAGGCTGGCTAGCCACCGCTGAAACACCGGGTTTACCCGCGAGCCCAGTGGCTCTCACAACTGCTCAAAAGTGGGCTGGGCTCCCTTAGCCTGCTTTCGAGTGGTCGTGAGAATAGCCTTGGTCTCGTTAAAAGTACTTCGTACTCTTGCAAAGTGTTCATCCAAATGGACAATTTCCCTAAACCATCTTCTCCCCAGTGGTCAATCGTGCTCAGGCGTGTAGTTTCCTTGATGCAGGTTGTGTTGAAGCTAACATTTTAAATCAGGTCCTTGTCCCCCTGTGCTAAGCCAAGTCTTCCTCTCCCTTGTCTTCAAGTTATTTCTGCTGTGGTTGGACCCAGGGCCAGACTGGGAGCACTGAGAGGGCGGTGGAATGTATGTGGGGAGGGCGCCGGGTTTTGAGCAGAATGGGTAATTAAGGGTAGGAGTCCGGGCACAGGGCTGCCCCTTGGGTGGGGTGCCCCGGGAATATGCCCTGTTGCCCTGTGGGCCAGTCCAATCCTGGTTGGGCCCACTTCTTCCCTTGGAGCCTCTGTCTTCCTTGACCATCTTCATAAAGCAAATCTCTCCAATTGCCCTTAATTGCCATAACCGCTTCTTCTTTCTAGAGCAACTTTAGGCTCCACTTACAACTGCTGTCTGCAGCTTCTGGCCACACTTCATGCCTAGCAACAGTGCCTGTTGGTGCTGCTTAGAAAAAGGTACCTGTGTCACCAACAGAGGGCCTCCATCTCTCTGAGGAGCAATAACAAACACAAAACAAGCACGTTTTCTTACTCAATTTAGGGGATCTTTTTAAAAGGAGAGTGACTCTTTACAGCCTTTAATACTAGTTAACTGCCTGACATGATGGGCAGCCTACTGCCCGCCCCCCTTAATTGTCCATCCTGGACATTGCAGCATCCGCTGCTGCAGACTTCAAAGGTAGCCCTGATGCTGCTTGGAAACAGCAATTGCAGGAGCTGCGTTTCTGGAAGCTTCCCCATTCACAACCATCATGGGGCAAAAAATAACCACATTGCATGCCTGCCACAGACATCCGTGTTTTATAGAACAGGAGACAATCTTGAGCGTTTGAGCCAAAAATGGCTATGATTCTCTCATTTGTAGGATTTATGGCTCACTGCACAATTGTAAAATTCATTGTATCAACAAATGAATGCTCAGAATTAAGTATAGGTTGGCTACTGTCCCAGTACAAAATGACAAACCCAGTAAATACAGTCCATGTTTCAAGGTGCCTAAGATGACATTTCAAACAAAGATGTTAGAATAAATATTTAGCTTTGGGTTCAACATTGTCTAATTTATATACTACAGAACCAGCCATGAAAAGAAACCAATTTTACTACTACTACTACTATTACTACTACTACTACCAATTTTACTACTACTACTACTGATGATGATAATGATAATGATAACAATAACATGGCGCAGTCGAGAAACGACTTGATTAGTTGCTGGTTTGAATCCTCGCTGGTGTGTTACCCAGACTATGGGAAACACCTATATCAGGCAGCAGCAATATAAGAAGATGCTGAAAGGCATCATCTCATACTGAGTAGGAGATGGCAGTGGTAAAGCCCTCCTGTATTCTACCAAAGACAACCATAGGGCTCTGTGGTTGCCAGGAGTCAACACCGATTCGACGGCACACTTTACTTTACTTTACTTCACTTCACTGCTGCTGCTGCTACAACAACTACTACTACTACTGCATTTCTTCAGATAAAAATACACACAACAATAGCATACTGCAATAAAAACGTGAAGAAAAAATAATGCATTGAATCCCAGACACTGGCTGTCATCCAAACTACTGGATGTGAAAATATGAGATTCATGCAGAAAGTTCCAGGTTCAGTCCCTGACATCTTCAGGTAGGGCTGGGCAGACTCCTGCCTGAAGCCTTGGAGAAGCTGTTGCCAGTCATTGTAGAATATATCGAGCTAGATGGGGCTAGATAAACCAGTGGCCTGACTCAGTATAAGGTAGCTTACTATGTACATAATTGCACATTGCCCAGAGTGCAGTGGGAAAGGTAATTCCAGGGATCTTAAATTTATCTTCAAAGCACCCGGTACTTGGTAGAAATATGTTCCTGAGCGTTTAGCAGTCCTCAGGGACATACTTTCATGTGTTGCAGAGTCCTGGGAAAGGAGTGATGGGGAGGAGTTGAATGTTGGCCATTACTAATCCCCCCAGAAGCACTCTGCACAGCATGAAAATTTGTCCTTGAAGGCTGTGTGACTGTCAGGGACATATTTCTACCAGGCAAAGGGTGATTTGGAGGAAAGGTATGATCCCTGAAATTCAAGTGCTGGATGATGCCTTTGTTGGGAAGGCTGCTGCTATGGGTGCACAGCTCTCAGTTTCACCCCTACTTCAGTAGTCTGGATGTCTGCCATTGTTATCACAGCATTAATAGAATATCCTACAGCTCAACAACTCAAAAGGCAAAAAGCAAAAAAAAACAAAAAAACAAAAAAGACTGAAATTACATACAGAAGTTTACAACAAGTATCCTTAATAGCATGTGAAAGGAAGTTTATTTGTTTATCTTCTTTAACCATTTATATGTGGGGGTAAAAGGTAAAGTGTGCCGTCAAGTCGATTTTGAATCCTGGTGCCCACAGAGCCCTGTGGTTTTCTTTGGTAGAATACAGGAGGGCAGGGGCATAGCTAGCCTGCCGGCAGCCCGTGTCCAGCTGTGGCGGGCACCCCGATAGCCCCGCCCCCTGCGTCTGACATCAGATGCAGAGGATAGCTACGCCCCCACATCTGACGTCAGATGTGGGAGGCGTGGTCTGGCACCCGAACGGAGCCTTGAGGCTCCGTTCGGGAGAAGCAGCTTAACTGCTGAAGGGGCCACGCGGCCTCTTCGGCAGTTAGACAAAGGCTGGTGCTGTGTTTGCAGCGCAGCCCAGGAGCGGCTCTTCCATGCAGGGAAGAGCTGCTTCTGGGCTACATTGTGAACGCAGCACCAGTCTTAGCTCCTGAAGGGGCCGTGCGGCAGGGAAGAGCCGCTCCTGGCTCGTGCTGCGAACACAGCGCCAGCCTTTGTTTAGCTCCCGAAGGGGCCGCGCGGCCCTCACTCAGGAGCTAAACTACCGCCCCCCGCGTCTGACGTCAGACGCGGGGGGCGTATTAGGGCCGCGAATGGCGGCTCCTGATTGAGTATGGCTCGGGTTCTTTGAACCCGTTCGCCCAATTATAGCTACGCCCCTGCAGGAGGGGTTTACCATTTCCTCCTCCCATGCAGTATGAGATGATGCCTTTCAGAATCATCCTATACTGCGGCTGCCCGATATAGTAGCAGCAGGGATTCAAAGCAGCAACTTTCTGCTTTTTAGTCAAGCATTTCCCTGCTGCGCCACTTAAGGTTAGCCATATGTGAGGGAGGGGGGCCTAATAATTGCTCTCAGACCTTCTTGGCCATTAATAATAAAGAGAGGTTTCTTAACCACACTTTTAACCACTCTGCCACATGGAGTTTTTGTTTGACCGACCGTCTTAATTTAACAAGTGAGTAACTCTCTCCTGGTGGCTGCTTGCCTTCAAATCTGACATACAAATAAACCAATACATATACATCACATTGTTCCCGATACATCATATCACGATGAAGTTCATCAATAAACACTTTCACTGCTAGCTGCTCAGCCCACACAAGTTTGGTTTGGGGTGTGTGTGTGTGTGTGTGTGTTTTGGGGTGTTGTTGTTTTTTGCAATCTTAGCAGCCAGTTAATGCAGATGACATTCACGGAAGAATCTGGAAAATCAAGATGTGAGCATTCAAACAGAGACTTAAGACAATAAGCCCATGGTAAATGAGCACTATGCAGATTACACTGAAATTTCCAAGAATTTTTACTTTTAATTTTACTCTGAAGTACACACTTTCTAAAAATTTAAACTTCCAGGTGCAATCCACCTAAGGTTAAGCTGCTTTTAGTCCCTTTGAATTCAGGGAAATAATTGAGCACATGCTGAGTCATTTCCGCTTAAATTCAGTAGGTTTAGAAGGGCTTACTCTTACCCTTGGATGGATCCATTACTTTATCAGAAAGAGAGTGACAACAGAGCCCCATGACAACATTCCAGCTATAATCCCTGCTCATCCCTCCACCAGCCCACCACCTCCTACACATGCCAGAGGCTACACAAGGTGAAATTCTCATCATGGCCCTTCATTTACATATACAGGAGGGAAAGTAAGGGGGAGAAACAATTAAAAAGCAGGAGTCAAGAAAGGCAAAATACAAAGGGGTATGCACACAGCTCCCCAACACACACATACACATTCAGATGTTGGCAGGATGCACCCAGTTGCCATGTCTAGGACATCAGCATGCTTACTAATTATGTCCCTGACATCTGCACACTCTCCATGAGTGTGCAAGGGCTCTGTTCATTTGGGGCGTCCCATGTAAGGAAAGTCAGTGCCAACACTGACTGAAGCTATTCCTTGAGATTTTTTTCCACTTCACCATTTTTCACAGTACTGAGCCATTTAACATTTCCAGGATTCCTTTCAATAGTGTCCTGGAGACTGGTGCAGATTCCTGGATACTCTATGCCAATCCTGCAGGGTTGGCAACCCTAATACAAGTGGGAATCCTGGAGCAATCAGGGTTCCCAATCACATAGGATCCTTTCATACTAACAATGAATGCACAAATGTTGGGATTTATGACCAGTGAGTGGCACATTCCCACTCTCTCCTTATGTATTCCCTGAACATGTTGGTGGGGGCGGTGGGCATAGTATGCATATCCCTCATGTGAAAAGGGGAGCAGGACTAATAATAAAAAAAAATCTTACTTATCTCATAGTCCATTGTCACAACCCCTCTAACTAAGTCTGTATTTAAAGGAGGTTGGCTGCTTTCCAGTGGCGCAATATTAAGTTTTGGCCTACCAAAGATGTCATTCAAAACCAGGCCTTCTGAGCATTAGGAAGCATCCAAAGTAAAGGTAAAGTGTGCCGTCGAGTCAGTGTCGACTCCTGGCGACCACAGAGCCCTGTGGTTTTCTTTGGTAGAATACAGGAGGGATTTGCCATTGCCATTTCCCACGCAGTATAAGATGATGCCTTTCAGCATCTTCCTATATCGCTGCTGCCCGATATAGGTGTTTCCCATAGTCTGGGAGACATACCAGTGGGGATTCAAACCAGCAACCGCTGCCTTGCTAGTCAAGTCATTTCTCTGCTGCGCCATTAGGTGGAACAGGAAGTATCCAACCAATTAGCAAATAGCCTAAAACTGAATTGTCAAAGGAAAACTACCATATCAGTCTAATCACCGGAATAAACAGTGCTACCTCTCTCCAGAAGAAAACAATTACAATGCCACTTATGCTAACTACAGTAAAGGTCAGCTGAAACAAATACCTGTTAACATTTACATTAACATCTCTTGAAAAGGAATGCATTTGTGACTTCATTATTATTGAATGGAGTTTCTGAATTAACTAGTTTGATTAATTTTAATTATTTACCTTCAGGGACTTCTGTTTCACTAGGAATGATAATGAGCAATTAGCATCTGAGGAGATGAGTGTGCGGCTTTCCTAAGCACTTTCCTTTTTAATGGAGGTTTTTTTCTTTTTCCCAAAAATTGCAGGCCCAATAGATTCAAAATACTTTTGATTGCAGCTCTGAAGAATCAAAGGTTTGGGTGGAACCCAAAACTTTCTGTAAATTAATGCCAGGCCCAAAGGACCATAACTGCCACTACTCATATTCAGCATCCTCTGGGTTTTATTTAATCTTTAATCTCTTTCCATTATTAATTGGCCTGATTACTGCTAGAAAAACCACCTAATGGTGCAGTGGGGAAATGACTTAACTAGCAAGCCTGAGGTTACCGGTTCGAATTCCTGCTGGTATGTTCCCGAAACACCTATATCAGGCAGCAGCAATATAGGAAGATGCTGAAAAGCATCCTCTCATACTGCAGGGGAGATGGCAATGGTAAACCCCTCCTGTATTCTACCAAAGAAAACCACAGGGCTCTGTGGTCGCCAGGAGTTGACACCAACTCGACAGCAAACTTTACCTTTACTTTACTGCTAGAAAGCATTTTTATATATCCTCCAGACTTCCACATTGTCAAAGAAATCAGTTATATAATCAGATCTCCAGTCCCAGTGTACACAAATAAGCAGAATGTAATATTTTTGTCATGTATTTAGTCCAAAAGAGAGGATTACATGTGACAACTAACTTGTAAACGAAGCCATCAAGCAAAAGGAAGAAGTAGGTGCTCAAGGTGTAGGCTGAAGCAGATGGAAAAAGAGATGTGAAGTTCTGAACTCCAGCTGAAAAAGAATAAATACCTGCATATATGAGAATAAAGTTATATTGCGAAACACCTGTGTAGGTGAATGCTGAAGAAGACAGATTGAATATTCCATATATAAAGCAATTGGCAAATTAATCAGTTTCTGTCCCGCCCTTGATCTCAGACAGCGAGGAGGAAGGGGAAGCTGTCAACTTTTCAGCCGATGCAGGGGTGTCTGAGGGGCAGAGCCCAGCTGTCAGTTTCCAAGAAACGGCTGAGGCAGATCCGGCTGATGATTCAAAGCAGGCACAACAACCTGAGACAGCAGAAACCGTGATGGACCAATCAGAAGAGGAGCTATGCAAGCAACCTCCACTGACTCCACAACAGAGGCGTATTACAAGACGAAGAACTCAGCTAGAAACTATCAGGAGGAGTAAATGTCTCTTGCAGAGGGCTGATAAGCCTTGAATTCCTGCCAGCTGGGAGCTCTCGGCTTGTACTATAAATTACATCACCAGCTTTCTATTCACTGCTGGAAAGCAACATTTGTCAACTTTCGCGTCGACAGCTTGCAGCCAAGCCCGATAAAGAAGAACTGTGTCCGAGCCGTATCTTGTTTCTGCAGCTCCGTCTGATACTGTGAACTTCTCTGCCAGGTGGCCAGATACTGACAGTTTCTGACAATATGCTAGAGCCAACTTTTGCAAAAACAACAATTTCTCCTACTACTGCCCACACACTAGCCCCATTCAGATGTTTTTAAAAGCAATGCTGTAACCATATACAGTGGCACAAAAAAGTTGGAAGTCCCACTCCAACCCTTCAGTCATGATTGCTCCCCGCCACTCATGCTTAGAGCAGTGTTTGAATAGGGAAGCGTCCTATCTGTGACAGCGAGCACTTCCATGATCACAAGGCTGGGGCGATCCAGCCAGAGGCACTCTTACCCCTGGATTTCTGGGTCAAAGTCCAAGGCCTCCACAGCCCCTGGGGCCCCCCAAATCCTCTTTAGTCTGTCCCAGGTGGTGCGATCGCCTAGCCGAGCATGATGATGCTTAATTTGCAGAGGAGGGGGGCCTCAAAAGGCCTTTAGGTCCAGGCTCCAAAATTACCTAGATGTACCTCTGGATCCAGCCTCGCGATCTCTGAAGTGCCCACCATCCCAAATAGAGCACTTCCCCATTCAAACACCACCCTAAGCATGAGTTGTGAGGAGCAATGGTGAATGATGGGGCAGGGCCAGGACTTCTGACCCATTTGTGCTGCTGTACACAGTTACAGTGGCAGTTTTTTTAAAAGTCTGAATGAGGCTACTGTGAACAATGTAATAATGGAACAATGAACACAGATCACCCTCCACACCCCTTAAGTGGAAAACCAGTTTCCAGTTCACAGTTTTATGTTGGTCCATTGTTCTGCCACAAGGGTCTCATGAGTTCAGAATGCATGCAGAGTTATGTTGTTATGTATTCATCTTTTTGGAATACTTGGTACGATCGTCGTGTAGTTTAGCCACAAGCCTGTGCAGTTGTCTAGAGCTTTAGTCTATATATCACTGAATTGCCCCGGAACACCTGGTTATGTCAACAAGAATTTACCTGGAGAGCTTCCTCGCTCTCAGCCACTTCCAGAGTAAGCGGCTGAGAGCAAGAGGTGTGCTCTCTTTGAACTGTTTCATGGTGAGCAAAGCCACAGATTATTTCACCTAGCAATCATCTTTCCACAGTTCAAACCTCCCAAAATTCATTTCCTGATTTCTGTTTGAACTGCAACCTCTGCGAGTGCGCTTCCAAGGGTGAGTCATCATTGCATGTCTTGGATGTAAAAATAAAGCTATTAAAATTAGTGGGGGGAAGCTTTGATTGTCTTGGGTGATACTTTCTGCCAATCCTAGGAGTGGCAGGACAGTCCACTGCTCTTGTGTATGGCCTTCTGGTGCGAGTAGATTTCTTTCAAAGGTTGTCTGTCAGCATATCTACTGAACCATATTGCAGGCTGGCTGTGAGGAACTCAGTATGGAGAATTAACTATCCTCAGATAAATCCAGGTGCAGCAGCAATGTTGAGAACATCCGCATTTGCTACATTGTATACTTAGGGAGACCTTGTGCCTTGTCCTGAATACCTATTTTCTGGCAAAGCCAATCTTTGGGTCCAGTAGTAAATTATTCATTGTCTAGAAAATAGTAGCAAGGAGTCAGCAACTTCATTTCCATCCATAAACTGCTGCATTCATTTAATAGCATTATGAATAATTTACCCTACATAGTAAAGCACAACAAACAAAGAGAATTACCATGAAGGATCAAGAGCAATATTAATACACCACAAAATCCATCTTATCCTTTTGAAGAATGTACAATAAATCTGAAATAAACAAATCTGACATTTCAATATTCTGTATTAGGCTGTTCAGTAGGCTATGTTCTGTAATTTGGCCAGATTTGCATTTCAGGTCAACTTTCTGGTACTACAATGGTTGTGCTAGAATTTTTTTTCAAGAAATCATCCCCTCTTTTTCCCAGTGTTGGGAGTGCTGCAGACAGTCCCTCTAGCTTCTGTTTTCTAGGAAATGCATAATTTACAGTCTAGCCCAGACACTGGTTGGTTTTGCAGAAAAAGTAGTTATTTTGTAAAATATTTCCCAGCTCTCTGCTCCTTTAAAGACTTCTGTATGAATGAAAGGGGTTTTTTTAAAGACACAAAACTAGTGTGGCTTTAAAAATGATCTTCTCTCACACCCCATAA
Source organism: Hemicordylus capensis (assembly GCF_027244095.1). NCBI lineage: Eukaryota > Metazoa > Chordata > Lepidosauria > Squamata > Cordylidae > Hemicordylus > Hemicordylus capensis. The sequence continues at coordinate 309,738,696 of NC_069657.1, forward strand.
TTGGTCTAGGTGTCGTATTTGATAGTCTCTTCACCAGAGAGAGGACAAGGACAGATTTGGCATTATAAAACTTCAATAGCTCTCCATTCTTTTAAGCCTGAATATCGCTGAAAGGCTTTACAAGCAAGTCAAAAGAGGGAATTTGTTTGCTTCAAAATATGCCAGTCATCCAATTGGCAGGGCACAATTTTAAAACCCACTGATAGATTATGAGCAATGGCACCTGTGTGTGTGTGTTTTAAGTGAGCTGTGATTGGGAGGGTGGGGAAGAAGCAGACTCCTGCTGCTATTTGGAGCTCAAAGAGGCTTTGATTTTACCTGAACAGGGTCAGAGAAGTCCCACCTGAACTAGGCTGTGCAGATTCATGTTAGGATTCTCTCTGAACCCCTCTGACTGGGTCAAAATTAAACCATTTTCAATTTTACCAATTCAATTCTGCACTGAACCATTTTTAATTTTACCCATCCGATTTTGCACAGTCCTATTCAGGAGTGCTGCCAATATTTAGGAGTGCCGCCAAAATCAGTTTTTTAGAAACTTTTTTCTAAACTATTGATTGTAAATGGCAGCTCCACCATTATTGGTAATTGTCACTTCATCAGATTTGAATGTGAGAGTGGTGTGGATATTTAGACTATGTCCATCTTTTTGGCTATTTTAGAGTTCATTTGCCACCTTTGCTTACGATAGCCCAGGTAGCATATACCAGTCTTCTATATTAAGGTTATGAGAGCTTTCAGAAACAAAAAAGTATGATTTGCAAATTGCAAACAAGAAGCTTGAACAATACCTTTTGCTGACCAGCATTTTTACATGTTAACTTGAGGATGCAGAGGAGAAATGCATCCAGAAGCAAATCTCCCAAAGTACACCTCCCCTTAGATGAGGTTAGCCGAGCAAGCACTCCTCTAACCTCATTTCCAGGACCGGGAGACTCTGCACCAGTGAGGCTCTGCGCCACAGCGACTTGTGAGTAGACCCCCAGCAGGGAGGCTCCAGCAAGCCTCAGGGGTCTCCCCAGAATGCCTCACACATTCACACGGGGCATCCTGGGACTTCGGGGGCCCCCAATATGCACTGCCTCTACCAGCTCTGTGACAGAGCTGGTAGTCATGTGGGCAGCCGATTTGGCCACCCAGGGACAGCTCTCTGCTCATGTGAGAGAGCTAAACCCGCTCTCCCCACCAAGCCCGGTTAGGCTCCACATGTTAATTGTGTGTAGAACCTCTGAGTCTACTTTAACTGGGGGGCCTGTTTGCATCTTGTGAGGGCTTGGTCTCAGCTGGCCCTCAGTCTAACCAACTGCTGGGGAACAAACTGAAGGAAAACAAACCATAAAACATAATGGGAAGGAGTCATTCCTTCACACACCTCGAGAGAGAGAGTATTCTAGATGCTCTTGCAGAATAGGGGTGTGCATGGTCCGGTGGGCCCCCGGTCCGGCATGGGGGGGACTGTTTCTTTAAGCGGGGGGGTGGTAGTACTTACCCCCCGTGCCGCTCTCCCCCCCCCAGCGCTCGTCCTTTGTAAAATCTTCTTGGGGAGGCAGAGTTCTTCCCTGCCGCCCCTGCCCCCGTCGTTGTTTGTAAAGGCTTTAACGAGACAAGCGCTAGTGGCACGCATGTGCCCTCCTTGGCGCGCGCGCTCGTCTATGACGCTGCCGCGCGCGCCGTGATGTATGCGGCGCACGTGTGGCAGCGTCAGAGACGAGCGTGCGCGCCGAGGAGGGCGCATACGCGGCGCTAGCGCTCGTCTCGTTAAAGCCTTTACAAACAACGACGGGTGAAGGGGCGGCAGGGAAGAACTCTGCCGCCTCAAGAAGATTTTACAAAGGACGAGCGCTGGAGGGGGGAGAGCGGCGGGGGGGGGGGTAAGTACTACCACCCCCCGCTTAAAGAAACAGTCCCCCCCCCCGTGCCGGACAGCCGGACCGGTCCGGCGGTCTTTTCTATTGTGCCGGACCAAAACCGTGCACACTCCTATTGCAGAAGTTACTGTGGTGAAGAAAGCAAAAGCTTCTCTTAGGTCATGCACTCATAAAAAGTACCTTTGAAGAAAGTCCTATTTCATATTGTCTGTTTCCCCTAAAACCAGCCTTTTAAGTAGTTAAACAAAATTGAGCATTGCCCCCCTGCATCCTCAAGTTAACATGTAAAAATGCTGGTCAGCAAAAGGTATTGTTCAAGCTTCTTATTTGCAAATCATACTTTGTTGTTTCTGAAAACTCTCATAACTCTAATATAGAACCTGAAAGCTGATGTGTGATTTTGTTACATATAAAAGCCCAAAGGAAATGACTAATACCTAATCTTCATTCTCTACACCCCCTCTGCGTAAACTAACCAGGTTTGTCTACACCATCAGAAGCAGTTCTTTTTTTTACTGAATTGGCTGATTCACAAAAACTCAAGCCTCAAGGTAATGGTGCCACCACCTGCTGGAACACTGATTTTCCTTCCAGAAGCCTCAGTGTTATTAACCAGTAGCTTATATCAAGTAAGTAATGTAGACCTTCAGCATTATTATAACGCCTCCCAGCTCAGGGATAATGTATGTGGAAGTCACTTCCCTGCCACTTCTTCCTGCGCTGCTCCAGTGGTGCCTAAATAACACATGGGTGGAGCCAATTACACAATTCCTTCCTCTACAAATGCCTCTGCTTATCTTTTTTTAATCACTAAGCTGTTGCAGAGTGAAACAGGCTTGAAGTTTCAGCTCAGCAGAGATCCACCATTACAATACAGAATATGATATGAAATGGAGCATAAGGCTAATGGTATATTTTATGAGAGTGCAGTGTACCACGTATCTAAGAAGAGCGTGCAAACTAAATAGTAACCACAACTGAATGTCTTTTCCCCACAACATTTATTTTTAAAATGAAATGTAGCCTTGGGGAGGCTGCAGTTGTGAAAGGACGGACAGTAGTGTTGATAAACCCTTCCCCCACCTGCTATTTCTCTCTGGTCAGAGTCGCACCTCCCCCCCAGGTGGTGTTTTTGGTGTATGTGTTTGCTTGCCATAGAGGACTAGATTTGGAGGCTCTTATCTTTTCACCCACAGAAGAAAAGGCAGCTTAGGGAACAAAATGACAAGGAAGGGAAAAGATTAAGTAGCTTTCTCCCTGCTCCATCATTATTTCACTTAGCTACAACTACACAGCCACTGATGTTGAGATCAATAGATAGATAGATAGATATCAACATCAGTGGCTGTATAGTTGTAGCTAAGTGAAATAATGATGGAGCAGTGAGAAAGCGACTTAATATAAAAACAAACTGGAGATAATCCTCACTACCTGGGGCGGGGAGAGGCACCTTTTAAAGGCTCTCGTATTTAGCAGGGGGATAACAGCTATCCTTCTCCAACCCAGCATAGTGTCCCTCCCCGTGGCTGTTACTAGTGTTTCTCTAGAGTTTCCTTTTAGACTAGCAGCTCTTCTGGGAAAGGAAACCATCTTCTCATTCCTTTTGCTATGGAAACCACTTTGAGGGGTGGTGTTTGTTTGGGGTTTCTTCCCCCCTTTCTCTTTTTTTCTTCCCTTTTTTGGTGAAAAGCAATATATTGAATAAAAATAAGAACAATGTGTATGTATACTAATACTTTGATCCAGTTTGTCTTTAAAACCTCAGTGAAAGAGGTACTGCTTTTCTCCAGTTCCCAGTTTGTTGTCCTAAAGTGATGAATCCGCAACTGAAATGCACTCTGTTGGATATGACAGCACACTGGGTTGCAAATGAGCAATGAATCCGTCTTGTTTACCGCATTCTTACTGCTTTGAAAAAGCAACTCAGGAGCTTAAGAAGTATCTTTTTTTCCTTTTTCCAGTCAAGTGGTCCCTAGCCCTTCTGGGAAAGTAACCCCGAAACCTTGTGTAGCTTCCACCTTACACTAAACTGCTATTTCTGTTCTATTCAATATGTTTAAACTGAAGTAAGAACACTCCGAGCCGGGTCTCACAATCAGTGAGATTTTTGGTGGGGTGAGTGGGGAGAGCGAGCTAAGCCCACTCTCCCCGCAGACGATCTCAGAGGGATCCCTGGGTGGCCGAATCAGCTGCCCACATGATTGCCGGCTCCGTGATGGAGCTGGTGGGGGCTGGGGGGAGCGGGGGCCACGCGATCCCCAGAAGCTCCAGCATGCCCTGCGTGAGTGCACAGGGCATGCTGGCAAGACCCCCGGAGCCAGGAGGCGGCTTTTCGCCTCTCCTCCAGGGGTCTCCTCGTGAATAGCCACGGTGCACAGCCAGGCCACAGCTACTCACGATCTGGAAGCCTGGGTTTGCAGAGTACTCACTCCGCAAACCCAGGCTTTGGGGAGGGCGTCAAAAGTGGGCTAGCCACTTGTAAGCCACCGGGCTCACCTGCGAGCCCGGTGGTTTACACGATCAGCAAAAATTGGGCTCGGCTCTCCTAGCCCGATTTTTGCTGATCGTGAGAATAGCCCCACAGGGTTCTTTTAGCAGTATCCGGTTAATGTAAATTTAATGTAAAATTATTTACTTGCATAATTTGGAATGGAAGAGTCCTTTATCATGTGCAGTGAGAAAGGGCTACCCGTTTTGCGGGGAGGAAGCTCAAAAACACTTACCTCCCCACAGATGATCATTCTGCCATCCCTGAGGGGACAGATCGCCCACCCAGATGAGCTCCAGCTGCTGCTGGCAGCTCCAAGTGTTGGGGTGCCGGGATGTGCCGCCCCATGTTACCCCGTCCCCTGGAGCTCCAATAATGCACTGCTCAAGTGTGCAGTGCATTATAGGGATTCTCCCCTCCCCCCACCCCCGGGTCTGCCAGCCACAGCTGCACATGATTTAAAAAATGGGGTTGGGAGAGCTCTCACTCTCCTAACCCCGTTTTAGGAACATAGGAACATAGGAAACTGCCATATACTGAATCAGACCATTGGTCTATCTAGCTCAGTATTGTCTTCACAGACTGGCAGCAGCTTCTCCAAGATTGCAGGCAGGAATCTCTCTCAGCCCTAACTTGGAGAGGCCAGGGAGGGAACTTGAAACCTTCTGCTCTTCCCAGAGCGGCTCCATCCCCTGAGGGGAAGATCTTGCAGTGCTCACACTTCTAGTCTCCCATTCATATGCAACCAGGGCAGACCCTGCTTAGCTATGGGGACAAGTCATGCTTGCTACCACCAGACCAGCTCTCCTCTTGATGGCTGGCTCCATAGGCAGGTTTACCGCCATGGTGCCACCAAGATCAGGCCTGATCCTAGCAGTTCACATGCACGTGCAAAACCAGGCTGGGCTCCCTTAGCCCGGTGTTGCACACACGTGTGAATAGCCTCAATGTGTGTGTCAGGGAAACATTGTTTAACATACAGGTGATCATAAACTCCATACTTTTTTGGAGGCGAAATGCAAGTCCAAAATGTATTAGGTAATGTCGGTAGCTTAAGTTGACAAATAGTTCCATACTTCTTGGGAAAAGAGAAATCAAATTGTGAAACCATTTGACCATGTGCTTGAAGCCTTCATAAAGGACCTGTACCATACCTACCATACCAGTTTCCCTTTAGAAGCAATGGTGGGGGGGACGACGACTCCTAAAATGTGAACTCACAGCCAGGAGAAACATAGAATAATAAATAAGTAGAGTAGTGATAGGTACAAGCAGCTGACCCCCTGTTTTCCTGAAGCTCTCTCTCCTTGGGAGCAACATTGCTGCAGATCTCTGTTGGTGGCAGAGTTGCAGTTCCCAGGGGGGTCAAGAGCGCATCAAGAGTGCATCATTTCCAGGGCTGGCAGTATAAAAGAGCACATGCCCCTGGGTGGCAAGCTTGTTGCCAGCAGGGCCACCCTTTTGGGAGCCCCTTTGGGAACCACAAGAGCAAGGGCTCCCTCCACTCTGCTGGCTGGGAGTAATTGTAGCTGTTTTGCTTATGTGCCAGAGCAAGGATGTGAACCATGAGGAAGCTGGGGTGTGTGTGCTTCAATTAGAGTGATTATGGGTAGGGTAGGGTATGGCATGGGGCCTTATTTACATCAGAAGAAGAGAAGAGAGATTCAATTAGACAATTCTCATGATAGGAAAAAACCAGGTGGTTCCCTGGTGGCTAGCCTGCCAAAGAAGCCCTCCCCTTAAACAGGGTTAGCGGAGCGGAGCAAGCGCTCCGTTTTCCTGATCGTGAGTCTCTCCGGCGTGGCTCCACATCACAGCAACTCACAAGGGGACCCACATCGGGAGACTAAAATGAGCCTCCCACTGTCAGGGGTCTCCCCAGGATGCCCTGCACACTCACGCTGTAACTTACCTGCAGCCCCTACCGCCCACACAACTACCAATGGAACCGGTAGTTGTGTGGGCGGCTGATCCGGCCACCCAGCAATGAGTGGCTGCTCGTCTGCGGGGAGAGGAGGCTAAGCCCGTTCTCCCTGCAGAACCCTCCCAGGCTCTACACACAGATCATGTGTAGAGCCTCAACATCTTATTCCTTTCCCTTCTTCTGGCTGTCCTTGTAATTGGAGGGTCCCTGGCTGCTTTACCAGTTTGTCCTTTGGCCTGCTGGTGCTGCTGTTTAATGCCGGGTCAGTGCAGAATAAAATCTCTATCATCCATGATTCAATTGTGGAGGAAAGGGCCAACCTATTGTATGGTGGAAACCTGGCTGGGGGAGATTTATTTATTTATTTATTTAGCATATTTTTATACCGCCCAAAACTTTTGTCTCTGGGTGGATTAGTCTTCCCCAGCTGTGTAAACCTGCATATTTAGTGCAGCATCAGCATAGGCTGGAGGGCTGGGGTTACTGTAATTTATAAAAGCTCTAATTTCCTCTCTAGGACCCCTGTCCAAGTAAGTGTTGGCTCAGAGTTTTTGTACCTGGTGTAGGGCTCTTGGGACAGAATGGGGATTCTGTTGGTGTACCACCTACTCCGCTGTCCAGCTGTCTCCCTGCCTAGACACATAGAGGTGGTCTCAGATTTGGTGTTGAGGGCTCCCAGAATGATTGTTCTGGATGACCAACATCCATGCTGAGGCTGACTTACTTGTCTGGGGTGGCTCAGGACTTCATGGCCACCATGACAACCACAGGGCTGTCCCAACATATTGTTGGCCCAACACATGAACTGGGGCACACTTTGGATCTAGTTTTTTCAACTGTTCGGGAGAATGGTTATTTGAAAGTGGGGGATATGTCATCTATGCCTTGTCATGGGCAGATCACTTCCTTCTGAGGTTTAGAGTCTTATCAGCTACACCTCTCTGCAAGGGTGGGGGACCTCTAAAAATAGTCCACCCTCAGAGACTGATGGACTCCGATGGATTCCTGGGGTATCTGCGGGATTTTCCAGCTGGTATGGCAAGTGCTCCCATCAAAGCTCTAGTTGATCTCTGGATGGAGAGATACTCGAGCAGTTGACGCAATCACTCCCAAGTGCCCTCTCCCACAAAGCCAAGCTCGTGCAGCATCTCAGTGTTGTCCAGTTGGGCTTTTACAGGTGATGCGAGACCTTTTGAAATCTGGCAAGTTGTATTGGAATCCTCAGTAGTACACTGTGACACATTCGCACAGCACTTTTAGGGTAAAGTCACTTGCGTTTGCCATGAGCTGGACTCTACGGCTGATGCTGGGTCATTGGGAGAGGGGTCCAGAGCAACACCTGGTCTAGTTTTGCTGGAGGAGTTTCAATTATTGAACCCTGAGGATGTGGACAAAGTGTTTAGTCGAGTTCAGCCAAACACATGTAAGCTTGACCCTTGCCCTTCATGGTTTATTAAATCTAGTAGAGAGGGAATTTTTAGCTGGGTCCAGCAGGTTCTAAATGCCTCATTGACAGGAGTGGTCCCAGCTCCACTGAAGGAAGCTATTATTTGACCACTCCTAAAGAAACCTAGTCTGGACCCAGAGCATGTAAACAACTGTAGGCCTGTGGCCAAATTCCCTTCCTGGGCAACGTGCTTGAGCATGTAGTGGCTGAACAGGTCCAGACACTCTTGGAGGACACTGACTACCTAGATCCATGTCAATCAAAATTCAGGCCTGGCTTTGGAACAGAAACTGCTTTGGTTGCCCTGTGGATTGACCTGTGCACAGAGAGAGACAGGGGGAGTGCAACACTGTTAATTCTCGTGGATCTTTCAGCAGTTTTCGATACCATTGACCATGGTATCCTTTTGGAGAGGCTGGTCAAGTTGGGTGTGGGAGGCACTGCTTGGAAGTAGTTCCACTCCTACCTAAAAGACCATTCCCAAAAATTCGAGCTGGGGCATTACTGCTCAACCCCCTGGCAGTTATGCTTTGAGTTTCCACAGGATTCCATTATTTCCCTTATGGTGTTTAACGTCTTCATGAAACCACTGGGAGAGGTCATCCGGAGATTTGGCCTAAGGTGACAGTATGCAGATGACACTCAGATGTATCTCTTCTTTTTATCAGATGGTACCTGAATCAGTATGAGGCAGTACCTGAGGTGGTACCTGAATCAGTACCTGGATGCAGTATGGACTGGAAGAGGATGAACAAGCTGAGACAATCCAGACAAAATGGAAGTACTGCTGGTCACTGGTTCCTCTGCCTTGGTGAATGATGTTCAGCCTGTTCTAGATGGAGCTGTACTCCCCCTGAAGAACCAGGTTTTCATTTTGGGGGTGCTCATAGATCCAGCACTGTCATTAGAAGCTCAAGTGGCCTCTATGGCTCAGAGCACCTTTTATCAGCTTCAGCTGATACGCCAACTGCAACCTTACCTGGACATAGATAGCTTGGCCACAGTTACTTGTGCTTTGGTAACCTCTTGCTTAGATTACTGCAATGCATTGTACATGGGGCTGCCTTTGAAAATGGTCCAGAAACTACAGTTGGTATAAAATAGGGATGCAAGATTATTAACTGGGACTGGACATTTTGAGCATATTACGCCAGTGCTTCATCATCTGCACTGGTTCCCCAGTCCATTTCTGGGCCCAGCAAAGTTCTGGTACATTTAAATCCTTAAATGGCTTGGTACTGGGTTACCTGAGAGAGTGCCTTGCCCCACTATATCTCAACCCAGACCTTAAGATCTTCTTCCAAGTCCCTCCTCTGAGTGCCCTTGCCAAACGAGGTGAAGCGGTTGGCTACTAGTGAGAGGGCCTTTTTGGTGGTTGCACCCCACTTATGGAATAGCCTCTTCAGTGAGGTTCACCTGGCTTCATCACTTTGTCCTTTTAGATGCAAGGTAAATATCTTTGTTCACTTGGGCCTTTTAAATTTTGATTTTTAACTGATTTTTAAAGAGATTTAATGATTTAATGTGTTGTGTGTTTTTATCTCATTATTAATGTTGTGTTGTGAGCTGAACAGAGCAATTTGCTATGGGGTAGCTAACAAATAAAGTTTAATATTATTATTATCTCCGCTGCTCAGCAGTGCCACCTTGCAGATGGCCAGGGGATATACCGCAAATTTTCAGCCCAGCATAGTTAGACAACCAATACATTCCCAGGTGGTTTATATAAGTGCTCTTTCTAGCCTGGCTCTTCAGTCTGAGCAATTTTTTGCTCAGTGCAGGTTGAGTTGCTACACACTTGAAAGAACTCATGAGCCAACAACCTGCCTTCTATGTTACTCCTGGCTGTGAGTTGACATTTTATGAGTTTCCCACCACATTGCTTCCAAAAGGAAACTGATATGGTACAGGTCCTTTATGAGGGCTGTTCATAGGAATAAACAGCAGTCTTCAAGCACATGATCATATGATCCATTAGCAGAGATCACATCAGCAGGTCCCTTTTCCTGAAAGCTGCCTCAGCGATACAGGAAGTTAGGTGCCTGGCATATTGCCACTGTCCAAGACTTTAAGGTTGCTCACACAACCTTCCTTCTCTGAGCCTGGCGGGGAGGGCTGGTGGGGAGGCAGGCTCTTACCTGCCTCCCCACACATGATCACCCATCTTCTCTAAGCTCTGCCACTTGCCACAACACATGGGTAGCATCGCAGCAAGCAGCAGAGCCAGACCAGGAAGTCATCTGGCATCCCACAATACACCACACCAGAAGCACGGCGTATTGGGGGATTTCCCCACTGCCAGCCACTCCTGCCACCCTCCTCTGTGCCCGCTTCGGCTGGAGGCAGCTCAAGCGAGCACACGACTGGGAAATGGGGTAGAAGCACCATTTCTAGTTCTACCTTTCTTTCTTACTTGCAACTTTCTACCTCACTATAAACCCAGGTACAAAACCCAGGCTGCCCCAGTGAAGGGTGCCCATCGCTGTACAGGAGCAGACCTCACAGGGTAGGGGTGTGCAAGCCTGGGTAGGGCTGCTAGTGTGAACAATTTTTTTTGGCTTGAAAGTGCCAACGCCTTGCAGAAAATACATTCACTGTGGTCTGGGAGCACCCTACATTTTACCATAATAGTGAAGCTAAGAAGCTGTGGATTGGACATGATTAGTACCTGGATGGAAGGTTATTTGAGGCTCCATGCAACAGTCTTCAGGAAGGGACCTGAAGCACAGCACCCATGGAAAATATTATTGCTTGGGTCAAATTGCCAACGCATATGAAGCTTCTGAGTTTACTGCATTTCCAGGAGGCAAACGTTTGACAGGTGCTTTTGCTCCCATCCCATGACAATAGAAGCAGCATCAAATAAGCATCTTCCTGCCACAACTCATTGAGTCAGGAAATGGCAAACCCATTATCTAGGGCAATGCAAATCACCATGGAATGTGGAACACCTATGTATATCTTAGAAAAGTCAGAGGAGTTTGCTGTCTTGCAGTGGATGGGGTATTTGCATCTTGTCTCCTGTACTGAATTATACTGGCACAGTCCTGCCAATATAGTAAAATGGAGAGTAGTTTCAACATCCCACCATTATAAGCCCTGAACATTCCATTGCTTATAAAATCAAGAAGACTATTTGTCCGATCCACCTGGCCATCAGCACACATTCACTAGGTGAGAAGAGACACCTCCCCCTGCAAATCTGGTCAAGATCTGTTGAAAAAATGGCTTAGAGCAATTTAAAGGTTTTTCTCTCTCTTTTGAACAGTGATTCAAAGGGTTGGCAACATTCTTTTGGACACGGGAAGTGGTATTTAAATGATTTTGTAGTCCATTTGCATCAGCCTTTAGACTGCATGCCAGAAAAGTGCCTCTTGTATATCCCTCTGGGACCCAATCAATAGCTATTTCACAATTGATCCTCAAAGTTGTATTTTCAGAGGCTGAAAAATGCATCTTTACTGCTAAAAGAGACTGTGCAGTAGGACTTTTGAAGATGTTGTGCCCACAGCATTGCCCACAACCAGTATGGCGGTCAGCTCCTTCTCTGTCCAAGCCTTTGGAGCACAGCTCTTCAGTTTCCTTCCCTGCCCTCTACTTTTCTTCTCCCACTGCAGCTATACCTTTTAATACTCCTCCTTTGCCTTAGAAAGAGGGTTGTTCAACTCCAGTCATCGGTTACTCCATAGTGGCTGGTTCTTCAAAACCACATGCGTTTCATTCCAACCTCCAGCCAAAACTGGCACACTGCTCTGTGCAGTAGTTGTTTGTAAGCAAGACGCTCTCTGTTTAGCTAAGCTGTGAAGGGCTCCTCTAGGGGTGTGTGTGTCTCCAGTGCATGTTTGGGTGGTGTGACAGGAGTGTGTGAGTATGAGAGAGAGAGAGAGAGAGAGAGAGAGAGAGAGAGAGAGAGAGAGAGAGAGAATGGCTCCAGTGTGGTGTGTGTGTGTGTGTGTGTCTAAGTCATTTGTATGCAACTTTTACACTATTTTGCTGATAACATCCTGAAGGAAATTAAATCAAGCAAGAGAACTGTGAAGTTTATGAGAAATTTCTGGGGAAAGAATCTGTAGTTTTGACATGGTTGTCAAAGCATTTGTTATTTTTAATAATCATTGTTGTTTGTGTGTGTGTGTTTAAGAAAAAGAAAAAATGAAGTACAGATTTAAAGTGAACACAAATTACCTGCTTCTTGTTGTGTCCTTATTTACTGCTGGATAATCATGAGGTGGGATCACACTTGCACTATTACTGAATCCACTAATTTCATTTACTTGTTTTTTTTCAGGTGGGGGGGAGTGTGACTTTATCTTAGTTGAAGATTTTAAAAAGTTTTTAGTGTTCAGCATTAGGAAGTTCTACCTTGTGGTTTGGGTAAGCTCCTCCCCACAATGTCTAATTAGATTTCCCCTTTTTAAACACCTGGAAATTCAGTAATCCAAAAACCTTCAATTTAAGATGAGAGGTAGTGCTCTAAAAATAATGGAAATTGCAAGTTAAGGTGCCCGTCTTAACTTCTGCACCAGATAAGCTGTAAAGACTTTATACAGTCTGGTATATGATGATGGCTTTAGAAATGAGGCTTCATGCAAACAAACTTTGCCTTGATCTTCCAGATGTACATTGGGCTGGGGAGGGATGCATCCATGCAGACATTTAACAGGTGTAGCTTCCCTAATCACTTCCTAGAAATGTCCTTGATGAATTTCTGCCTAGTGCATGTCTGATCAAGGCAAAGTGTGGGTGCATGGAGCCTCACTTATAAAGCCATCATCATATACCACACTGTACAAAGTCCTTACAGCTTATATGGCACAGAAGTTAAGATGGGCACCTTAACTTGCAATTTCCATTATTTTTAAAGTCTTAACTCTCATCTTAAACCAAAGGTTTTTGAATTACTGAATCTATTCTCCACAGAGAAGATATCTCTTTCAAGTGCTGTTAATCTATCATCTGGCAGAAGGATATAATGAAACATCAAATTAAAAAATAAGGATCTGTACATGAAATGAACTGCCCATTCATCTAGCATGTGTATACAGATATTTATTCTGACAGAAAGCCTTTTTAATGTGAAATAGATTAAATATGTTAAATCGTCTGGCAAAAAAAATATCTCCCAGTAACGTGGTACAAATGTTGTATCCACTGTTTTTATTAGCACACAATGTTTGCACAGTGAGAGCCTTTACTTGCTGTTCATTTGGCTTCAGGGAGGGGGTGACTCTCACTCGCTTTCTCATTTATATTTCTCAATGTCAGCTAACATTCTCATCACAGTTTGAATGCTAAAACTGATACTCATGGTGGTCTAGCAACAGGGTGGCCAAATCATAGCTTTTGATCCAAGTCACCATTCAGGTACTTGAAGAAAGTCACAAGAGATTATGAGACAGCCTTTCATGCAGACCTCAACAACTTATGACCCACCAAGCTAAACATAGGCCAACTATAAATGTGGCATATTTGGCAAGCTTGGCAGCGCCAAAGGACTCCTCATTTTATTTCTTTATTATCTATTTCTTTAAAATATTTATACCCCACCCTGGGTGGCTCACAACAATAAAATAGATACAATGTAAAATAAAAGTAATAAAATTAAGTAAACAAGTTAAACATCAGGCTAAAACCACAATCAGAATTAAGTTTAAAATTAAAAGTTTTTTAAAAGCTACAAATTGAGAATTCTAAAAACTAAAGAACCTACCAGATATAACCAAAGATGGAGTATTAAAAAGCCTCTTTTAAAAGATCTGTTTTTAGTTGTTTTTTTAAAAACACAGAGGGAGGGAGCACGATGAAGTTCTTCAAGGAGGGTATTCCAAAGCCAAGGAGCCACAACTGAAAAGACCATGTCTCTAGTCTCTGCCAATCGGATCTCTGCTAGTGGTGGGGCCATGAGGAGGGCCTGAGATGATGAGTGGAGGGCCCTGACAAGTTAATATGGGCAAATGCAGTCCAATAGATACCCCTGTCTCAAGCTGTGTAGAGTTTTAAAGGTCAAAACCAGCACCTTGAATCTAGCCCAGAGGTGGACTGGTAACCAATGAAGCTGCCACAGGATGAATGTGACACTCATGAATTAACTTGCGCCCACAAGCATCCTTGCAGCAACATTCTGGACCAGCTAAAGCTTCCAAACCATCTTCAAGGGCAGCCCCATATAGAGCACATTGCAGTAGTCCAATCTGGATGTTACCAAACCATTTTGCTACCTGCTTGGGACTGGAAAAACAGAGATTGTCAAGCAGTTGTCAGGCCACAATATTTGGCTCGTGGGCTGAGCTTGGCTTAGGGAGTTACAAGTTATGCTAGGGGGAAAACTGGTCAGATGTTGGCCGCTCGGGGCCTAACTACATGTAACATTAAACAAATTATTGGGAATGACATATTTTACTTTTGTTTGGTAAACAGCAGCTTGGCCAGTGGTGGGGTGCAATCCAGATTGGAACTATATTGTGAACAACCTAGGGACTTCTTTGTATGGGGTGCTAAATAAATGTACTAAATAAATAAATACTTCATGGGTAGGGGGACTCTAACCTTTAGTCTATGGATATGAAATGAGCAGACTGATTGACTGGTAAAGTGCTGCTGTCAAGTCAGTGTTGACTCCTGGCGACCACAGAGCCCTGTGGTTGTCTTTGGTAGAATACAGGAGGGGTTTACCATTGCCATCTCCCATGCAGTATGAGAGGATGCTTTTCAGCATCTTCCTATATCGCTGCTGCCCAATATAGGTGTTTCCCATAGTCTGGGAAACACACCAGCGGGGATTCAAACCAGCAACCTTTTGCTCCCTAGGCAAGTTACTTCCCTGCTGCACCATTAGGTGGCTACTTACTTACTTAACTTTATTTAATAAATTTGTATACCACCCACTACCGAAGTCTCTAGGTCAGGGCTTCTCAACGTGTGGGTCCCCAGATGTTATTGGACTTCAGCTCCCATAATCCCCAGCCCCAGTGGCCTTTGGTTGGGAATTATGGGAGTTGAAGTCTAATTACATCTGGGGACCCACAGGTTGAGAAGCCCTGCTCTGGGTGGTTTAAAGCATAAAAGATGTTATTAAAGATGAATAGTTGAAAGAACCAGAAGCTACAAACTATCTCTCTGTATAATTAGAGCCATTGTGGGATGACTTCTGAAGTAACTACATCTGAGGAATGCTTGTGTGCATCCAGCCTTGTATTTGTCTTTCCCAAACCTCCCTTCTCCTGCTCATCAGACACAGACTGGAACAATGGGAAAGTGTTGGAAAATGAAGGAGACATGCAATAGTGCCAAGGATTTCAGGAATGGGTTGGTAGAAAAGAAAAGAAAAGAAAAGAAAAGAACGCAGAGGTGGGGCTAGTAGAGCTGGCACTGAAGCTAACTAAGACTAGTGGTTCTCAGCTATACAGCATTTTTGTTGTAGGGCCATGCACCAATTGGACCATGCACCAGTCTGCTACAATCCAGGCTGGTTCAACAGTTCGATCACGAACCAAACTGGCCTTCAGGAAAGGTGGTCTGGTCTGAGATTGAACCTAATTGAGCCTAATTTGTGGCAGATTGGTTAGGCAGTTTGAGGGACTATGCTTGTAAAGGGAATCCAGTGAGGAAAATTGACAATTTTTAATTTACAAGCAAAGGAGAACCTTGGCTTGAAAAGGCTTCAGAGGGACAGCTGGTGGTG
This sequence comes from Hemicordylus capensis, assembly GCF_027244095.1. Classification (NCBI taxonomy): domain Eukaryota; kingdom Metazoa; phylum Chordata; class Lepidosauria; order Squamata; family Cordylidae; genus Hemicordylus; species Hemicordylus capensis. The sequence continues at coordinate 309,754,104 of NC_069657.1, forward strand.
GGAGTGAGAAGGCACCTTAGAAAGTAGATGTAAGATGCTTACTGGTCCAGTGGCTCCGGCTGCCGCTCCTCAAAGCCCCCCTGGCTCATACCTGGTGTTCAGCACTCCTCCCAGCAGCCCACCCATGTCGTGGCAGCACAGTTCTGGAATTGACCTGACCTCTGCCGATATGCAGAGGCCATTTGTGTGACCTCCTTACATGCATGGAGGCCATTTGTGCTGCCAGATCAGTAAGCACCTTACATCTACTTTTAAAGGTGCCCTCATGCTGCCCCACTGGCCGCCCTTTAGAAGACTTTTCAAGCCAGGATTCCCCTTTGCTTTTAAAGGGAATCCTCACCTAATTTGAGCTGGTTCGATCAAACAGACCGGACTGGCTGGTCAGTTCAACCAAAATGTTTGCAGACTCACGATTCGGTCTGAATTTGGACTGAACTGCAAAAATCAGTACATGTACACTCCTAATTTGTTGTGCATTACCTTTATTCATCTGTGGTCCAGCAAATAGAGCAAACAGTAAGTCTACTAATACATCTCTTTTATCCATGACACAGTGGAAAGCAGAAACCTGCCTGCATAAGGATACTTTTATTTTGCTTTTCTTCAGGATGTTCACCCAACCTTCATTCTGCATCACAAGCTACTTTTAAAGTTCTGGAGATGATGTTCAGAATCGCAAAATAAAAGTACCCTACTGTGGTACTCTGTGCCTTGTCAATGTGTAAGTGAACATGCTGGAGCATGGCTGCCATAAAGAAAAAGGAGAGGTCTCCTGTACCTAAGACATACACAGAAGAGGGAATTTCAGCAGGTGCAGTTTTTCTTGTCCCTGAATATCACACGGCACCTTCTGTGCATCTATTAAAGGTTCTCTCTTTCATATGGTAGCCCTAACATGGCCCTTTTTACTTCGCTGCATTTCTAGTTCCATACAAGATGTCATTTGCATTTCATTGTGTGTTGCCAGATGGGTCTAACAGCAAAATATTCCTATACAGCATTTACTTGGACTTAAATATATCCCTCACTACTGGAAATCCAATAGAGCGGTGATAATTTTCAAGTTTCTTTTTCTCCTAACATTAATTTAATTAATACATATTAATACTATATTATTTATTATTTTGTTAATAATTGTTAATAAATATTAATTCCATATTATTCATTAATATTATTATAATAGTGAATAAATGTTAATCCATTCCCCCAAAAAGAGATTCCATATGACTCTTCAGCCCTGTTCAGGCTTTATTCAAATTGGGCTGAGTATTCACAGATACAGGGCAAATGAAAAGGCACCAGCTAGCCCTGCTTACACCAGTGCACTCCTTCGCCATATCTCCCAAGTCTCCTGCTATGGACAGTGGTCAATTTTGGTGGGTCTTTGATCCAAAATGGACACGGGGGCCTGAGCAGAGCCATTTTCACCCAGGAAAAGCCATTTTGGGCAGCCTTGGTGTGAGACTTTGTTTTTGCTGAGAACAGCACCTGTTGTTGTGCACTCTGCACATGGCCTTCTCTCCCAGTCAAAACAAGACTGAGCATGAGATCATCAGCCCTTGACTTATTGGTTTGAATTGGGAGGGGGGAAGTGAGAGTGAAACTCTTTAACTAAGGCCTGAAACAGGGTGTTGGGGCTGAAAGGAAAAATCTGGAGTGGATATTATTATGGTGTGGAAACACCTAGGATGGAGAAGCCACTTTGGACAGCTTTTTAGCAAGCCCTAGCCGGGGGCCGGGGGGTGGGGGGAGCAGATGATTGAGGGTTTAAGTCCCTTTGCGGTCACCAGCTTTTCATGTATATGACACCCCAAGGGGGAGAGTTGTGTACCTGAAGAAGAATGAAGAAGAAGAGGGACTCTTCTCTCCCACCCCCTAATATCTCTTTTATTTCTAATAACAAACAGGATTACAAGAGCAGAACACAGTCATGAATGACAAAAAGCTGGCTTCCGACTGCCTTGAGATCTCTTGGCTTCTTGGTTGGCTTGTTGACATTCAAATCCCCGCTAACTTGGCAAAGAGGCACCTTTTAACGTGGTGATTCTCTTTATTTAGCAGGGGGAGAGTACCTGGCCCGTTGCTGGTGTCTATCTTATGGTTTTTAGATTGTGAGCCTTTGGGGGACAGAGATCCATCTTATTTGTTTATTATTTCTCTGTGTAAACCACCCTGAACCATTTTTGGAAGGGCAGTATAGAAATCAAATGAAATAAATAAATAAAGTAAGTAAGTATTGGCATGGGCAACTGTGGCCCCATTGGCTGGGGTGATGGCAACAGAGGTGGCTTGGAGTAGGGCCAGGGCTGAAGCCAGGGTCTGTGCCTGCCTGCCTGATCCAGTGAGTGGAGAGAAAGACAGAGTACCTACTGCAGTTATCTGACTTTATTCTTTTTTATCCTTTTCATCTCTTTGCAGTGCCAACAACTGCTTTTATTTTCTTCCTCTTCTTTTTTAAAACAGCAGCCCCAGTGGCTTGAATTGGGTGCTGGCTGCTTGGAATTTCCACCCCTGTGTGGTTCCCCCCACCCACTTCATTTCTTCTAGCCAGCCCCCAGTGGCTTTAATAACTGGGGTGATGTACTGATTTTTCCTCCCCCTCCCCGCCACAATTATACCAGCAGCCCCCAGTGACTTTAATTAGATGCTGCATGGAATTTTATTCCTTGTGTGGTTTTCTTTTCTCATCGCTTGTAGCCAACCCCCAGTGGCTTTAATAACTGGGGTGCTATGCTAATTTTATTTTAAACTTTTTGAAAAGAATTATTTTGCAGGCACAAGTTGCACCTCTTTGCTGCTGTCTGTGTTCCTAGTGGATTTTTATTTAAAAAAATTGGGGGGGGAGGCTGGTGTGTGGTGTGAAGCCTGCCAGGTTCTCGTTGGGGGGGGGTGTTTGTTTGTTTGGGTTGGTGGGTGCCCACATCCTCTCCCCCCAGCTGTCAACTCCCAGTGTCTACTTGGCCCAGAGTGCCTCCAGGACCAACACCTGGCAGACTCCAGCTGAAGACTTTGGAAAGTGAGAGTCCTCCTGCCTTGGTCAGGTTATTAGAATTTAGAGTTCTTTAAATAGGGCCTAGTTTGGGGAAGGGGTAATAGGTGGGTAGTGGCAGGACTGTAGGACAGGAGTGGTGGGTTTGAGTTAGAGAGGCCACAGTAATACCCTGCCCTGTGCCTTCCCTTCCCTTAGATTAACTTCCCCCATTGTTGCTCAGTCCCTTCAAAAATAAGCCCAGCCCCCACCCCGCCACCAAATACACCCTGATTCTTTATTTGGTGGATCTAATTTTTCTAGCTACTTTGTGTGCACTACAGTGCTATAGATAGCTCTGTGTGTGGCACAAAGAGCATAAATAGCCCACCACGACCCCACACTCCCTTAAAGGTGCTATTTCTCCCCCTGCCCCCACATCAGAGTTAGGGCTTAATTAAACAACCAAGATGTCTGGGAGGGTGCCAGGCAGAGCTAGAAGCAGATTGCCATGCAGAGCGAGGGGTGATGCTGTTGGTCTTTGTGGGTGGTGGCAAGAGGGGAATTAATGCTGGGTTTAAAATGTTTTTAATATTTTAAATGATTTTAATTGTTAATTGATTTGATGTTTTAAATTATTTTAATTGTAAACAGCCCAGAGAGACAAGTTTTGGGCGGTATAGAAATATTTTAAATATAAATAAATAAATAAGATAGCAGCTTTCTTCCACCAGAATGAAAAGGTAGACGAATGCTCAAGAGAAGCAGATTGAACTGCACCTAACTGAACACCTGATCCCTCAGGATGTTCCCACCCAGTGGAGCAAGAGAAAACTGGAGTTCTACACGCTTGCAGGAGCAAGAGGTGGCCATCTATGTCCTGGCAAGGAGACATGGCTTGGAAGTGTGCGTCCTGTCTAACCAGGATTGGGCACCCCTTTCCAAGGTTGTCTTGGCACTTGAACCATTCTTTGTTGCCACAAACAGCTTGTGTGCTGAGATAGCAATGCTGAGCAAGGCTTTGCCTGCTGCTTTTCTCCTCTAGAGGACGATGGTTGAGGACGATGGACCTAGCTGACCACTGAGGAAGCAATCGCCTTGGAAGGTTGGATGAGAACCGAAGTGGTGGTTCATCTCAGCACACTCTTGGGTGAATCGGCAGTGCATATTTTGTCCTGCCTATATGACCCAAGGATGAAGGGCAAAGCAGTCACCCCTGCCCAGCTGCCCAGCTGGAGGGACCTCCTGGTTGAAGAGGTTAGGCAAGCAGAAGAAAGGAGGCTGAGACACAACCAGGAGGAGGGTGCTGGAGCACCTACTGCTAATGTGCAGTCCACCCCTAGCAGCAGTATTACAGCTGTTTTCCAGGCCAGTAGGATGGTGTCCGAGGCAGGGCCAACCACAAGGTGGTTCACAGAGGGGTTCCTTGGTGCCTTGCCAATGGTACAGGAGGAGCTCACTGAGCCCTGCAGCAGTGCTGAGCAGTTTGTTTCACCAAGTCTGGCCAGATTTGGTGGTAGTTGCCAAATGGTTCCTCTCATGCTTGCCAACTAGCATCTAGAGCAAGAGGATATTCTCCATTGTCGGGGGTATGGTAACACCCCATCGCTCATGCCTGGATGCTGAGATGGTGGAGCAGCTGGTACTGAAGGTCAGCCTCCCGCTGCTATCCTGAGCTGGCCATGGAGGGTGAGTGACTCATGGTCAACCCCATCCACTGCAACACCACTGCCAGCTCACCCCACCCTGGTCAACCCCAAATCCAGATGAGTCACAGTCTGCCCATTAGTGCTGCTGACACACAGAGACATGCATGCACACTGCTGCCATGGCCAATAATGAGATATGGACTGTTACCCAGACCTGTGTGTCAGGCTGTCAGCTGGGGTCCAGCACCAATTTGAGGCTATGGTATTATTCAGACACAGGCAGGCAGGGATGTACGCTAACTAAGTTTATGCTGGAGAAGAAGAGAAGAAATAAGAATTCTTATCATCTAATTTTTTTTTCTTGTCAGATCATTGGTCCATCAGGCGATTACTGCTCTGTCCTCCTGTCTCTCTGTGGTGGGCAGAATGGAAGGAACGAAGCTTTTATTTTGTGGTTTTCTCAACAATGAGTAACAAACTACATAAGAAACTAAGTATAATATGCTTGCTGTGCTATCGCTTGCTGCTGTAACTATCTGGTCTTGCTAGATATCAGATTGACAAAGACAGAACTTGGGTAACTTCCTTCCTTGAGTTGTGGTTTGGTCTGTTTGTGAAATGGTGTTGTGGTGAAAAATGGACAGTGGCAGCTCTCTCTGTAGTATTTCTTGGTGACTGCTGTGATGAGCTCCGTGTCTGGCCTTGAGACTAACTTGTGCTTCACTCACTGCTCTGGTTTGCTCTGCAATCTGCATTGTAAGGTGTACAGTCTGTCAAACAAAATGCGGCTGAAGACATTGTACTAGTTGAGTTTATGACGTGTGAGAAAGCAACTTGTGCCAATGTTACTGCAGTGCAGGCACTGTGGCTGGCAGAATAATGATCATCATCATCATCCCCCAGTGAGGCACTACCTTGGCGTGGTTGTGGGGCTTGCGTGATCTGAGGAAGGTGAGAGCTATGCTAGAGGTCCAACCATACTGGACAGGTCTCACAAGAGGAGCCAGACATAGAGTGCCTCTCCCATCAACAATATGGTGAGATGTAACTTTAATAAATCTATACTGGATCAGTGATCACCCGGGTCAACAAGGACCGCGCCAGGTGCTGGAGTCCCTGGACATCTGGTGGCAAGTGGGCAACAGGACTCAGGATCTTCAGTTGAGCAACCAGGGCTGAAGACAGCAAAGTTACTGGAAGAAACGTCGCTTAACCGGAAAAAATATACAAAAAATGCCAAGAAGGAAATAATGATCTGCTATTACAAGTCTAGTCCAACTAGGAGAGGTTATTTAAAAAGAATGTACCAAATTTGGAAAGAGAAGCATCCAGATACAGAAATAACAGAACAAAGGCTAGCAGACCAGAGAAGATTCATAATAAGAAATAAAGTATTCACAGGAGTTGAGCTGGAAGAACTGCAAAGAACAACACAGGCTCAAGATATGGAAGAAGAATTACCACCAACTGAAGCAGTTGCTCAGGCGCAGGTGGAGGAGGTGTTGGAAATAGAGGATACCACTGTTGCTGAACTGTTTCAAAATCAAAACCAGGCTACCTCCCCTTTGCCTTCACCTCAAAAACCCAAATGCCATTTAACAGAAAAGCAACAAGAACTAAAGCAAAAAATAACTGAGCACATGAATCAAACAACCACCAGGGTTCGACTTCCAGCTCTAAAAACAGTTGCCAAAAACCAACTTGCTCAGGCATTAAAAGATATCAATGCTGCACCTGCAGAAATAACAACCAATAATTTGCAAGAAACAAACCAACTAATGTACAGTGCAGCAACAATAACAACACAAGAGCTCAGATATAAGATCAATGGACCTGTAAAAAAAGAAAGTAGTACATCACCGAAATGGAAGATTAGATTAGAAAACAAAATCTCCTGGCTTAGATCAGATGCTAGTAAATTGAAAGATATGAAAGACAAGAAGCTGAAGAATGAAAACACCAAACAGTATCTGATCCAAAAATACCACCTAGATTCAAGGAAAATTAGAGAAGTCCTGGAAATAATAAAGCAGCAAATAACAGCAGTGTCAAAGAAGATTAGCAGATATGAAGCCAGAATTACACAACACAGGCAGAATCTCCAATTCCAGTCAAATCAGAGACGTTTCTACCAAAGCATAGAAGGAGAAACTGCAAGAAACCTAGAAACACCAAATAAAGAAGAAACAGTGCAATTCTGGGGAAAATTATGGGACAATCCAATAGATTATAATAAAAAAGCAGGCTGGATGAAAGAGGTCGAAAAATGTAACCAACAAATGCAAGATCTAATAATAACACCAGAATTAATAAGTGAAAGAGCAAAGAAAATTAAAAATTAGACTGCTCCAGGCAACGATGAACTGCATGGCTTTTGGCTTAAACACCTAACAAGCCTCCATAAACAACTATCAAAACAGTTCAATCACATGTTGCAAGGAGGTGATATTGAACAATGGCTAACAACTGGGAAAACTCATCTCATCATGAAAGACCCAGCAAAAGGTGCAGTTCCAAGTAATTATAGACCAATAACCTGTCTGCCAACCATGTTCAAATTATTAACTGGAATAACAGCAGATGAAGTCATGCAACACTTATTAACTAACAGCTTCCAGTTGAACAGAAAGGAAATTGCCCGAACACCAGAGGCACAAAAGACCAGCTGCTGATTGACAAAATGATTTTAGAAAATTGCAAGAGAAGAAAAACCAATCTAAGTGTTGCATGGACTGACTACAAGAAAGCCTTCGATTCATTGCCTCACACATGGATACTAAACTGTTTAGAAACAACTGGTGTCAGCAAAAACATTCAGATATTTATTTTAAAAAGCAATGAGCATGTGGAGTACACAGTTAACAATCAATGGCGAGAAACTTGGACAGGTTAGCATTAGAAGAGGTATTTTCCAAGGGGACTCACTGTCTCCTCTGTTGTTTGTAATCGACATGACTCCACTTTCACAAATACTAAACAAAACAGGCCCCGGATAACAAACATCTAAAACATCAAGTCAAATCAACCATCTGCTGTACATGGACGATCTGAAGTTGTATGGAAAGTCCCAGTCAGAAATCAAATCACTGCTAAACACTGTCCGTATATTCAGTAGCAATATAGCAATGGAGTTTGGACTAGACAAGTGTGCTGCATTAATATGAACAGAGGGAAAATAACAAAAACAGAAGGAATAGAACTGCCCAATGGAAGCAAGATCAAGAACCTGCAAGATAAAGAACATTACAAATACCTGGGCATTCTCCAGGCTGATAAAATCGCACACACTGAAGTGAAAAGAAAAATGGGAAGTGAATACATCAGGAGAGTTAGAAAAATCCTCAAGTCCAAACTCAATGGCGGGAACACCATACAAGCCATAAACACCTGGGCTATACCTGTTATCAGATACACTGCAGGAATAATAGACTGGACCCAGGCAGAGCTAGAGACGCTGGATCATAAGACCAGGAAAATCATGACCATCAATCATCCTCTGCACCCCCGCAGTGATGTCGATAGGCTATACCTCCCTCGCAGCTCAGGTGGAAGAGGAATGCTGCAAGTCCATCAAACAGCAGAGGAGGAGAAAAGAGGCCTTGAAGAATATATCAAGGACAATGAAGAAGATGCACTTCAAATGGTCAATAACGCGAAACTATTCAACACCAATGAAAGAAAGCAGGCCTACAAGAAAGAACAAGTCAAGAACCGAGCAGAAAAATAGAGAAATAAGCCCCTGCATGGTCAATATTTGCACAATATAAGTGGAAAATCAGACATCACCAAGACCTGGCAATGGCTTAAGAATGGCAACTTGAAGAAAGAAACAGAGGGTTTAATACTGGCTGCGCAAGAACAGGCACTAAGAACAAATGCAATAAGAGCAAAAGTCGAAAAATCCACAACAAACAGCAAGTGCTGCCTTTGTCAAAAAGCAGATAAAACAGTGGACCACCTAATCAGCTGTTGTCAAAAGATCACACAGACTGACTACAAACAAAGGCATGACAAGGTAGCAGGGATGATACACTGGAACATCTGCAAAAAATACAAGCTACCTGTAGCCAAAAATTGGTGGGACCATACCATTAAAAAAGTGGTTTAAAATGAAGATGTAAAAATATGATGGGACTTCCGACTACAAACAGACAAACATCTGCCACACAATACACCAAATATAACTGTCGGCAAGAAGAAAGAAAAACAAGTCAAAATAATCGACATAGCAATACCAGGGGATAGCAGAATAGAAGAAAAAGAAACAGAAAAAATCACCAAATACAAAGATCTACAAATTGAAATTGAAAGGCTGTGGCAGAAAAAGACCAAAATAATCCCAGTGGTAATTGGCGCCCTGGGTGCAGTTCCAAAAGACCTTGAAGAGCACCTCAACACCATAGGGGCCACAGAAATTTGTTGAATATTAAAAACACTCAGGAAAATCTATCTGTGGGTTTTCTAAACCATCAGCCAATTACAAAAAGCAGCTTTACTTGGAACAGCCTATATTCTGCGACAATATCTATAACAATTGACAATAAAATTCAGCCATCCCAGGTCCTTGGAAAGGACTCGATGTCTGGATAAAACAAACCAGTCAATAACACCTGTCTGACTGTGTAAACAAGAGAAGAAGAAGAAGAAGAAGAAGAAGAAGAAGAAGAAGAAGAAGAAGAAGAAGAAGAAGAAGAAGAAGAAGAAGAAGAAGAACTAGTCACATATTCAGGGGTACGTTAAAAAAAATCATAGGATTACACCTTTAAAAACATAAGGTATGAAGCAGCTTTTATAGAAATAATCCCAGGGCAAAAGAATGTAGCAACTCCCTCTTGGGTTCCAATGCTGTGAGATCTCACACACTAGAATAAGCTAGTTTGGCCTACAGTAGTGTGATCTGCTAATCACGGTTATAAATCATTTGTGTGCCTGGTTAAGCATCTTGAAAGACTGTCCTTAAGAGACCCCACTTTTCGTTTCCATTTCTCCTTCGTTTGTCAGCAAGCCAGAGTTTGAGAGTTATATAAAAAACAATATCTGAGCCACAGTTTAATGTTTAATCCTAAAGGTGATAAAATCTCATTTGCTGGGAGCAGAGAAATATTACAGAATACTATTTTAAATTTAACATTTGTTGTGACTAAAGTTATTGGGCTCCATATGTTCCTTCTTATTTAGAAATGTACAAGGGGAGATGATCACATTTAAGGGTTGCAACAGATAAATTATTTGTATGCTCAGCAAGTCCATGTGGGTTAAGCAAAAACAAACTCAATAAGTGTCTGAATAAAATGCATGAAGAAAGAGGCCAGTATTGATGTAAAACAGTTTGGTGCTCACTCCAGGGTTTCTATTTCTAAGGCACTCAGTAAAGAGAGCCATTTCTTTTATTTCACTGAGGTTCAACAATAGAATGAAAAATGAGCATTTGTTGGATATTAAAAACACTCAGGAAAATCTATCTGTGGGTTTTCTAAACCAAATAAACTAGAAGCTGACAATTAATTTCTACTAGCATCAGGAAGTTATGGGAGAAAACTTCTTTTTAAACTATTCACTTTCCAGCTGATCATCTACCACATACTTATCTCCTCTCATGAGAGAAGACAAGACCTGGTAAAGTTCATCCAGCAGCTCTCCAACAGCCTATCATTCTCAGTCTTCCTCCTCGTCTCCTGCTGTGGGAAAAGACATGATTGGTAGAGGGAAAGCAGGACATTGTCAAAATTCTCAGCAGGACATTGCAACTAGACTTGGAAAAGAATATTTGTCAATCCATCAATTGCAATTGAAGAGAATATTTCAGAAAATTATTCTATCCATTCTATTAAAATAATATTTGCAACCTGCCTGTTGTCTTACTGGCCATATGTTGTCAGCTGGGAAACTGAATTCATGATAGAGGTCGTGTATATCGAAGTCTTCTTTCAAGAAGCTCATTAGTCTTTCTGATTCTCAACTTAATCCTACTGGCTAACCTCCTGACTAAGGAAGTGTCAGTGCTACATGAGAAGTGCTGCTACTGAGTTTCAGACTAACTGGGTATTACTGCTTGCCTGAGGGCAAGGCCATTTTTGACCACCTCCTCTTCCCCTATAAGTGCTTTGTGCCCCCAGAAAATTTGTCCCTGAGGACTGCATAACACTCAGGGAGATATTTTTGGGTGGCACAGAGCACTTCTGAGGAAAGGTCTTTTCAATTCCCACCACATGGTTTCCAGGGGAGCAACTTCCAGGTAAAATCATTTAAATTTCCTCCTATGTATATGTCATGACCCCACCCAAGCCAGAAGAGAAGGGGGGAGTTCACTGGGGTTGAATCTTTGACTTAAGAGGTTCAAAGTAGGCTGCCACCATACACTTTATTTTGATGTGGGGGGGAAACCACTCTCCATTCAAGATTATGGGGGTGGTAAAGTGGCAAAACCCTCCCAAAAGCGGCTGAGCAACCCTAGGGCTTCAGAAGTGTGTGACTAAGGCAAACCCAATGAAAAATAGCCCACTTCAACAACAAGGGTTTATTATTAGATTTAAAGAAAAAGTATGTAATAAGAACAATGGTAAGAGAGAGTTTTCATTAACTTGGGCAACACAGAATTCAAGCAATCAGCAAAGAAAAATAAACATCCCTAACACATCTAGCTGACTTGGTTCTAAATTTTACTTCTAGGCTTTGGCCTTCCCATATCCCCAGCAGCTCTCAGCCTGCTGCTTCCTTGGGGCCCTCCTGGGACAAACTGAACCAGCTGAGCAAAGCTTTCTCTTCTCCAGTAGGTGGCTGTGAGTATAGTTCCCACCAAGCTCTCTGGATTGGTCCTTCTGCTTTGAATCTCTTGGGCTTTTTACCTTATTAGGTAAGCCCCAACCTCCCAGCAGTTGCTCTAAGTGAGGCCTAGCCCTCCCCTTAAGCCTTACTATCGAGTCCCACATGTGAGTGTTAGTGCTGTATAAGAAGCACCGGTGTGTCTCATGTAGCATCCAAACTTTGGTAGTCAGAATGGCAGCCATTATCTCCAATATCAACTCTTCTGCTTGTTTAATTGTTTCCTTATATGGTTTAGTTATATACTAGCTGAACCCACACAGAGCAGCTGTGTGGTTAGGTAATTTACTTCCTTTTGGGGTTTAGTTGGAAGAATTTGTTTGGCTCTTGTTCCCCTCTCTCCCCCACCCCCGCACAACAGTCTCATTTGCTCTCCCCCCACCGCTCGCTCGCTCGCTCTGCCTCCACCCACCGCTCGCTCTGCCTCCCCCCACCGCTCGCTCTCTCTGCCTCCCCCCACCGCTCGCTCTCTCTGCCTCCCCCACCGCTCGCTCGCTCGCTCTGCCTCCCCCACCGCTCGCTTGCTCTGCCTCCCCCACCGCTCGCTCACTCGCTCGTTCTGCCTCCCCCACAGCTCGCTCGCTCTGCCTCCCCCACAGCTCGCTCGCTCGCTCGCTCTGCCTCCCCCCACAGCTCGCTCGCTCGCTCGCTCTGCCTCCCCCCACAGCTCGCTCGCTCGCTCGCTCTGCCTCCCCCCACAGCTCGCTCGCTCGCTCTGCCTCCCCCCACAGCTCGCTCGCTCGCTCGCTCTGCCTCCCCCCACAGCTCGCTCGCTCGCTCGCTCTGCCTCCCCCCACAGCTCTCTCGCTCGCTCTTCCACCTCCCACGTCTCCCTCGCTCGCTCTGTCTCCCCCCACAGTTCTTTCGCTTGCTCTATCTCCCCCCACAGCTCTCTCACTCTCTCAGTTTAATTTAATCCCCAGGTGTGTTTTTTTTCCCCTCTCTTAAGGGCAGCTGTTTGTGCTCACAGTTCACAGCATTGTAGTGGCCTACACACACTGCTGGCCCACACAGTCCCTTTTTTTGGTGGGATGACTGGGAGCTTTGGTTCCCTTTCTTGTTTTGTTTTTTGGCATGGGGGGTCAGGAAGACTGTCTGGGTTTTTTTGGGGGGGGTGGGGGGGGACTGCCAGCAGCTGGCTCACACTGTCTCTTTGTGGTTGGTTGGTTGGTTTGAAGGGGTGACTGGGAGCTGAGGGTTTTTTGGTGGTGTGGGGTGTGGAAAACTGGCTGGTGTTTTTTGGGGGTGGGGGCGGAACAATGGCACTGGGGTTTTTCTTTGGGGGGCAGGATGGTCAGCAGCGCTTCCTCACAGTCCCAACAGTTTTTAATGGCCCCTTAATTCCCAGCGATTTTGGGCTTCATTTGGTTCTCCATTGCATCGTTTACCCACCAGCCGCCCCCTCTCTGGGTCGGTTTCCTCTGCCTTTCCTTTGGTTCCTTTCCTTTCCTTTCCTTATTGTTTCCTTTTCAGTTCCCCCGAGTCTGCTGATTCCCATCTCCCTCGTTGCTGCTCCCTCCCCAGACAATGGTTCCTCCTTTCCCCACTGCCTTTCCTCCTTTCTTCCTCTGTCTCCTGAGTCTGCCGATTCCGCCTGCCTGCCTGCCTCCCTCAATGCTGCTCTCTTCCCAAGGCAATGGCTTCAGGCATCCACACTGCTCCAGATGCCTCCAGACATAGTCCTCAACACGGTCATCCGTAAGCAAATTATATATATAGATGTCCATGTTGTTTCCCCTCGCTTGCTTCTTTTATTGTTTCATATTATTTCATACTTCTCTTAGCTTTTGTATCTCTTCATGTTTTTGCCCCTTCTTACCTACCTTTCTTGATTTCTCTATAATCTCCTCCTTTCTTTTAGTTCCTAAAATCCTAATCTACTACTACTACTACAATTTTTTATAAACTGCTCTTCAACCAAAGTTCTTGAAGCAGTTTACATAGACAAATAAACAATACATAAATAAGATGGTCCCCTGTCCCCAAAGGGCTCACAATCTAAAAAGAAGCATTTTTATATTGACACCAGAAACAGCCACTGGATGGATGCTGTGTGGATGCTGTGCTGGGGTTGGATAAGGCAAATTGCTCTCCCCCTGCTAAATAGAATCACCACTTTAAAAGGTGCCTTGCTGCTCAGTTAGCAGGGGTTCTTATTAATCTTCTTATTAAACCTCCATTAAGGAAATCATTAAATAGTAATAGAGGCTTTTCTAATGACATGGCTGCCTGGGTTACCCCAGGCAGCTCTTGTCATCTCAGAGCTGGAAGCGGAAGGCTCCCGGTTGCTATAGAGGACAGTAGCCTGACTTTAAAACCCATCATTTATCTCAACCTGTAGTTCACTTAATCTCAGCCGGAGCTTCTCTGGGCAATCACCACCGGGTTTAGAGGCTTCTTCCTGGCCAGCCACCATTTCTGGCAGCGAGCCTGGGGGAAGAAGGGGGTGCACCAAGCATGGTGGCTACTCTAAGGAAAGCAGCCACTGTGCTCGTGGCACGGAGCATCTTGGGATGTGGGAGGGATCAGTTCTCCCGCTCCCTGTCACCGCACCACTGCTTGTGTGGGTGTACAGTGCAACAGAGAGCAGCACAGCTGCAGCTCATCTGCCGGGGAAGGCAGGCGAGCTCCTGCCTTCCCCACAGCCCTAGGAAGCGGTGGCCATGGATCGTTAGTACCACCTTAGAGAGGTCATTCACACAGTCAAAAACTGTGTTCTACCCAGGTTTGGGAGCTGTGTGTGCTTTCAGTTGTGTGGGGGCAAGGTAAGAGGGAAGCCTGGGCAGAAGTGATTGTGTGGAAGCTAGGAAGGATGAAATGCTACACAGGTTTTCCTCCTTTCTTGTTTCTGTTGGAGATCCAGCTTCAGATGGCATCAACCTTTTGCACCAGTAACCCTAATGATCACTAGGGGCATTGGGAGCAAACATAGTTGGCTAGTGTCTCCTCTTTCTTGTTTATCTCTGCCTCTATTAATAGGAACTTCCAGGGAGTGACTTCCTCCTTCTCCTTCCCCTTCCCAACCTGCTTCTAGCTCTTTCTCTGACCACCATGTAGCCAGCAGTTAGATATAGGTATTTTCTAACATCATGAATAAATTAGATTAGTTTAACCTTACAAGAATCTCCGTGCTTATCATTTACAAGCTGTTGCCCCTGAGACCCTGTTAAGTTCTGCTGTGATGGGAGTTAGTTAGCTCCTGAAATACTCCACTATATAAGTAATTATCCCCAATAGGGTTATGGGCCCAGTTCCTAGCAGCATTTTCAGGACTCAAATCTGATCTCAGGATTGAGAAAGGCACAGCTATAGTAACAAAAAGACAGCATGGATTCCAGCCAGATTAGCCTCCGCATTCCCAAACTGGATGGCTCAAACAGGAGTGACTCACCATTTCAGATAAAATCTTATCTGATGAGTCAAGGACTCAACAATGTTCTGGAGGACGCACAGAGACCCAGTGAGCAACAAGCAGATGCAAGAAAGTTTTGGGATTCTCAGTACAAGAAAACCCTTGGAATCCTTGGGATCCATGTAAGTCCAAAATTATATACTCATTTTATGGGCATGGAATTGGCCAGTGAAGTTTGGGAAAAACTGGATGAGCTTCATAAGAGTGCAGTGATAGTTTTTCTCATTCAAAGACTCTGTAGCTTGAAGCTAAATGAGATACAAATCCCACTGAACACATAAGCAAATCTAGGATCTGGCAAAACAGCTTAAAGACTTGAGGACAAACCTCAGTGAGGCTGCAATTGTGGGATTCATTCTTAACTCATTGCCTGAAAGTTATCAAGATTTGAAAATGGCAACTGAAGAATCAGATGCATCAATATATTTAAAATATTTCTCTGGATGCTTGGCTGAACATTTTCATAGAAAACAAGGAATGCCTCCTGCTCCTGAAGATCATGTTACAGTGCTCCACTCAGGCAGCACAAACAAAAAGTGTTTTCACTGTAGAGGCAAAGGCCATTTGTATGTTAATTGCCCTGCTAAGCTCTGGGAAAACTGCTGCTAAGGAGAGTCAAAGAGGGTCAAGATTCCTGATGCTACAAGCCATCAGAATTCCATACCAGGAGGAGATTCTCATAAACAGAAGTACATAAAGGACCGACCCAAGCTTAAAAGCTATGATACCATGAATGAAGTCAATAAAATGTATTTTGCATAAATCCTGGTGCAACAGAAAATCTTTTGAAAGATATTGAACTGTTTACAGAATTGGATAAGGATTACAGATTCCCGATTTGTCTCACAGAAGATAGAAGTTGTTATGCTCAGGGGAGAGGTGTTGCAAAAGTGCATTGCAAGCTATCAAATGGGCAATGTGTGTCTGTTACTATTAAGGATGCATTATTTGTGCCATCAGAGAATAATTTATTTCTATGAAATATGGAGTTGAAAAAGGATGCAGAGTTGAGTTCAAAGACAAGCATTGTTATATTACAAATGGAGGTGATTTGATTATGGCTGCAACTCTAAGAGAGTGGATTGTTTCAGTTGGACTCTATAAACGAAAAAGCAAGTCTAGCAACAGGGTACAATCACAAGTCATGTGGCATACCTTGGCACCTCCACCTTGGTCATCATGAAGTTAAAGTGATTCATGAGCTTGAGAAGGGGGAATTAATTAAAGACTTTAAATTACAGCCATACAGTGTGGCTGCATCTAGATGTGACTGTTGCCTTCATGCTAAAGCTGTGAAGCCTATCTTTCATATGAGAGAGAAACGAGAGTCACAGAGTCCCTAGAGTTGATTCACAGTGATCTTGATGGTCTGTAGGCACAGATGGCAATTGCTACATACATTTATTGATGATTTTTCAAGATTTGCTTATGTTTTTACTCTGAGTGAGGAGTCAGTTTCAGAAGTTTAAAAAATATGTTTCACTGGTCAGTAACAAATTTTGAATAAAGCCTCAGAGACTAAGGTCAGACAATGGAGGTGAGTACATGT
This sequence comes from Hemicordylus capensis, assembly GCF_027244095.1. Taxonomy (NCBI): domain Eukaryota; kingdom Metazoa; phylum Chordata; class Lepidosauria; order Squamata; family Cordylidae; genus Hemicordylus; species Hemicordylus capensis. The sequence goes on from NC_069657.1 coordinate 309,770,504, forward strand.
CAAAAGACATGAAAACATTCCTGAAGTAACAAGGGATTGAACATGAGACAATGTCTCCATACACACCAGAAATGAATGGGATGGCAGAGAGGAAAAATTGCTCTTTACTAGAAATGGCCAGATGCCTGTTGCAAGATGCAGGTTTGGCAAATAAGTTATGGGGAGAAGCAATGATGACTGCCAACTGTTTGCAGAACAGATTGCAAACCAAAGCAATAGAAAAGACACCATTTGAACAGTAGTTTGGATACAAGCCTAGCCTAAAGCATATCAGAGTATTTGGATGTGAAGTATATGCATATGTACCAAAAGCAAAGAGAAACAAGCTGAATTGAGGAAGTAAGAAAGGAGTACTCTGTGGATATATACTAGGAGGAACAGAATCCTTAATATTGAAACTGATGATATTGAAATTTGCAATGTTGTGTACTTTGACGAGAGGCAAGGGCCAACCAAAGTTGATGTGCCAGAAGTTGGGCCAAGGATTCAGTGGAGTGAGGAACCAGGTGAGCAGACTTTCATCCACCTCATGCCAGCCAGTGTACCCAAACCAGAACCAAAAAGAGTTGCACAGCTTGAGCCAGAACTGAGGTGCTCACAGAGGCCCAACAAATGGATTCCACACAAAAGTGTCTCATTCATGACCAGAAATGAAGAGTTACAGGAATCCTGCACATGGCAAGGTGTTGAAAAGATGTCAGCCTACAAAGCTGAGAAATGGAGGAAAGTTGCAGAAGAAGAAATTGAATCTCTGAAGAAGAACCAGTCATGGACACTTGTGGAACTATCTGCGGGAAGAAAGAGTGTAAGATGCAAATGGGTCTTTAAAATCAAACAAGATGCAGAAGGGGATGCACAGTGCTACAAGGCAAGGCAAGTAGCCAAAGGGTACTCCCAAATATATGGTGAAGACTACGATGAGACATTTGCACCAATTGTGAAACACATTTCCATCAGGACACTACTCAGCATAGCAGCAGCCAAAAAGATGCACGTTGACCACTTGGATGTAAAGACTGCTTTCCTACACAGAGAAATTGAGGAAGACATCTATATGCACCAACCACCCAGTTTTGAAGAACCTGGAAAAGAGAGGCTTGCGTGCAGACTTGAAAAGAGCATCTATGGCTTAAAGCAAGCTGCTAGATATGGAATGAAAAGCTAAACCAACTGCTACTCAAGGAGGGGTCCACACAAGGACAAGCTGACCCCTGCCTTTACTCAAGATTCAAAGACAATCCTTACATCAGAGTTATGTTGATGGCCTGATCATTGCATATGAGGAAAAACAAGACAGCCATGAGATTGTACAGCACCTGAACAAGGAAATAGAGGTGAAGGAACTCGGGAGTATCTCCTACTACCTTGGCATTCAAATAGAAAGAGAAAGGGATGGGACATTCCTTCTCAACCAGCAGCAGAAAATAGAGGATCTTCTAGAATGCCTGGGACGGACAGATGCCAATGAAGTCAGTACACCAATGGATACGAACTTCCTGAAGCAAGATGGAGATAGTGAACTTTTACCAATCAACAATCAATACAGAAAAGCAATTGGCAAGCTTCTTTATATAGCCACAGTGACAAGGCCAGATATTGCTACAGTGGTGGGAATCCTAAGCAGAAAAGTAAGTGCACCAACCAAGAATGACTGGAGTGCAGTCAAAAGGCTGGGGAAATACCTGAAGGGTACTGCACAGTACACATTAGAGATTCTAGCAAGCAAAAACCCCAGACTAGTGGCATAGATGGACTCAGATTGGGCTGAAGACAAAGCTGATTGAAAGTCCACCAGTGGACACCTGTTTTTCTATGGAGATGGAGCCATAAGTTGGACTAGCCAGAAGCAGTAACTTGTTGCACTCTCAACCACAGAGGCAGAGTAGATAATAGCCACTGAAGCATGCAAGGAAACTGTATGGATACACAAGCTACTGCTGGATTTTGGGACTGAAGAACCAAAACCTACCAAGATGTCTGAAGACAACCAAAGTTGTATTCAACTCTTACAGATGGAGAAAGTCAAGTCTCGAACAAAGCACTTTGACACAAAGCACAAACCACAATCTTTGAGATGTACAAGAGAAGGGGCTTGCCAAACTGAAGTACTGCCCAACTGAAGAGATGGAAGCTATTCTCGCGATGGGGGGGGAAACCAGGCTAAAGGATGTTTCCCCCCATTGTGAGAACCACCGGGCTTGTAGGCAAGCCCGGTGGTTCTCTGACAGCTAGCCCGCCAAGGTAGCCCTCCCCTTAATCCAGGTTAGTGGAGCGAGTGCTCTGTTAACCTGGGTTTTCTGATTGTGTGCCGCCACACCACGGCAACACATGAGGAGACACACCACGGCAACACATGAGGAGACACACCACGGCAACACATGAGGAGACACACCACGGCAACACATGAGGAGACACACCACGGCAACACATGAGGAGACACCCACTGGGAGGCTCAAATAAGCCTCCCGGTCCTGTGGGTCTCCCTGGGATGCCCTGTGCTCTTGCATGGCATCATGAAATCATGGATGCCCTGTGACTTCTGGAGGCTGGGCAGCCCCTGATCCCTGCAGCCCTACCGGCTCTGTGACGGAGCCAGCAGTCGTGTGGGTGGCTGATCTAGCAACAAGCGTCTGCTCAGGGGCATACCACTAATGAGGTAAAGGGAGATGAATGTCTCCTGGTTTACAGCCTCTGAGGGGGCCCCCAAGGCCAGTCCTTGCCCTCTCAATTCTGCCATGCAGAATGCCTGCAAGGGAGAGCAAAGGCAGCTGCCAGCCTGCCATATCTCTCCCTGGTTCCCCGCCCATGCAGCGTGCTTGCGAGAGAGAGCTGCTAGGAGTCCAAGGGCGATGGAAGGAGGGAGAGAAGCAGACTTCTCCTTGGCGAAGCTTCCTCCTCCCCAGCAGGCTGAGGTAACTGAGAATAATTATTTGGATTGCTGTTGAGCTCTGTGCTGCTGTTGGGGGGAAGGGGCAGTTCTATCTGCCTTCTATTGCCCAGCCTGGACCTGGAGGTGGAAAATGGCAGGAAACACTACAAAGAAGACAAGAACAAGTAAGCCCCACCCCATTTTTGGTTTTTTTGCCAACTGTGGAGCTTCGACTTGAGTTTGCAAACTGTCTCTCTTCAAAAGGTAAAGGGGAAGAGTTTCATGTGTGTGTGGGCATGGAGAATGGAGCACCCTCGTAGAGATTGGGTCTGTCTTGTGCGTTTCATTTTTTGTACCTGTCTTCTCTCTGTGCTTTCAAAACTCCTGAACTCTGCACAAGGAAGACAAGAAAAAGTAAGCCCAGGCTGGACCTGGAGGTGGAAGAGGGCAGGAGACACTACAAAGAAGAAAAGAAAAAGTAAGCCCCTGCCCCCCTGTTTTTGTGTTTTTTTTGCAAATTGTGGTGCTTGGACTTCAGTTTGCAAACTGTCTCTCTTCAATGAGGGAAGGGGAAGAGTTTCATATGTGTGGGGTCTGTGCTTGCAAAACTCCTGAATGCTGCAAATGTCCTGAAAAAGCAAAAGCAGCAGGAGCAGGAGAGAAGCTGGGGGGGGGGGATGCCTTACTTCCAAACACTCCATTCAGCTATGACGAGGGAGAGCATGCAAGCCAGGAGAGAGAGGCATAAGGGAGCAGCTAAGCAGCTCCTGCTTTACTTAATTGTGGGTCTCTTTGCCACCCAGCCCACAAGTTGCATTAAAAACCAACAAAAAATTCCAAAGTCTCCCCCCCGTCCTCCCTCAAAAAACCCCCATTACCCTGTTTTTTTACATCTTTATATTCTTGGAAATTCAATTGTTTAAATACTGGATCCTTTAGAGACAGAGAGGGGAATGGAAAAAGAATTATGCAGGATGTGGGAATATGTTAAGTTGTGTTTTGAAATGTTTCTGCTAATGCATATTTACATGAATATATTTGTTTTATATTATTACATTCTTGCTGTTTGTGCCTTCAAGAATCCACAGGTGCCATGGTGTGTGTGTGTGTGTGTGTGTGTGTGTGTGGAGGGGGGAAAGATGCTTGACTTCCAAGTCAATGTACACAGGATTGCAGTTTTGTTATAAAAGTATATCAGCACAAAGTCTCAGGTGGTATGGCTGTGTTTTGAAATAAGGGTCAAGACTTTCAAACTGAGTCACTTGGTGATAACTTTAGATTGGAAAAACTCTGAAAGAACTGCATTCAAGCAGTGGTTTGCAGGATTGTTTGGATGTTTTAATTGTAAACTGCCCTGAGCAGTTTTGGAAGGGTGGTATAAAAATTGAATAAATAAATAATAAATAAAAATGTTAAATTAATTTGCATTGCTCTTTATTTTACCATGTACCTCTACTGTGAAAAGCTAATATACTTATTGCAGCACGTAATTTCTACAAGTTGTCTTTCCCATATTTTGCAAATTGTTTTCTTAGGTTTGAGAACTCCCCCCACCCACCCCACCCCACATCATTTGGTCCATATATCTTGGAGTGGTTTCGTAAGACAGTTTGTGGTCTGTTGATCTGCTGCACTATATTATATGTGTCCTTAATGTTCTTCTGCAGCAGAGACATGGGTCCAGGAGAAGGAGAGGAAGGCAGCGAAGGGCCCATTTTAAAATCTTGTCTCTGGACCCAACCTTGGTACGCCTCTGCATCTGTTCATCTGTGGAGAGAGAGAGAGCTAAGCCTGCTCTCCCCACAGAACCCTCCCAGGCTCTACACACGGATCGTGTGTAGAGCCTCGTGGTGTCAGAAGAACTGACCAAGTCACTTCCAAGAGATCAGCTCCAGATGCTTCATGAGAAGATGGGAGTTAAGAACCAGTACAACAGGCGATGAGAAGGCTGAGATCCAGCTCCCCAGAAGTCATCAACCTTTTGCATAAGTAATCCTAATGACCACTAAGGGCATTGGGAGTCAGTTAGGGTCTCCTCCTTGTTTATCTCTGCCTCTATGACCCCTCTATTGATAGAATATGCTCAGGAACCTCCTGGGAGTGACTTCCTGCTTCTTCTTCCCAAAATGCTTCTAGCTCTCTCTCTCGCTCTCGCTCTCTCTCTGAGCACCATGCTTCTATAGGTCTCTCTTTGACCACCATGTGACCAGCAGTTAGATATAGGTCTTTTCTATAATCATGTACTTCTGAATAAAGTAGATCAGTTTAACCTTACATGAATCTCCATGCTTATCATTTATAGGTTGTTGCCCCTGAAACCTTGTTAATTTCTGCTGTAATGGGCATGAAATAGTCTGCTGTATAAGTAATTACCCCCAGCAGCTTCCACACAATCACTTCTACCCAGTTTTCCCTCTTACCTTGTTTTCACACAACCGAAAACTGGGAGCACACAGAGCTCCCAAACCCGGGTAGAACACAGTTTTTCATTGTGTGAATGACCTCATTATTTCTCTCTTGCATTTCCCTCTTGAAGTTATATTTGATTTTTAAAAAAAAATTCTGTCCTCCTCCTACGTTATTATTGTGTTCTTTCAATCACTCACTCACTCCCAGCTAGCACAAATATTTCCTCTCCAATTCCCCTCTCGTTTTCTCATGTTTTAAAAGATTGTGGGGCTGTGGGTACAGACTTGTTTTCTTTGTACTGAGCTTATTATGGACTTTAAAAATGTATGGTTTATTAGTTTCTGAGATTTTTTAACAATCAATAAGCTTCTGCCCTCTCATTATCCCAACAGATAGTACAAGGAGGAAAGAATACACACTTACAACACTTTCCCCATAAATTCAACCCCCTTTTCAGAATAGTCCCATCCTCACTTGGCTTGTTAAAAACATAGGTTCTCACTGCAGGCTATTTTAGCAAAAGAGGGAAAAATGGGGATGGTTGAGGGAAGAAAATCTAGGATGACAGAACAATGCTTTGATGTGATATGATCTAAGATGGCAGTAATCTAGTTTGAGATAGTGATGCAAGGAGGAAGGCGCCATTGCCCACTCATTAGACAGTGCAAAATAGCAATAGCACTTACATTTATATACCGCTCTATAGCCGGAGCTCTCTAAGCGGTTTACAATGATTTAGCATATTGCCCCCAACATTCTGGGTACTCATTTTACCAACCTCGGAAGGATGGAAGGCTGAGTCAACCTTGAGCCCCTGGTCAGGATCGAACTTGTAACCTTCTGGTTACAGGGCAGCAGTTTTACCACTGCGCCACCAGGGGCTCTTCCAGGAAGTCTTGCCAAATGCACAGGAATTGCATTCCTTTGCCCCTCTTAATATATACTACCAAATCCTATGAAGCTAAGTCCAAATGCATTGACCAAACCATTGGTCAATAGCTGATGTTTTTGTTTTCCAGTTTTATTATTATTTATTTATTATTATTATATTATATTATTTATTTATTTGATTTGTATACCGCCCTTCCAAAATGGCTCAGGGCAGTTTACAATTAAAAACAAACCACTAAAACAATAAAGAGCTAAAACAAAAATTAAAAACAATATGACAACAGTTAACAATTTTAAAACATTTTAAAACAAGAATTAAACAATTGCAGTAATTAAAACCCCTGAAACCGGGTTAAAATATTAAAACCGATTTTAAAACCCTGGAAAGCCAGGCCGAACAAATATGTTTTAAGGGCCCTCCTGAAGGCTAATAGAGAATTCAAATTACGGATTTCCACAGGGAGCGCATTCCACAGCCTCGGAGCAGCTATAGAGAAGGCCCACTTCTGAGTCGCCACCAGACGAGCTGGTAGTAACTGGAGATGAACCTCCTAAGATGACCTTAATGTGCGGTGGGGATCATGTAGAAGAAGGCGCTCTCTGAGGTAACTCGGACCTAAGCAGTTCAGGGCTTTAAAGGCAGCCCCACGTAGAGTGCATTGCAATAGTCAAGCCGGGAGGTTACCAGCTGGTGCACCATTGTTTTGAGGTCATCCTCTTCAAGGAATGGGCGCAGCTGTCGAATCAGCCGAAGCTGATAGAAAGCACTCCTGGCCATGGCCTCCACCTGAAAAACCAGGGTGAGGCCTGGGTCCAGGAGTGCTCCCAAGCTGCGCACCTGCTCCTTCTGGGGGAGTGTAACCCCATCCAGCACAGGAAGATCTAACTCACCCCTCAGATTCCGAGCCCCCACAATGAGCACCTTCGTCTTGCTTGGATTCAGCTTCAATTTGTTCTCCCTCCTCCAGCCCATTACTGCCTGTAGGCAGGCATTTAGAGAATGAGTGCCATTTCCTGAAGAAGGAAGGGAGAAATAGATTTGGTTGTCATCAGCATACTGATAACACCCAGCACAAAATCTCCTGATGACCTCACCCAGCAGTTTCATGTAGATATTGAAAGGCATTGGTGACAGAATGGAGCCCTGAGGGATTCCATATAACAGCTCCTGCTTTGAGGAGTGACTGTCACCAAGGTCCACCATCTGGAATCTACCCGAGAGATAGGAACGGAACCACTGCAAAGCAGTGCCCCCTATTCCCAACTCCCCCAGGCGACCCAGAAGGATACCACGGCCGATGGTATTGAACGCCGCCGAGAGATCCAAGAGGACCAACAGAGTCACACTCCCTCTTTCGATTCCCCGGTAAAGGTCATCCATCAGGCCGACCAAGGCTGTCTCAATTCCATAGCCCATTCTAAAGCCAGTTTGAAATGGGTCTAGATAATCAGTTTCCTCCCAAACCTCCTGGAGCTGGTTAGCCACCACCCTCTCAATTACCTTGCTCAACCAAGGGAGATTGGCCTTTAACTATCCATTGCTGAGGGATCCAGGGAAGGCTTCTTAAGAAGAGGTCTAACTATTGCCTCTTTCAAACAGGGAGGCACCCTACCCTCCCTCAGCAATGCATTTATGATATTAACTAGGCCATCTCCAACAATCTCTCTGCTAGATTGAAGCAGCCAGGTTGGGCAATGATCTAGAGAACAAGTGGTAGGCCATACCGCTCCAAGTAGCTTGTCCACGTCATCAGGAGTCACAGATTGAAACTGATCCAACCTACCACTGCAAGAGGGATCGCTGGATACCTCCCTCACAGACCCTGCAAAAATAGTGGAGTTTAAGTCAGCCCGAATACAGGAGATTTTATCCACAAAGAACCCACTAAAGGCGTCATAGCAGAGGATCTCCGGGAGCTGATTTGGGGCAGAAGGAGCAGAAATTATACTCCTCACCACCCGGGATAACTCTGCCGTATGTGAACCCACAGATGCAATGCTCGCTGACCAAAAATGCTTTTTTGCTGCACGCACTGCCATTGCATAAGTTTTCAAATGGGTTCTATGCTGCATCCTGTCGGATTCAAGCCGAGTTCTCCTCCACTTGCATTCCAGTCGCCTACCAAGCCGCTTCATCCCCCGCAACTTCTCGGTGTACCAGGGGGCTATCTTAGAAGCAGGCCTGGTGGGACGCTTAGGAGCAATCATATCTACTGCCCTGGTAAGTTCTCTATTCCAAGTTCCCACCAGGGCATCGACAGAATCACCGGCCGCACCAACAACGAAACCTTCCAAGGCCTTCTGGAAATCTACTGGCTCCAGCAGCCTTTTTGGGCGGACCATCCTAATAGGTTCATCACCCCTGCAGGGGTGGGTTGTGACTGTGATACCAACCTTAACCAGGTAGTGGTCCATCCATGACAATGGGGTAACCACTGGATCTCCCACCCACAGAACACCCCCCTGATCCGAACAGAAGACCAAATCGAGTGTGTGGCCGGCAACATGAGTTGATTCAAAAATTAATTGGGATAGGCTCATAGTTGTCATGGCCACTATGAACTCCTGAGCCGCACCAGACAAGCCAGTCCCAAAGTGGATATTTAAGTCCCCCAGAACCAAAAGCCTGGGAGACTCCAACACCAACTCCGCGACCAGCTCCGTCAGCTCAGTTAGGGAGTCAGTTGGGCAGCGGGGTGGACGGTACACCAACAGAATCCGCAATCTATCCCTAGTTCCCAGCCTCAGAAATACACACTCAGTATAAGTCAACTGTCTCACAGGGGCCCTGGTAAGGGAGATAGTATTTTTATGGACCACAGCCACTGCACCACCACCCCGCCCACTTCCCCTAACCTGCTCCACAGCAGAGTAACCTGGAGGGAGAAGCTGAGCCCACACTGGGCCACTCGCCTCCCCCAACCAGGTCTCAGTTATACATCCCAGGTCAGCTCCCTCATCCATGATCAAATCATGGACAATTTCGGTCTTATTTTGAACTGACCAGGCATTACAGAGGAGCAAGGTCAGGCTCTGTGGGTAGTTGGTGCTGCTCCCCAAGGCCTGAGAGTTGTCAGAACAGTTGGAAGTAGAAATAGTTTCTAAATTACTAATTTCTCTTCCCCTGTAATGGCCAGCTGTTCTGCCAGCGCCAATTCTTCTATTCCCCACCACTACAGCAATAGCCGCCCCAAGGCTGCAAGGCGCACCCCCTACATCACCCCCCTCCGGAGAGCCCAAACACATCTCATCAACTAGGCCTGGCACAACTCAGGGCAATAAAACAACCCTTTGAACCGAAAGTCCACCCACCCACGAAACAACCATCCCCCAGCCCTCAGTCCCTCCCCCGAAGGCCCGGCCCCTTTGGCAGCCGCCGGCCATGCCACCTGTGTGTCCTCAGCAATTTATGAGCCTCTAAACTTCCCAGCAGCCCCCTCTGCCACAAAGGACTGCTGTCTGACACAGGTGTTAAGCGTCAAAGGCTCATCTGAAGGCAGCAGGCTAGCAGGCAACTCCTCGTCCGGGCAAGATGGAAAACTAAACCCAGAGGGGCCAGATGTAAAGTCCAAGCAGGGGGAGGGAGAGGGGAAGACGACAGTCAGACCCTCAAACCTTTCGTAATGTGAAACAACTCTGTGAGGTAGATTAGGCTGAGTCAGATATTAAATTCTATATGTGAATAGATATCTGTACATATGCACACAAGTTTGTGTGAATGACTGTATAGTAGCATGACTGTATAGATGTATAGATGTTCATTTAAAAAGTAAATGAGTACAGGCCCCCTCAAATGATAGGATTGTACAACTTGATAGTTGTATTGATAGGATGTGTACAACTTATGTGCACTGAACATAATCTTTGAATAACTGTACATGTGTACAGATCTACATGTACATATACCGTACACAGATCGTACGTATGTTGCACATAGCATGTGAATATGACTATTATATAGCTCCATTTCAGTAGGGCTTGCAAGAGAACTTGCACAGGATCTTCTTGTCTTTGAATGCACTGCCCTTAACAACACTCAAAACTCACTCCTGCTGCCTACCTCATGGTAGGGCTGTCACTGTCTCCTAGACTGCAGAGCAAGATGGGTAACAAGAGCTGCATAACCTTAGAGCTGCCAAGTCTTTGGCTGTTATGGCTGGGGGTGATGGGAGTTGAAGTCGAACAACAACTGGGACCCAAATGTGGACACCTGCCTCAGAGCCTAAGTGGTTTTTTGGGGCATAAGCTTCTGTAGGCAAGAGTCTTCTTCATCAGATGCATGAAGTGGAACGAATTTTCTAAATCCTTCTGTTAATTAGTCATTAGTGACAATTTGGGGTGATATATCATCTAGTTACCGACCTTAACAGTGCAGTACTTATAGGGAAGTAGATAAAAAATGATTAGTCACTGGCTGGTGTAATTAGACATATATGGGGCCAACATATAGGATTCATTAACAATACGGTAGTTACTGAAATAATTGTCAGGAATTAATATCACTATCTGTTTCAGCAGAAGCCAAAAGGGTATATTACTGGTGCGTGAAAAACTGTATCTTAATGAAGTATAATTATGTTACTAAATAGCCCTGGGTTTGCAAGTGCTACAGTGGATGATTATCTTTTAGTAAGGATAGTCATAAACCTGTTACTTCATTATGACACCATTAAAATGTTTGCTGATGAGTCAGTTCGTGAAATGTGGAAGCTTATGGTGAAGAAAACAAATTAGAGATTTAAATATGTGCTATATTTTACGAACAAATTGTGTTAATGAATATTTTCATTAAAAGTATTGAAAAGGGTCAGTATAAAGTTGATGTCCATCTTTTCCCATTTGTCAGTTTCCTTCTGAAAATCCTTCCTTTAACTGGACTTGTTTCACATAATAGTCTTGAAACACAGTAGCAGGCTTAAAGTGTCTCTGGTGCAAATAAGTGCCCCCAAACACATGTGAGACCACCATGTGTATGTTGAACACAAGTTTACCCCATTCACATATAAAACGGGTGGGTGGGATCTACTCTTCAAACAAAAAGCTAGTGTGCGAGGAGGAGAGCAAAACCCCACTCCCAGGATCTGTAGCTTTAAGCATTGTCCTCTGTGGTCTGGTTCTGACAATATGTCTGAGCTGCCTCCACCCACCATATGATAGGGGATGGTTTTGATGAGCACCACCATACACAATTAGGAGAAGAGCAAAGTGCTCCAGGAGGGCAAGCAAAACATGCTCATACAGGTCTCTAAGTGCATGGTGAGTGGTGCCGGCTCAGACATATTGTCAGAACTAGCCCTGTATCCAGCCTGCTTCTGGTACTGGAGCCAGGTAGGCAGAGGCGATCTTTCCCCTGGACCTTCAGGAGCTGGTCTGTGGTCTCCTGTCTCCGGGGGGGCCCTCCAAAGATCCAGGGGGCCTCCCCAGAAGCCTGCCACCACCCCGCGCCCGCCCTGCCACTGCCCCATGCCCACCCCGCTGATCTTTGCCATTTTCTTTATACTCTAAAGTACTTTAGTTCTTTGTTGGGGGTGGGAGTGAGCTGAGCAGGCCTCTCCCATGGTGGTGGAGGTGGCAGGCACAGCAGCTGGTAGGCCTCTCCGTCCATGCCTTGAGCACCGGCGAGACTCTCCAGCGCAGATGCGCAGTGCAAGTGTTGAGTGTCACAAGCTGGTTCGGCAGCACAGCAGGGTGGTTGCAGGCTTCGGGGGAGGCCACCCAGGACATTTGCAAATGCAGGTTTTTTCTTTTTTTTAAAAAAAAATTAAGCTGGGGCCTCGGGGGGGGGGGCCTCCGAAGTGCTTCAGGTCCAGGCTCCAAAGTTACCTAAGTGAGCCACTGCAAGCAGGCACAAGATTGCTCAAAGCTACAGAAGACAGCAAGATAAGGCAAGGGAGGGAGGGAGGTTTTGCTCCCCTCTTTTATTCTCTCTTTATTCCATAATAGGTAAACCCTCACAGTTCCACTGTCTGAGTGAAAAAGGCAAGCATTGTCCTCATATTTGCAGAGGATTGGAGGGGGGGTTGAAGAGGCCTGGCTTCATCTGTCTGAAGCAATAATCAATCATGCTAAAGCTGACAGCACCAACCATGTGTAACTGAATGCATTCATGGATCTGATCCAGGAAAGTTTGCCATAACCACAGCCTTCTTTTCTGGAGCCAGGTATTCCATATCCAGTGAAACAATCCTCCTGTGAAAACCTGCTTCTGCACATCGTTCGCCCTTGATGGATCAAGTCAACTTCCTATACTTTGCTAAACTGCTCTTTAATAGAGGATGCTGTTTCAGTGTACAGTATTTCTAACGTTTTCGTGCTATTCAGTAAAGCTAGTTAAAATCTGTTCCTGCTGTCTCTGTGTTGCCTAGGAACAACTATTCAAACCAAAAAGGGAATAAAGTGAAAAGTCTCTATCCCAGATTCAGGATTCCATAATTCCCCGTGCTATACCACAAAAGAAAACTCTCACATAAGGTGGAAGAACGTTACAGGACACGTGGCTGCTGACCTGAAAATCACTGCACTAATGTAAAAACCTCAAAGAGAGATTCCAGCATGAAACTACTGAGTTAGAATGTATAAGGAAATTTGATTCTATCAATGTGGGCTTAGAGACAGTGTCTTCCAGTCTCACTACTACGTTATGTAAGTTAGCTCAGTCAAGATGAAACTAGATGATCATCAATTGTTGCCATTGTACATCATCACCATGATGTTTGTCTCATACAATTACATTTTAGATTAAAATAATCACAGACTCTACCTCCTGCATTCCATAGCCACATGACCCCACACTTTACAGGTTTGTGTGCATTGCTTAGGATTAAATGGGAACACTACACGTATTAATTAATTTAGCATACCCAAGAAGATGATTCATCACCAGCTATTGCTGTTCTGGATGATCATTGTGCATTTAAGCTATGCATAAGTACAATCATATACAGCAACATTTGCATTTCATAGCCCTTCAACACCAGAGTTGGTTGTTTGCCTCTCTATACCATGTGTACATATATCTGCAAACTTAGGATAATGTGTCATGCATCTGATGAAGTAGTCTCTAGTCTAGGATAGTTTGTACTACAAAACAGTCATTATTCTTTAAGGTGCCACAGAACTATTTGCTTTTTTATCACACAGAGAGGTCGTTCTCACGACCGGGGGGGGGGGGCAGCAGGGAAGGCTGCTTAAACTTATCTTCCCCACAGACAATTCCCGAGTCCTTGCTGGGTGTGCTGATTGCACACCCAGATGGTCACTAGCTGCTTTGGGCAGCACAGAGGTCTGGGGGCCAGGACGTGTCCTCCTGGCCCCCAGAAATCCCACAATGCACCATGTGAGTGTGCAGTGCATTGTGGGCATCCCCAGTGATAAGTGGCTGCCTGTCAGTGTGTCAGCACTGGCTGAAAGCAGCTGGTACTGACACACCGTCAAGTAAGTGCAGCTAAGGGAGTATTCGCTCCCTTAACCTCATTTAGGAAGCAGGCTCTCTTGGCAGGTGTGCTGCCAAGGTGCTGCAGAGACCCACTCAACTCCTGGTAGTTCTTATGTGCAGCCAAGCCCCAGCTTGACTTCCTTAGCCCGATGAGAACAGCCTCAAAGGCTACAAATGCCATTTACTGATCTTCTGGATAAGTATTGAAACTGAATATATGGGTGGCACAGCGGGGAAGCAGTTTGCCTAGAGGGCAAGAGGCTGCTAGTTCAAACCCCCGCCGGTGTGCTTCCCAGACTGTGCCTCATACATATATCTGTAGTCACCTATATTGGGCAGCAGCGATATAGGAAGGTGCTGAAGGCATCATCTCATACTGCGCAAGAGGAGGCAATGGTAAACCTCTCCTATAGTCTACCAAGAAAATCACATGGATAGACAAATCTTTGTGATTGCTAGAAGTTGACACCGACTTGACAGCACAATACGAGTTAAGAAATATAAACAGAAAAGTTAGATTACCACCAGAGACTAATGATCGAGAAACTTTATAACAGTATTGTTACATACTCTTCACCATAAAAGCTGGCATTTTCTTCTATGATGCAATTACTTTTGAGTTTTTACACACACACACACACACACACACACAAGCTATTCCCACAAACATCTCCATGCATAAGGAAGGTAAAATAAACCCAGTATATTAAATCACCTCAGCAACAAACATGTGAATTAGGATATACTTCCATGGAATTGTGCTTATGTTTCACTGTTATTCACCCATTTATCAGCAGAGCCTTTTCCTGACAAGTATTTTTTCTAACTTGCTTGGTATGCAGAGAGACTCAAAGATTCATACAGACTTAATTTGATTCCACTGAGTTAGGATGTGGATGGCATAGCTTTTGTTGTTAAGAAAAATCTTATCTGCTAACTAATTTGTCTCTTATCTTCACAGTTCAGTTAGCCTTTACAGATTACCAGATAGTGCCAAGATTTTTCTTGTCTGTTCACTGAAGTAGGACTGTGCTGACTCATGAGAAATGTACTTCTTCATTCCTAACAGTACATGTATAAATTGTATCTGTTAACAGCCTTCATTTGTGTTTGATGTAGGGAGTTCCCAATTGTTTCAGGGCAGTGATGCAAAAGCTTCTTCTATTATGTGCTGTCAGGGGAATCTATTACAGCATTAAAATAACATACCTTTGGACCTAGAAGTCAGCTCAAAATAAGCAATATGGCAACTATTGGCAACCTTTAGAGAATTCTCTCTCTCCCCCCCCCCACACACCCCTTCTTAAAATCCTTTCTCCATCAAATGCTGCCTAACATGTTACACAATGCAATACTGGCATTTTCAACCTGCTGGGGCTGCTGCACACTGCTGGGGCTGCTGTGCATGTGAAAGCCGTTCCAAGTAGTGTTGCACAAGAGCATATTTGTGCAACTACGTAAAACAGTGCAAGGGCACTTGTGCAGTGCTACTCCCATGGCTTCCAATGGAAGTGACATGATGCAAGTGCACACATGCTGTTTTAAGTAGTTGCACAAGTGTGCTCTTGTGCAACACTACTGGAAATGGCTTTCACATGCACAGTGTGCAGCAGACCCAAATGCCAATACTGGACTGCATAACATGTTAGCTAGTATTATGATGGAGAATGGATTTTTAAAAGTTTTGTGTGCAAGTGCGTCCGTGCGGGTTGGGAACTCCAGTGTTGCATTGCAGAACATGCTGGCCAATATTTATTAATTTTTAACTCAGTTTATTTTCATTTCAGTGGGTGTAATTTTTTCATGGGGTTGTGACTAGTACTATCTTTTTAAACTTTTAATATCATCATAAGAAGTCCCACAGGATCAGACCAAAGGTCCATTTAGGCCTGTATTCTGCTAGCCAGCCAGATGTCTCTCGGAACATGCAGGGCTTAAAGGCAATGTGCTCCCCAACAACAGTGAAAGACATACTTTATCTGAAGCTTACAAGCATATGCAGCTGCCTTATACTGAGTCAGCCATATTGTCTCAGCTCCATTCTAGGCTTGTTCTCATGAACATTTGGGGATGGGTTGGAGGGTTGGTTCTTCCCCATAAGCAGCACATTACCAAAAGCTCTGTTGGAGTAAGCAAACCCAGCAAAGCAAACACACAAGCCAGACACAGTGTTGATTGTTGAAATCAGGAGCAACAAGCCCTGCCCCTCCTCCTTGAAAGTCCCCCTAGGCCATGAAGGAACATGAGGAGGAGGCAGCCCTGCTGAAGCGTCTCCAGTTTCAGGATAATAGGACATGCTTTGCAGAGTGGCAGTCCATGGATGGCAGTTGCTGTAGCCACAGCAATCTGTGCTTCCCATGTGATGGCTGGATAGAACAGCTCCATAAGTTCTCATGACCAGACAGACAAGGTAGCAGAGCAATCCTCTCCTCTACCCTCAGTTAAATGCTGAGTAGGAAAGCTGGGTTATCCTGCTTTGAACAGCCTGAGCTGGAGAGATTTTTGTGAGTTCACATGATCATGCAAATGTGTGTAGACCAGCTTGTATCCTGATTTTGTTGATTGTGTGAACTAGCCTAGTGTCAACACTGACTGGCAGTAGCTCTCCAGATTTCCAAACAGGAGTCTTTTTTTCATTTAGAGATGCCAGGGATTGAATTTGGGGTCTTTTGCATGCAGAGAATGTACTCTATCTATGGCCCTATTCCCACAAACCTTATTTGGATGCAAACATCAGAACTAATAGCCACTGACAAACCTCTTCTCCATTAAATTATACAATCTTCTTTTAAAGCCATCTAAGCTGATGTCTAGCACCAAATCCCATAAAGAATGCATTGTCACTGTTATGTGAAACACCTAGAGTCATCTTGGTTAGGTGGTATACACATTTAAATGATGGTGATGATGGTGATGATGATTGATGTATTACTTACTCTAATGGGATTGTTCTATTTTCTTCATTGAAATTATAGACATTTGTAATAGCTGAAAACCTGGCCTTGTTTCTTCAGTACACTAGCAGAACTTCAGAGGTCTCCTTGACTTCTGATTGTATTGCATTGTTAAGCCCCACTTTCTTATAAACTGAAAGGGGTACTCTTGGAAAAGATGACATAATTTTATAAGATCTGTTCGAAAATCTAGCACTACGCCTCTATCTTTCTGCAATATTTATGCCCTAAAGTCAATGTATAGATGAAATTTACTAAGGCCATTCTCACGATCGAAGCAAGGGCTCAAAAGGGGCAAGGGGAGGAAGACTTCAAAGCTTACCTCCCCCACAGACAATCGTCTCAAAGAGTCTGGGTGTGGAGATCACGTGCCCAGACGTGCAGTTGCCTCCTCAGGCAGCATGGCGGGTCAGGGGGCCAGTAGTGTCTCCCTGCCCCCAGAACTCCCATAATGCCCCATGCTAGTGTGTGGGGCATTATGGGGATCCCCCTGATGTCTGCCAGGAGCCCTACAGTCTCCTAACCCTGGCTGCAAGCAGTGGAGCTGGCAGATAATTTTTAAAATGGGACTTGCTCTCTCATACCTCATTTAAGAGGCCAGCCTCTTTGCAGGGTTTGCCACCATGCTGTCACCAGGAACCGGTGGCTCCATTTCAGCATGACAATTATTTCAAGTTTTACAACAACAAGCTACCATCTTCATTATACTGAGCTTGTTCTCTGAAGTCTAAGGATTAACTCACACAATCAGTGCAGGTGGTATTTATCAAGTGATAAATTTGCCACATAATGAGGCTGTTCAGATGAGTAGCCAAGCCCAGGCTTCAGCAACCTAGCCTGGTCTTGGTTGCCTGTGTGAAGCACCAGGATTGAGCCCAATTCAGGCACTGCCTAAGCCTGGGAATTTACCCCAGGATTTAACCTGGGCTTAAGAGTATGAGCACACCCTGAACTCCAGGTTCAGGGTCATGTGTGTGTGTGGGCTGCAGGCAACCCGTGCACACACAGAGCCAGGCAACACGAGCACCCAGCTGAAGGAGGATCCCTCAATACACTGGTGCGACACATTGAGGGATGCCAGAGGACCTCTTCCTCCGCCCCCCTGCTCGGACGCTTACCATGGCACCACTCGTGTGCCACGGCGAGTGGCAGAGTGAACAGGGGAGGGAGATCGTGTGCAGGGATGCAGGCTCCTGCCTGCCTCTCCGCCAGTCGTCCCGCCTCCAGTGGTGAATTGGGTCATCTGTATGACCGTACAAACTTACCAGATAGCTGTTACATTTTCATCATAACAAATATGCATCTTTAACAGCTGACCTGGGATAGCTTTTTCACACCACTAGATGATCTTTTCCTTGAGCTATGCCTATTCAATGAAGACAGAATCATTTCTTGTACAGAACATACAGTTACTTTGATATGGTGGGTTACAAAGTACAGCTGTCCCAGCATTAGGTTATGTCAGTGTAATACGCACTGGCATGACACTAGCACAAAGGGGTAAAAATGGGCATGGTTTGGGACATGGTGGATGTCTAGAGAAGCTGAAGCATGATTCTCTGGTGATGGGAACACTAGTGAAAGGGCATTTTAATATACAAGATAGGGAGCACTTTGTGCAGACAGTGAACATTCATATGTTTAGGAAGGGCATATTACTCAACTCTGCCTTCTCAAAGTGCCTTACAAATAGCCTGCATCAGATATAAACACCCACCAGTAATCCCAACCACGCTGATGCAACTGGGGCTGCAAGGACAACATACCTCACACAGGGAAAGCACTGCAGTGAGAAGGCTCATCAGAGGATGAGTCCATGCCTCAAACCAGGACTCCTGCACATCCTCCATTTGTCTTCCTAAGTACTCTAAGAAAAGTACTCCATCTGTCTCCCTGCCTCCACCCCTGTGATTAAAGGAAACTGTATACAGGCTTAGCAACAATTCCTTACAGGTAGGTACAGTGTGCCCAACACATACAGATATATGCAGTTGAAATAAGGGGGTGGGATTCTGTGGAACACGAACTCCATGAATCCCACCATGATGATGGCAGTGGAAGACACACAGCCACCTTTACTGATGAATGCTGGGCACTCCACTCCATCTGTTGTTCCTCCTGACCAAACACTTGGGATGTATTCTTGTTTGGAACCAACTAAACAGCAACAGCAAGCTGAATTCCAGGGCACCTGCAACAACCTACACTGGATGGGTGAAACAACATTGTCTCCCCCAGTGGGTGAAACTCTAGATGATATCAAGTAGCTACTCTACGGAGCACAAGACTTTTGCTGCTGATAGAAGGATCATTGGTGGCTCATTTGATCTGGTGGATACAACAAAGTAAGTACCAACATAGCCTGTATTTTGAAGCAACGCCACTGAAGAAGGCCTTGCTTTGGCTGAAATGCATCTGGTGGTTAATCAGGACAGCAGTTATTTTAACATTTGCACTTCTCCAACTTCAGAACTTACAAAAGGAATGCACCAATGGACTCTTTATGGAACTGACTGATACCAGGATATCTGATTGCGTCTTATGCATGGACTGCATGCGTATTGGTGGAACTGTGGAATATACGTATTTCCACTTTTTACTTTGTGGCAATACTGGTTTTGTTCTTGAATTAACCATCTTTTTAACACTTTATTATATTAAGGGTATGTTATGGGTATTCTAAATAATATAGTTTTGTACTATACATATTTATTTATTTTATTTATTGTTAAATTTATACACTGCCTTTCATTAAAACAATCCCAAGGAGGTTTACACAAAAACTATAAGAAGACTATAAAAATACACAATTAAAATATAAGCTAAAATATAAAAACATAGATCTGACTAAAAGGATTTAAAATACAAGCATAAAGTAATCATACAAAATACAAAGAAGCAGCAGTAGAGAGACAATCATATAAAAGTCTGGGTAAAAGTCCAAAATTTCAAACACTTTCTAAAAACTGTGATGGAGACCGAGGAGCAGAGAGCATTCCAGAGTCTGGGGGCAGCGACAGAGAAGGCCCTGTCCCACGTGCATAACAGTCAAGCCTCCCTCATTGTCAGCACCCAGAGCAGAGCCCCCTCAGATGACCTGGTCAAGCGGGCAGCAACCCTTGGGAGCAGGCAGTCCCTCAGGTATCCAGGACCCAAACCATTAAGGGCTTTAAAGGTCAAAACCAGCACCTTGAAATGGACCCAGAAACAAATGGGTAACCAGTGCAGCTCTTTCAAAATGGGTGTGATGTGATCCCAACAGGCAGCTCCAGACAAAATCCTAGCTGCCGCATTTTGCACTACCTGAAGTTTCCGAATATTCTTCAAGGGCAGCCCCATGAAGAGCGTGTTACAGTAATCCAGCTGTGACATGACTAAGGCATGGATAACTGTGGCCAGATCTGCATTCTCAAGAAAGGGAAGTAGCTGGCGCACTAGCTGAAGTGGTGCAAAGGCACCCCTGGCCACTGCCTCCACCTGAGATTCCAAAAGCAGAGCCGGGTCCAGCAATACCCCCAAGCTGCATACTACCTCCTTCAAGGGGAGTGCAAACCCATCCAGGACCGGTAAAATATCCTCATCCTGATTGGCTCTCCTACTGACCAACATTACCGCCGCTTGTCCGGATTCAATCTCAGTTTGTTAGCCCACATCCAACCCATCACTGCCTCCAGCCCCCAATTCAGGACACCCACTGCCTCCCTAGGATCAGGTGACAAGGAGAGATAGAGCTGAGTATCATCTGCATATTCCTGACAACTCAGTCCAAGTCCCCGGATGACCTCTCCCAGTGGTTTCATGTAGATGTTAAACAGCATGGGGGATCCCACAGGCCAATGGCCATGGAGCTGAGCAATAGTCCTCCAACACCACCTTCTGGACCCTTCCCCTAAGAAAGGACCAGAGCCACTCCAAAGCAGTACCTCCAATTCCCAAACTTGAGAGGCGTCCCAGAAGGATATCATGGTTGATGGTATTGAATGCCGCTGAGAGGTCCAGCAGAACCAACAGGGACGCACTCCCCCTGTCTAGTTCCCGGGTAGGTCATCCACTAGAGCAACCAAAGCAGTTTCAGTCCCATATACAGAGCCGGGTCTCAAGATCAGTGAGACCCGGTTTTTGAAGCTAAGCGGGTTTTGAAGCTAAGCCCGCTCTCCCCGCAGACGATCAGGGCAGGAGCCCTGGGCGGCCAGATCGGTCTCCCACACGATTTCTGGCTCCGTGACAGAGCCGGCTGTGGCTGGGGAGTTGGGGGCTGCACGTCCCCTGGAAGCTCCAGTATGCCCTGCGTGAGTGCGCAGGGCATACTGGAGAGACCCCTGGAGCCGGGAGGTGGCTTTTCACCTCCCCTCAGGGGGTCTACTCGTGAGTAGCCGTGGCTACTCATGATCGGGAAGCCCAGGTTAGCAGAGCACTCGCTCCGTTAACCCAGGCTTAGGGGAGGGCTACAAAAGCGGGTAATCGCTCTGACTCAACCGGACTCGGCTGCGGGCCTGGTGAGTCTCACGATCAGTGGAAAGTGGGCTAAGCACCCTTAGCCCGCTTTCCACTGATCGTCAGAATAGCTCCCCAGGTTGGTAGCCAGATTGGCTATATTTGGGTCAAGGGCGTAGCAAGGTTGGAGTGGGCCCAGAGACAAGATTTTAAAATGGGCCCCTCGCTGATATACACACACAAACACACTTCACAATATATAGTGCACACACACTCACATCCCCATTATGAATATGGTGAATATCTAGTTCACAGGGGTGGATCCAGCAGGAAATTACAGGGGTGCAACAAGAATTCCCACCCATAAAAGATTCCACTCCCATATAAATATTGGGGCTTGGATTTTCTCTCTCTTGCAAAGTCACTATGCCAAGGGGTGTCAAACTAAAATTTGGTGGTGGGCCAGATTAGATTCTGAAGCACCTCTGGTGAGCCACACATAGCCTTGCACCCATCTCACACCAACTATCTTCCTCCTCCTCTCTGATCTTTCTCTCATTCCTTTCCCTTTTCTCCCCCCGCCCCACCCTCAATTAGCTGAATTCACTACTTTTTACACTAAAATACACTCAGGGAAAGATTTTTTATTTTTAGAAGAAATTTGGAACATACCTGCTAATACCAGCTTTTTGCACGGAAAATCCTATCACTCTTTCTCTCTCCCTTACAAAGGTGTTGCCAGGTCCCTAAAAGATCCAGGGGGTGCAACATGGGTGGGCGAGGAGTCATGTGATGTCCCTCTGGGATATCACATGACTGAGACAACTGTCTCATCTTGCCTAACGGTAGTTACGCCCCTGATTCGGGTTCTTTTGTGTTTTGGCTTGGTATACCTGAACCCAGTCACAGGTCTTCTTCTTCTTCTTCTTCTTCTTCTTCTTCTTCTTCTTCTTCTTCTTCTTCTTCTTCTTCTTCTTCTTCTTCTTCTTCTTCTTCTTCATCTGTTAAATTCCTTCGAGCAGTGTATGGGCATTTTCATTGTGCTACTTCCACTGTTTACAGCCCACAGGCTGTTTTAAGGAGTTTCACAACAACCTTCTGCAGCTGTCCCAGGGCCGCCTGTTATGTGCACAGCAGTCCCACCGTCTTGCTAATGTTAAGGTTGCACTGTGCAGAATGTTGGCCAGTATCAGGAGGACTGCCAATGGGAGAGGGGGAAGCTAGGATGAAACATGCAGAAGAGCACCTAGTAGTAGTTGCAGAAACTCTCTGTTGTAGCTGCTGATTTTGACTCATTGCCACTCCCATTGTTCTCTTGTCTCTCCATATGATCAATCAACACATGCTGAAGCAAGGATGTTTGCTACCCCTGGTAGCATGCTGCAGTGATGAGTGGGAAGTCAGCTGTTCTTGTGTGAGGTTGTCAGCTTCTCATTCTAGCAGACCTCTTGTGCTTTGCCAGAATGCATGGCTGGTGCAGCAGTACCCTGCATGGAGATACGTGATGAAGGGAGCAGCACCTGCTCTGTCATGCAGCTTTCTTAGGCACAGGATTCCCAAGGAACAAAAAGTCTGGCTTCTCTCTTCCTACCTGATGATATCAGAACTACTGATGGTGCTAAATAAAAGTCTGGCTGTTGCCTGTGTCTTTGTTCTAAGGAGAGTTAGCAGAGAAGGATCTTCCTCTACTCTGCTTGTTACTCACCTCAGCTATCTTCAGGAAGCGATACACAATGGAAGGGGGCCTGGGGGGGATTCTCCTTCAGATCACCCCACTAACTGCTTGTGACATTGTGTGTGCAAACTGCTTGTGGCATATCTGAAAGACTTTGTCCATACCACTATGAAATGTGTGTGATGCTACTGCTGTTTGACAGGAGAAGCTTTGTTTCTTTTTAGCAAAAGAATAAACTTAGACTATGGAGCTGCAAGCCACCAATGGCGTAGTGGGGAAGTAACTTGCCTAGAGAGCAAGAGGTTGCCGGTTCGAATCCTCACTGGTATGTTTCCCAGACTATGAGAAACACCTATATTGGGAAGCAGCGAAATAGGAAGATGCTGAAAAGCATCATCTTATACTGCACGGGAGATGGCAATGGTAAATCCCTCCCGTATTCTACCAAAGACAACCACAGGGCTCTGTGATCACCAGGAGTCAACACCGACTCAA
Source organism: Hemicordylus capensis (assembly GCF_027244095.1). Lineage (NCBI taxonomy): Eukaryota > Metazoa > Chordata > Lepidosauria > Squamata > Cordylidae > Hemicordylus > Hemicordylus capensis. The sequence goes on from NC_069657.1 coordinate 309,793,666, forward strand.
TGACACAACTTTACTTTACTTTATGGAGGTGCAAGAAAATGGATGCAAGAACATTCTCTTTCCAGTCACTGAGCTATTTTCATATTCCAGCTACAACTCCACATTAGCATATCTGGTAAAACAAGCTTGCAAAACCAGCCCCAAAACTTTAGTTGTTCTTATCATTATCCCACAAGTTAGGCTCTCTGGATACTGTTGTCTCCGAGAACACACTTCATTTATTCTTGCCACTTAAAACCCCTGGGCTTCTATTATTTAAGGGTTAAGTTTAAAAATGAATACAGCTGTCACGTTTTCATACAGGGCAGGATGGGTGTTCAGCACTTCAATGTCTCGAGGTAGAAACTGTGATTACAGGCTGTCTCTGCACACTTGTCTTGAAAAAAATAAATACAGACAGAAGGGAAAGCCTGTATAAATGAGCAAGGACAAGAAAAACTGAAAGTGAGGGCAACCCACCAAATTAGAAAGAAATGGCAAGTGTTGTAACCTCTTAAAACTGCAGCATAGATTCATGCTGCAAGAAGACAATAAATCAGTATATGCAATTGAAACATAGTCTATCTGCTCAATACGGACCAGAAGTCCTCCTAGTGGCCCTGACAACTTCGGATATATTAGTGAACGCCAGTAAGATGTCCTCTCTCCCAAAACTAAATAAATACCTGTGTGCCTTTGTGCAAGGAATCCTGGACCATGGCTTGGATTTACTAAGGGACAAGTGGAACCTGGAACTCAGGGGTGTAGCAAGGTTGGATTGGGCCCAGAGACACGATTTTAAAATTTCCCCCCTCAAAGTCCAGGGCCTCCGCACACCCCAGGCCCCCAGGGATTTAAGTCTGATATTTCAAAATAAGTATGCTGCCTGGAAATACATTTCACTGAATAAGAAAGCCAGCATGGTGTAGTGGTTAGAGTGCTGGACTAGGACCGGGGAGACCCGAGTTCAAATCCTCATTCAGCCATGATACTTGCTGGGTGACTCTGGGCCAGTCACTTCTCTCTCAGCCTAACCTACTTCACAGGGTTGTTGTGAGGAGAAACTTAAGTATGTAGTACACCGCTCTGGGCTCCTTGGAGGAAGAGCGGGATATAAAGTGTAAAATAAATAAATAAATAAATAAAATTGGAAAGGAGACTGTCAACCATGCAGTGTGAGCCTAGAATTTTCTCAGAATTCTGAACAAATTCAGTAAAGTTTGATTCCAAGGGGTTTTTCACACAGGGCTTTTAAAGCACTTTAACACACATCTCCTCTGGAATGGAGGTGCTGCATTCACATGTTGGCCAGATGAAGTCCCTGCGAGTTATTGGGGAGCAGTTCACACTCAATTCAGGTTTTTCACTGCTCATTAGAGTGTAGCTTGATTTATATCCGGAGTTTTTAAAAAATCCACTCTTTTGCATGGTTCTTTAGTACAACTTCAGTTTTGCAGTAAAGCCTTCCAGTAAACTTACAGTAAAGCCTACTGTGTGTAAAAGTCCCAGGTAAGTGTGTGGAGAATTGCAGCCTCAGGCAGCAAATCTAACCACATTTAGCTGAAAGTACATTTCATTGAAACCTAAAGGACTTACTAGCAAGGAAAGCATGACTACTTAAAAATAAACTCCATTGCATTCAACTGTCTCAGATCCTTCCCTGGTAAGTGCATATAGGATTGCACATGCTCAGGGATGTAAACCAAACCAAAATAATTTGTGCTCCCAGCATATTTTGCTCCCTATAGGAGACCAGTAAGTCCCACTGAAGCAAGTAAGATAGGTGGGGAGAAATAGAGGAAATAGCAAGAATTAGCACCATTCCTCAGGAGAAAAAGAGGGGGGGGATGAAGAATCTGCCTCTTCTTGGTAAAATTTTAAGATATATGAGACATGCCAGGGCTCAAGGAGCTCCTGACGTTACGCCCTCTGTCCTAAAAGTCATTCTCCCTACTCCCCAATATGGAAGCAGGGCTGGTTGTGGTCTCTCACTCTGCTGAGATAAAAACCACTCTGCAGGTGCTAAGAAGCAGGGTCATCCCTAGTGGGCTGCGGGGCAAATCAGCACATAAAATGTGCAGGGCCTCCTTAACATTTCATATCATTACAGAATCATACTGACTGATGACATACAGTGTAAACAGTGTGAGTGAGGTTTTTGGACATGTCCAACCAGCTTGGCATTTCTAAAGAAAAATAAAATAAAAGCACAACATATGCTTCACAGTTCTCACTCAGACATTTTGGGTTGCAAAACAACTTGAACATAAGTGCATTTATAAATGAATGAATGAATGAAATATTGTTTGTTCCAGAGGTTTTTGTAATTTTCTGCCATGAAACAAGCCACTTATAGGACTTTTTAGATAGTTTTTTAAAAGCCAGCAAATTTTCCAATCTGTTTCAAATATTCAGAGACTTCTCAGTCTCCCCACCCCCATTTCAAAGCCCTATGGCAAGCAGATCCTTATATGGGGGGGTGGGGGGTAACTGCAAAAAGGAATTTACATCATACCTCCATTACTAAGCAGGCAAAGGCTGGTCTGTGCTGGGCAGAGGGTCTGCAGAGAACTGTGGTGGGTAAAATGCAGCCAGCAATGGCCACTCTACCTGCCTCCTTCCTTCCTTGCTGCCTGCCTGCCGGGGCACTCCAGTTCAGGCTTCAGAGAGACCTGCACGGAGGCCTCTCTGGAAGCCCCGCCCACCCGTCGATCAGCTGAGAGGCAGGAGAGAAGGAGCTCTCTAGCAGCTTGCAGGCTGGCTGCTTAGATTGCCGGCCAGGATGGCTGGCTGAGGGGCCTTGGGGCTAGGTGGATGGGTGGGAAATGGGGAGTCATGTGACATGTCTCTGGGGGGCCCTTCGAGGCAGTACATACAACTGTCTCCCCTTGTCTAATCATAGTTACACCCATGCTGGAACTCACAAATAAATTGTCCCCAGCACAATGGCATGAGATTTTAGATAGTGTTAAATGCAGCTCAACAGATCTCAAATTGTACCTTACCTAACAGATTATTTTCAGGACCTATTGGACCCCCCTGCATCTTAAGTGATTAAAACTAGCCTCAAATAGTAACTGCTGGGGATGCAATAATCCTCACTCAGACTTAATGCATATGTTCTGGGACTGTCTCACAGTGCAAGGCTTCTGGAGGAAGTTATTACATGTATTAATTTAGTGGTGGTTTCATCTTTTGCATTGAAGGACCTGAACTCAGTACTGGGGTATATCCCAGCTGATTGGGGAATAAAACCAAGTTCTAAACAATGGCTATGGAGAGGCTTACAGGTGGCCAAGAGAGTAAATCAGCAGCAATGGAAATCTTCCACTCTCCCTAGGACTGAGGAATGAGTGCATGGCCTGCTTGAGTTAGTAGCACATGAAAAATGAGCCCTCGTAAAAGGAAATAAACCAGATAAATGGTTAGAAATCTGGGACAACTTCCTTGAATTATTCTTAGAATAAGAATTACTAGCCAACCCGCACAGAGCATCTGTGCACTCTTTGGGGCCGGCTGTTCCTCCCTCCTGCCCCACTCTCTTGCCCTCCCTTCCTCCCTCCTACGCCACTCTCTTGCCCTCTCTCTCTGCCTCCTCTCTCTTGCCCTCCATCCTCCTCTCGCCCAACTCCGTGGCCGGGCCCCCCATCGCCTCAACTCTGTGGCCGGGACTGCCACCGCCTGGCCTCCGTGGCCGGGCACACTGCCGCCACCGCCTCTGGCCTCCGTGGCCGGGTCGGGCCCACTGCTTGCCTCTGCAGTCGGGCCAGGCCCACCCACACCTCTGGCCTCCACAGCCGGGCCCGCTGCCGCCGCAGCGACCAATCCTCCTGGGTGCACCTCAGCCAATCAGGCACTTCCGCCACCCAGCCAATCAGTTGGGCACCGGGACACACATTCTAAGGCACACCCAGGAGAATTAATAATATAGATTTTGATTTACCCACATCCATTGGTGCAAAGGTGTGGATTCCTTCTCTTCTCTCCTTCCCCTTCTGCACTCCTTCTCCCTCTCTCTCTTTCCCTCTCTCTCCCCTTTCTTCTCTTACCTTCCCCCAACCAGTGCAGTCTCCGGGGCGGCGCCACCATTGGGTGAATGGGTTCAAAGAACCCAGGCTGCCACCAATCAGGGGCCACGCCTCGCGGCCCCAACACACACCCCACGTCTGATGTCAGACATGAGGGGTGCTGGTTTAGCTTCCGAGCAGGGCCACATGACCCCGTTTGGGAGTTAAATGGCCAGCGCTGCATTCGCAGCACGGCCAGGAGTGGCTCTTCCTTGCCTTTAAGGCGGGGAAGAGCTGCTCCTGGCCACACTGTGATCACAGCACCAGTCTGGCTCTAACTCCCAAATGGAGCCATGCGGCTCTGTTCAGGAGTTGGAGGGCTGTGGCCAGGAGCGGTTCTCCCTTGCCTTTAAGGCAGGGAAGGAGAAAGGGGAGAGAGGCGAGAGGGAGAGGCAGGGAGACTGGCTGGGGCTTGCAGGTTGGGGTTTCCAGAGTTGCCAGAACCTAAGGGGTATACTCGTGGGTCAAATGGGCCGTAAGCCAGAATTTGGCTTTTTAAAAGCCAAATCTGGCCACCTAGGTTTGTACCAAACACCAGGACACTCACTCGCTCAGCAGCAGCGGTTCTTGCTGTGGTAGTGGTGGCTTGGACAATGTATGTGTGTGCACAAGGCAAGCCCCAGCCAGCCAGCCAGGAGCACACGCCCAAACTCTGCTCACTGCCCATTATTCACTCACAACCTCCCAGAGCAGCTGATAAGTGCCTCAGCTCAACCCTCAGGCACCTGACTGCAGCTCCCCCACCACTCCAAACTCTTGGTGGGCTCTGGGACCTGTCAATCATCAGATCAGATGCCGTACATCTGCTGGTAACCTCCAGACTTGACTTCTATAATGTGCTCTATGTGGGGCTGCCTTTGCACATTGTCCGGAAACTTCAGTTGGTTCAGAACGCGGCAGCCAGGTTGGTCTCTGGGTCATCTCGGAGAGATCATGTTACTCTTTTTCTGATGGAGTTACACTGGCTGCCAATAGGTTTCCGGACACATTACAAAGTGCTAGTTATAACTTACAAAGCCCTAAACGGCTTAGGCCCTGGGTACCTAAGAGAGCATCTTCTTTGTTAAGAGAGCATCTTCTTCGTTATGAGCCCCACCGCCCACTGAGGTCATCGGAGGAGGTCCGTCTCCAGTTACCGCCAACTCGTTTGGTGGCTACACAGAGACGGGCCTTCTCAGTTGCTGCCCCGAGATTGTGGAATGTGCTCCCTGCTGAGATACGATCCTCCCCATCTCTGGCAATTTTCAAAAAACACCTGAAACCCCTTCTTTTCACCCAAGCTTTCTCAGCTTCCTAAATTGTGGGGGTTTTAATTTCTGGTTTATTTTAAAATTCAAAACCTGATTTCGGGGGTTTTAATCACTGTAATTGTTTAATAATTGTTTTTAAAATGTTTTTAAATTGTTAATTGTTATATTGTTTTTTTAAATTTGTTTTAGCTCTTTACTATTTTAGTGGTGTGTTTTCATTGTAAACCGCCCTGAGCCATTTTGGAAGGGCGGTATAGAAATCAATCAATCAAACAAACAAACAAACAAACAAACAAACAAATAATGCCCAAAGCTCCCTTTGCCCTGGCCCCACCTGCCGTCTCTGCTTTGGCCTGGGCACTGGTCTGGGAGGTCTGTGGGGGCTAGAGAAGGAGGGAGGAAACAGGCCTAGCGAGAAGCGGAATTGCCTCTCTCAACGCTTATTTTTAGAGCTCACTGGTTCCTGAAGTCAAATAAAGCCTCTCCTCCCTTTCTGCTGCGGGAGGATCCTTCCTCTCCCCGTCTCTCATTTTAGGCAAATGTTTCCTTTTTCTCCTGCTTCTTTTTCCATCTAAGAATTGCAAGTCTTCACTCAAGTCTCCTCATGACTCTAACTGCCGAACGGAGCTGCACTGCTCCGTTCAGGAGCCAGACCACACCCCACCCCATCTAACATCAGATGCGGGGGCAGGGTGAGAGGGGCCGCTGCCCTTGCTGGGCACAGGCCACTGGCAGTCTGGCTCCGCCACTGGCAGTGTACCAAGGCTGGCTTGGAGAGGAAAGGTCAGGCTTGGCAGGGGTGGGGTGGGGGGGACTGGGAAAGATGTTTGTAAACTACATAATGTCAAAAATTGTAAATTTAAAAAAAAATTGCCAAGACAAAGGATGGAATCAAGAACATGGAGCCACACAAACATACTCACTTGAAGCTTACTGCCCTTTCACTGGCTCCCCCTCAAGTTCTCCCATGGCTCCCCTGGGTCTGGGGGTGCTCCTGTGGTGAGAGCTGGTGATTTTATCAATGCCCTAGTCTCACTCTGGAATGAAAACTTAATCCAGTTGCACCGAGTCACTCTGGCTATAATTTAAGTGGCAGACACCGTATTTGACTGGACACAGCCTAGAATCCATTTTTGGCTCTTGCAAAGAATTGACTCATAGGAAATGGTTTTCAGTTTAAAAAAAAGGTTTATGTTTGTGTATGCTGCTTAGTCTGGAGGTTGAGCGGGAAGGTGAACATGGCGACTGTTGCCAAGTGTCTGGGCACTAGTAATGGTCTCAACAGTGTGTGGCTAGATTTGATTGACAGAAGGAGTTCCATGAGTTTCAGAACCTGGGCAGCAAGACAAGAGAGTTCAGTTGGGAGTTAACCAACAGTAGTGAAGTAACTGACAGACTGGAAACTAGAAGGTCATTTACTTGACTACAGCTTAGTCAGCCTAGGGAGGGCTGGGGAGAAGTCAGGATGTAACTTGATGTAAGCTACATCATGTAAGCCACTCTTGGGCTTAGTATGACTGGCATGCGGCAGCTCTGAGAGTGGCAAAGGAGTGGGGGGAGAGCAGGCCGGGCAGCCTCCCACATCCCTTATAACACCGTGCAAGGAGTGGGGTGCACTGGGGGATTTCCCCGCAAGCCGGGCGCTCTAAGGCCAAGCAGACATACTACCAGGGACTGAGGTGGGGCAGCACTGAGATCGGCCCCAATCCCAGCACTTCACATGAGCAACCCTACCCCACTAGTGTGAACAGCATTTAGATGTTAAAAGACTGACCAAGAAAATAGTTGGCAAGGCAAAAGAAGGAATGGTAGGCTAGAGTTAAGGAAATGAGATGAAGGAGGGAAGATTAAAAACAAAAAGTGTGAAGTCTTTTATCTCCACCTGAAGAACAACTTCTAACGTCAATCCCAGCTGCTCATATCTGACCAAGCCAGAGTGAAAGTCCAGCATTATCAGAAGTTAAGAAATCTTGTAAGTTATGTACGTATGTGCATCACCCTTTGGATAAAGAATAAATTCTCTTTACCTTTTTAGTGGATGGACTCTCTATTGATGTAATTCCTATGCCTACAGCATTTACCACCTACCTAGGGCAGTGGATATTGACTACAAGTAGGCGAGGCCTATCACTGACGGGGCAAAGTAATTTTGTGTTTTAAAAATGGTATTTACAGCTTTTCCCCAGCATATTCTGGTGTAACATGTAGTACATTCGGCTACTTTAAGCAGCAAGATTGTTTATGCAAAATTCTTTAGGTAACTGGGAAGTGTGACTTTATTTTACACAAACAAATCCATAAACAAACTCTTCAAAATGTATAATATATACATTTTATATATGTAAGAGTTTTCTTAATTAATTTGCTTGCAAAAGGGAAGTAAAAGAACAGTTTGAAAGTTGTAGGATGTCAACTTCAAACATTATTCATTGTACTGAATGAATAAGCTGAAGGAGAGGAGAGCTGGTCTTGTGGTAGCAAGCATGACTTGTCCCCATAGCTAAGCAGGGTCTGCCCTGGTTGCATCTGAATGGGAGACTTGATGTGTGAGCACTGCAAGATATTCCCCTCAGGGGATGAAGCCACTCTGGGAAGAGCAGAAGGTTTCAAGTTCCCTCCCTGGCTTCTCCAAGATAGGGCTGAGAGAAACTCCTGCCTGCAACCTTGGAGAAACTGCTAGTCTGTGGAGACAATACTGAGCTAGATAGACCAATGGTCTGACACAGTATATGGCAGTTTCCTATGTTCCTATGTACTGAATAATTATCATGTATGCTAAATATGAATCACAGTATATTTGAATCTGAGAAATATATTTTGCTTCTCTTGGGCATTTTTTAATTATTGATCTGATTATTGAGTGTTACAAAATGTTGAGAACAATAACAGTTTCGATCTGATGGATATATTCAGAATTTATTCTCTTAAAATACAATTTTAAAAAACATAGGATATTTCAGGGGGAAAACTAGTTCATTCAGTTAATTTCAGTGGCAAGATTGTGTATGCAAAATTTGGTATCTGTCAGTAATGGTTAAGTATGACCTTCTGTCACACAAACACAATCACAAACAAACTCTTCAAAATATATAATAGACTGAAGAGAGAAATATTATTATCGTGAAAGTTGTAGTGAATGATTGTTGACAAAAGATCAGCCAAGGAGAAAAACAGATTTGATTGTCAGGGTTTAGAGGGGCAGAACCACCATATATCTACTTTGTGATGGCAAATAAATCTTGCTTCTCCACCCCTATTATGTCAGTTCAATATTCGCCTGCTGAACTGTTCCAGGTGGTAAAGGGTCTCTTATGTCAGATCCCTGGGAGCTTATGGCTGGATCCTTAATGAATCACTGTGACCAATATATTTATTTGACTCTCTTAGCCATGAAGCTTCTAGGGAATTACTGCAATTTCTCCTCAAGCCAAACACATGCCTTGGGGTGAGGTAGGCAAAAAAAGACTCCACAAATGTAGGCCAATTCCATGGAGTGCCAAAAAATCCCTACTAGGCCCCAAAAAGATGACCAGCAAAAGCCCTCACTGTGTTCCAGAGTGGGGAAAGGGATGCTACTCACAGGCTTAGGGAGAGATTGAGTGGTTGTTGTTGATGATGATGATGATCACAACAGAAGCAACAACAGCAGCAGCAGCAGCAGCAACAACAACAACTACAGCTAGCTGGCCTGAGTGCAGAGCCTCTGCACCTCTAGTTCTCCCCCCACCCCGGCTGCTACCATCACTTTCTCTCCCACCGTTTCTTTCCCCTGCCACCACCGCCACTGTCCGCTGCTGCTTTCCTCTCCCCCACGCAGCAGCTCACTTGCAAACTCTCACAAGAGCTGCCACACATGGGATTAGTGACGTGTATGTCTTAGAGAACTGTATATTATTTATTATTATTATTATTATTATTATTATTATTATTATTATTATTAGCTGACATCCTGACTAAGCCAGCATCAGCATGCTGGGAAGATGCTCCAGGAAGACACAGTGTGTGCAGAGGGCATTATTTTCATCTATTTCTGTTTTCCCCTGTGTGACTGAAGTCAGAAGGGAAATTCAGGCAACAGGGTCTAAGCAACTGTTGCCAAGGCTGCAGAATCTTGAGAAGAAGACAGTTAAGGAGGGTTGGAGGGGAAGGGAGAAGAGAAGAAGGTTAAAGGTATAGAGAGAAGAAGAGAAAAGTTGTTTCATTGGTGAACCATCAAGAGACCAGTGAGGGTCAGAATGACTGTGAGGAGCAGGCAGCAGTGGGAGGCCTGCCAAGCAAGCACCTAATAGACTCTCATGTTGAAGATTTCAAACAGCTGCTCTGTCTCAAATGGGACACAAGGTGTATATACTGTTGGACTGAATACTGAGATCAAAGAGGTAGTACATTTTGCTTCAAGGGGAAGAGAACATTTATAAACTTTAAAGTATCAAAATATAAAGATAACCTGTTCCATACTAGCATTGTTTGGATTCTCTAACCCAGGGGCGTATCTATGTAAGGGCAGGCAGGGCACGTGCCCCAGGTGCTACCTGAAGGCGGGGCGCCATTTTTTTAAATTAAGAAAAATATTTTTTTTAAATGGCTGCTGAAAACAAAATGGCCACCACGCATGCTCAAATGGCCTCTGCAAGGCCCTAGGCCATGCCAGGCCAGGCCAGGCCTTGCAAAGGCCATTTGAGCATGCACGGTGGCCATTTTGTTTTCAGCAGCCATTTAAAAAAGATTTTTTTTTAATGGCCACCACACGTGCTCAAATGGTCCCTGTGAGGCCCTAGGCCTTGTGAGTCCTCACAGAGGCCATTTGAGCATGTGTGGCAGCCTCCAAAATGGCCACCACGCCGATCTTTGAAGGCCCAATCAGGGATGCGCTGCGGCGGTGAATTAAGAGGCCAGGGGGTGTCCAGCAATCCCTCTTGCAGTATTAGATTGTCCTGAGGATGTGAACAAGCTGCTTGAGGTGGTGTGGCCTACCATTTGGATCCTTGCCTGACTTGGCTGCTTCTATCTAGCAGGGAGATTGTTGGAGGCAGCATAGTTAATATCATAAGTGCATCGCTGAGGGAGGGTAGAGTTTGAAGGAGGCAATGGTTAGATCACAAGAAGCTTCCCTGGCTTCTTAATCCTTTAGCGATGGATAGTTATAAGCCAGTCTCCAATCTTCTATGGTTGGGCAAGGTGATTGAGAGGGTGGTGCCCAATCAGCTGCAGGCAGTCTTAGAGGAAATCGATAATCTAAATCCATTTCAAACTGGCTTTAACGCTGGCTATGGGGTTGAGACAACATTGGTTGGCCTAATGGATTACCTTTACTGGGGAATCAACAGAAGAGTTTGACTCTTCTGGTTCTTTTGGATCTCTTGGCGGCATTCAGTACCACTGACCTTGATATTTTATTTATTTATTTATTTATTAGATTTCTATCCTTCTGGATCGCCTGGGGGAGTTGGGGATATGGGGCACTGCTTTGCGATAGTTCTGCTCCTATCTCTTGGGTAGATTCCAGATGGTGGGACTTGGTGCTTCAGTTGCTCCTCAAAACAGGAGATGTTATATGGAGTCCCTCATTCTGTCACCAGTGCTTTTTAATATCTACATGAAACCTCTGGCTGGCTGAGATCAACAGGAGATCTGGTTCTGGTTTTTTTGTTTTTAAAAAAATAAATTTTATTGGTTTTAAAGATACAAAAATACAAAGGTGAGAGAGAAAATGAAATTAATATCGGATCAAAAGAATAGGATGCATCTCCAAACTTACAATATCCATGAATAAAAACAGGTTTGCATACTTGTTTAGCAAATTTTTTATCCACAAACTTATTATCCACAAATAAAGTACTATCTTATCATCAGAGTTGTCTAATCTGACCAGACGTCCTTTTTAAGCACAATCCAAGGGGAAAGGTATGATGATGAAAAAGTGGCAACTCTATCAGTTATGAGCTTCAAATTAAACTTGAATCTCATTTGTTTTTATGTCATACAGGTATCTACCATATTATCTCCCAAAAAGTATTGAATGATTGCATCAAGGCAGACTGAGAAGAAAAAGAAAAAGAAAAAGGCGGAGTGAAGTGATCTGTAATTAAATACAGTTTTTCTCTAAACAATTTGATTTTAAAAAGAAAAGAAAAGAAATTAAAGGACTACCAAAAATATGGCAAAAATTTTGTTTAGAAGCCTATCACATTAATTTGAAATAGAAAATACTAAAGTGGAAAAATAACAAAGATGTTCAGATTAGTAAATATAAGAAACTTATTTCCTACTAGACAGAGGAAAACTAGTAAGCTAAAACATTGTAATAATCTATAGTGGAATAGGGAGGGGGGAAAGGAGCCTTTTATCATCAATGAACCAGGCCATTGGTAATGCTATTAAACTAAAATAAAAATAATAAGATGCAGGAACAGGAAAGTCATAACATAAAGTTATCAAAGACTTTGTCAATAAACCAGTCCAATTAGTAATCCAGTGAAAACTAAAAAGAGAGAAGATAATGCAGTTAAGACTTATTTTGAATCCAAAAACATATGTATCCAAATCTTTTTAACTTCAGAGAAAGGGTAATGCCAGACAAGTAAAACCCATCTGTACTTGAATGAGTTTGTGAAACATTTAGCTGTATCAAAGACTGAATATGTAATCTTTCCCCTAAGTCCCATCATATAGTCATTTCCAAGATCTGATAGAGTAACATGCGGATCACCAGACATTTGTTTATCAATGCAACTATCCTGCAATAAAGAAAGCCTTATGTTGTTCAGATTGCATTGTCTTACTAAAAGTCATCTGAGATCTACAGGTAGCTTCTGAATTGGTCTGAAACCCCTCCTGTTGAAAAGATAACTTTGCAGTCATACTGTCTATTTGTGAGGAGATCTTATTAAGCTCTCCCATAACTGAAAGAAAAAATTGGTTATAAGACATCATTTTAACAGACATGTTAATCCCTATTTTTTAAAAAACAAGCTTACTGGCATGACTCTCTGCAGATAAAAGTAATTGCTAAATTCCCTACTTTGTTTATCACCAAGCAATTTCACACAGAATAATAATGTTCAGTACATGTATGGTCTTCAAAAAGCAACTTCACAAAGGAGTTTCCTTCAAGTTAAAAGTAGGGCCAAACCGAATTCCCTCTTAACAGTAGTACCAAGTAGAATAAACAAGGGACTAGTTGGGCTTGACTATACTTTGGTAATGTAGAATTCCCGAATAATGAGTTACCAAGTAATATTTACAGGGAATACAAGAGTTAATACAGGAATTTACCTAACATTATAGTTCCTCATCTAATATCAGGCACTAAAGTCCAGATTAACACATGTCCGTTATTATCTGACAATTAAAATAACCCGAACTATTTTTCCCAGGGAGAGAGGAAACAGTTAAAATAACCCCCACTGTCCTCTGGCAAATTAGAATATGCTGCGTTGGGAGGTTTTCAGCTTTCTCAAGTCCTTTACGAAAACAAACTGGAACCAAATGTTCTGCTTCAAGATAAGGGGAAAAGTTCTCATGGATAGATGAAGCTCTTCACTAATTGTTCAACACAGTCTCGTGAACCAATTCAAAGCTTTAAACCATGCTCCTGAGACTGATTACAATGGTCCTTACTCGAAGATTGCTTAGGTTGTAAATCCTCAATCGTACTTGAAAGCTGTAAATATTGTCATTTATCCAGGCAGTCTTCATGACCTTTCTAGGAGGTTAACACATTTTATAAAGATTTAGCCATACGCAAGTCCCCAATCCCAAGTCAATGATAAATGCTTTAAATTTCTAAAACTATAGTTCTAAATTAATAGGCGGGTCTAAAGACCAAAAGTCTATTAGTATCTGATGATTAACATATTAAAGGTTCCTCTTCTTCCCAGAGGCAAATAATGGCTAGTTTGAACTCTAGAGCAGATAAGAGTATGCCATCCAGGGGAGCTGACAGCTTTCTCAGGATAGCCTGCAGATGTTCAGCATGAGAGACAGAAAGCCAAAACTCTCACAGCCAAGAAAGATTCTTCTTTACCAATGCCATGCAAAAAAGGGAAAGAGAAGAAATCCAATCCAACTTAAATAATAGCCTTCTGTTACCGTCATATAGTATTAAATGGTGTTCATTACTCCAAAATTATTTAAGTTGTAAATCCTTAAGCAACATAAAGTCAATGACTGAAAACTAAGACCCCAGTCCTGTTCCATTCGGTTAATAACTTTAATAAAGTTTAACATCAGAATGCTCAAATAGCCTGGTTAAGACAGTTAAAGGTTTCAATATTCCATTAATGATAGTCATCCAAAAAAGCATCCTTAGATTGTAATAAAATGTTAATCCTTGTTAATCTGGTAAAATGTAATAAAGTATTGATCATCACCACATTGCCAAAGTCCAGTTTCATTTGAAAATTTTAGTAGGAATTTGACATCAGAATCCTCAGATAGTTTGATAAAAACAATTAAAGGCTTGAATAATCCATGAGTAATCCATAAATGATCGTCATCAAAAAAACAAAAAAACCCAACAACAAACACCAGTAAGTTATAATAAAATGTTGATCATTTTTAATCCAGTGAGGTATAGTAAATTATTCTCTGTCCATTATAATAGAATGTTAATCCTTGCCAATCCAGAAAAACATGTTAAAATTTTAAGCATTGTCTCATTTCTCAACTACCAATTCATATATACATATTTTTAAAAAAATATGTAAAAGGTGGTGTCAAAAGGAAAAAAAGAGAGAAGAAAAAAAAGCATAGTTAAGCTTCTTTTAGAAATATGTAGATCCTTTCAGGTGTCCAACAAAATTAAAGATTAACAAATTAGTTATGAACAAAACCTTGAGCCTGCGTTTTGATTATTCGTCCTCTTTTTTAACTGAAGTAGAAAATCAGTCCCATTTCAAAGTGTTAGATAACTCAAAGGTTGCCTAAGTTGTAAATCCTTAAGAGTTGTAAATCCTTAATAGTAAGTGCTGTAGTTAACTGGAAGCTGAGTCTTCTATGCTGTTCTGGTCGGTGATTTCTTTGATAGAAGTAGCATGAATCCTCAGTTCAGGGTGGGGGGAGAAAGAAAGTACCTTGATGATCTTGAAGTTTGAACAGTAAGAACAGAGAGGAAACAGCAGAAGAAAATTACAGGAATTAAAATTGGGGAAAGCAGTTGCTAATAAAGCAGATGTTATTGTTCTCTTCTCTTCGGGTGGGAAACTCATGGAAAGTCACTCCTGAGTTCGTCTGGCATTTCATGATTTATTTCTGTTTCGATTTCAAGGCATTTATACCTTGTATGTTTACACCAGTCTGCTCTCAGGTGACAGCTCCATTTTTCCTCTGTGATCAATCTTCCTGATTGATAACAAGCCTATTACTCCAAAGAGTTAGTGCAGTTCTTGGTGGAGGGGCCGCCAGGACTAATAGTCACGACACCATCTTTCCCAGAGCTCCCGGAGATCTGGTTCTGGATGTTATCAGTATGATGATGACACCCAAATCTATTTCTCCTTTTCATCTTTGTCATCAGGACATGGCATTCATTCCCTAAATGCCTGCATACAGGTTGTAATGGGATGAATGAGGGATAACAAATTGAAACTGAATCCAAGCAAGATGGCAGTGCTCATTGTGGGAGTTCAGAATTTGAGGGATAAGTTAGATCTTCCTGTGCTGGATGGGGCTACACTCCCCTGGAAGGGACAGGTATGCAGCTTGGGAATACTCCTGGACCCAGGCCTCACCCTGGTATCTCAGGTGGAGATTATGGCCTGGCTAGGAGTGCTTTCTATCAGCTTCAGATGATTCGACAGCTGTGTCCATTCCTTGAAGAGGACGACCTCAAAACAGTGGTACATCAGCTGGTATTGATTATTGATTAAGCTTGATTATAGCAATGTGCTCTATGTGGGGCTGCCTTTGTACATAGTTCGGAAACTTCATAGTTCAAAATGGAGCAGCCAGACTGGTCTCTGGGGTAACTCGGAGAGACCATATTATGCCTGTTTTGAAACAGTTACACTGGCTGCCAATATGTCTCTGGACAAAATACAAAGTGCTGGTTACTACAGGGGCATAACGATGGGGGGGCAGGCAGGGCACGTGCCCTGGGCGCCACTTGGTAGGGGGTGCCAAAAAGTGCCCCCGGCGATCCCCTGCCTTGGCCCTTTACAGAAAATTTCCCCCCAAAAAAAAATCTTTTTGAGCTGCAGCAGCAGCAAAGAGCAGTCCGCGTGTGTGGCGCCCCCGGTCCCGGTGGCGACACCCCCATTGCTCAGCGCGGGCGCCTAAGTAAGTTTGCTGTGCCTGCATGCTGCTCCGAGGGTGCCTTCGCCCGCTCCCCCTCCCCTTCCCCTTGTGCTCCTTCCCCTTCAGACGCCGTTGCCGCTGCAACTTTCCTTCCACTTCTCAGGGGCTGCGAGGGGAGAAGCGCGGCCGCCAAGTGGGGAGCGAGCGTGCGGGCATCGCGCGGCACAGAATGTAGCCCGGGTCGGGTGGCTGGAAGGAAGGAAAGCGTTCAAAGCAGGACCTTCGCGCCGCAGCTGGTGATGGATTGGGGCCGCAGGCGCTGCCGCCACCGCCTTGCTCTTTGAAGCCCGGAGGAGCTTGCCCTGCGTCGCCCCCACAGCCCAGTGCCGCCCCGCCTTCGCTTGCTTGAAATGGAGGAAGCCAGCCTGGGCATGGCTCAACAGCCCAGGGCACCCGGTGGCAGCGGATAGGCAGGCGGGAAAGCCTGCAGGCACACCCGGGAGTCTCGCACCCCGCGGTGGAGGAGGCGGCGGCACCACCACCACCACCTCCTGGGCTGCTTTGAGCTGAAGCGCCGAGCAGGGAGTTGCTGCCAGGCGGCCTGCCTGCCTGTCCCATCCGGTGTGTGTGTGTCTCTCTCTTTCCCTCCCTCTCCTCGTCGCGATCGCGGATGGACCTTGCTAAGGAGGCTTCTCTGTCCCGGCAGCGGAGCAGGCGGCCCAGCCACAGCCTTGTCGGTTTGCTGCCGCTTTCTTCTTTGGAGGATACCGCGAGGGTCTGGGCTGTGGACTTGCTTGCTTGGATTATTACTTGGCTGCTAAACTAGACTCTGTTCTGATTCTTTTCCCCACCACACACCTCTTCATAGCCGCCCCCCGTCAACAATGGAGGTGAGTAACGTTTGTGAATGGAAGGGGGTGTGCTTGCAATTTGCTGGCTGGTGAGGGGGAAAGGAGAATGGGGGGGCAAGGACGGCGATCTCTGGATTTTCTCCAAACCTTTGGACAGGAAAAGAGAAGAGAAAGAGAACTGGAAAATGCAATCACTGGGGAGGAAAAGCACAAGTGGTGATGGCTTTAGATTTCTCCCAAACTTGAGTTTAAGGCAAGGCTGACTAGAGAGGTTACAGGTTTTCCTCCGTTGACCTCATCTCTCAGTCCCGAGGAGCCGTTCTTACACGCACGCACCCAACTCTCCCAGTTCTCTGGCAAACCTGTTGCTCCAAAGTGCTCCTGTCCTGCCCCTTCCACCGGTCAACTTTCCTAGCTGTGGCAGAAGTACGAAGATCGATTTCTCTCGAAAACCCCTTTGCCCTTTTAATGCTTCTTTCCCAACCCTGTATTGCTTTTTTGGCTGACCACAGTGTTAAAAGAGGCCGTCTTCTTTTGTACACATGGCTGAGGAAGAAACGCAGGCATGGAAAATGTGCAGCCTGTACCTTTAAAGGAATTTGGCTGATGGCCAGTGAAAAACCTGGATGCGTTTTCTCCTTTCCCCCAAACCCCTATCCCTCAAAATTTTGTTCTCAGTTTCTGCATATTGTCACTTTGCATCTGTAAAGTGTCCCGCTTGTATTGAGCGGGCAAAAGGCGCTCTCTCTCCCCCACCCGGTGCCCCTTTGATGCTCTTATGGTTCCATGTTGAAGAGGTTGTGTGTGTGTGTGTGTGTGTGTGTGTGTGTGTTTTTAATTGTCAGTTGTATGCTAAATTAGTTACAGTCGTGGGGTCAGAGAGAGTTCAGTTTTACCCAGAAACTAACCTAAATTGGGGGGTAGGGCTTTTTTACAGGGAGAGCTTGTACTAGTCTTGGGGCCTGGGGATTTTTTTTTTTTTTTTTTAAGTGGGGGAATCTTTCTTCCCTTCCTTTCCTCTCGGAATTGAGCTTTCCTTGTTTAAAAACCAAAGCCCATAAAACCTTGCCCTCTTTTCTGAGGGGGGGAAAAACCCCAAAACAACAACAACAACAAAAACCCAAAGGACAAACAAGTCAAAGCACGCCAGAGCAAGGTGGTGGGGATCGCTCCTGGCTAGGCAGTGGCCAGCCGATCAGTCTCCGCAATTGTTCCTGCGTTTTACAACCCACCAGAGCCGAGACTGCATGCCTACTTACCTAAGGTAGAACTAGTATTAAAACAGCGGCCATAAAACCAGATGCCCTAACAGGCTTTCCAGATCCCCTGTTTTTGTGTGCCTGTGTGTTAGTAAAAGCCAGGATTGCAGGCGGTGGAGCCCCCCAGGCTGCAATCCCAGGTGGGATTGCAAAAGGAAACTCACGCAATTCAAGTGGAGCCACAAGTCGCTCTCCTGGCTTGCATTGCGTGAGTTTCCTTTCGCAATCCCACCTCGTGCGGGGGGGGCAATTTCAGTGCTTGCCCTAGGCGCCGTTTTCCCTAGTTACGCCTCTGGGTTACTATCTTTAAAGCCCTGAATGAATTAGGTCCGGGTTACCTTAGAGACCGCCTTCTTCTGCACATTAAGGTAATCAGAGGAGGTCATCTCCAGTTACCACCAGTATGTCTGGTGGCAACTCAGAGGCAGGCCTTCTCTGTAGCTGTTCCTGGGCTGTGGAATGCACTCCCAGCAGAAATCTGTAGCTTGAGTTCATTGATGGCCTTCAGGAGAGCCCTTAAAACCTATCTGGCCTGGCCTTCCAGGGTTTTTCAACTGGTTTAAATGTTAATGGTTTTAAACTGTTTTAAAAAATTTTTTAATGATTGCTTTTAAAGGACTGATTTGCTAGTTTTATTTTTGCTGCTGTGCACTGCCCAGAGCCGTTTGGATGCAGCGGTATATAAATGTAATCAGTCAATCAATCGATCAATTAAAAACTGTATTTGGGGATAATTTTCAATTTTTGAAAGCTGCTTGGAAATTAAGTGTAAGAAATGATGAAAGGAAAATGACAGGAAAACTCAAATTATTAACATGCATATATGTACCACCTTCATGAAGTGTAACCAATAGGCATATGATCCTGATCTTAGAACATCCATTGAAATTTTGCCACTGTGACACAAGTAGCATGCAGCATACACAATACGTATTTTAATATTAGGACATTATTAATACTTACTATGAATAATCAATATTCTAAATAGAAAAGGTGAACAGATTCTCCTGAGGAACACATCTTTTCAGGTGGCACAAAGTGCTTCAAAGGGAAGGGGAGACTGGCTAAAATCTCCCACACTGGTGCTAAAGCCCACGCTGCTTTGCTTTGGAATGAAGCAAATGCATGTGTGCTTCCTTTGCTGCATGAGCACTTTGCAAGTCAGAATTTCAGCCAATGTAATTAGCCTAATGTTGAATGCAACTTTCTACTAGGAGATGGTACACATAAAGCTGATCCCAATTCTTCCAGGAGCAGAGGACTGTATCATATGTCTTCTCTGCATGTGTTGATCAGCTTGTAGACCAAGGCTATACAGTGCTTTCTTTGCTGCTCAGCTTTTGACCCCTGTATGGCTCTGTCCCAAATCTCTGCCTATGAATAAATAATTTTCTATTAATTAAAATTCACAATGGAAAATAGTGTAATAACTGTATATAATCCAACAGCAGACTTTCAGGACTTTTCCTTTCAAGGCTCATGCAGGATGACAAATTGCTGATGGGAGAACATATGGAAGTGTAAACACAAGTGCTAATAAATCACATAAAAAGCACTGAGCAATCAGACATTATAGAGACAGCTCAAACCAGCTAGCTGTGCCTAAGGCTTAGTCATAGCACATAGTGCACTACAAGTGGTGCATGAAAACGATAAAGGGAAATAGATTAAAAACCACAGGACTTTAGATTTTTTTTTTTTTTTAAAGAATAAGATGCTCCTAGCTCAGCTTCTACCAAGGTCAGTGAAAGATGATAGCAAAATCAGGCCTATCCCACCACAGCACTTTCTTTTTTCCCTTTCAAAGGTAGGAATGCACTAGCAACCCGTACACAATAATAATAAGCTCCTTCTCAATATATAAAAACAAATGGGCAACCTCAATATTTCTTTTTTAGGTGGTGGTTGGGGGTATATTTTCTTCCTTGCAAAGGAAAAAATGATGTCCCTCTCCTTCCACACAACTGTGTCTTGCTTCTTTCTCCCACATCCTTCATTCTCTACCCCTGCTAACTGGGCAAAGAGGCACCTTTTACCATGGTGATTCTCTTTATTTAGCAGGGGGAGAGTAACTGGCCCTATCCACCCCCAGCACCTCCCTGCTGCCCCTTCCCACAGTCGTCGGCAAAAGGCTTCAAAAAACCTTTTGCGCATGCGCATGTCACACGCGCACATCACGCATGCATGTCACGTCTCTGCAACGTGTGCACGCACGTGACACAGAGACGTGACGTGCGCACGCAACATGCGCACGCGCAAAAGGCTTTTTGAAGCCTTTTGCCAACAACGGGGGGAAGGGGCAGCAGGGAGGTATCCTGCCGCCCCAAAAGCTTTTTGAAACAAACGTGCCAGCAGGGGAAACGTGGCGGGGGGTAAGTACACCCTCCCCTGACGTTAAAGAGCCCCCCACACCAGTGCCAGACCACAGCTCCGCGGTTCCATGCACATCCCTAGTCGTAAATCTGTTAGCTCGGCTAACCGAACAGGATTTACAATCCCCTTCAGCACTCCCCCTGTGAGATAACAGAAAGCAGCAGCGAAACTGCCAGAAGGAAAAGAAAAGAAAAGGCTCACAAAGAAAATAGTAAATGAATTAAGTCCCATGAACTGAACTAGGTACCCCCCTCTAACAATAACTGAGTAATAAGTGAAAAGAAAACACAAAGCAAGGAATAAAACGAGCAAAGAACACCAGAACAAGGAATTAACGGAACAAAGCAGGAAAGCATAAACAAAGCAAACTGGAACTCAGAAAAGTCTGGAATTTAAATAGCCCACTGTCTGCTGCCAGTGAAAGTTGCAAACAGCATCTGAGCAATTGAGAGACTGCTAAATATATATGACTCAAGAGAACCAGCAGCCAATCAGGCTTCCCTGAGTCAGCACTTCAGCTTCCTCTCTTGTGATCTCCTGCACCTGTGTGACTGCCACTGAGCTTGCCTCTTGAGACGCCTTCTCAAGACAGATGAAATCCCAGGCTCCTCCTCATCAGAAATCATGTCTGGCAGCTGTTGCAAATCCTCAGCTTCAGAGTCTGGTCTCCTTGCCAAATCCTGTTGCTGTGCCTCTGAGCCCTCACTAGCAGGCGAGTCCTCCTGCTCTGACTCTTCTGAGTCAGAAGTCTGAGACATGACACCAACACACACCATTTGGGCATCCCTATGTGTCTCTTCAGCTGTAGCAAATTTGGTTCAAATTGGTTAGGCAGTTCACAGGTTAGCATACTTGCACCTCAAAAGTGTATGCATCTGCCATCTTGGATCGGGGTGGATGACATCATCACAAACTACACCATTGAATGTCCCTACAACTGTACCGGATTTGGTTCATATTGGCTCAGGTGTTGCAATGTTGATGGGGGGGGGGGACATGGACAGACACACACACAGAGAATGCCAGGTGATCTCATAAGCCTTCTGGAAAGTAGGCTAAAAATGCAAATTCCCTAAGTCTACATATTTTGTACAACTTAATGTTTGGATTTTCTGGTTACAGAATTAGCTTATGAGAGACTGTTGTATCCTTTTCAGTAATCTTTTGAAGTTTGTTTCAACATTTATACCCCTTTATACCAAGGGGTTAGGTTTAGGGGGATCCCAAGGGGGATCTTATAGAGAGTGTTGGGGAAGAGTATTGAAGTTTCGGATTCGGGAGTTTCAGATTGAAACAAGTCAAGAGGAAGAGAAAGGAGAAGGAGAAAACTGAGTTGTTGCTGAATAACCTGTAGTTAGATCTACTTAAGATTTCCTTGTGTGTATGGGGGAAGTAGCTTTAAAACATTTGGTGATGAGATGTTAAACCAGCTAAGCGTGTGAGCCTGCAAAGCTTGTGAATGTTCCTGCAACCTCATTTCCTTTCATTACAGGGCCTACATTCCTAAACTGCTTTTTTCTGTCACTGCTGCTGATTTCTGTCACTGCTGCTGATTGTTTCTCCAGCTTTCCTGACCAGCACAACCCCTAAAGATACTTTTTCCTTATCAACCCTATAGATTACTGGATGTCCACTGCAACATGGCTCAGATCCCACCTTTTTTCTTGTCCACTCAGAAGAACCTGCTCTTCCCTGGAAACAATGGAGGTCATATTTCTGCAAATACAGTTTCAATTCTTTAGGGTAAAAATGGGGAGTTAGATGGCAAAAAGAGAGTAATTTGGCTAGCATTCTGAATGAGAGTCTTGGTTAGAGGCTTGCAATCATTTGGCTAAAGTCCTGAATAAGAGCCTACTTAGAGACGGCAATAAAAAGTGCCTGGAGAGTGAGGAACGGAGCAGGAAGATGCAGCAAGACAGCTTAAGGAAAGATGAGGTGTTAGTATTACCTAACTTTCTTAGGCACATTGGTTGTGTGATGGCCGGGCAAAGGTGCCTCCTCTGAGGTGCCTCCTCAAATGTGCCTCCAATGGCTGGGCAAAGGTGCCTCCTCTTTGCTCCTCCAGGCAATGGTGCCTCTTCGTCCCATGTAGGATGAAGCAGGGATGAAGAGCAAGGGACAGCATCCACAGCTTGCAGTGTGTGAGAGTCCATAGGATTGGGCATCCAAACAGAATCTGAGGCCAAGTTGCTGGTTTAGAGTATTAATAGTTGCAAATGTGGCCTGGGGCAACTATTGACTGGCTTTCCCACCCTGGAGGATTAGGACTTTCTGTGCAAAACAACAGGGTCCATTGCTAGATGGACTTAGTTGCTTTAGGACACTTTCTGGACAAAGGCAAGAGCAAGCTATGCAAATGTGGCTGTGTGAGAACAATAAAGCAATGTTTGCTTACAATCAAAAGACTGTGGTGTCCCCAGGTGCAAAGATGCACACCTTTTATTTGTTTATGAGTGTCCTCCTTTAGCTTCACTAGCTAGTTCATCAATATTAATGGGGTGAGAAATGGCCATTTCTACGCTCCTACTGAGGAGCATTCCAATGGTTATCTCAGAGCGGAAGTGTCTCCTCCCTTAACAATTGGCTTTTGATGGAGTTCTATTCAGCTAGCTTTCCTCCCTAGGGAGGGGAGGCTGCATCCTGTTTTGGTTTGTTGACTCTAACCTGAAGGCATGCTACCAGCCTCAGCTTGTGCTTAATGACCAGCTCATGTCAACCCTCAAGGTGAAAAATGCATGAGGACTGTGCTGTTAGTACATCTAGAGGCATGTTCCTTGTGCTACTCCAAAACATGGCTTTTTGGCAACAGAGTAGTCAAGAAGAAAAGGGAGGGAAAGGAGGAGGAGAAAAATGGAGTTGTTGCTGAATAAATCTTTAGTTAAATCTACTTAAGATCTCCTTGTGTATATGAGGAAAGCGGCTATAAAGCAGAGTTAAGGAATTTGTGGCCCACAAGGTAGGGATGTGCATTAACCAGCGATTCGCCAGTCTGGCAGTGGCGGGGTTACCTTTGAGGAATGGGGATGGTGCTCCTCCCACCCTGCTGGTGTTGTGAAAATCATTGGCACGGGGAGGCAGTGTACCTCCCTTGCCGCCCCGGTCAATGTTGGACTGGAAGTGGATGGTGCGCGTGCACATGCATGATGTGCAAACATGCATCGGCCACTTCCGACACTGACCAGGGCAGCAAGAAGGTATGCTGTCACCCTGTGCCAGCAGTTTTAATGGCTAGGGAACACGTGGCAGGGGGATGAGCACCCTCCCCACTCCTTAATGGTAACCCCCCGCCACCAAACCTGCCTGGACCCAGTCCATGCACATCCCTACCACCAGGCTTAATAAAGTCATGTAGTGTAGCTAGCCAGGTACTTAATGGTACTCTGTTTCTGCAGGCACATAACAAACATGTTATTTAAAATGTGCTAAATGTATTAAATAAAAAGGGAGGCTTATCAAGTCTGTGGCGAGCTGCCATACAAGGCTAATGTGCTACGTTCACCTCTGTAGACCACAAACTGATCTATTTCCAAAGAAAGCATAATGAAGTCAACAGGCCAGAATAAAGGCCAAACTCAACATTACATGGCCAATATGGCAGTCAGCCTCCTAACATGTTGGTTTCTGTATGAAAAGCAGCCATTTGCAGGCTATTACTGTTTCCTGGAGGACAGGTGCTATAAAAATGTGGTAGTGATGGCTGAAGTTGGCTTGCAGTGCAAAATGCAGCTGATTTGACCCTGATATAAGTATTATGACATGAAAATACAGTTCTATCTAATGTTACAAAAGAGATTGTTATTGATTATAGAGGGGAAATATTGTGGGGATTGTGGTGTATTGAACACTTTATGCACTAGGTTCCTTAGCTGGTTGTGGGCTTCTATATTAGAACATAAGCTGTAACTTGGCAGTTTAGCAGAGAGCTACAGGCCTGCTGGTTGTAAGTCTTTGTTCTGTTTGTTCTTGTTTGATCCCCAAATAAAATTTGTTGAGTCCTAATATAGCACTGGTGCACAGCCTATTCATAACAGGAATGTCAACTGTTGTCATGAGAATTCTAGCCCTCTAACATTAGTGAAGTCTGGATTTTGTCCCTAGTTTCCCAGATACCTTCGGAACCACTTTTGGAAAATGCTAGGAAATGCATCCCCCCCCCCCCAAAAAAAAACTACTGTAAGGTCCACAGCAGACAGGCAGGTATATGAGACTGAGGGTCTGTGGATTGTCCTTAGGATTCTGGGGATTTAGATATATCTATATATGACCATTTCTCTATTTTTCAGGTAGATAAATATAACAGGAAAAGCAAATATCTTACAAATACATTTCAAATTTGCTTTGGGAACTTTTTTTGATTAGCAATGAAAATATTCATCGTATTTGTATTTGTCGTATTCTCTTCATAGTGAAGGTATCAACCAACATTCTAGTGAATCTCGGAGCAGACACTACACATTGTCTAATTTGTTTTAGCAGTTTTGTTTGGCTCTAACTAATACCAAAAATCCTTTGAACATTTAAGTGTACAGCCGGAGCAATGGTGGCAATGCAAAGGCAAAATGTTTTCAAACAGAGTAGAAAAATGTGGACTAACTGACAACATGTTATTGAGGCAAAAAAGCATTATTATTTTTCTGAAAAGACAGCTAAATGAGATCTTGAACAAAGAGAAGATGAAAGGTATATGAGAATGAATAGTTAAATGGAGGACAGGAAACAAAATGTGTGGTATAAATATATGGAGAGACATGATGTGCTAAATGGGCATTCTCTACTGCAACACGTTTTCGATACTCGTGTAAAAATATAATCATTATATTCACAGAAGCCTTAGCAATGTTTTCTCATTTCAATGGAGCTATCTGTCTTACCTGTCATTATTTCAGCTCTAATATATGTAAAATTATTGTTTGCCCTTTGTATGTTTTGTTTTCAAAAGAGGCATGGGAAACATTTTCTTTTTAGCACTGAAGAGTTAGCAAACATTTATTTATGAACAAGGGGGAAGTGGAAACTGTAAGAAGTGGAGATTACAGAAAATAATTTCTAAAGAAATAAGTAAACTTATTTCATTAGGGCCCTTTTTATGAGCTAATTTGCATGTTACAGAAGTTCTGAACCTACTTCATAAATTTTTGTAGCAAACACACTGTGGGGATATGCACACGGCCATGCTTGCAGTCGGTGGGGTGGAGGAGGCAGGGAGGCATGACCCAGAAGATCGTGTGCAGCCCCTGTGGTGCGCAACCTGCATGCCCACATGACCTGGGCTTCTGGAAGCAGCTCAGATGACTCTCTGTGCTGCTCCCAGCAGCCCAGGGAAACAGAGGCCGGGACTCATTATCCACATCCCACAAGGCACTGCACAACAATCATGGAGTCTTGGAGGATTCCCCCATCAGTTGAGTGTCCTAGACGCCCGTCTCTGTGTCTCCTCGGCTCCATGGAGCCGAGGAAACACACAAACCCAGCAGCCAGGTTAAGGGAACGCTTGCTCCCTTAACTCAGCTAAGAGCTGGACTCAGGAGCAGGGTTAGGCTGGGCAGGAGTGCTGGGGTCCATGCGGATCCCTGTGCTCCACATGAGCAGCCTAGCCCTAGGCTTCTCCACACTTGCAGCCTAGCCTAGGCTGCCCAAGCCTGGGCTAGGCTGATCGTGAGAACAGCCTATGAGGCTATTCAAACAGGCAGCCAAGCTCAGGCTGGGATTGATCTCAATCACCACTGGGATTGATCTCAATCCTGATACTGCCTCAGCCCCAAGCCCAGGAATTTACCGCGGTCTTTAACCTGGGTTTATGTTAAGAGTGTGCCCTTAACCCCACGTTCGGGGCCATGTGTGAGCACCAGGTGGAGGGAGGATCCTTCAGTGCCCTGCGCTCCTGTCCTGGTGCATTGAGTACAGATCATGAGTGGTGCATGGTCATACCAATCATGTGCTAGGTGAGTAGCAGAGCCAAGAGAGCAAAATCACTCATCTCTGTCAGCCCTCCTCCCCAACTGTTCATTTGGTCATGTGCATGACCTCTCTGTGTTACTGTTAAATAAATACCCCTGCTAACTTGGCAAAGAGGCACCTTTTAATGTGGTGATTCTCTTTATTCAGCAGGGGGAGAGTAATTGGCCCTATCCACCCCCCAAGACAGTACCTCCACTGACTGTTGCTGGTGTCTGTTTTATGTTTCTTTTTAGATTGTGAGCCCTTTGAGGACAGGGATCCACCTTGTTTATTTATTATTTATCTCTGTGTAAACTGCCCTGAGCCATTTTTGGAAGGGCAATATAGAAATCAAATGAATGAATGAATGAATGAATGAAAATACAGTGACCATCATCCGAGTTCCACTATGTGGAAGTTGTGTTCCAGACTGTGCTAACATAATACTGCTGCACACTAGCTTAAGAACATCGTGCAAGGATGTTTTGCCAAAGAAAGAAATGTCTTTTTGAGACTAGTCCATGTGCTAGCAGAAGATATCGAGTTGCACAACACCCATTCGAAACGCCAAGCAGTGCTGAACCATTTTCAGTTGGAGAGAATTCTTTAAAATAGAGCACTTTAACAATGGAATGAATTAGTTTGGGGCAGTGGGCTCTCGCTTGCTGGAGATCTTCAAGCACAGCCTAGACAGCCATCTGTTGGAAATGCTCTAGCTCTGGGTTTCCTGCATTGAACAGGGGGTTGGCCCAAATAGGGGTGTGTCCGAACCGGTCCGGCGGCCATTCTATAGAATGGCCGAACTGCCGGACCGGTTCTGCCCTGGTTGGTCCGGGTCCGGGTGGGGGGGTATTGCTTTTAGGGCGGGGAGGGCTTGTTTACCCCTCCCGCGCCTCTTTGCCCCCGCCAGTGGCCGTAATCTACTGTAAAATTGGGGCGCTGGAAACCAGCCGCCGCCGCTTCCGCCGCCCCCCCCCCCCCCGCGAGCAGATTAGAGAAAAAAAGGCTACTGCCTACAAGGAAAGGCTACTGCCGCCCCGCCACCCGCCACCCCCCCACGAGTGCTCACCAAGTTAGAAGAACTTAGAGAGGAGCTCGCGAACAGAGCTCCTCTCTTATTGAAGCCTCCGGCCCAACCGGGGCCTTCGGCGCGTGCGCACGCACGCTAGAGCTCTTTATCCTATAGAGCTTTTGCCGGAGGCCCGGTCTACCCAGCTTCTTCCCGGCGGGTAGACCGGGCCTCCGGCAAAAGCTCTATAGGATAAAGAGCTCTAGCGCGCGTGCGCACGCGCCCAAGGCCCCGGTTGGGCCGGAGGCTTCGATAAGAGAGGAGCTCTGTTCGTGAGCTCCTCTCTAAGTTCTTCTAACTTGGTGAGCACTCGTGGGGGGGTGGCGGGTGGCGGATGGCGGGTGGGGGGGCGGCAGGGCAGCAGTAGCCTTTCCTTGTAGGCAGTAGCCTTTTTTTCTCTAATCTGCTCGCGGGGGGGGCGGCGGAAGCGGCGGCGGCTGGGGCGGCTGGTTTCCAGCGCCCCAATTTTACAGTAGATTACGGCCACTGGCGGGGGCAAAGAGGCGCGGGAGGGGTAAACAAGCCCTCCCCGCCCTAAAAGATAGGCTCCCCTTTGGTGCTGGTCCGGACTGCTCCGGACCATGCACATCACTAGGCCCAAATAGCCTACAAGGTGTCTTCCAACTCTGTGATTCTATGGAATGATAAGTGTGACAAAGGTAGGAGGAAGAAGTGGAATAAGCTGATTTTCACACAAATGTTATTTGCATGATCTTTAGTACTTTCTGTACATCAACCCCTGTGCCACCCCAATGCCTCTCCTGAAGCCAAAAGATGCTTCATTGTGGGGTGGGGTCGGGTGAAGCAAGGGGGCTGCGGGGTGGGGGAATTGCCAAATACCTTCCGGAGCATCTACCCTCCATATAAGCCCTTCAGGAGCAGAGAGGGCTGCTGTGAGAAGGAGACAGTCCCACTGCACAAGCAGACTTCCACTCATGCAACTCTGGATCCAACCCAATGAAAATCTATGTTGTGGGACTTTACAAACAGCTAATGCTAAACATTGCAAGCAAAATGAAACATATTAGCTAAAAGTAAAACTCCTTGTTTTTTCCACCTCAGAGGGGCGTTACTTTCTCTGCCTCTGAGAGGCATTTAGGAAACTTCTATTCAAAACATAATTTAAGATAGCAAAATTAATTGCATACATGTAAATGCAAGGTCACTGCAGCTTGGATCTTCCTCATTACTACTAATTGATGAAATAGATGAATTGTTCAGTAACAGCTGTAAACAATTACAGTACATCGCATGGATCTTACACAATTTAAAGAAAAGCAGTTATCGGACCAAACTGTCTTCACCAAAATTTCTCTCTCATTTCTTAAGTTCTCCATTTGCTTTTCTTGATCATCCCATTCTTCTCCACTTCAATTGGTGCATTAAACCTCTGCTGAAACAAGACTTTTAAAAGTGAAGACTTAATACTTCATACATATGGTATATGTATACATATGGTAGCACAAGGCTTAACAAATTCCAGGCACCAGGGAGCCATGGCCCCTAGAGATTTAGCTGTGGTGCCTAGAATAGGAAATTCAGCAGTAGAGTTATGTAATACAATCATTATTTGCCCCAGGCAGCCCTGTTTCTGTTCTACTTGTAAAAGGGAAAAGTGAAGCCCATTTACCCTCCCCCTCCACAGTGCCCATCACCAAGTCCAGGTAATTTTGTTAAGTCTCCATTGTCTATGTTTGTGTTGGCTTCTAGATTTGAAGAACAATTGTCAAGGCCTTCAGTAGCCAAGCAAATCATACTGATCATGTTTGGATACACAACATGCTCAGAGGAGATACAACAGGTGTGCAGAAGAACGAAAGAGCTTACTTTGAAAATAACACCCTTGGATTTAAATGTGGTGTACTTGACGGCATGTCACTTCTCTAAGATTTTCTGAATGTAGCTATCTTTTCCCATGTTTTTTATGTTTATCTATATCTATAGCGCAATAGGTAGGCACACATGCACACACATATACAGGCATTGTTCCAACGATGGTTGCACCTATCTAAAGTGTCATACTACTGTAATTTAATGGCATATGATATACTGTACTTTGGATTGTTCCACAACAGTGAGAGGCCGGCTTCTAGAAGCAGAAGTCAACTTCCATTCTGACACCTCCTTCCTGATCCACCTACTCCCTCCACTTATTGCCAAATGTCAAAAATCAATAATAGAGCAGTCTAAGTCATGAGTAACACATTCTTTTTAATGCAATTAATATTACAATAACTGCTCCTTTCAACCTTTTCCTTTGCTAAGATGAAGCCCATTTATGCTTCTGAGGGATGGCGGCCTTAATTATGATCTTGTCTTTTCTATTGTCTGAGACACATGACTAAGTGGCTTATTAAGGCAATTAAATATGGCTCTGCTCTAACTAATCTCTTGCCAAGCACAATATCCTATTAGGCATCTCAAAAGAGGAAAAAAAGAAGGTTATCTTGGAAACCTTACAATAATGGCTGAGAAGCTTGGTAATTAATTATCATTGATCATTCAGGCTCCTTGAGACGTACCACCTCTACTCCTTTCTCCTCTTCTTCCACGTGAAAGGGAATAGTTAAAACAAGAACAGTGCCTGCACGACACAGATGAGGACAGCAATTCAATGCACTTCCTTCGGAAATCATTTTTGTCACACTGCTTTACACAGTTTGTATATAAACATTACAGCCAAGTTCTGTCTATGAAAGCACTACCTCCAGCCCCTTACCCCACTCCTGACCACTTTGACCAACAATTTCTCATGGAAACCTAGGCTAATGAAGTACTGTGCAAATGTGTTGCACTAGGTCAAGGATGTTGAGCTAGCTAGCCAGATACACTAAGCTGGGATGTGCACAGAACTGGCAAGGGTGGTTCAAAGGCAGTGGGGCATACCTTTAAGGGCAAGGGAGGGCGCCCTTATCCCTTCTGCCACATTTCTCCCACCAGCACTTCATTGAATAAGTCCCCATCAGGGCGGCAGCATACTTACCTGCCACCCCAGTGTCCTCCTCAGTTGGAAGTTAAAGGAAGCACCCAGCATGTGTGCATATGTTGAGTACCCTCCCCCGCCCTTAAAGGTATGCCTCCCACCTTCGAACCGGCGGAACCGCCAGTCGATCGAACCATAAAGTGCCTCCGAACCAGTTCCGTGCACATCTCTAATGCTAAGGCTGTAGTTTGCCCATAGTCCTTGCAGAGAACTTCCACCTGGGACGTCATGCAGCTATGCAATCAGTTTGCACTTAGTACATTTTGCAAGCATTTTGCTGTGGAGAAAGGTGAACTCCTCAGTGTTGCCTTGGCCAAACCTGGAAATGATCCAATTTCTTCCTCTCAAAACTGGGGGGGGGAGCAGATAAATTGTTGATTCATTGAAAAGCTGCTTGAAATATGATCCTCTTCCATCCCACCAACTTCCCCATCAATCCCCTGCCCTTTATGTACCCATTATAGTAGTGTGAGAAGAAGTAGCACTGTGTGAGGGGAAGGGAGGGGTTTTTCCCTACTCCCTTCCCACTCTGATGCATTCTGAAGCAGCATGCCATGAGAAAAGCGGCAGCACTGCTGCACAAAGAATAAGGAGGTTTTTTTCCTCCCTCCCATTTTAATTTGATACACACACAAAATGCCAGAGCAAAAGGTGTGGTAACCCACGAGTTCTGGAGTCTTCCCAAGGGCTTCCACAAATTTCTCAGATGACCTGGTACTGGGGAGTAACATGTGATGACTACAGGATCATAGGAACATAGGAAGCTGCTATATACTGTCAGATCATAGGTCCATCTAGCTCAGTATTTGGTCCATCTAGCTCAATATTGTCTACCCAGACTGACAGGGAAGAAACTTGGACCCTTCTGCATTCAAGTATGCAGGTGCAGTTCCCAGAGTGGCCCCACCCCCTAAGGGTTCTTACAGTGTCCACATGTAGTCTCCCGTTCAAATTCATACCAGGGCATATCCTGCTTAACAATGGGGACAAGTCATGCTTGCTATCACAAGACCAGCTCTCCATCCCACAGACCATTCCTCTTCATATGCACAACTTTTTTTGAGGGTGGGGGCAAAGCCAGCAATTCAATAATCCCTGTCCTGGGAGCAGAGGTACACCTAGGTAATTTTGGAGGGCTGTCCCCCACTGCAAGTTAAGCATCATTTTTAACACACAGGTTCTTGAGGGCACAAACCACACCACCCAGGACAGACTGGGTGATTTGGGAACTTGGAGGCCCTGGACTTCAGTCCAGGGGTAAGAGCACCTCTACCTGGGAGTATGCTCCATTGAATTCAATGGGAACTGGCTCAATCTGATGGAGAGATAATTGCCCACTTCTGCCCTGCTTCCAAACTCCCATGAATGGCTATCACGAATGTGTTCCATTTTTGAGTTCCTCTGGGGGTCATGGTTGGCCACTGCTGGAAGTGCTGAACTAGATGGACCTTTGGTCTGATTCAGCATAGGCAGTTACCAAGCACTTCCAAGAGCAAACCTGGCTGCTTCAGCAGTAAGTCAAGGAGAGGCCTTTCGCTAAGTCCCCCCTGCTTTCTCTTTCTTTAATGGGATAAAACCAAGTTGTGTATGAAACAAGCTGGACTTTCCTTCACTGCCAGTGTTTCTTGCTGGGATCATAATCATGTCAGATGTACAGCAGTTTCACTCAATATGCCTCTGTTGAGATACTCGACATGTTAGAGTTCTGTCAGTACCATTCATGAGGCAGAATGGCACTGTTAGCCTGAGCATCAATTTGTTCCAGATATTGCTTGCTTAAACAGCCAACAGTAACCACATATTGTTCATTTTAAGGGAGCAGAAGTGTCAGCTGAGTAGAAAAAGGATAATATGATTTCCAGCCAAGCTACAGAGGAACAAGCCTGTGCCCTTGTCTTCATCTGTAGCATTATCTGAAAGTGGCAATAGCAGTTCTGTGGACAGATTGCTGCTGTTTCAAATTGTCTAGTCCTGTTGTGTGGAGTGCAAGGGTGCGACAGTTAAAAATACTCTGGCCCCCTTTCTCTGCTGCCACTCACTACTGATGAGAAAAACTACTGCAGAAACAGCATGAAGATTGTTCTTAAAAGGACCTCACTAGCTATCAAGCCTGTTTTGAGAAACATAAAGATCGTTTTCATGACTGAAAACTGAAAATGTCAGGGGTGGGGAGGGCTTGAAGGGAGGCAGGTTCCTACCTGTCTCACCGCACATGATCAAAGTTTTTCAGGCAGCTCTGCCCCTCATGCAGCACATGATAAACTGGTAAAAAGGAAGCTGAAGGGGCAAGTCAGAAGGGTCAAATCACTCCAGAAAGCATGGAACTTATTCAAAACCACAATAATAGAAGCTCAGTTGGAATATATACCATAAAGGAGGAAAGCTACCACTAAGTTCAGGATGACACCAGCATGGCTAACAAGTATAGTCAGGGAAGCTATAAAAGGGAAGAAGACTTCCTTCATAAAATAGAAGCACTGCCCAAATGAAGAGAACAACCAGTTGTTCTAGTAAGAACTAATCAGCCTACTTTCCTTTCACTGTGTCTACAACTGGACTAAATTTGGTTCAAATCGAGGTCCACAAGTTAGATCTCTTGCACCTCAAACGTTCATGAGTCTGACATCTTGGATCAGGGTGGATGACATTATTACAAACGACACCATTGAGGTGTCCCTGTGTGTCACTCACTACAACTGTACCAAATTTGGTTCAAATTGGTTAGACAGTCCTCAAGTTAGTGTACTTGCACCCCAAAAGTTCACATGTCCACTGTCTTGGATCAGAGCTGATGACATCATCACAAACTACACCATTGGGGCATCCCTATATGTCTATACAGCTGTAGCAAATTTGGTTCAAATTGGTTAAGCGGTTCACAAGTTAGCCCACTTGCACCTCCAAAGTTTACACGCCTATCATCTTGAAATGGTGTGGATGACATCATCACAAACTATGCCATTGAAGTATCCCTGTCTGTTACTCACTACAACTGTACCCAATTTGGTTCAAATAGGTCCGACAGTCCACAAATTAGCCAGCTGGCACCTCAGACATTCACATGACCACCATCTTGGATTGCGGTGGATGACATCATCACAAACTACGCTGTTGAGGTGTCCCTATGTGTCCCTACAGCTGCAGCAATTTTGGTTCAAATCGATAAAGCGGTTCACAAGTTAGCCCACTTGTTCCTCAAAAGTTTGCACATCCACCAATTTGAATTGGTGTATATGACATCATCACAAACTATGCCATTGAGGCGCCCTTGTGTGTCACTCACTGCAACTGTACCCAATTTGGTTCAAATTGATTAGGCAGTCTACAAATTAGCTCACTTGTGCCTCAGATGTTCACACAGCTGCCATTATGAATTTGAGTAGATGACATCATCACACACCATGCTATTTGGGCATCTCTATGTGTCCCTACAGCTGTATCAAATTTGGTTCAAATCGGTTAGGCGGTTCACAAGTTAGCGCACTTGCACCTCAAAAGTTTATGCATCCACCATCTTGGATCAGGGTGGATGAAATCATCACAAACTACGCCGTTGAGGTATCCCATGCGTCCCTACAACTGTACTCAGTTTGGTTCATATTAGTCCAGGCATTGCAAAGTTGATGGGGGAGCACACAGATACACATACAGAATGCCGGGTGATTGCATAAACCTACTGGAAAGCAGGCTAAAAAGGAACATAAACTCCGGCAAAAGAAATGCAAGGAGACAATAAGGAATGCAAAAAGAGAGTTTGAGGAACATATAGCTAGAAGTGTCAAGTGGAATAACAACTTCTTTAGATATATCAGCAGCAGAAAACCTACCAGGGAGGTGATTTGGCCCCTTAGGTGAGGAGAGCATGAAAGGGATTATTAAGGAGCATAAGGAGATTGCAGAGAAAGAGAAAGAGTTCTTTGATCCTGTCTTTACAGCAGAGAATACTGACCAATATACCCTCTCCAGAACTGAGCTGCTCAGGCTTGGAGGCTGAAGAACTGGGCTAATTGGAGGTGACGAGGGAAGATGTTCTAAACTGTCTTGAAAAACTAAAAGTGAACAAATCACCAGGGCCAGATGGAATACACCCAGAGTTCTGAAGGAACACAAATGTGAAATTGCTAATCTCCCAACAAAAACATGTGACTTGTCCCTAAAATCAGGCTCTGTACCAGAGGACTGGAAAATAGCTAATGTAACCCCGATTTTCAAGAAGGGATCCAGGAAATTACAGGCCAGTTCTCTTAACTTCTGTGCCAGGCAAATTGATGAAAAGCATTCTTAAAGACAAAATTGTTAAACACATAGAAGAATGGGCCTTGCTGAAGGAGAATCGGCATGCTTTTGCAAGGGTAAGTCTTGCTTCACTAACCTTTTGGAATTCTTTGAGAGTGTCAACACGCATGTGGACAAAGGTGATCTGGATGACATATTATACTTAGACTTCCAAAAAGCTTTTTCACAAAGTTCCCCACCAAAGGCTCTTGAGTAAACTTAGCAGTCATGGGATAAGGGGACAGGTTCATGTGTGGATTGGTAACTGGTTGAAAGACAGGAAACAGAGGGTAGGTATAAATGGACAGTTTTCACAATGGAGGGAAGTGAGAAGTCGGGTCCCCCAAGGATCTGTACTTGGACCAGTGCTCTTTAACATGTTCATAAATGATCTAGAAGTTGCGGTAAGCAGTGGTGGCCAAATTTGCAGATGACACTAAAATGTTAATGGAAGTGCCATGAGGTGATTGGTAAACTCCCCAAAATTGAGTTTGGGCTTTGTATGGAGAAATTAGATCAGAGTGGAGCAGTTCCACATCAGAAAAAATTTAATGCAAAATATTAGTTACAGGAAAATGACTGGCTGAGAAGAGATCTTCAAAAAGGGCAGGATGCCATCATGTCTCAAGGAGGCAGTGGTAAGACCATTATTTAAAAAGCCCTCCCTTGATTCCTCTAACCTGGACAACTATAGACTGGTCTCTAACCTGCCCTTTTGGGGCAAGGTGATAGAGCATGTGGTGGCGTCCCAGCTGCAGAGGGTCTTGGATGATACAGATTATCTGGACCCTTTTCAATTTGGCTTCCGCCCTGGATATGGGACTGAGACTGCCTTGGTTGCTCTAATGGATAACCTATGCTGGGAACTAGACAGGGGGAGTGCAT
Organism: Hemicordylus capensis; assembly: GCF_027244095.1. Classification (NCBI taxonomy): domain Eukaryota; kingdom Metazoa; phylum Chordata; class Lepidosauria; order Squamata; family Cordylidae; genus Hemicordylus; species Hemicordylus capensis. Next base: position 309,828,830 of record NC_069657.1, read on the forward strand.
CCCTGTTGGTTCTGCTGGACCTCTCGGCAGCTTTCGATACCATCGACCATGGTATCCTTCTGGGCCGCCTCTCGAGTATGGGAATCAGAGGTACTGCGTTGCAGTGGTTCTGGTCCTTTCTTGGGGGGGGAGGGTCCAGAAGGTGGTGCTGGGGGACTACTGCTTGGCTCCGTGGCCATTGGCCTGTGGGGTCCCGCAGGGTTTGGTCTTGTCCCCCATGCTGTTTAACATCTACATTAAGCCACTGGGAGAGGTCATCCAGGGACTTGGACTGAGTTGTCAGGAATATGCGGATGACACTCAGCTCTATCTCTCCTTGTCAACTGATCCTAGGGAGGTGGTGGATGTCCTGAATCGGGGGCTGGAGGCCGTGATGGGTTGGATGTGGGCTAATAAACTGAAATTGAATCCGGATAAGACGGAGGTACTGTTGGTCAGTAGGAGAGCCAATTGGGATGAGGAGATTTTACCGGTTCTGGTTGGGGTTGCACTCCCCTTGAAGGAGCAAGTACGCAGCTTGGGGGTACTACTGGACCCGGCTCTGCTTTTGGAAACTCAGGTGGAGGCGGTGGCCAGGGGTGCCTTTGCACGGCTTAGGCTACTGAGCCAGCTGCATCCCTTTCTTGAGAAGGCAGATCCAGCCACGGTTACCCATGCCTTAGTCATGTCACGGATGGATTACTGTAACGTGCTCTACGTGGGGCTGCCCTTGAAGAATATCTGGAAATTGCAGCTAGTGCAAAATGCAACAGCTAGGGTTTTATCTGGAGCTGCCCGGTGAGAAAACATCCCACCCATTCTGAAAGAGTTACTCTGGCTGCCAGTTCGTTTCTGGGTCTAATTCAAGGTGCTGGTTTTGACCTTTAAAGCCCTTAATGGTTTGGGCCCGGGGTACCTGAGGGACCACCTGCTCCCAAGGGTTGCTGCCCGCTTGACAAGGTCATCTGAGGGGGCTCTGCTCCGGGTTCCGACAATGAGGGAGGCTAGGTTGTCGTGCACTCAGGACAGGGCCTTCTCTGTTGCTGCCCCCAGACTCTGGAATGCTCTCCCGGTGGGTATCTGCTCCATAGTCTCCATCACAGTTTTTAGAAAGCATGTCAAATCATGGCTTTTTACCCAGGTTTTTATATGATTGTCTCCACTGCTACTTCTTGTACTTTGTACTGTTTTTATGCTTGTGTTTTAATTTTTTTTAAATCAGATTTGTTTTTATACTTTTTAGCTCAATATTTTAATGTGTCTTTTTTATAATCGTGTTTTTAAATTTAATTCTGAGCCTCCTTGGGATTTTTTTTAATGAAAGGCGGGATATAAATTTAACTATAAAATAAAAATAAAATCAGTGAAGGTTTTATTTGAAGGTAGGGGCTACAATCGAATAAGAGAGTCACTAAAAGCAATGTTATTACTAAAAATAAACTACAAGATTAACCATACAACTGCTAAGATGAAATTTAGCTTAATGTCTGAATTGAAGTAGCTTCTAGGCTGGCCAGAGAAAGGAGGCTCAGAGAAACGGGCTCTAGGATTTATCAGAGAAGAGACAGGGATAGAGGGAGCCCAGATTGGGGAGCAGCAGTTATCATGCGACTTCATTTCTTCCTTCAGTAGCGGGTCAACCCTTGTGGCTCAGGAGTGACCAAAGGACCTCTTTCGTCGGGGATGGACCAGAGAGCAACAAGTAGCAGTGAAGAAGCAAGAGAGTTAGGTAGCAGGGATGGATCCCAAGGGCATCTGTTTTTATGAAGCCAGCTCCAGGTGGTAGCAAGGAGGGCTGTGTGCAGACTGGATCTGGCAAGGGAGTCGATCTAGGGTCTGGAAGCAAGGATGGTCCACAGAGCAAAACACAGCTATACAAAAAGTTGTATGGCAAGTGTCTGCTGCAGCATCCAAGTAACGGGTGACTCCACAAGGTGGTAACTAAGTGGGTAGCACTGGAGACTAAGGGGAGTACCTTGGCTCAAGAATCCAGATGCAGATAAAGCCCAAAACTTCTCCTAAGGGGACATTCCAATTGACCTTCTTTCTTGACTAGGGTAGTTCCAGGCAATCTCAAAAGATCCCATTGTTTGTCTGTTGTGCTGAGCTACAGCACAATGAGATTCTATACACAATTGGTGTGTAGAGCCTAATATGGTTTTTCAGGGAGAGCGGGTCAAGCCCACTCTCCCCACAGACAATCAAGGAGGTAGCCCTGATTACCGGGGCTAGCATCAGGGGCTAGTCCTGAAACAATTACTGGCTCCATCATGGAGCTGGTTGAGGCTGTGGGGATTGAGGGCCACCTGGCCCCTGGAAGTCCCAGAATGCCACACCCTAGTGTGTGGGGCATTTCGGGGAGACCCCCAACACCAGGAGGCTTGTTTTAGCCTCTCAGTCAGGGGTTACCTCATGAGTCACCACAGCTTGGAGCTGCACCGTGGTGACTCATGATCACAGAAATGGGGTTAGCAGAGTACTTGTTCCACTAACATAATTTCAAGCGAGGGGTATTTAGGTGGGCTAGCCGCCACTGAGCCACCGGGCTCATCCACGAGCCCGGTGGTTCTCACGACCTCTCGAAAGCGGGATGGGCTCCCTTCGGCCACTTTCGAGCGGTCATGAGAACAGCCTCAATGTGTGAATAGGTTGATGCAAATGGAGTGATTGCACATGTAAGCATGAAAACTCAGTGCTTGATTCTGCAACATCTTATTGACAAATACTGTCCCCAGCCCAAGGGTGCCCTGTTTGTAGCATTCATGGGTTTTAAAGCAGTGTTTGATTCAATAGCTAGGGACAGACTATGGAGGAAATTTGAGGTCTCTTCCATAGACCTTTGCCTCTTGGCCCTTACATGTATGCTACATGATAACAACTGGCTTATGGTGCGATACAGTACGCGAGGCCATTTAATGCAGGGGATACCTGTTCAGCAGAGAGTTAGACAGGGTAGCATTTTGGCCCCTCTCCTCTTCATTTTTTATATACACTCATTGAGACACTCTCTATTAGAGACAGATTTTCACCCTCCAAAATTAGGCCAGCAACCAGTTCCAGCGCTGCTGTATGCAGATGACACAGCAATTCTCTCTTTTATGGAGATAGGCTTGCACAGAAATGTCAGGAGATATTTCCTGTCAGGCAGTGCAAGGTGCAAGTGCAATCAGTAAGACTACTAACAGGTGAACCTAGTCAGCAGAAATGTAACAAGGTCATGTGAGCCGGCTAAACATGATTGGTTAGTGCTAGTATATAACAGAGGCCCAAGCAAGTGTCACCTGTCCACAGTGGTCCACACTGGTCCACTATGGTCCACCCGGCTCCAATCTGCTGCTGTAATCTATGTGTCTACTTTGAATGTATATATGTGTATCTGGACCAACTGAGGACTGTATATCATGTGAGTGCTATTTAACTCAATACATGCTACCTGTGATTTTACTCTTGTCTCTGAGTGTTCTTACTACAACCAAGTTGGGGGTTAGCAACCTATGCTCTGCTACGACGGCGCTGCACCAACAAGAACCCTTCAAAAATTTGTTACACACTGCCGAGAGGAAGAACTAGAAATTAACTATCTGAAGACCAAAATTATTGTGTTCAAGAAGAAATTATAAAAAATGGCACTGGAATGACCATGGCGGACTTAAAAGCTGTCCGAGATAGGAGTGCAGTGATCCATAGAGTGACCAAGAGTTGGACACGACTGAATGGAGAGAGAGAGAGAGAGAGAAGAAATTTATGCAGCAAAGTGGCAAATTGATGGTCAAGATGCAGAACAAGTCAAGCTCTATAAGTATTTAGGTATGGTTTTCCAATTTAATGGTTATTGGAGAGCACATCTACTCCATGTTATACATTCTTTTTTGGGATGGGAGGTGGTTACATTCCCGCTGTAATTCAAGTTTTCAAAGTGAAAATTTTAGCCCAACTACTATATGGAGCCCAGTTAAGCAATTATAAGGATTTCCGCCCCCCTAGAGTTGGTACAAACCAAATTTATTGGAACAATCCTTGAGGTGCCAAGAGGGACACCTAATGCAGCGTTAAGGCTAGAACTGGGTTTAGTACCAATTGAAGCACATGTCTGTGTTTGTTTGTTTGTTTGTTTAAAATATTTCTGTACTGCCCAAAACTTGTGTCTCTGGGCAGTTTACAATTTAAATAATTTAAAACATTAAATCAATCAACAAAATCATATAAAAGATGAAAAACATTTAAAGCCCATTATTAAGATTATTTAAAACTATAAATCTAATTAAAAGCCTGGGTGAAAAAATGTGTCTTCACATTTGCAAAGATCTCTTTGCACATATTATTTGAAATTAAATCTTGGTCAAGCAGGCCTTGCACCTCTGGTCCTGAAGGACATCTTTGCATCTGCATGGAAAGAGGGAGTTGAAAGGAAATTAGAAAGTTATGGGCTAAGTATCCCCATGTTGGTCTCTTTAGGGATCTTAAAAGCCAAGGAGATAATTAGGCAGCAGATATGGGACATAGTGATTCAGGAAGACAGGGCCCGAGTCAGACATTTACATTTCTTAGGTAATGCAACTCACCCTCATAGTCCAGCTAAATATTTACATGAGCTGGTTCTTGCCAAATCGAGAAGGGCATTTGCCTTGGCACGCTTGAATGTGCTGCCCTCAGTTCTCTTAGAGGGTCACTATCTTGGTATTCCTTTTGCTCAGAGGTTATGTCTGTGTCATTCAGGTGTGGTTGAGACAATTGATCATATGTTCGGCTAGCACTTTTCTCTCCTATTTTGTCTAGATTCTCAGGTAAGCCATTGGCCTTTTGTGTGTGTCTCCTTTTGTCTGACAGAGATATTAATGTTTCTACCAAGGTGGCAAAATTTTGCCACATTGCAAGCTGTGTAAGGAAGCAATTGGTAAAATCATGAGTGTTGACTGTACTATATATTGTTATGTTGTAAATGGTGTTTGTAAGAAAGTACTGGCAGAATCATGGTTGCTGGAGGTTACTACTTATCTATTGTGTTGTGTTTTTTGTCTGGTCAATGACAGAAATAAAGATTTCATTCCATTCGAGAACTCTTTTCGGAAACACCTAGTAAACTAATCAGCGTTTTTAATGGGTACATCTCTGAATTCCTATCACCCCCTCCAGCCTTCTTGTGATAAGGAGGGGATGCGCATTTGCAAAGCTTTATCTGACTTCCCACTGAGGTAATTGGCTTTTAGCTCCTTTGATGCATATATGGGGGGGAGATAAACCAAAGGAGGGTCAATCATGCAGAGAGACCTTGAACAGAAAGTTAACTGTTGCAAATTAACTTTGGGAGTCTACTTAGATATCCCAGCATGGGGAAGGCAGATGCTAAATCTAGGAGTAACTGCCCCACTGCCTCCTAAGTGACTGCTCACCAATATGCCACCAAATGGAGAGCTCATGATGCTGTGAGGCTCCTGATCATTTCAAAAGTGAGACCCATACACCTGCAATCTCAAACATAAGCAGAGAGGCTTCTGGGAGCCAGCAGAAAAGCAGTGCTAGCAACAAAACTATTTAAGGTAGTGAAAACCAAAACAGATTGTGGGGTGCTCCAAAAAGATCTTTCCAAACTGGGGGAGTGGCGACTGTGTTCAGTCCAGAGTACTGTTTTCAGTTCTGGTCACTATATTTTAAGAAGGACATTGTAGAATTGGGAAAAGTGCAGAAGAGGGCAACCAAGATGATCAGGGGGCAGGAGCACCTTCCTTATGAGACCAGGCTACAGCATCTGGGGCTCTTTAGTTTGGAGAAGAGGCGACTAAGAGGAGACATGATAGAGGTGTATAAAATTATGCATGGAGTAGAAAGAGTGGACAGAGATAAATTATTTTCCTTGCATAACACTAGAACCAGGGGTCATCCCATGAAACTGAAGGACAGGAAATTTAGGACCAACAAGAGGAACTACTTCTTCACACAATGCATAATTAATCTATGGAATTCTCTATGGGATGTGGTAATGGCCACAAGTTTAGATAGCTTTAAAAGAGGCTTAGACAAAGTCATGCAGGACAGGTCTATCAATGGCTATTAGTCTGGTGGCTATAGGCCACCTCCAGCTTCAGAGGCTAGATGCCTCTAAATACCAGTTGCAGGGGAGCAACAGCAAGAGAGAGGGCATGCCCTCACCTTTTGCCTGTGGGCTTCTCAGAGGCATCTGACAGGCCACTGTGTAAAGCAGGATGCTGGACTAGATGGGCCTTGAGCCTGATCCAGCAGGGCTGTTCTTATGTTCTTATGAGACAGGCTGCTCTGGGCAGGAGAGCTAAGAGCCAGAGAGCCTCTGGGCAGAAGAGCTAAGAGCCTCTGGCATCCCACAATGCACTGCACCAGGACCACAGCACATTGGTGGATTCCCCCACTGCCAGGTGCTCTTGCTGCCTGGCTTTGTGAACAAGCAGCCCGAGCATTCACATGATGGGGAGTGGGCTAGGAGGGCGCACTCGCACCCTTCTACTCCACTATTAGCCTGGGTAAAAAAATCCGAGCTATCCTATCGCAGAGGTCCAGGATCAGGAGTGAGGGCTATATACCTAGGGCTATACCCAGGTAGGGCTGCCCTACTTGGGTATAGCTGTTCACAAGAATGACCTTGTTGCCTTTCTAAATAGAGAAACTGGAATAACTATCTGATATCTGATGTTAACATGTTAAATGAAGTATGAACAAAATGTTAATCAATTTTCCTTCCAAATTATTGGAGGCTTCTTTCCACTTTAAAAATAGTAATAATTAGAACCCATCATCCGTTATATTCTTGTATTCATCTAAAAATAACACTGATGGCTATTAGTATACTAATGGCCATTAGTAATAGAAGGTGTGGGATCAAGATTGACTGTCTATGAGTGTGTTATGTTTTTTTTGTTGAACATTAAGGAAAGGTCTTCTAAGCAAGCCCAACTGAGAGCCACACAAAATGGTAATAATGCTCATATGTACAGCTCCCATTAATTTTGAGATTACACAGAAGAATTTGCCAGTGGCTGACATCCTGACTAATGAAGCACCAACACAGCAGGAGAAACCCTAGTGTTTCTGAAAAGTTGAACTAACTTAGTTCCACTGCTCGCTCAATGGTGGAGGCAGATTTTGACAACCTCCCCTTCCCCAGAAAGTGCTCTGTGCCACCTGAAAATATGTCCTGAGGGCCATGCAGCTCTCAGGGATATATTTTTGGGTGACACCGAGAGCTTCTGGTTTAGATTGTGAGCCCTTTGGGGACAGAGAACCCTTGTATTAATTTTTTTTCAATGTCAACCACTTTGAGAACTACTGTTGAGAAGCAGCATATAAATATTTGCAATAGTTAGTAGTAGTAATAGTCGTCATAGTAGTAATAGCAGTAAGGTATCTTAAGGACCACCACCTCTCACAGGAATCTACACACCTCATAAGACCCTCTGGCATGCCGCCATCTAGATTCAGTTGGCAGTGACACACTGAAGATGTTTTAGGTGATGGTTCCATCTCTATGGAATTCTCTGCTCTGTGTGGTTCAGTTGGCCTTTACCCTGCCAGTCTTTTGATATTGCCTGAAGAACTGGCTGTTTCAGCAGGCTTTTCCAATTGTCTCTTAACTGACTAGGCCCAGTGAATGTTTTGATTCCCTTTTTCTTACTCTCTAGTTTTACTGATGTTATTATGCTTTTGTTTTTATGAATTTTTAAAATCTTATTGTTGTGAACCACCTTGGATCCTTTTGCATAATACCCTGCAACATATATGAACTGAGGAAGAGGTTTCACAGCAGGAGGCATGCCACAGGTTAGACACAGTTAGCAGGGCGTGTTATTTGTCTTTTATCAGAATTTTTTAAAATGAGTTTTCCCATTGGTTTAATTGAAGTTTAAATAAATATAAACAGTTGAAGAATATTCATTTTAGAATAATACCGCCTTCACTGAACTCATACCAAAGATGATTAATGTCCTGTTTTATTCAGAACGATAAACCATGGAAATTAATTTCTGCAATTAGAACTCAAATTGGTGGAATATTTCAGGAAAAGTAATTATAAGTACAAACTGCATTAATTCTTAGGAACTGGTCAACGTGGTCTAATCTGCTACCATAGCTGACATTATGACTTCCCCATGATCATGACAGATAGAAACTACTATGCTCTAATGGCATCATAATGATTCATTACAAAAAGATAGAGGGCTTGGTTTTTAGGCAAGTAAAATGCATGCAAAGTAATATCCAAAGAGATAATACATGCAAATCTATCTAAATAACAAAGATTTTGAATGAAAAGTAGGTACATTTCCGAGATGGTCATGCACCGTATTACAGAGGTGGTCTGTTGGGGTATATGACCATTGCAAAAACAAAGAACTTGAAAAAAATGCAAAGAACATGAGTTTTCTGGAAGAAGATGCTCTACACATCAGCATTATGCTATATGATGCTACAAAATTATCAAGATTATTTGCACTGGAGACTGGATTAATAAAATAAGGGTATTTTTCTTTGTGTACTGCTTAGCTCTTAAATGAGAAAAATATGACTGCACCCTCAGGTTTTTTATAAGAACATCAATTTGGGATCAAGCCAGAAGTCCATCTAGTTCAACATCCTGGTTCCTACACAGGTTAGCCCAATGCCTCTGGAAAGCTCAGAGGCAGGAAATGTAGTCAGATGTATTTTCCTGCTTTCCAGGAACTGATATTCATCAGTCATACTGTCTCTGAACCTGGAGGTAATATATAGCCATCATAACTAGTAAAGTTGATGGATATGTCCTCCATGGATGTATTTAATTCATTCTAAAAGTCCCTTCTCGTCATCTTGGCTTGGGGTCATCACCATGTCTTCTAGCACTAAATGCCATAAATTAATTTTGTACTGTGTAAAGAAGTATTTCCTGTTTTATGTCCTGAATCTCCTGCCAACTATTTTCATCGGATAATCCCAGCAGGTGATCCAGTGTCGATTGTGTTCTGTCTTTGGTTACATTTTGTGTATTCTGTGTATGAGTACTCAAATGCCTTCTTCACTTTACTCTTCTAAAATAAATAAATCTGGGAGCAGCCATGAGAATCTGGCTGCTCCCAGCTCAATCCTGTGCAGTGTTGGGTGTATAGTTCTGCTTTGGATCAGAGTATGAATTGGCAGCTTCTTCATCCTAGAATGCTTGGGGACAGCAATGGCATAAAATCTGACATATTCAGTCTTGCATCTAAAATCAAGTGGTCAAATCAACATAAAGGATGTGCAAACAGGTTTTAGTTTGAACCAGTTCGAAGTTCAACCAATTCAGTTCGAAGGTTCGAATTCGAACCCAACCAGGCATTGTATTGGCAATGCCAGTCCGAGTTCAAACCAATTGAGCCTCTTTCAGTCTGAACCAGTTAGAACTAGTTCAAGCCAATTCAAAGGCCCGAGCCTCCATTTTAGGTGCTATCCTCCATTTTGTATCACTTGTGTTGCTTGATTTCATTTGCCGAGCTCATGCTTCCCTGATTGGCCAAATGAGTCTGGCTCTCTGGGAGGCTCTGCAGTGGTGCCAATTGTTGACAACTGGCACCCTTTTGGCCAGGGGGGGGGGGCAATGGTGAGGGCTCCAAAAGGAGAGAGTTTCAAATTCTATTTGAAGAGAAGCTTCTGGCCTTGCAAAATCCCTCTTGCTGCAGTCCTTCTTGGCTTGCTGAGTGCAGGCTGCAGCTTCTGCTGGTGAGAGTCTGCCTGCAGATTGTGCTGTGTTTGTTCTCTTCAGTCCCCCTCTGCCTGTTTTTCTGCTCCCCCCCGCCCGCCACCTGCCCTCTGCTTTAAATCTTTCTCACCCTGGTGTGTGTGTGTGTGTGTGCACGCGCACGTGCCTGTGTATGCTTCTGCTGCTTCCCCCCCACCCTGTCTTCAGAGTCAGTAAGTGACTGTCTCTCCCCTCTCCTGCTCTGGGTGGGCGGGCAGGCAGGCCCTTTGGCATGAGAGGCCTCTCTAGCCCATTTCCCTAACCCCCACTGTCCCCCCCCCACCTTTTTTTATTCTGTGCTGACTGGTGGCTGCTGCTTTTTTTCTGGACTAAGTTGAGAAGGGTCCCCAGCTCAGCAGCTGCCAGTGTTTTGTTTTGTTTTGTTTTGTTTTGGAGGTTTTTTGTGGGGTCTTGTTTTCTCTGAAGCAGGTGCTTTTCTTTTTTAACCCTTTTCTTGTTTCAAGTTAGGACACCACCTGTTCCAGAGTATTCCAGCAACACCTTCCCTCTATCCTCTCACTCCCTTCCCCCTCCCCCATTCCCCACAGCCCTTTTTTCCCACCAGCTTTTTATTGTATTTTATTCAGTGGTTATTTTAATTTGTTTGTTCAGGTGGGTGGGCAGCTGGAAGGATGCTCATTCTGCCCTCCCCCCTGCCCTGGCTGTGCCCGCCTGCTGCCAGCTTGCCACTGGTCAGGAAAGTTTTGTTTTTTCCTGACCAGTATGTGGGGCAGAAGATCTTCTGGATGACGAGGGGGTAAGTGGTTTCTTTTTGGTGCCCCCTTTGTCCACTTTCATTTTCCTTAAATAGGGCCTCCTTTCCTGTTTGGGTGTGGGGAGATATATTTTCTGTGTGTTTTTTCTTTACAGGTTATCTCTCGTTTTAACAGGTTGTTTCTAATTTTCACAGGTTCCCCTCCTTAGTTCACCCCCTTGTATTGTATTGTATTGTGGGTAGAGTAGGTGGGTAGGGTTTTTTAAACTAGGTTTTTTTAAACTAGGGTTTTTTAGATTCCCTCCCTCAAATTCTTGATTTTTTTTCTTTTTTCTTTTAAAGCCCTCAGACTTTGGGAATGTTTGAGTGCCATCTGGTGAACACAGCTCGCAGCAGGGGAGCAGGCAGAGGTGGAAGGGGTTCCCAGGCTGGTGCGGGAGGCTAGGGTGGGGGGCAGAGAAGATGACATGGGGTCCCACGGGTTCCCATTGGTGAGTTCTTTGCCCCAGTTGAGGTGGTGGCAGGAAGACTCTCCTATCCGTAGGAGCCTGCTGCCACTGAGCCAGGTCCAGGACTAGTGGCTGATCTATTGGGTGCACCACTGGTGCTGCCATCCCATGTAGAGTCTGGCAGTGTGGGGGGCTCTCCTGCCAGGAAAGCTGATTTTGTGGCAGGAGTGGAGGGCAGGGGCTTGACAGCTGGCAGTGCAGACAAATTTTCCCTCCCTCCTGAGGCCCCTCCAATGCGCCTCTCACCACTCCGTGGGGGGGGGGCCTCTGGTGATGCCCAGGTCATGTCTGTCTCTGTGGTGGTCTGTGTGGTTTTTTTTAAGGTTTTCAGCTTGGTGTATTTTTAGTCGTGTCACTGTGTGTTGCCGTTGCAGCCTTCTAGGGGCAAAAAACCAGAGTGGGTGGTAGGGGTTGGCCATGGGTGCCAACTGCCACCCAACCCCCAAAGCAATCAGGCACTCCTGTTTTTTTAAAAAAAGATTTTTGCATACTTTGCATTGAGCCATTTTTGGAAGGGCGGTATAGAAATTGAATTATTAATAATAATTAATAATTAATTTCTCCCATAGGGGACAATGGGGATTTGAGGCAGCCCAGCTAGCCCATTCCCCCCTTGGGTTGTGCCACAACTCCCCCCAGGGAGCCCCGAGCTGGTGGGGTTTATGGGGTTTTTTCCCCCCAGGAATGTTTTAGTTCCTGGCTATCTTAGTCTAGCACTCAACTTTCTTAGCGCTCAACTGCTAGTGTGTGTGTACACAAAACTGCTATTTGCCAAGAAAAAAACTTTCATTGGTGGCAATGAAAGCTCCCCCCCAACACTTTGGCATATAGCATGTACAGGAGACTCAGACCCAGTCCAGGCCAGTACCATGGTGGGGAATAGGCTTAAAGCTCCCTACCTTGCTCATTCACAAGAGGGCCTGATCTAGCTGCTGTTTACCAAAGAAAACTGAAGCACATCAGGATGAGTGACTCATTTAACATTGTGTGTAGTTTGGCCCTAAGATTGTGCAAGAGCTACAGGGCAGCTTGATATGGCCAAGAATGCAAAGTGATTTTTATTACACAAGAACATAAGAAGAGCCTTGCTGGATCATCCCAAGGCCTAGTCCAACATCTTGTAGCTCACCAGATCTTTTTAAAACGTATTTATTTATTATATTTCTATACCACCCCATTTGTCAGCTCTGGGTGGTTCTTCCATACAGAAACCTGGCTCAATATAGAGCCCCAATGACCTGGCTCTCTCGTGAGAAAGCAGACTGTGGTAGAACGGGATGTTTTGCCATCACACATTATTAGAGTTTTTGCTTGGCAATTCTCTCCCCTCTCCTCTCCTCTGATGGTTCTTCTCATGAGTTGTTAGGGGGTGTCCCCACGGCCTGGCACTCTCCTGAGCAAATGCGGTCTGCCTCAGGTCAGCATTTGTTGTCATCACATATGTCAACTTGTTCCTTTGACTGGAGCAATGCCAACCTGGTGACTGGCCCTTCTCATGAATAAGCCTGGAGACTGCAAGTCCCCAAAGGGGAAGGGACTGGGCCCCCTTCTCCAGCCTTTCTGTGGAAAAAAATAGAACTTGGCTGCTCAAGAATCCCTGGTAGGGGCTTCCCCAGGCGCACACACCCAGCCATTTGTTCCTCTCCCGGTGGTGTATTGGGGTGCCCTGCTTATGTCACCACCTGAAGTGTCTGTTCTTGTGAACATACATAATTTCTGCTTCCTTCTTGGGAGCAAAGCACTTAGTGCCTGTCTTGTCATCCTGTCCCCTTTCCCTCCTGCTTGTCAGTCGAGGGAAGCAAGGGACAGAGTGGGAAGAGGGAATGCTCCTGTGTGACTGCTCCTCTAGACAGGCTGACAAGTCTGGGGTGGGACGTGGAGCCATTCTTGTTGCTGGGCAATTCCATAGCTGGATAGGTGACAGGAGGGGCGGGGCTGATGCTCAGAGAGGCGGCCAGTGAAAATTGCCACAGCCATGGAGCGGCCATGATCCTGAGCATATCTGAGACACCGCCTCTATGATTGTGGTTTGAAAATCAGCACGGAACCATGATTATCACAGGATCAGATGTAACATTTCAGCAGCCCAACCAGAGGGCTTGGTGGCAAACCTTTGTGCAAACCAAAGGTTCCGTTTGGAGTTTGGTGAGGCAAACCACAGGTTGCTTTTGCTGCAAAACCAGTTTCACAAATTTGGACATACTGGAGTTCCAACCTCTGCCCTGTTTAACTCCAGTTTCATGCTACGTCTGAAATCAGCCACTAAAACAATACAAACACAGAAAGCAAGACCAACTCTTACATCTCTGTCCCATCATCCAGGATAGGCAGCCCCAGTCCTAACTTGTCTTCTTATTTCCTCTCTGTTGCCTTTCTGTCGCCTTGAAAACTTCTTGTGTTATCTTCAGAAATTGTCTCTGTTGAATTTGGATTTTCTAATGTCTTGGTTTGCTAGTTGGTATTACTGCAACAATCCTTTTAACCTCTGCAATTATATTTGTGGGGAAGATGTACTAGAGGATATATCTCATTATATGTTCCTTTCCCAAAAAATGGTAGGTGGAAGTTGCTATCTTGATTACTTATAGGTAAAGTTCCTTTGTCTAATTTAAAAAATTGTTGTAGGAAAGGGATTTCAGTTGTCCAATTATAACAGAGCAAGCATGTGTGAGAAGAACCAAACCCATAAAGAGTATCTTGAGACAGACATTTAAGATCCAAAAATTTGTAAAGGTTTATTCAGGAAGTTACATACTTGGTTAGAAAGCCTGTGCCCCTGAGCTTTATGTCTTCATAGTGCAAGAACAGAACAAGGAAGGAGGAAAGGTAAAATACAACAAGCAGGTACAACGAGGAGGGGGAGACCTGAGAGTATCAGTCTACCAATCAGAAGCCAGTGGGGGAGAGAGGGAGGGGGGGGAGTCCCTTGCTTAATATATCTGTTCCCAATGCCCCTAGAAGCCAATAGGATAAAAGGCATAAAGAATCAATGCTGCTGGAGCTGTATCTCTAACAAAAATTAGGTTATATATGTGCCACTTTTAATAAGAAGATTGCACAGAACATAGTCAATTTTGCTGCGGTAGCAGCAAAATGTTGCAGTCATGTTTATGATGCTCATGTTGTAGGCTATAAATTGGATTTCTGATATCTTATTATTGCAGTTTCATGGCTTCTGTTATTTTAATATTTGTCTTATGTTTAAATTGATTACACCACTTGGTATTCTGAATTTTGTTATGGCCTATGGCTAAAACAAATAAAATCAAACTTCATTGAACGGAGTGAATCATTAAAAATAAGTGCAGCCCTTGACATTTTGGGCTATATGACAAGGTGCAAGGGCTCTGCTACTCCTTGGGCATGAAGAAGGTGGGGCAGTTTTACTCTACCTTTTTCAGCTCCAATTTTGCCAGTCCATACAGCCTGGATTAAAACACAAGGAGAGGCACTGTGTGGACCCATGTTCTCTGGTTAGAACTAAACTGAAACTGTACACAAATTCAAAATCCGATCTACATTAAAAGATTGAATCTAGCATTTCAATTTTAAAATAATTCAGTTACTGTTCAAAGGGATAACATGTTCTAAAATCTAACACATAAGGAGAACATTCCAGTCTGCTTTGATACTCTGGTCCAGGCTTTACGTTTGCTATCTTTTTAAAAGTGCTAATGGTAACAAAAAGCTGCAAAACAGGAACTAGCTTACAAATCTGACATCATATTCATGATCTAAATAAGGCTTATAGTTATATTATACTATTAAAAAAAGTACTCTTCCATTATTCAGTGCTAGAGCAACTCTTTAGTATTTGTACTCTAATAAACATATATTCATCCCCAGCTGATGGGAACTATACACGCAGAAGCAGGCTTCTATGCTCAATGGGGGAAGGAACGAACAACGAGCACAATGAGTCCTGCATGCATGCTTTCCCTTTAGTTGGGGCTGTGTGGATGGAGCCCTTGCTAGTGGTGGGAGGGCTACAGTCTGCCAGTCAGTTGTTCAGGCTTGAGAGTGGGGTGTTGGGTTCAGCTCCTGGCCTTGCACTTCTTCTCTGCCCAATAGCTGATCGGCAGGAATGCAACTGGTTAGACAGGGCTCCATGTGTGCAGCTCAACTGCTGGAGTTTGGTGATTATATTTAAAATGTAACTTAAGACTCCTATTATCAGGATATGTATTTAGCATTTTCATTATGTTTAGGCTTCACACTAACTTGCATCACCTACCCACCGCCCCGTCTCTCTCCCTACCTTCCAAGTTCATAACGCAGTCTCTTTTGTCTACAAGAATTCATGCCACAATCTTTAAGGGCTCTTTTTGCCTGAGGCAGCAAGGAGTCTGAAGTTATATAC
Organism: Hemicordylus capensis; assembly: GCF_027244095.1. NCBI lineage: Eukaryota > Metazoa > Chordata > Lepidosauria > Squamata > Cordylidae > Hemicordylus > Hemicordylus capensis. Next base: position 309,844,108 of record NC_069657.1, read on the forward strand.
ACAACAATGAGTATTCCATATGATTGAAATATTCATAAATGTCCAATCATATGGAATACTCATTGTTGTGTGTATAACTTCAGTGCTCTCTGCATCTGTGCTTGCTTATTTATTCAAAAGAAAAATAAGGAGGAAACAGATTAACTTCTTAAGAACCTGAATATACAACAACTTCATGAGGTTCATTGCTTAAGGGGAAAGTTGATAGACTGCATCTATGCCACTTGGGTTCAATTCCTACATTATTTAACTCAGAGAATGGTGGAGTTATAATATGCTGGTGTTTTTAACCAAACTTATAGAAAATAGAATTTCTAATAGAAATCTTTTTAAATACCAGATCAAAGGGATTGCCACAAGCAATCCATTTACTTTCTTGGAACCTTCCCTAATGTTTATCATTCAATGTAGCTCAATAGGCTCAAAGTCTAGAGAGCCATACATGTAGCAACTAAGGACCTTTCCAGTTGTGCAATGAAGCAGCAATTTCCAGGGGAGAATTTGGTTGGTAAAATACCACAGGGAAAATGGTTACATGTTGGGTGAAATAATTGTTTAATAACAATAATTAACAATTTAATAATTACAATTACATAACGATAATAATTATTTAAAAACTGGAGTGTGTTTATAAATAAATTATGGTGGCTAGCACCCTAACACTGTGTGTATGCTTCAGATTATAATGCACAAATCCCCTGAGCTAATCTCTCCAAGCATGGAAGCTCTTGCATGAGAGTAGGCATGTGCACGGACCGGTTCGGAGGCCATTCTAAAGGCCTCCAGACCGGTCCGGACACGTGTGGTTTTGGTTCGGGTGGGAGGTTCTAACAAAGTACGGGGGGGGGCTTTACTTACCCCCCAAAGAACGTCACTGAATTCTTTTGATTAAGCGGGCGGCATACCTCCCTGCCGCCCGCTTCATTCCCCCTCTGGCGCGGCTCTTGTCCTTTAAATTCTCCATCGGGCGGCAGGGTATCTTCCAGTCCCTGCCGCCCGGCTCTTCAATGTCCCCGATCGGCTGGCGGCCACCCCCTGTGCAGCCTCAAGACCCCTGCCGCCCCTTCCCTTCCCATTTCAAGGGGTCGGCAGGAGAACTCCCCTGCCGACCGCGTCCCCTTCCCTGGCTGCACTGCAAATGGCTTCTAGGAAGCCTTTTGTGCGCCTGCGCAAAAGGCTTCCTAGAAGCCATTTGCAGTGCAGCCGGGGAAGCGAGCGGACGGCAGGGAGTTCTCCCGCCGCCCGCTCGCTAAAGTTTAGCGAGCGGGCAGCGGGAGAACTCCCTGCCGTCCGCTCGCTTCCCCGGCTGCACTGCAAATGGCTTCTAGGAAGCCTTTTGCGCAGGCGCACAAAAGGCTTCCTAGAAGCCATTTGCAGTGCAGCCGGGGAAGGGGACGCGGTCGGCAGGGGAGTTCTCCTGCCGACCCCTTGAAATGGGAAGGGAAGGGGCGGCAGGGGTCTTGAGGCTGCACAGGGGGCGGCCGCCAGCCGATCGGGGACATTGAAGAGCTGGGCGGCAGGGACTGGAAGATACCCTGCCGCCCGATGGAGAATTTAAAGGACAAGAGCCGCGCCAGAGGGGGAATGAAGCGGGCGGCAGGGAGGTATGCCGCCCGCTTAATCAAAAGAATACGGTGACGTTCTTTGGGGGTTAAGTAAAGCCCCCCCCGTACTTTGTTAGAACCTCCCACCCCAGTGCCGGACTGCAGCTCCGCAGTTCCGTGCACACCTCTACATGAGAGTGTAAGTACTTTGGAGTTCTTCTCTGTGTGCTCCAGAAGCACTCTGTACAGTGGCAATGCATCCCTGAGGGCCAGGGCCCTGTTTCCTCTGCAACAGAATGCTGTCAGAGCATGGAGAGAACTCCAAAATAGTTGGGCTCTTGTGTAAGAGCACCTGTGCTTCAGAAGCATGTGGAATAGTGTGGGGGCTAGCCCTGTGTGTGTGTTGCTGTCTGAAGCATGCATGCAGCATTAGTCATCTAGACTTTCCCTCAGCTTCTTGTGAGGGTCACCTCTTTGCGTCCCCCACCCAGAGATAGGTGCTGCCCTTGCTCCCTCTGCCTCACTTAAAAAAAACTTCCTCCAGGGTTGCAGCCCCAACCCAAATTCCACCCCTGCAACCGTATTTACCATCTTGGCATATTAATGTTATGCCACATCTAGTTTGTTCCTCAGAATGAAACTTTATGACTCTGTAGTCTTTCTTACTTACATGATTCAGTAAAGTGCCATGCACACTGATAGCCTACATAAATTAAAAGGAATAGTAATAATTCCCCCCTTCCAGCTACTGTGCCAATTGAAGAGAGATGTGTTGATGTCATGATTTCTTAGCATCCCAGTGAAGGATGGTACTGCTCATCTGGCAAACATGAGGAAGGCTCGCCACTTCCCCTATAATGATGCTTCACCAATGAGGCTCTACACACAATCATGTAGCGCCTAATAGGGTTCTGCAGGAAGAGCAGGTCAAGCCTTGGGTCACACCCACTCTCCCTGCAGACAATCATCAGGCTAGCCCTGGGCAGCCAGATCAGCAGGCCACATGACTACCGGCTCCGTACGGAGCCAATAGAGGCGGCAGGGAATAGGGGAAGCCTGGCCCCCAGAAGTCCCAGGATCCCCTGCACGCGTGCACAAGTCATTCTGGGGAGACCCCTGAGGCCAGGAGGCTTGCTGTTGCCTCCCAGTTGGGGATCTACTCACGAGTCATCACGGTGCGCAGCTGCGCCATGGCAACTCATGATCAACTTAACGGGGTTAGTAGTGCTCTCACTCCACTAATCTCATTTAAGTGGGGCAATTAAGCAGGCTAACCGCTGGTAGCTGCATGGCTCCTGGTGGTTCACACGTGCGGGGGAAACTGGGCTGGACTCCATTATCCTGGTTTCCTCCGTGCATGTGAATAGCCTCCTAGTGTGAATCTTTTTTAAAAAACTTCTTTACAGATATCCCCTCTCCAGAACTGAAGTACACCTCTCCCACGGGAAGCTCCAAGATGCTTGTTGCAGCTATAGGTTCCGTTCCAGTTCTTTCTCAGTGCCTCCTGTGTTAGAGAGCTTGGAGGGGAGATTTCTTTATCCACTTCAGATTTAATTAGGGGTGTGTGCACGAATCAATTTTTGCAATTTGATTTGACCTTGAATTGAATTGCAAAAATTTGAATCAGTTTGTCAAGCCAACAGGCTGTTGCTGGCCGGTTTGACAAATCAAATAAAAGAAATGCAAATAATAATAATAATAATAAAAACAACAGCAGCAACAACCTAATCCGCTGTTGTAAACAGATTGCACAGACTGACTACAAACAAAGGCATGACAAGGCAGCAGGGATGATACACTGGAACATCTGCAAAAAATACAAGCTACCTGTAGCCAAAAATTGGTGGGACCATCAAATTGAAAAAGTGGTATAAAATGAAGATGCAAAAATATTATAGGACTTCCAACTACAAACAGACAAACATCTGCCACACAATACACCAGATACAACTGTAGTCAAGAAGAAAGAAAAACAAGTCAAAATAATCGACATAGCAATACCAGGGGATGGCAGAATAGAAGAAAAAGAAATAGAAAAAAATCACCAAATACAAAGATCTACAAATTGAAATTGAAAGGCTGTGGCAGAAAAAGACCAAAGTAATCCCAGTGGTAATTGGCACCCTAGGTGCAATTCCAAAACAACTTGAAGAGCACCTCAACATCATAGGGGCCACAGAAATCACCATCAGCCAGTTACAAAAAGCAACTTTACTGGGAACAGCCTATATTCTGCGACGATATCTATAATAACAGCAACAAAATTGACAATAAAATTCAGCCATCCCAGGTCCTTGGGAAGGACTCGATGTCTGGATAAAACAAACCAGTCAATAACACCTGTCTGACTGTGTAAATAATAATAATAGTTCGGATATAAGATCAGTTGACCTGTAAAAAAAGAAAATAGTACATCACCTAAATGGAAGATTAGATTAGAAAATAAAATCTCCAGGCTTAGGTCAGATGCTAGTAATCTGAAAGATATGAAAGACAAGAAGCTGAAGAATGAAAACACCAAACAGTATCTGATCCAAAAATACCACCTAGATTCAAGGAAAATTAGAGAAGTCCTGGAAATAATAAAGCAGCAAATAACAGCAATGTCAAAGAAGATTAGCAGATACGAAGCCAGCATTACACAACAAAGACAGATTCTCCAATTCCAGTCAAATCAGAGATGTTTCTACCAAAGCATAGAAGGAGTAACTGCAAGAAACATAGAAACACCAAATAAAGAAGAAACAGTGCAATTCTGGGGGAAATTATGGGACAATCCAATAGATTATAATAAAAAAGCAGACTGGGTGAAAGAGGTTGAAAAATGTGACGAACAAATGCAAGATCTAAGACCAGAATTAATAAGTGAAAGAGCAAAGAACATTAAAAATTAGACTGCATCAGGCAACGATGAACTGCATGGCTTTTGGCTAACAAGCCTTCACCTAACAAACCTTCATAAACAACTGTCATAACAGTTAAATCACATTTTGCAAAGAGGTGATATTGAACAATGGCTAACAACTGGGAAAACTCATCTCATCATGAAAGACCCAGCAAAAGGCGCAGTTCCAAGTAATTCTAGACCGATAACCTGCCTGCCAACCATGTTCAAATTATTAACTGGAATAATAGCAGATGAAGTGATGCAACACTTATTAACTAACAAACAGCTTCCAGTTGAACAGAAAGGAAATTGCCCGAACACCAGAGGCACAAAAGACCAGCTGCTGGTTGACAAAATGATTTTAGAAAATTGCAAGAGCAGAAAAACAAATCTAAGTGTTGCATGGATTGACTACAAGAAAGCCTTCGACTCATTGCCTCACACATGGATACTAAAATGTTTAGGAACAACTGGTGTAGGGAAAAACATTCAGATATTTATTAAAAAAGCAATGAGCATGTGGAGTACACAGTTAACAATCAATGGCGAGACACTTGGACAGGTTAGCATTAGGAGAGGTATTTTCCAAGGGGACTCACTATCGCCTCTGTTGTTTGTAATCGCCATGACTCCACTTTCACAAATACTAAACAAAACAGGCCTCAGATACCAAACATCAAGTAAAATCAACCATCTGCTGTACATGGATGATCTGAAGTTGTATGGAAAGTCCCAGTCAGAAATCAAATCACTGCTAAACACTGTCCATATATTCAGTAGTGATACAGCAATGGAGTTTGGACTAGACAAGTGCGCTGCATTAATAATGAAGAGAGGGAAAATAACAAAAACAGAATGAATAGAACTTCCCAATGGAAGCAAGATCAAGAACCTGGAAGAGAAAGAACATTAAAAATACTTGGGCATTCTCCAGGCTGATAACATCGCACACACTGAAGTGAAAAGAAAAATGGGAAGTGAATACATCAGGAGAGTTAGAAAAATCCTCAAGTCCAAACTCAATGGCGGGAACACCATACAAGCCATAAACACCTGGGCTATACCTATTATCAGATACACTGCAGGAATAATAGACTGGACCCAGGCAGAGCTAGAGACGCTAGATCGTAAGACCAGGAAAATCATGACCATCAATCATGCTCTGCACCCCCGCAGTGATGTAGATAGGCTATACCTCCCTCGCAGCTCAGGTGGAAGAGGAATGCTGCAAGTCCATCAAACAGTAGAGGAGGAGAAAAGAGGCCTTGAAGAATATATCAAGGAAAGTGAAGAAGATGCACTTTAAATTGTCAATAATGAGAAACTATTTAACACCAATGAAACAAAGCAGGCCGACAAGAAAGAACAAGTCAAGAACCAAGTAGAAAATGGAAAAATAAGCCCCTGCATGGTCAATATTTGCACAATATAACTGGGAAATCAAACATCACCAAGACCTGGCAATGGCTTAAGAATGGCAACTTGAAGAAAGAAACAGAGGGTTTAATACTGGCTGCACAAGAACAGGCACTAAGAACCATTGCAATAAGAGCAAAAGTTGAAAAATCAACAACAAACAGCAAGTGCCGCCTTTGTCAAGAAGCAGATGAAACCGTGGACCACCTAATCAGCTGTTGTCAAAAGATCGCACAGACTGACTACAAACAAAGGCATGACAAGGTAGCAGGGATGATACACTGGAACATCTGCAAAAAATACAAGCTACTTGTAGCCAAAAATTGGTAGGACCATAAAACTGAAAAAGTGGTAGAAAATGAAGATGCAAAAATATTATGGGACTTCCAACTACAAACGGACAAATATCTGCCACACAATACACCAAATATAACTGTCGGCAAGAAGAAAGAAAAACAAGTCAAAATAATCGACATAGCAATACCAGGAGATAGCAGAATAGAAGAAAAAGAAATAGAAAAAATCACAAAATACAAAGATCTACAAATTGAAATTGAAAGGCTGTGGCAGAAGAAGACCAAAGTAATCCCAGTAGTAATTGGCGCCCTAGGTGCAATTCCAAAAGATCTTGAAGAGCACCTCTACACCATAGAGGCCACAGATATCACCATCAGCCAATTACAAAAAGCAACTTTACTGGGAACAGCCTATATTCTGCAAAGATATCTATAACAACAACAAGAACAATATTGATAACAAAACTCTGACATCCCAGGTCCTTGGGAAGGACTCGATGTCTGGATAAAACAAACCAGTCAATAACACCTGCCTGACTGTGCAAACAAGTCCATATGGAAAAATGGGGAACTTTAATCACCCCATTGTTCCACATGGGCATGTCCAAAGGACACTAAAGTGGGCTAGGTGGTAGGGCATTATGAGTGCTACCTATCACCTAACCCACAAAAGAAACAGGCAAGCAAGTGATTTAAAAAAATAATTAAAACTCCCTCCCCCCCAAAAAAACCGCATCAGATCCTATGGGGCTTTAGGTCAACAAACTTTAAAAATTGCCGGCTTGCTCATTATTTTGTGGATTGAATGGTAGGTAGTACCCAACACGCTGTACCACACAAACCACTTTGTTGTCCCTATGACCTACCCATGGGGAACAATGGGGTGATCCGAGTTCCCCATTATTCCCTATGGTCTAAACTAGCAGAGTGTACTGTGCACACATTTTGCAACTTGCCTTGAAAAACAACACTGCAAAGCAGCACACACAGTCCCTCCCAACACAGCACAACACATTTTGCCAAACACACAGTCCAAAGATGGCCAGAAAAGAATCACCTACCCAGAATCCACTGCCAGTCACAGTGCCTGAACTGCAGTAACATCACTGGCACAAGTTGCTCTATCTTTAACACAATTATGACTCTATCCTTTCTTGCAACAGCTGCCACAGTACAGGAGGACTCTTAGGAGCCAGCAAGCGAAAACATGCACTCAACTACAGCAATGTCTTCAGCCACATTTTGACTGAGTGAGTACATCTTGCAATGCAGAATGCAGAGTGCAGAGCAGACCAGAGCAGTGAGTGAAGCACGAGTTAGTCAAGGCTAGACATGGAGCTCATCACAGCAGTCACCAGGGAGTTATTAGCACGTGGCTTCATGCTGCGGGGTAAATGTTCAGCGAATCCTCTTCAAATCACACTTGCGGCATTGAGGGAGTCCTTCCCCTCTGCTCTCGGGTTTTGTTTTGATGCAAGTTCACATGGCATGCCTCCATGTTTTCATTCTACTGTAGGGTGAGGGGGGGTAGAGATTTCTAAAGAGTTATATCTGCATTTCTAAAGAGAGTATCCCTCTTACCATACTAATGACTCTATGTCAGAGCCTCTCTCTATTTGCTCCAGTGTTTTCAGAAAAAGTAGCTTAAAACCAGTATTTTAAAAACCCGGAAATACACCGAAATAAGCTAGAATTTGCAAGACAAAGACTGATTTGTGTGTGGAACGGGTCCAAGGATCTTGAAGGGACTTCAGGGTACATTTGACTGGAGTGTGAATGCACACACTCTCTTCGTAAGGAGATTTGGGGTAGAAGCCCTGTCTTTAAAGCCTCCAGGAAATAACACAGAGAGAGCTGCCACATTTCTCAGCACAATCCTACCTACAAACAGACCAAACCACAGCTCAAGGAAGGAAGGCACCCAAGTTCTGCCTTTGTCAATCTGAGATCCAGCAAAATAAGGGTTCTATCTCTCTCTGCCTCCCAGTCCCTTTGAATACATTTTGAAATTCCCTTCAAAAGTGTTCCCTCCTCCCTCCTCCCATCCAATGGGAACACAGTTGCTTTTTTATTTTAATGACAACAAGCCATCCAAGAAGCAAGGAGATCTCAAGCCAGTCGGAAGCCAGTGCCAGAAATCCAATCAGCGGGGGGGGGGACCAAAATGGCCACATGAATCAATGCACGCTGAATTGAGGCTGATTCAATCTGACCTTGAATCAGTCCCCTCATTTAAGAGGAAATTTGATTCATGGTCAAATCAGTGAATCACCACCAATTTGGCGCGTATTGAATTACATGTCCCTAAATGCCATCAGGAGCTGCATCTCCAACATCCTGCCCAGTGTTCCCTCTAACAGGGATTCCCAGATCTTGTTGACTACAACTCCCAGAATCCCCAGCTACAATGGCTTTTGCTTAGGAATTATGAGAATTGTAGTCAACAACTTCTGGGAATCCTTGCTAGAGGGAACACTGATCCTGCCCACTCTGCATAAACAGCAGATTCCTTGATCTCCTCAACTGCTTCAAATCCAAGGAGGAGCAAGGTGATACCAGAGGGAAGGAGGTGAGTGAGCATGTGATAAGATAAGTGGGTGGTTATCCACTTATAGGACTATAGTTATCCCTATAGGACTGTGAGCTGATTTACACCAACAAACTTCTGAGGCTCTTCACACGAGCAGTGTGAAGAGCCTAAAGTGGGGTTGTGGGGAGAGTGGGTTTGACCAGTGAGTGGGCTGCCCAGACAATTACTGGCTCCGCCATGGAGCGAGTGTGAGTGGTGGGTCTTGGGGGCCTCTCGGGCCCTGGAAGTCCCTGAAAGCACTGCACAAGTGTGCGGTGCTTTCTGAGGAGCCACCCGACAATGGAAGGCTTGTTGTAGCCTCCCTGTCAGGGGGCTACTCGTGAGTTGGTGTGGCGTGAAGTTGCGCCGCAATGACACACACAACTTAACCTGCTTTTTGGGCACCCTCACGCCCGAAACCTGGATTAAAAGGCAGGCTACCCAGGAGGTAGCCACACCGCTCCCATTGATTCTCATTTGCGGCTAAAATTGGCCTGTGCTTCTCTAGCCCGATTTTAGCTGTGCATCAGAATGGCCTCCTTGTATCTTCCAAGCCAGCTTTTAAGTAAGAGTTTTACAATCTGTGGCCTCTCTCTCTCTTTAGACTAGAAGAAGTGGATGCTGCTCTGAAATAATTCCATCCCCACCCACCCCCCACCCCCAGAAATGCATCACAACTAGAATGCATCTGGTGGCTCTTTTCATATGTATGTATGTATGTATGTATGTAGCACAAAATAAAGAAGTGGGAAAGGACTCTCTTTATAGTGATATTAGGCTTCTCACCATGTGGGCCCTTGGTCATGCACTGCTATGTGAATCAGCTCTTAGAACAAACTCTACATTATGCCAAGAGATCTGTGGCTGTTCTCTCCCACCCCCACCCCAAATGCCTCCATGAGACACAGGGATATGTATGATTGATCACTCTTTTTGAAAGAAAGAAAAACTACAATGGAATCACAGGTGTGGGGATTCCGAACGATCAATAAAGTGGTGTAGGACTTGGAGCATGTAACCTTTTCCTCTAAACCATTTGCCCAATCTAAAGCACCCTGGCAAACATTTATTTGCTCCACATGGTGGGGCGGGGTCAGGCGGGGATACAGGTTCCTGTATTTTGCCTGCATGCGCATTTTGCAACAGGGAGTGGGATTTAGATCATCATAGCATGGATGAAAGGATTAAATGCACCCATCTTCCACTGCTTTTCTGATCAGATTAGCAGCCCCCATCCCCATGGATCTATTTAGTTAAAAGCAAGTTGGGGATCCATCATAGGTTTCTCAATGTAGCATGTAGTTTAGCCTACGATACTCTTTCAAAAGTTTTGCCAGATTCATTATTTCTTTATTTCTTTGAAGAGAGTTGGCATAATCTGGCAAATCAAAGCCTGAGCAAGCACATACTTTATGCTTCATCACATATAAGCGATCTATTTTTATTCCAAGGTGGTGCAGAGCACTTGACTCTAAGTAGGTCTGTCACCTGCATAAACAAGGAAGTCAAGAGCACAAGGACTGCATTGATTTCCTCAATCAATGAAGCCCTCCTAAATACATATCCACTCTGAATGTGTAAAACATATTATGCTAATAGTTCCAGGCTCCCTTTTAGTTTTTCATTCCTGAGAGTTCCACTGCATAATTCAGTACTGCTTCATATGATGCTTCAAACAAAGCCTTTTCAAAAAGTTTTCATTCATAGTTTTAGCATTTAAAATTCTTATTAAAATTTATCCTAAACTTATGGGAAGAGAAGACTGTTCTTTTCAGACTGTTGTTCTGTTTATGCCAACCTGACCAATATAGTTGTGTTATACTGTCCCATTAAAGCCCAATCCTCCAACTAAAAGTGGACCATTTCAATTTATGTTTATGCTGGTGTATTTTAATGGGATGCACAGTTTGTGTGTGTGTGTGTGTGTGTGTGTGTGTGTGTGTGTGTGTGTCGCAGCTTTTTGAGATGCAGAAAATGTGTTCTTCAAACAACGACAGTCCTTGAAGAGCTTGTTTAATAAATTGCAGGCACACAGGAAGCTGAATGCTGTAGAGATCTGTTATAGGTTTTGATTTAAACTAGAGTAACTGTATCTCTTTCCCAAGTGTTTCCTTAAGGGGATTTCTTTATGTACAGAGGATTGGTAGGTAAGTCAAATTTCTTCTTTTACTATATTTATTATAAAGGGCTTACACAATCAAACCTAAGCAAAGCTGAAATAAGCTTTCCATTTCTTGCTCTTTTCCCATTTCTCTAAGACCAAAAGCCTAAGGAACCCAGGCTAGATTGCATGAGAGATAGGATTAGTTACAGTATGTGCAGAGGTGAGTGGCTGTAATAGAAGACAAATCAGAGCTTTAGGGAACTGGATGGCCCTAAAAAAAAGTAATCAAAAAATGTCCATGACCTTGAAATAAGATAAATGAGACTCTTTCGGATAGGCTGTCCACCCACCTAAAGAGTTGTTAAATTTAATTTCTATGCATTTTCATGCCTTTGGGATTTGGGCAAAGAAAGAAGATAAATTCTTATTAATATAAACACCATCTTTGTTCTTAATTGATCTATGATCCATCCAGCTCAGTATCCTGATCTTGTCTGCGACTGCAGCAGATACAGGGTGTTTCCAAGGGTGTGTACATGAATCCATACAGCAAACATGGAGTGATCCATTGCCTCACTATTACTTCCATCTTGTGAATGGAGAGAATTAGAGCAACTCTGCAAATTTGGTTCCATTTCCTGACTGCCTTGTCTAATGGCTATTGAAGGAACCATCTTCCTAGAATGAGTCTGGTAACATCGCTATTAAAGGATTGCCATTATTCTTCACATTCTGTAGCCTCAGATTATGCAGCATTCTGTGGAAAAGCAATTCTGTTGTCTTTAAGTTGTGCTTTGGTTCTTCTGCCTACCACTTATATTGAAGATCCTCCAGTTGGTCCCAGTCACTTTCTCCACAGTTTAAGAGTTGTCATCATTCACATGCGCCAGTAGATTTCTGAGACAAAAACCTCTATAGCTGATCCAAATAAAGTACAAGAGCTTACTGCATCTTATTATTCATGCAACGGGAGTGCTTTGGAGGTGATGCCATTGTCTTTACTTTAACATATTACTAGGTCTTTGCCGATGCTGAACACTTTCTTGCTATTGTTGCCTGGAGAATTAGATTCTTCTCAAGGAGACTGAACAATTTTTTGTTTTTGTCAGCAATTTCCTCACTAATGTATTAGTGGACCATGATGAGAAACAGAGAAATCAGCAAATTAAGGTGATATTCGGCTGATTTGATGGTAGCTTGGAGTCCAGGCATTAAAGGGGGGGGGACTGGCATCCAGAGCAGTCTAATGCAGGCAACGTGAATCCCCTTGTGCTGCTGCAGGCTCATAATGAACACAAATACGTTGAGGAGCTGGCCTATGCTCCAGAAGCACTCCGTAGACTGGAAACACATAACTGACAGTCTAGCAACATATTGATATCTGGCTGGCATATCTGGTTTAAGGAGCACTTCTGCCACGCAGGCAAGCGCTTTAAAATATTCATACGCTTGCACAGAAGCACAGGGCTACCTGCACTTTGCTGCAAGCCCACAGCAGCGCAGGGAAATTAACAGCACCCACGTTAGGCTGTTGCAGTGCTGCGGGTATCAGCCAGGGACATTTTGCTTCACATTTTTCTTCCTTGAGGTGTTATGACATTTTTGGTCTTTTCCACATATAAATATCTCTCTCTGCTCTACTCTCGACTGCTGTTTATGCACCACTTATAATATCATTAATATTTATATCATTAAAAATCCTCTGTAAAAAGCCAAATTTGCAAGATCCATATGCAGATGATTTGCAAACTTCCATATACATACAATACACACCTGGTAACTGGAAGTGAAATATTTCTGCATTAAAATGGTGTATGTGTAAGGAAGCAGACTCACTCATGCATATTCCAAGTTGGATGGGAAATCTAATGCACAACCAGCAGTAATAGCAACAATCAACTGTTTGGCCATTTAATCAGGGGAGTTAATCTAGAAAATAGTGGCCAACATGACAGGCAGCCCTTTATAGATGTTAGGAACCTATCAAGGTTGCTGCACAACTTGAAAGGCAGCCCCGACAGTGTAGCATGACAAGGCTGCTGCAGAATGACTTAAAACCATTTCTGGGGCAGCCACATAGCATTCCTTCCATTGTATCCAAGGAGTGCTGTGTGAAAGTGGTTTTAAGTCATTCCACTGCACCCCATCAAACTAAACCATCAGGGCTACCTTTCAAGTTGTGTAGCAGCCCCCATGGGTTGTTAATGTTGATTGAGAGCTGCCTGTCATGTTGGCCATTGTATTTTTCAATTCTCTGCCCTTTTCCTAGCAACCCTTCTTTTACACCTTGTGAAACTACCTGAGGTGCAAAAAGCAATTAACATTTGAGTGGAAATTGTCTGGGAGCTAGTGAAGTACTTTAAACCTGGTGAGATATGTTCCCAGGGCCCAGGCTCAGTTAGTACACTTGCTGTATATATTTTGAATTATCAGTAGTTTCTGGAGAGCCTTCAAAGGTAGCCTCGTGTACAGTGTATGTACAATGTGGTCTCCTGGATGTTACCAGTGCATGGATAACTGTGGTCAGGCTGTTTGACCAGGAAAGACTGCAGTTGATGCAGCAGCTTTAGCTGGTGGAAAGCACTCTATGCTACTTGGGGCTCTAGAAGCAGCACTAGATGGATCCAAAAGCACCCCCAAGCTTAGAACGTCAACCTTTGGGGGAAGTGCAGTCCCATCCAGAACAGGATAGACAGCATTTCCCTGAGCACTTGAATCAACCACCCACACAACCTCTACAGTATTGATTCTAAAATTATTGGTCTTCATCTAGCCCATTACTGATTCCAGGCACCAGTTCAGCACTTCCATCACCTTAACTGATTTAGATGTGAAGAGAAATGTATACATGCCAACTGAAATCTGTTGCAGATAAACATCTATCTTACCAGAAAGCATCTATTGTTTTTATTGAGTAAAGCGTCGCTCAGATATGAATGAATCTTAACAACTGCTCTTTCATTCATTCATTCATTCATTCATTCATTCATTTCAGTCCAAAGACTGCCCCAGCTGAGAACATTTTGAAACATATAAAGTATAAAAATGCACAGATATTAGTTTTAAAATCTAGCTCCAGTTATCCACTACCACCCACTAAAAATGTGGCTGCATAATGTGGGTCAGCTTTGTGCTTAGCTAAGCTTCAAGAGGTGACAGTTCTAACATATCACCCACTGAGCAAACTAGTAACAATTTGTTTAATGAACACAGCATTGCTTTACGTTCTTATTGGAACATAGGGAGGAGGAAGTCTTTCAAGTAAGTCTGTCACAAGACATTCTCAGTTCTATAGGTCAAGTCTCAGCACCTTGAATTGTGCTTAGAAAATCATTAAAATCAAATGGCCATGTTGATCCATTAGAACAAAATTCAGAGGGGCAGTAAAGTAATACATTTTATAAGTGCCAGCCAGCATCCACAATGCAGTCTGTGAGCTTTCCGATTCCATTTTCTGAGGCTAGATGTTCAACAACAACAAAAACATTAAAAGACAAAATGGCTCTCAAGCATGCTGTGGTTCCACAAAGAACAGACAAAAACCTAGATGTTTCTGGAGCGCTGCCTGCAAGTGTCCATGCATCTTGGGGACATTGCACCTTGCAAATGTCCATGCGGCAAATGTCCATGTAAATGTCCATATGCACTAACCCTAACCACATATAAGCAGCTTACAACAGAAAGGCTAGTTCTTGTGTATTTTGAATTGTTTCTAGAGCAGTGCAGTGGTGAAGAGAATAAGCTGTGAATTAGGACACCTCTTCTTGTCCCAGGCGACATTTGCTAAGTAGGCTTGCCGGCCACTATAGTTCTTTTCAGGCATTATCAAACCCAGGAATATGGACTTGCATACAACATCCTCAAGAGCATGCTTGCAAGCCCCACCCCCACTGTGACCAATGCAAACACACACATACACACACACACACCACCACCGCCACCAATCATGATTACAGTCTTGTGTGCAGAGACAAATGCTGTACTCATGGAGATTCTTCCCATGATGGAAAATGCTGGGACATGTTTGCTCACTGTCCATGAGCACAGCATTTGTCTCTGCCTTCAAAGCATGTTAGGGCTGGGCTTGCAAGTGTGCTTTCAGGGACGGTGTATGTGAGTATAGCACCCCAGTGTGATAATACCTGAACAGAATTTATGTCTCAGCCTAACCCCTTTCTAAAGTATGGTGATAACAGTAAGGGAGGCTATTTACACGATGGGATGAAATTGGGCTAGCCTCTGCTAGCCCAATTTTGTCCCACCGTGGGAACCACCGGGCTTGGCTGCGAGCCCGGTGGTTCCTGAGCAGGTAACCCACTCAAGTAGCCCGCCCCTTAAACCGGGTTTGCGGAGCGAGCACTCCGCAAACCCGGTTTTGGGGATCGTGAGTAGCTGCGGTGTGGCTCTGCACCATAGCTACTCACAAGTAGACCTCGGCGGGAGGCTGAAAAGCAGCCTCCCAGCTCGGGAGGTCTCTCCAGTATGCCCTGCGTGCGCAGGGCATACTGGAGCTTCCGAGGGCCGCGTGGCCTCCGAACTCCCCAGCCCCTGCCAGCTCCGTCACGGAGCCGGCAGTCGTGTGGGCAGCCTATCTGGCCACCCAGGCAGGTCTGCCCAATCGTCTGTGGGGAGAGCGGGCTTAGCCTGCTCTCCCCGCAAACCTGGCAAAAGCAGGTCTCACTGATCATGAGAACCGCCTCAGGACCTGCTGTGAGGAACCAGTCTCTCTTTACAAGTATTATCTGAGGTAAAATGTCACATATATGCCTCAGAGTAAATGCAGTATGGATATTATTGCTTTGTGTGTGTGTGTTTACTGTTGTTTTGTGTTGTGCAGGGTGGCTAAGGCCCTCTGCTGGTGAGTTCTGCAGAACTCTGTTGCTAAGTAGCATCAATGGATGCTGTTGTTAGGCAGGAGGTGTGGCTCTGTGGAGGCTCTACAGAGAAAAAGGCAGTTAGGTTCAGTTGGGGAGGTCTGCTCAAGTAAGATGGTCAAGGACAGAGGTGCACCAAGGTAATTCTGGAACCTGGACCTAAAGGCTTTTGGAGCCCCTCCACCCACCCACACAAACAGTATTTTAAACACATTTTTAATATGACCACACCACCTGGCAGGGTTGCCAACTGTCCCTCATTACATGGGATGTCCCTTATTTCAGGAATAAAATGTTGGTCACTATAGGGACAGCATTTGTCTCTCATTTGGTTGCAGGGCAAGCAGCTTCTTATTTTGAGAAGTTTTTGGTTGAAAAGCAGTATAACTTGAATATGTTCTAATCTAAATAATAACAATGCTGGCATTATTCAATAGCATAACTGAATTTTAGATTGTGAGCCCTTTAGGGATAGGGATCCATTTTATTTATTATTTCTCTGTGTAAACTGCCCTGAGCCATTTTTGGCAGGGCAGTATAGCAATCAAATAAATAAATTAATATATGTCACTGATACTCAGGCTCTTGATTACCACAGCATAAACCTTTCAGTCCCCCAGCCCGGCCCCGCCCCGCCCCCCCGCAACCTGTGTCCCTCATTCTGGCAATGAAATGTTGGCAACCCTACCACCCGGGAAAAGCTAAAAAGGATTGTGGGGCAGGAAGTGTGGAGGCCTGTCAGGGATTAGTGCGCCTCTGGTCAAAGAAGACCAAGGAAGCTGAGGGGAAGGCTAGAATAAGAGACTGTGAGGCAAGGCGAGGGAAGAGGAATGGAGGAACTGGAATCACAGCAGACTTCCATTGTCAGAGCCTGAGGATGAAGAGGGTCCAACCAAAAAAGAGTTCTGCAGCAGAAATAACTTGTCATCTGGAGAGGTCCATCTCCAGTTACCACCAGTTCGTTTGACGGCAACTCGGAGCCGGGCCTTCTCTGTAGCTCCTCCTGGCCTATGGAATGCACTCCTGGCAGATATCTGTAATTTAGGCTCATTGTTGGCCTTTATTTATTTTTTTAAATAAGAATTTTTATTGAGAAGTAAACCAAATAAGACAAAGACAAATCACCATAAAGACAATACAAAACAAATAATGTTTCGTAATGAAAAACCTCATTTTTCTAATTTATTACAACAGTAAAGAGAAAATATCTACGACAAGATAAAGCAAAAGAAATTCAGACTCTTAAAATTGTAAAATCTAATCTATTCAGCTTCTTGTAAGTTACATATCGAAAACACTAAAAGTCAAATCCAGAAAATGGGAACAAAGTTTGACCATAACGGATATTATAATTTATAAAGGGTTCCCAAACAGACATGAAAGATTCAGTAGAGATACCATGTACATAAGCCAAGACTTTTGAAACTGAAGCATAGTCCCACACTTTCAAAAACTAATTGTTTAAGGAAGGAATTTCCAATGTACGCCAATTAGATGCATATATAATCCTAGCCGCTGTAATCATATATAAACACAATTCGTTTGATTTGGCAGGAATATAAGGTTTTATCATACTTTAAAAAAACATTTCCAGAAGGAAGGGAATCTTAACTTCTAAGATTTGTTCAATTTTCATATGAATTTGTTTCCAAAACTGTTGAGCTTTACTGCAACCACCACATATGGTAAAATGAACCTAAATGTGAGTTACATTTCCTACATTTCCTAGAAAAAGAATCATTTATTTTATTAATACTCAAAGGAGTTATATACCATCTGAAAAACATCTTATACCAATTTTCCCTTCGATTGGTACACAAAGTAAATTTCACATTCTTTTTCCATTGGTATTCCCTATCAGAGAGATTGATCGATCTGTTAAAGTTCTGCATCTATTTTATCATACATTCTTTTATCTGCTCAGTCTCTGTTTCATACTTCAGTAATAGTTTATAAATTGTGCCTAATAAATGATCAATGTTTCAGGTGATTAATTGTTCAAATTCAGTCAGATCTCTAAGTTTCCCTCTCTGTAGCTGTAACTCTTTCCAAACTATTGAGCTGATCCAAGCTTGTTGGAACCAGGATGCTTGTTGAGTTGTTTGCCCAGAAGAAACTGATATATCCAGAGCTAAATATTGGGCCAAACTTTGTAAGGAGTATAGACTGCCTCGCCAAAAATTATACTTAGAAGAAAATTCTTCTTCATGGAAATAAACATTCAGTATAGAGGCCAAAGGTGATAATTTAGGACTTATTCTTTTCTGATATTTATCCCAGACATAAAAGAGACTGTGTTGGATAGAATGTTGTTGTATCTCCAAATCTTTCCTCGAACCAGAAATCCATAAGTAATTATGCAATCCTCTAGTAAGACCAAGTTCCTCCATTCGAGTAAAACTTCCGTAAGGGGATAAAATCCAACTTGAAATCCAAGTCAAGCTACTAGCATAATAATAAAGTGTCAAGTTAGGAACTCCAAGACTACCTCTTTCTTTGGAATCTTGCATCACCTTAAATCGAATCCTGGGTTTTTTAATAATTCCCAGATAAATGAATTAAGCTGACTCTGCCATCTATTCAATATCTTGTCGTCTATCTTTATGGGGATCATTTGAAAGATAAAGTTCATCTTATGTAATATGTTCATTTTTACTGCAGAGATTCTTCCAAGCCAAGATAAAGTCAGCCTCTTCCATCTATCCAGATCAGCCATTATTGATTTCCAAATTGGGACATAGTTATTCTTAAACAGATCTTTATTGCTCCTCGTAAGATTACTCCCCAAGCATTGTATTGCCTTCTTCGTTATTTGTAATCTTAAAACTTTAGAGAAATATTCTATCTCTTCTTCTGAGAGATTTCATGTCATGATCCGAGTTTTACCTCTGTTAATCTTATAGCCAAAAACTGAACCATACTGATATATCTGAGTCATTAATGTATCCAAGGAGTCTTTGACTTGCGTGACAATAAGCAATACATCATCGGCATATAGTTTTACTTTATGTTCACAATCACCTATTTTGATACCTTGAATCTGCTGCTCTTGTCTAATTTTAGCTGCCAAAGGTTCAAGAGCAAGTATAAACAGCAATGGGGAAAGTGGACATCCTTGTCTAGTACCTTTATTGATGATACATTTTGAAGTCAAGGATCCATTGACAATAATTTTTGCTGATTGCTGTTGGTATATACTACGAATCCAGGATTAAAAATGAGGGCCACAGTTCATTTTCTCCAACACTGAGAACAAGGAAGGGCCATTCCAAATTGTCAAAGGCTTTTTCGGCATCTAGGAATATCATAGCTGCTTTTGTACGTGTCATGGTTACTTTATCAATTTCATTCAAAACATATCTTATATCATCTTTCATGAGTCTTTTCGAGATAAAACCAGATTGGTCAGTATGGACTATTTCGGACAGGAAATTTCTTAATCTTGCCACCAAGATTGAAGTAAAAAAAATTGTAATCCACATTTAAAAGGGATATAGGTCTATATGATTCTGGTCGTGTTGGGTCTTTCCCTTCTTTATGGATTAAGGAAATGAATGCTTCTTGCCAAGAAACCGGTAAGGTATCATGAGATAATATCGCATTCATTACTTCTGTTAAAGGTCCAATTAATTTGTCCTGAAACATTTTGTAGTACAATGAAGATAATCCATCTGAACCCGGCAAATTATTTTTAAGACTTTTTTATTGCCACCCTGGTTTCATCCCTGGAAAAAGGTTTATTTAAACAGCTCCTCTGTTCTTCTGAAAATGACTTCAATTGTATTTCCTCTAGGAATTGTTTTATTTTCTCGGGATCTTTCTTATCTTCTTTGTATAGTTTAGAGTAATACTGTACAAATTGTTCAGACATTTTATGATTTGACATAACCAATTCCTTGCCATTCCAAACCGATGTTATAATTCTCTTTTCCTGTTCTTTTCTTAACTGATATGCTAACAACTTATCTGGCTTTTTACCTTTCTCAAAATATCTGTTTCACGTAAGTCATGTTCCTAAATGTCTCTTTGGATTCTATAAGATCCATTTGCTTATGAAGTTCTCTAATATTTTGCCAAATATCTTGGGAAGGATTAGTCTTGTGAAGAGCTTCTAAATGGGATAATTCATTAAATATCCGATCTTCTTGCATTTGTAATTCTTTCTTCCTTTTGGAAGACTCAGAAATGAAGATTCCTCTCATAAAAGCCTTACTAGAGTCCCAAACAGAAAACATAGAAACATCTGGTGTCTTATTTCCTTGGAAAAAAATGTAACAGTTCATCATTGCATTTCAGAAGAATTTTCTCTTGTTGTAAAAGAAAATTATTCAATCTCCATCTCTTCTGTCCAGTGTCCAAGTATTGGAATTTTACTATCAGTGGATTATGGTCAGCATATATTGAAGGTGCAATTTCAACATCATGTATTTTAGATAGCAATGACTTTGAAACCATACACATGTCAATTCTAGAGTATGTTTGATGAGGTTGGGGGGGGAGTAAAATCTCTCTCCAGTGGGTGTTTATTTCTCCATGCATCTTCAATTGATAAAATTATCATATATTCAATACATTTTTAGGCAGCTTTCCAGAAATCCTCTTATATTGACCCGATTTTCCATTAATGGGGAAAGAGCAGCATTCCAATCACCTGAGATTAACAGTTCATCTTCTGCAGTATCCAACAAAAGCTGAAAGAATTTTTGATAAAATTGGACTTTATTATCATTTGGAGCATAAATAGAGGCAATGGTAATTTTATTTTGCTGGGTAGTTCAAAATTTTAGTATAATAAACCGACCACAATCATCTTGTATTTCTTTCTCCAGAGACCAGTTCAAATTTTTGATATAAATTGCCATGCCATTTTTCTTCTTAGAGCCAGAGGCAACAAAGCATTGGCCCAATGCTTTACAAGCCAATAAATTGGCATTGCTTGTCTTAATATGTGTCTCCTGAAGACAGAATATGTCCGTTCTTGCTTTCTTCAATTTTAAGAAAATCTTCTTTCGCTTAGATGGGGAATTTAAGCCATAAATGCTTATGGAAATCAATTTCCTAGGAAAATCCGCCATGTCCAAGACCTACTGTTAAACAATATACTAATATGCAGAAGCCTGATCGCTTTTCTGTTCCTCCTAAATGTTGTCAACTGGTGGTTCTAAGGTGGTTGTTTCTGAAATATGTAAAGACTCTAAAAAATGAGTAGCATCCACTGGAGTAAACATTTGTGCCTTCCCTCGATCCAAGAAAACCTTAAGACAAAAAGGAATATGTCATCTGTAACTTATTTTCTTTTCTTGAAGTACAGTCATCAGAAATTATAATTCTCATCTTTTGCGTAGAATATCAATGGGAACATCTGGAAGGATTTGTAAGGGAGTATTGTTATACTCAAGAGGAGCTCTTTTTTTTGTGCTTGAAGGATTGATTCCTTAGTATCTTCAATCAAAAATTTAATTAAAATGTCTCTAGGTACTTTCCTCTCCCTGGAGTATCTGGAATTCAATCTGTAAATCTCCAAAATATCTAAAGAATCTCCAGAACCCAAATATTCCAATAGTAAAGTTTCCAGGGAAGCATGAAGGCCTTCTCTTCCAAAGTGCTCAGGCAATCCCCGAATCTTTAAATTGGATGCACATTGTTTAGATTCCAAAATCTCAATTCGATTCTCAAGTCGCTTAAAATCTGCTTCTCAGGATGTTTTCTCCTCTGTTAGTTCCAGTTGGACTTGATTAACTTAAGAAGTAAGTTGCCGCTGTCATATAATCTGAGAAGGAAATAAGGGAGGAGGGGAAGAAAAGGCAGTACAGATTTCTTCTAAGTAGTTTCCAGATAGTCTCCAATGGTTATAATCCAAACAATAATATTATACCAATTAGTTCATCAAATGATGTTCCAAATGGGTAGTTAATAAGGGAACTGTTGAATAAACAGCAAATCCAAAGCCACTCAAAACCTAAGAGGGGGGAAAATTACTATGTCAAAAGAAAAAATAGTCCTGCAGATAAAACCAACATTCCCAAAAAAGCTGTATATTATATATAGATTTGTAATCCAAGCTCTCCCAAAAAAAGGGAAAAGAAACCAGAAAACAGTGAAACTCAAAAAGAAAAACTTATGCTGAAGATAACCTTTATCCACACAGTAATATATCTTAGGGAGTCCTCTTGAAGATGGCGGGGGGGGAGAGGAACCAGAAATAACTTTAGTCTAATTAAATGCTGAGAAACTCATAAATTAGGATAACAAAGAGATGGGAGTTTAACGGTTCTTAAAAATTAATCTATCCCAACTCTAGAAATACTATAGTGGGTAAAAAATAGTAATAGTAGTAGTAGTAGTAGTAGTAGTAGTAGTAGTAGTAATCCCTCAGTGAGGCACTACTTTGGCATGTTTGTGGGGCTTGTGTGCTCTGAGGAAGATGAGAGCTATGCCAGAGGTCCAACCATACTGGACAGGTCTCACCAGAGGAGCCAGACAAAGAGTGCCTCTCCCATCAACAATATGGTGAGACGTAACTTTAATAAATCTATACCGGATCAGTCGTTGCCCGGGTCAACAAAGACCATTCCAGGTGCTGGAGTCCCTGGACATCTGGTGGCAAGTGGGCTACAGGACTCAGGATCTTCAGTTGAGCAACCAGGGCTGAAGACAGCAAAGTTACTGGAAGAAACGTTGCTTAACTGAAAAAAATATATGAAAAATGCCAACAAGGAAATAATGATCTGCTATTACAAGTCTAGTCCAACTAGAAGAGGTTATTTTAAAAGAATGTACCAAATTTGGAAAGACAAGCATCCAGATACAGTAATAACAGAACAAAGTCTAGCAGACCAGAGAAGATTCATAATAAGAAATAAAGTATTCACAGAAGTTGAGCTGGAAGAACTGCAAAGAGCAACACAGGCTCAAGATATGGAAGAAGAATTACCACCAACTGAAGCAGTTGCTCAGGCGCAGGTGGAGGAGGTGTTGGAAATAGAGGATGCCACTGTTGCTGTACTGTTTCAAAATCATAACCAGGCAACCTCCCCTTTGCCTTCACCTCAAAAACCCGAATGCCGTTTAACAGAAAAGCAACAAGAACTAAAGCAAGAAATAACTGAGCACATGAACCAAACAACCACCAAGGTTCAACTTCCAGCTCTAAAAACAGTTGCCAAAAAACAACTTGCTCAGGCATTAAAAGATGTGAATGCTGCACTTGTGGAAATAACAACCAATAATCTGCAAGAAACAAACCAACTAATGTACAGTGCAGCAACAATAACAACACAAGAGCTCGGATGTAAGATCAGTGGACCTGTAAAAAAAGAAAGTAGTACATCACCTAAATGGAAGATTAGATTAGAAAATAAAATCTCCAGGCTTAGATCAGATGCTAGTAAATTGAAAGATATGAAAGACAAGAAGCTGAAGAATGAAAACACCAAACAGTATCTGATCCAAAAATACCACCTAGATTCAATGAAAATTAGAGAAGTCCTGGAAATAATAAAGCAGCAGATAACAGCAGTGTCAAAAAAGATTAGCAGATACAAAGCCAGAATTACACAACACAGGCAGAATCTCCAATTCCAGTCGAATCAGAGACGTTTCTACCAAAGCATAGGAGAAACTGAAAGAAAATTAGAAAAACCAAATAAAGAAGAAACAGTGCAATTCTGGGGGAAATTATGGGACAATCCAATAGATTATAATTAAAAAAGCAGGCGGGGTGAAAGAGGTCGAAAAATGTAACCAACAAATGCAAGGTCTAATAATATCACCAGAATCAATAAGTGAAAGAGCAAAGAAAATTAAAAATTGGACTGCGCCAGGCAACGATGAACTGCATGGCTTTTTGCTTAAACACCTAACAACGCGGGGGCAGAACTTGCATTGGAGTCTCACAGACCTTTGGTGCTGGGGGACTTCAATGTTCATTTCAGGACCAATTTGTCCAGGGCAGCTCAGGAGTTCATAGCAGCCATGACAACTATGAGCCTATCCCAAGCGGTCTCTGGATCGACGCATATTGCAGGTCACATACTTGATTTGGTATTTTACTCTGATCAGAGTGGTGTTCCATGGGTGGGGACTCCTACGATCTCCCCATTGTCATGGACGGACCACCATCTGGTTAAGGTTGGACTTACAACCACTTTCCACCTTCGCAGGGGCGAGGGGCCTTTTAGAATGGTCTGCCCGAAGAGGTTACTGGATCCGGTAGGATTCCAAGAAGCCTTGGAGGGATTCAATGTTGGCTCTGCTGGTGATCCTGTTGATGCCCTGGTTGAGAGCTGGAACAACTTGCTCACCAGGGCAGTAGACACGATTGCTCCTAACCGTCCCCTCCGACCCGCTTCAAAATTGGCCCCTTGGTATACGAAAGTTCTACGGGGGCTGAAGCAGCAAGGTAGGCGACTGGAGTGCAAATGGAGGAAGACTTGACTCGAATCCGACAGATTACGACATGGAGCACATTTAAAGATCTATGCTCAGGCGATACGTGCAGCAAAGAAGCAGTTCTTTTCTGCCCATATTGCCTCTGAGAGTTCACGTCCAGTGGAGTTGTTCAGGGTTGTGAGGGGACTAGTATCTGACCCCTCTCCCTTGAACCAAAATTTGGAATCATCAGTTACCCACTGTGGTGTGTTTAATGATTTTTTCGCAGACAAAATCTCTCAGATTCGGGCCGACTTAGATGGAGACTCCACATTTAATTTGATGTCTGAACTGGAGGTGTCTGACAACTCCTCTTATACAATTCGGCTGGATCAATTTCAGTTTGTGACTCCTAATGATGTGAACAAGCTGCTTGGAGCGGTGAAGCCTGCCACTTGTTCCCTTGACCCTTGTCCAACATGGCTTGTTCTATCTAGCAAGGAGGCTGTTGTAGGCGGCCTGGTAGAAATCATAAATGCTTCTCTGAGGGAAGGCAGGATACCTCCTTGTCTTAAGGAGGCAATTATTAGACCTCTGTCACGCCCTCGATCTTGGACAGCAAGGAGGAAGGGGAAGCTGTCAACTTTCCAGGTGATGCAGTAGTGTCTGAGGGGCAGAGCCCAGCTGTCAGTGTTGATGAAACAGCTGTGGCTAATGATTCAGAACAGGCACAACAACCTGAGGCAGCAGAAATCATGAAAGACCATTCTGAAGACGAGCTATGTAACCAGCCCCCGCTGACTCCACAACAGCGGCATGTCACGAGACACAGGGATCAATTGGAGACTATTAGGAGAAGCAAACGGCTATTGCAGAGGGCTGATAAGCCTTGAATTCCTGCCAGCTGGGAGCTCTCGGCTTGCACTATAAATCACGTCACCAGTCTTCTACTCACTGCTGAAAAGCAACATTCGTCAAACCTTGCGTCAACAGCGTGCAGCCAAGTCCGGTCAAGACGAACTTCCCGAGCCGTATCCAGTTTCAGCAGCTTCACTTTGTCTCGTGATCTTCCCTGGCAGTTGGCCAGACCTTGACAACCTCTTCTAAAGAAGCCTGCGTTAGATCCCTCAGAGTTGAGCAATTATAGGCCAGTTTCCAATCTCCCATGGCTGGGCAAGGTAATTGAGAGGGTCGTGGCCTCTCAGCTCCAGGAGGTCTTGGAGGAAACTGATTATCTAGACCCATTTCAAACTGGTTTTCGGGCGGGCTATAGGGTGGAGACTGCCTTGGTCGGCCTGATGGATGATCTCCAATTGGCAACTGACAGAGGAAGTGTGACTCTGTTGGTCCTTTTGGATCTCTCGGCGGCTTTCTATACTATCGACCATAGTATCCTTCTGGAACGTCTAAGGGTGTTGGGGGTGGGAGGCACTGTTTTACAGTGGTTCCGCTCCTACCTCTCAGACAGATTCCAGATGGTGTCAATTGGAGATTGTTGCTCTTCAAAATCTGAACTTAAGTATGGTGTCCCTCAAGGCTCCATACTGTCTCCAATGCTCTTTAACATCTACATGAAACCGCTGAGAGAGATCATCAGGGGATTTGGAGCTGGGTGTTACCAGTATGCTGATGACACCCAGATCTACTTCTCTATGTCAACTTCTCCAGGAGTTGGCATATCCTCCCTAAATGCCTGCCTGGAAGCAGTAATGGGCTGGATGAGGGAGAATAAACTGAAGCTGAATCCAGATAAGATGGAGGTACATATTGTGCAGGGTCAGAACTCTAGAGACTATTTTGATCTACCTGTTCTAGACGGGGTCACACTTCCCCAAAAGGAACAGGTTCGCAGTCTGGGAGTACTTCTGGATCAACATCTCTCCTTGGTTTCTCAGGTGGAGGCAATGGCCGGGGTGCTTTCTATCAGCTCCGGCTGATACGCCAGCTGCACCCATTTCTTGAGATCAATGACCTCAAAATAGTGGTACATTTGTAGGTAACCTCCAGACTTGACTTCTGTAATGCGCTCTACTTGGGGCTGCCTTTGTACATAGTCCAGAAACTTCAGTTGGTTAAGAATGCGACAGCCAGTTTGGTCTCTGGGTCATCTCGGAGAGACCACATTACTCCTCTGTTGATGGAGCTACACTAGCTGCCAATAGGTTTCCGGGCAAAATACAAAGTGCTAGTTATAACTTATAAAGCCCTAAACAGCTTAGGCCCTGGGTATTTAAGAGAGCATCTTCTGCGTTATGAGCCCCATCGCCCATTGAGGTCACTTGAGGAGGTCCGTCTCCAGTTGCCGCCAACTCGTTTGGTGGCTACACAGAGACGGGCCTTCTTGGCTGCTGCCCCAAGGTTGTGGAATGCGCTCCCTGCTGGGATACAAGCCTCCCCATCTCTGGCAATTTTTTAAAAAACTCCTAAAAACACATCTCTTCAACCAGGCTTTCTCGGCTTTTTAAAACTTGTTTTTAAATTGTTCTGATTATTTAATTGCTGTTTTACGATGTTTTTAATTGCTAATCGTTGTTTTATGCTTTATAATTTTTCTTTTAATTATTAACTGATTTTAATGGTGTGCTAATGTAAACTGCCCTGAGCCTTTTGGAAGGGTGGTATAAAAGTTTTAATAATAAATAATAAATAATGATAATTAAATAAATAACTAACAAGCCTTCATAAACAACTATCAAAACAGTTCAATCACATTTTGCAAGGAGATGATATTGAACAATGGCTAACAACTGGGAAAACTCATCTTATCATGAAAGACTCAGCAAAAGGTGCACTTCCAAGTAATTATAGACCGATAACCTGCCTGCCAACCAAATTATTAACTGGAATAATAGCAGATGAAGTGATGCAACACTTATTAACTAATAAGCAGCTTCCAGTTGAACAGAAAGGAAATTGCCCCAACACCAGAGGCACAAAAGACCAGCTGCTGGTTGACAAAATGATTTTAGAAAATTGCAAGAGAAGAAAAACAAATCTAAGTGTTGCATGGATTGACTACAAGAAAGCCTTCGACTCATTGCCTCACACATGGATACTACAATGTTTAGAAATAACTGGGGTCAGCAAAAACATTAAGATATTTATTTTTAAAAAGCAATGAGCATGTGGAGTACACAGTTAACAATCAATGGCAAGACACTTGGACAGGTTAGCATTAGAAGAGGTACCGTATTTTACGGACTATAAGACGCTACAGAATATAAGACGCACCTTAATTTTAATCCAGTTTTTCAGAGTTTTAACATATTAAACTGTTAAAACATATAAGACGCCCCTGAATTTTGGTGGATATTTTTCAAGGAAAAAAGTGAGTCTTATAGTTCATAAAATACGGTATTTTCCAAGGGGACTCACTATCCCCTCTGTTGTTTGTAATCGCCATGACTCCACTTTCACAAATACTAAACAAAAGAGGCCTCGGATACCAAACATCTAAAACATCAAGTAAAATCAACCATCTGCTCTACATGGACAATTTGAAGTTGAATGGAAAGTCCCAATCAGAAATCGAATCACTGCTAAACACTGTCTGTATTTTCAGTAGCGATATAGCAGTGGAGTTTGGACTAGACAATTGTATTGCATTAAAAATGCAGAGACATAAGTTTTGGGCGGTATAAAAATATGTAAAATAAATAATAATAAATAAATAAAATGAACAGAGGAAATATAACAAAAGCAGAAGGAATAGAACTGCCCAATGGAAGCAACATCAAGAACCTGGAAGAGAAAGAACATTACAAATACTTGGGCATTCTCCAAGCTGATAACATTGCACACACTGAAGTTAAAAGAAAAATTGGAAGTAAATACATCAAGAGAGTTAGAAAAATCCTAAAGTCCAAACTCAATGGTGGGAACACCATACAAGCCATAAAACATCTGGGCTATACCTATTATCAAATACAGTGCAGGAATAATAGACTGGACCCAGGGAGAGCTAGAGACCCTAGATCGTAAGACCAGGAAAATAATGACCATCAATCATGTTCTACACCCCCACAGTGATGTAGATAAACTATACCTCCCTTGCAGCTCAGGTGGAAGAGGAATGCTGCAAGTCCATCAAGCAGTAGAGGAGGAGAAAAGAGGCCTTGAAGAATATATCAAGGACAGTGAAGAAGATGCACTTTAAATGGTCAATAACGAGAAACTATTCAACACCAAGGAAACAAAGCAGGCCTACAAGAAAGAACAAGTCAAGAACCAAGCAGAAAAATTGAAAAAGAATCCACTGCATGGTCAATATTTGCACAATATAACTGGGAAATCAAACATCACCAAGACCTGGCAATGGCTTAAGAATGGCAACTTGAAGAAAGAAACTGAGGGTTTAATACTGGCTGCACAAGAACAGGCACTAAGAACAAATGCAATAAGAGCAAAAGTCAAAAAATCCACAACAAACAGCAAGTGCCGCCTTTGTCAAGAAGCAGATGAAACAGTGGACCACCTAATTAGCTGTTGTAAAAAGATCACACAGACTGACTACAAACAAAGGCATGACAAGGCAGCAAGGATGATACACTGGAACATCTGCAAAAAATACAAGCTACCTGTAGCCAAAAATTGGTGGGACCATAAAATTGAAAAAGTGGTAGAAAATGAAGATGTAAAAATATAATGGGACTTCCGACTACAAAGACAAACATCTGCCACACAATACACCAGATATAACTGTAGTCAAGAAGAAAGAAAAGCAAGTTAAAATAATCGACGTAGCAATACCAGGGGATAGCAGAATAGAAGAAAAAGAAATAGAAAAAATCACAAAATACAAAGATCTACAAATTGAAATTGAAAGGCTGTGGCAGAAAAAAGGCCAAAATAATCCCAGTGGTCATTGGCACCCTGGGTGCAGTTCCAAAAGACCTTGAAGAGCACCTCAACATCATAGGGGCCATAGAAATCACCACCAGCCAATTACAAAAAGCAACTTTACTGAGAACAGCCTATATTCTGCGACGATATCTATAATAACAGCAACAAAATTGACAATAAAATTCAGCCATCCCAGGTCCTTGGGAAGGACTCGATGTCTGGATAAAACAAACCAGTCAATAACACCTGTCTGACTGAATAAATAAATATGATGATGATTATAAATTATTGTTATTATTATTATTATTATTAAATAATAATAATAATAATTAATCTGATTAATCAATTAATAATTAATTATTATTTAAATATTATTATTCATTATAATTATTAATAATAATAATAATTATTATTATAAATATATAACAATAACAACATGAATAAAACTTTTTTCTTTAAGTGAGTTCTATAAAGTAAAGTTGGCTGAGTCTGAATAGTCTGCAGATAGTAGAAATATAGGAAATAAAAATAGCATGGGGGGTAGGGGGCAGGGGGGGCATTCTCAGATGCGGGCAGTAGCAGATGGTATGCCAAGAAAGGATTCCCGAATGAAGGCTTCCTACCGCCCTAACTTCTTAAAAAAGAACTTAGACGCATACAGAAGATCTTAACTATTGTGGAAAAACCAGCTTCTTGCCTCCGTTTCAACTTCTTCGAGTTGATTCTTTGTAAATAACCTGAGAGACGCGGAGCTAAAGAAATGAGCTCCCTTTTGGCACTTAGACCCCGCCTAGCCCCCACCCCCACCCCACCACCATTGTTGGCCTTTAAGAGAGCTCTAAAAACTTACTTGTTTGGCCTGGCCTTCCAAGGTTTAAAATTGTTTTAAAGTATTTTAATTAGTTTTAAATTGTTTTGATGTTGTTTTGTATTTTAAATGTTGTTTGTTTTTATGTTTTTTGAACTTCTTGTGCACTGCCAAGAGCCTTTGTATGGGATAGTCTAGAAATGTAATAAATAAATAAATAACTTGTAGCCAAGTAGACCACAGAGAGGAAGGCTTGGCTTGGCACCAGGGATTAAGGACCTGATTAAAAACTTTGGCCTGAACACAGCCTTTCTCAAGGAACCAAGAAGCCCATGCACATGAGTGACCACTATGGAGAAGATGTCTTCGGGAAATAAGCAATTTGGATTAATATGGTAGTGACCTGGTCTGGGTTCAAGCCACTGCAACTTTGCAACAGAAACCTAAATACTTCTAATATCATCATCTTACTTTATTCTCTATATAGTTATCCTGGTGTTTTAAAAAGGTATATTTACATAATTAGCCCAAATACCTTTTTGTTTAAAATATACCTAGTCTCTTTGATTGGTTCTTTCCTATACATAAGGCCTATCCCATTCTATCAGTATGAGTTTGAGAAGGTTATTATCTTTAGAAATAGATGTCAGTGGGACTGTAAAGAGAAGGGATTTATTTTATAAAGAAACCTCCACAAATAGTTAAGGTGAGACTCACCACACCTACCTTACAGTGTTGGGATAATTAGAGATATTAAGATAATAACATGCAAAGTGCTTTGAGCCCTCTGATACTCTATGTAAATACTAAATGGCAATAATATCCTTGTTTCTCATGTTTTGGCCCTGTATCCACTCCTAATGGCGTAGCGGGGAAATGACTTGATTAGTAAGCCAGAGGTTGACGGTTCAAATCCTCGCTGGTATGGATATTGGGCAGCAGCAATATAAGAAAGATGCTGAAAGGCATCATCACAGATTGCGCAGGAGATGGCAATGGTTATCCCCTCCTGTATTCTACCAAAGACAACCACAGGGCTCTGTGTTTGCCAGGAGTCAACACTGACTTGACGGCACACTTTACTTTTACCACTCCAAAGGAGACCTTTCACATCCCCATCCTGGGAAGATGTGCAATTCATACTTGCATGAGGAGCTTGATTGTCTCCCCACTGCAAAAAGACACAAAAGCTCCCCTTTGTACTTTGAAAGTATGGGAAATGGGAAGCTCACACTTCCTGTTTACCCCACTTTTTGTCACATCTGAAATGGCTCACATCTCCAGGTCTTCCTTAGGTCTCTCTTCAGTACTATTTATTACACATATCAGCAGAAATCTTCCGCTATTGAGTACTGGTTTTAATTAATAGCCAACAGAATGATGCTCTTCAATTAAAATAATGGGCATCAAAATTAGAACATCTGTGCCTTCCTATTAAAAACCTATTCTTCATAAATACACTTCATTATCCCAGTTTGCTTTATTCATAACCTAAGTATTTTTAGGGTTCATGGACAGCACAGCCAAGTTTAACAAATGACTGAAACTAAAGCAGAACAACTAATGAACAGCCTACCAGCTGTTCAAACTAAGTTCGACAAGCTGCACAACAGAGACTCTCTCAGGGTGGTTCACCAGGCAAAATAAAGCTAAAATATACCTATGTATATTTGTGTCTGAGAGATGTTTTGAATTATTGTCAGGGGACTATTATTTTAAAACTTTCAGAACTAGCTTGATTGCATGTTCTATGTGAATCCAACAAACTTGTATTGGCAAGTACCTAGATTATAGCAACAAGCTTATCAGGGAGCTACGATAGGCTACAGATCCTTTTTGAGTATAGAGTTACTGAGAAAATTCACCAGTTAACAGAAGGTTTGGACATCAGATTGAGGTAAAATACTTTTATTTCCCCTTTCAACTTCCAGCCTCCTTGAATAGTGCCAATTAGTGGCCCAAGTACTACTTATACACCTAACAAAGATGGAGGAGGATACCACCCAAAGAGTAGCAGAGTGAGAAGGGAGAGAATCTTTTGAGTTTCTTCAAAAGATTCAGAATAATGTACGAGATTTATTAGGGAAATGTCATCTTGATTGAACCTCTCTCTGAACATATAAAACTGCTTTGTAATGAGTCAGACCATCAGTCCATATAGGTCCATATTGTCTATTCTGACTGGCAGTGATTCTCCAGGATTCTGACAGGGGGTTTTCCCAGCCCTACCTGGAGATCCTAAGGACCGGACCTGAGACCTTCTACCTGCAAAGCATGTACTCTCTACCACTGAGCTGCAGCCCCTCCCCAAAGCATAACCATATGGCAGATTCTTGTACTTTAATCTAGGGATGTGCACGGAACCGGTTCGGAGGCCCTTTATGTCCTCCAAACCGGTTCAAAGAACTGGTGGTTCTGCCTAACCCTTTAACAGTGGTGGAGGGTGCACTTACCCCTCCCACTGCTTTTCCCCCACCAGCGTAAGTGTTTATTAATGCCCATCGGGGTGTTAGCGTTCCTCCCTGCCCTCGTCTTCTGGATATGACTGGAAGTTGCCAATGTGCCTGCGCGTGCTGGCATGGGCGTGCGCATGTCACACATACACGCATGCCTATGCTGGCACACGCAGGTGCATTGGCGACTTCCAGTCATATCCGGAAGACAAGGGCAACAGGGTGCCAGGGAGGTACGCTAACGCCCCGATGGGCATTAATAAACATGAATGCCAGCAGGGGGAAAGTAGCAGGAGGGGTAAGTGCACCCTCCCCCACTCTTAAAGGGAGACCCCTGCCCCCTTCAAACTGCCCCACCACAGTTCCGTACACATCCCTACTTTAATCAAGTAAGTCAACCATTGCAAGCTATTTTATACCATTCAGAACTATTGATTGAGATGCCAGATGCAAAACATCTGCATAAGCCAGTTCTTCTAAGAATCCTCTTGGCTCATGTTGAGCTAAGGATCTCAATATAGATCCTCATTATGCAGCCAAGGTACAGAAACGACCACAGATTTATCAGTTTCCTATCCCAATATAGCTCATGCGAATACAATGAGAGAGAGAGAAAAAAACACTTGGAGTTTTGGAAGAGCCATCTGTCATTTTGAACACCTATTTTTAAAAGTACCAAGATAGGGGGAAAGGTAAGAAGCACATATCAGAATAAGGGAGAAGATATAGAAAGATGAGTTGCAAACATCATCACCACACACCCACACCCACACTGCAGTACAACAAATGTGGTAGAGATTCAACAAACACGACAGTTCATGAAGGTAAAGCAATCTGTGTAATACTGACCAGCTGAAGAAATTGTATTCTGGAGCATGGTGATAGATCCTAATTTTTCCCAGGAAACTAGGTTTGGGTCCACATGCATATCTGAACCCAATGGCACATGTGCATGTCTTTATATGAATGCACATTACATAACATTTAGCAAACACATGGGCATTCTTGGAGTGACCTACCAGCCATTTCAAAATGGATATGCAGTGTCTGGGCCCAAAAAGCAGTCCTCCGCAAATGGTATAAATGTCTAAAGATCTTTGGATCCACACAGCATTTTCAGAAAGTAATTCTTTGAAAAGCTCTTTGTTTTTGCCTGCCTGCCTGCCCCTCCTATGGACATCACAGTCTAAAATTAGTTTACATTGTTGTTTCCTCTCCTCAGGGTGCCCTGAGGAAAGTAGTCTTACAAGGGGAAATATTTATTTATTTTATATACCGCCCATCCAAAAACGGCTCAGGACAGTTCACAATCAAAAATAAAACTATTTAAAATATTAACATAGAATAAAACTAGTTAACATATTAACATAAAACTCATTGAAAACCCATTAAAACCATTTTTGCTAAATGAGCAAAGAGGTACCTTTTTAAAGTGGCGACTCTATTTAGCAGGGGAGAGCAACTGGCCCTATCCATCCCCAGCACAGCATTCCTCTCCAGTGGCTGTTGCTAATGTCTATCTTATGTTTCTGTTTTTTTAGATTGTGAGCCCTTTGGGGACAGGGAGCATTTTATTTTATTCATCCTATATAATAAAACCCTAAGGTATCTGCGTCCGTGTCTCTGGCAGGTGTTCTGCGCATGCATGGCGCACAGGAGGGCAATGGAGGACGTCACGGGAAGGGGGCTTGGTGGCGGGGGGCAGCACCTTCTTCGCCCGGCAGAGAGGGCGCGGGGGGCAGTGTGCGCCGGCAGCGCTACCAGGAACTTCTCGGCGGCGGACCCTGGATGGCAGGGGTGGGCTGCAGACACGGACGCAGCGGCAGCGGCGGCTGGAGAGAGAGGGCAGGTGCTGCGGCACAGGGAAGGCATCATTGGCGCGCACCCCCGACCAGAGGCCACGGGGAGGGGCAGCGCACGCACGCCGGCTGCGGCTACACTGGGGAGCGGCCCCGAAGCACCTCCTCACACGCTGGGCAGCGGCTTCTGCACGGCGGCAGCAGTGGCAGCAGCTCCCCAGGCTGGCCCCACAGCAGGAGGAGGTGGCGAAGGAGGATCCAGACTCTCGACGATGCGCCACGGCCAACTGCGTGCGCGCGCATCCAATTGAGTTATTCTAGCACCCGTTAATGTAATGGGCCTAATGACTAGTTTATTTCTATCTATGTAAACCACTTTGGGAATTTATGTCGAGAAGAGGCATATAAGTATTTGTTGTGTTTGTATTTAAACATTATTAAAACTAGAGATGTCTAATAGAGATTGCTCATAATCTTCAACAGTTGCAATCCCCATCCTTCCTTTCATGACTGGGCCATAAACTGGGTCAACAAACATAGTACAATGAGGTGTAAACAACGAAATGGAAATGTGCTAGGGCAGAGTGCAGTATTTGTATCTGTTCAGATACCTACATAATCATTTTCGGTGTTTAAAGTGTTTAGGGCATATATACCCTTTTCTGAAAGGATCTGAAAGGAAAGAAACTCTATGGTTTCTCCTTGCTAAGCCTCCCTAACTCCCCTTACAGAGCTAACTAGAATTAAGCCATTAATGACAGCTGACCCAAAAATACTGGCTTTTTTCTCTTTAAAGTGCAGCTGGGCGTATTCACCTAGCTGTTGGTGTTCTCTTGCTAATGCTTTCTGGCACAGAATGCCCCAAATCGGATTTGGCGTTATTCCCTGTTTATCATGGACTGGGTTTTACTTATGTTTGAGTATGACATAATGCATTGACCTTGCAACCTTTTACATTCCTGCTGTGCCAGAAAAGGAAATATATCCTATTGCTTTGAGTTTCCTTTAATAAAGCCTTGATTCTGGGCCTCCTGGGCAATACAGGTAACTGCTTTTACTTTTTACTAGGCACTGCCATTAAGCCCTTGCTGAATTCAGGCCGATTCTGCAAAGCTTTTTAAATCAGCCTATTATCTTCACACTTTTACCTAAACACATAGGCATGATTCAGCACAAAGAAACCAAATCTGCACTCCTCTTTCATTTCTCTCTCTTTCCATAACATGGAAAGTTTCATTTCTCTCTCTTTCCATAATATGCAACAAACATAATTTTAAAAACTTTAATATTAAGGAAAGGATTTAACTTTTTTTAAATTAATCTCCCAAAGCCCAGTAAAGACGGAGAACCCAGTTCTGTGAGCTGCTGTCAGGGGCATGATGCTGTCAGAGACCACTAACATCACATGGAAGACACCCTGGCATCTCACCGCTTTGGGGTCTTTAAAGCAATCATCAGGATGTCACGGCTGATTACTTTTCAATTAGGGTTCAGTTCTGCAGTCTGCAAGGAGCTGCTGAGAGAGCTAGGAAGAGAGAAACCCAGCCTCTGCAAAGTGCTTGTCTCTCAAAGCTCAGCATAACAACTAGAACAATGGAGAGGAACTCTGAACGGAGCACTTAATGAAGTGCCAGTGCAAGGGAAGAAAGTGCTCCTGTCATGAAAAGACATGAGGCTGGTGAGTCTCATTCTAGCAGGGCGCTCGGTGCCATTAAGGGTCACAAGAGCAATGGAAGGCAGAGTCCTCTGTCTTCAGTTGTTGTGAAGAATGGGTGAAACAAGCTACACCTGCTGAAATTTTTTCTGGGCAAGTATTAAATGGCTGCTGGTTACAGTTCTCCTCATGCTTCCTCTCACTAGTGCACTCACTAATGGAACATTTTGGCTCCTACTGTCATACACTCCTTTTGCCCTAATTAAAGCCCAGTGCTGGGAAAGATCTCCAGGGTTAAGTAACAAGCCCAATACCCTCCAGTCATGGTGCTCCTGCATTCCATATGCCCTGCACTTTATCCTGCTCTGTGTAGCATAGATCCATCAATTTGCATGTCAGGAAGAGAGCAGAAGGAGCAGCATAGGTTCAAGAACTGGAAGAGGGTGATGGAGTGGGGGGTTAGGTGTGTTTAGAGGGGTTAGCTCTTAACTCAAAGAGTTCAAAAAAACAAAAGTGGACAAAAATAAAAATACTCTGAACTACTGTGCTACACTCTATTTCATCCCTTCAGACTCTTTCTGCCGTGTGTGTGGAGCCAGCCTACACTACAAACATTACCAACCACCAGTTAATTCACCTCTTTGCTAGGACTGTTTTGTTTACAGTTATGCTCTGTATGGGTAAGCTTTTTACCCATTTTTGCCTTATATCTGTTGAACTGGGGTCAGGGTTCCCTCTAGCATTCTTCTGCTTTCCAGATGCAAATATCTATGATTTTTTTTTAATCTTGGTTTTTACTGTGAAAACTCAAAAGATTTGCCTCTCAACTTGCCTTCCCAGATTTCCATAGTATCACTGTAGTCTGCCACATATTGGACCGGGTCTCACGATCAGTGAGACACAGTTTTAACCTGTGAGCGGGAAGAGCGGGCTAAGCCCGCTCTCCCCACTCACGAGTGGGAAGAGAGCCCTCGGTGGCCGGATTGGCCGCCCACATGATGGCTGGCTCCGAGATGGAGCCAGCGGGGGGTGGGGAGAGCGGGGGCCGCGCAGCCCCCACAAGCCCCAGTATGCCCTGCGCCAGCGCACAGGGCATACTGGGGAGACCCCCGAGCTGGGAGGTGGCTTTTCGCCTCCCAGCTGGGGGTCTACTCATGAGTAGGCACAGGGCAAAGCCGCACCGCAGCTACTCATGATGGTAAAAAGCAGGTTTGCTGGAGCGCTCGCTCCACAAACCTGCTTTTTACCAGGGGTTCTTGAGCAGGTTTGCTGCTCAAAAACCACCAGGTTCGGCTGCAAGTCCAGTGGTTCTTACAGTCACCAAAAATCGGGCTAGCCTCTGCTAGCCCGATTTTTGCTGATCGTGAGAAGCGCCCCATTGAGGCTCTACACACAACCAGTGTGTAGAGCCGAAAGGGGGTTTGTGGGGAGAGCAGGCTTGACCTGCTCTCCCTGCAGATGAGCAGGAAGCCCTCTGGTGGCCCAGATGATTACTGGCTCCGTCATGGAGCCGGTTGAGGTGGCGTGGTTCGTGGGCCTCCTGGCTTCTAGAAGTTCCATAACCTCCGCTAGTGCATGGTGCCTTGTGGGGAGCACCTCTGATGCCGGGAGGCTCCAGTCAGGAGGCTACTTGTGAGTTGCTGAGGTTCAGAGCTGCACTGTGGCGACACACAACCTTTTAACCCAGTTTTGGGGTGCTCTGTCTCACCCCAAACCTGGGTTAACTGGTGGGCTTCTTAAGTGGGTTTGCTGCTGCACGGCTCCTATTGCTGCACATGAGCAGCAGGAACTGGGTTGGACTCCCTTAGCCCAGTTCCTGCTTCTCGTGAGAAGAGCCTTATTATTGCATCGCCTATCTTCTTGCAAGTTTCCTTTTCCTGTCTTTCTGGAAGTATTAAATGACTTGAATTCCATTTGCTAAATTTAATGAAACTGAAAGGATTACAAACTCAGCAGAAAGCCAAGAGGATCTAAACTATTGCTCATCTGAATTCTTAATGCTTTTTGCAAAGCCTGGTGGCAGCACAGGATTAGGCCTTCTCTGTAGCTCCTCCTATGCTCTGGAATGTGCTCCCTATGGATATTAGAGATTTAAGAGTTTTAGTAGCCTTTAAAAGAGCCCTAAAAGCATATCTTTTTAGCCTGGACTTTAGTGAGTACTGACATTATTTTAAATTGGTTTTAATTTTGTTTTAATGAGTTATTTATTTCTTTTTTAAATCTGTTTTTATATTTGTGAACCACCTAGAGCCATCTGGGTGAGGCAGTATAAAAATCTAATTAATAAATAAAAGCCTGGGAGGGAGGGAGGGAGGGAGATGATATGGGTGAGGCACAGCAGAGCAGAGCAGAACAGATTTGCTGCTTACTAAATGGAGAATTCCAACTTCTGCTTTAGTATCCCATATAGTTCAGGCTGATGGTACTTTGTACTGAATTAGTTCACAGGAAGCAAGAGGAAGACCCGAGTTTGAATCCCCATTCAACCATGAAACTCACTGGGTGACTCTGGGCCAGTCATATATCTCTCAGGCTAACCTACCTCACAGGGTTGTTGTGAGGATAAACATAACCATAAGCTCCTCGGAGGAAAAGCAGGATATAAATGTAAAAATAAATTTAAATTTTTTTTAAAAGTCAACTTGTATCTCTTATTCAAACAGGAAGCAAAATGAATTCTGTCTTACTAGGGCTACAACTCCCCACGCCCCACCCTGGTCTACTCCCATGTCTTTAACAGTAGCCGGACCCACATAAAGTACCTAGGATATTTATTTATTTTTTATTTATTTTTGCATTTATATACCGCCTTTCGTTAAAAAGATAACCCCAAGGCGGTTTACAAAAGTTAAAAACATACAATAAAAAGACAATAAAAATATCATGTTAAAAATATAAAAACATAAAAACAGGCATAAAAACAATACAACAAATAAAAACACAAAGAAGCTGCAGTAGAAAACGATCATGTAAAAGCCTGGGTAAAAAGCCAAGTCTTTAAAAGCTTTCTAAAAGCCGTGATGGAGTCCGAGGAACGAATGGCCACTGGGAGAGCATTCCAGAGTCTGGGGGCAGCAACAGAGAAGGCCCTGTCCCGAGTGCACAACAGCCGGGCCTCCCTCATTGTCGGCACCTGGAGCAGGGCCCCCTCAGATGTCCTTGTCAAGCGGGCAGCAACCCGTGGGAGCAGGCGGTCCCTCAGATACCCCGGGCCCAAACCGTTTAGGGCTTTAAAGGTCAAAACCAGCACCTTGAATTGGACCCGGAAACGAACCGGCAGCCAGTGCAGCTCTTTCAAAATGGGGGTGATATGTTCCCAACGGGCAGCTCCGGATAAAACCCTAGCTGCCGCGTTTTGCACTAGCTGCAGTTTCCGGATATTCTTCAAGGGCAGCCCCACGTAGAGCGCGTTACAGTAATCCAGCCGCGACGTGACTAAGGCGTGGGTAACCGTGGCCAGATCTGCCTTCTCGAGAAAGGGACGCAGCTGGCGCACCAGCCGAAGCCGTGCAAAGGCACCCCTGGCCACCGCCTCCACCTGAGCTTCCAAAAGCAGAGCCGGGTCCAGTAGTACCCCCAAGCTGCGTACTTGCTCCTTTAAGGGGAGTGCAACCCCATCCAGAACCGGTAAAATCTCCTCATCCCGATAGGCTCTCCTACTGACCAACAGTATCTCCGTCTTATCCGGATTCAATTTCAGTTTGTTAGCCCACATCCAACCCATCACGGCCTCCAGCCCCCGATTCAGGACATCCACCGCCTCCCTAGGATCAGATGACAAGGAGAGATAGAGCTGAGTGTCATCCGCATATTGCTGACAACTCAGTCCAAATCTCCGGATGACCTCTCCCAGCGGCTTCATGTAGATGTTAAACAGCATGGGGTCCCAACGGCCAACGGCCACGGGGCCGAGCAGTAGTCCCCCATCACCACCTTCTGAACCCTCCCCTCAAGAAAGGACCGAAACCACTGCAACGCAGTGCCTCCGATTCCCATACTCAAGAGGCGGCCCAGAAGGATACCATGGTCGATGGTATCGAACGCCGCCGAGAGGTCCAGCAGAACCAACAGGGACGCACTCCCCCTGTCTAGTTCCCGGCGTAGGTCATCCACTAGGGCGACCAAGGCAGTCTCAGTCCCATACCCGGGGCGGAAGCCAGATTGAAAAGGGTCCAGATAATCCTTATCATCCAAGACCCTCTGCAGCTGGGACGCCACCACACGCTCCATCACCTTGCCCAAAAAGGGGAGGTTAGACACAGGTCTATAGTTGTCCAGGCTGGAGGGATCAAGGGAGGGCTTTTTTAATAGAGGTCTTACCACCGCCTCCTTAAGGCACGATGGCATCCTGCCCTCCCTTAATGAAGCATTAACGATCACCTCCAACCATCTACCTGTCCCCTCCCTGGCAGCTTTTATTAGCCATGAAGGGCAAGGGTCAAGAGCGCACGAAGTTGCCCGCACACTGCCCAGGATCTTGTCCACATCCTCAGGCCGCACCAACTGAAAAGAATCCAACACAACGGGACCAGATGGTACCAAAGGCACGTCTGCCGGAACTGCCAAAACTCTGGAGTCCAGGTCAGCACGGATGCAAGCGACTTTATCTGCAAAGCGACAGGCAAACCGATCACAAAGAGCTGTAGATGGCTCCTCCCCCATTGTCTGGGGGGATGTGTGGAGCAAGGTTTTCACCACACGAAACAGCTCTGTTTGTCTGCACTGAGCAGACGCAATGGAGGCGGAGAAAAAGCATTTCTTCGCCGCCCCCACCGCCACGGCATAGTCCCTAAAATGGGCTCTAGCCCGTGTTCGGTCGGATTCGTGACGACTCTTCCTCCAGCGTCGCTCCAGCCGTCGCCCGAGTTGCTTCATCGCCCTAAGCTCCGAGGAAAACCAAGGAGCCGAACGGGCTCCACCAAGCCGGAGAGGGCGCTTGGGGGCAACCGTGTCAACAGCCCGGGCCATCTCTCCATTCCAGAGATCAACCAAGGCCTCGACAGGGTCACCAGCTCTGGACACTGGAAACTCCCCGAGGGCCGTCTGAAATCCAAGCGGATCCATAAGCCTCCGGGGGCGGACCATCTTAATCGGCCCACCACCCCTGCAGAGGGTAGACGGAGCAGTCAAACTAAACCCCACCAGGTGATGATCTGTCCATGACAAGGGAGTGGTCTCAAATTCCCCCACCTCCAGATCATTTGTTTCCCGGTCGGCAAAAACCAGATCCAGAGTGTGTCCCGCCACATGGGTAGGGCCCGATACCAATTGAGACAGGCCCATGGTTGCCATGGAGGCCATGAAATCCTGAGCCGCACCCACTAGGGGAGCCTCAGCGTGGACATTGAAATCCCCCAAAACAATAAGCCTGGGGGAACCCAAAGCCACCTCCGAGACCACCCCCGCCAGCTCAGGTAGGGAGACTGAAGTGCAGCGGGGTGGTCGGTACACCAGCAGAATCCCCAGCCTATCTCGGAGGCCCACCCTCAAGGACAAACACTCAAAATTCTGAGATTGCCTGACCGGGCACCTGGAAACGGGAAGAGTTTCACGAAAGATGACTGCAACGCCTCCTCCCCGACCCTCGAGGCGGGGCTGCTGCACGATCTGGAAACCTGGAGGACAAAGCTGAGAGAGACCAACCCCGCCCAGCGGATCCAACCAGGTCTCCGTCACGCATACCAGGTCAGCATGCTCATCCACAATCAGATCGTGGATAAGAGATGTTTTTGCGTTAACTGACCTGGCATTCAGCAGCAGCACCCTAATCCTCGAAGGAGTGTTCCCAGAGCTCCCTAGGGTCAGAGGGTTGGGAGAAGGGCCGGAAAAAGGAACAGGCCTCAATTGCCTGGACCGATTTCCACTGTAATGGCCTGCCGAACTCCCACCGCCATACCTCCCTCTGCCCGCTACCCGTG
Source organism: Hemicordylus capensis (assembly GCF_027244095.1). Lineage (NCBI taxonomy): Eukaryota > Metazoa > Chordata > Lepidosauria > Squamata > Cordylidae > Hemicordylus > Hemicordylus capensis. Next base: position 309,885,642 of record NC_069657.1, read on the forward strand.
ATATTGCCGCCCCCACTCCAGACCCACTTTTTCGCTCCCCCAGGCACATCTCCCCAGAATAAACCACCACGGCTTCTTGGCTTAATAAAAAACCAAGACCAGACTTGCGTGATCTCCTGCTAGCTTCTTGATTGTGGGAAGACAGATCTTCAGGGCAGAAGGAAAGGATCTTCAGGGCCCCAGGCAGCTCACCCCACGGCTGAGAGCCCTTGTGCTCTCGCCCTTCGGCTCACGCCAAGAGGCTCACGCCCCTGGCCCAGCCTGAGCTTTAACGCAGCAGAGTCAGCCCCACAGATGGAACACACCTGAAGAAAGGTAGGGCAGAAGCAGAAACACAGTCACTGCCAGCCCAAGATCTTCCCTCTTCCCTTCTTCAGGCCCTGGCCCAGCCTGAGCTTTAACGCAGCAGAGTCAGCCCCACAGATGGAACACACCTGAAGAAAGGTAGGGCAGAAGCAGAAACACAGTCACTGCCAGCCCAAGATCTTCCCTCTTCCCTTCTTCAGGCCCTGGCCCAGCCTGAGCTTTAACGCAGCAGAGTCAGCCCCACAGATGGAACACACCTGAAGAAAGGTAGGGCAGAAGCAGAAACACAGTCACTGCCAGCCCAAGATCTTCCCTCTTCCCTTCTTCAGGCCCTGGCCCAGCCTGAGCTTTAACGCAGCAGAGTCAGCCCCACAGATGGAACACACCTGAAGAAAGGTAGGGCAGAAGCAGAAACACAGTCACTGCCAGCCCAAGATCTTCCCTCTTCCCTTCTTCAGGCCCTGGCCCAGCCTGAGCTTTAACGCAGCAGAGTCAGCCCCACAGATGGAACACACCTGAAGAAAGGTAGGGCAGAAGCAGAAACACAGTCACTGCCAGCCCAAGATCTTCCCTCTTCCCTGTATAACCATGATATACATGAGTGTTCACATGAGTACATACATGAGTGAGAGGCTGTTCACATGCGCAGCCAAGAATGGGCTAAGGCAGCCAAGCCTGCTTATGCCTGTGCATGTGAACCTGCAACAGCCAAGCAGCTGCCGGCAGTGTGGCAGCAAACCCACCAAAGAGCTGTGCCTCTTAAATGGGGTTTAGGGAGCCAGTGCTCCTTTAGCCCAATTTTTCCTATTGTTTGCCAGCACCGGCTGCTTGTAGCCGGGGCTGGGAGACTGCGGGGCTCCCAGCCAGCATCAGGGGAATCCCCATAATGCACTGTACACTCGCACAGTGCATAATGGGTGTTCCAGTGGGCAGGGCAACACATCCCCGGCGACACACACACACACCCTGGCCCGCCATGTTGCCATAGAAGACAGCTGCATTTCTGGGTGCGCAATCTTCATGCCCAGATCATGAACAAGGATTTTCTGGAGGGAGGCAAGCTTTTCAAGGCTTCCTCCCTGCACACTCTTGAGCCCTTTCTCACTGATCATGAGAAAGGGCTCTGTATTTTTAAAAACTTCATGGTGCTTGCTCTTAGGTTGGTATATGTCAGATTGTAGCCTAAGAAAAGGAGAGCCCTTTCCTTCCTAAATCATGCTGGGAATCTCTCTCTCTCCTTTTCTTAGGCTACAATCCAACATATACCAACCTAAGAGCAAGCACCATGAAGTTTTACACACAAGGATTTTAAAGCCCTTTAGCTCGCATCTCCTCTGGAATGGAGAGCTTGCATTCACATATTGGGCAGATTTAGCCCGACATCCCTGTGAGCTATCAGGGATTACTCCACACACGATTCGTGTTTTTCACTCCGTGTTAGAGTGCAGCCCAGTTTATATCTGTGATTTTTAAAAATCCACTTTTGGTGTCGGGTTTTAGGGATAACTTTGAGTTTGCAGTAATGCCTCCCAGAAAACATGTGGTAAAGCCTGCTGTGTGGAGAACTCCCATGAATACAATGAGACTTACTTCTCAATAAGCCTGCCTAGGATTGCTCTGTCAGCTATGTTCTCTGGATTGTATTTGTTTCATGCTGGTTGTCTTGCCCAAACCATCAAAGAGATTCTGTGCTTTTCAAACAAACATTATTTTTTATTAAAGTAAAAATCTTATTGAGCTCTCTCAATCTGTGGCTTCCCTTTTCTCCAGCCAGAGAGAGAGCAAGAGCTGCCCTAAGCTTTCTCCTCAGGAAGCACAACATAACCAGCCTGCATTTATGGGGTTATTGTGGTTTATTGCTGCTTCTCTTTTCTTTCTTGAAAAGAAAAGAAAGGTTTTTTTAAAAAGCATTACACAAAGAGGTTATTCTCACACTCAATGGAAACTGGGCTAAGGGAATCCAGCCTGGTTTCCACTGAGTGTGAGAACCTCACTGTGCTTGAGAAACCCCCTTGGGTAGCCTGCCATTAACCCAGGTTTCAGGTGCAAGATTCTCTTTATTTAGCAGAGGGAGAGTAACTGGCCCTATCAACCCCCAGCACAGTACCTCCAGCGACCGTTGCTGGTGTCTATCTTATGTTTCTTTTTAGATTGTGAGCCCTTTTGGGACAGGAATCCATATTATTTATTTATTTATTATTTCTGTGTGCAAACTGCCCTGAGCCATTTTTTTGAAGGGCGGTATAGAAATCGAATGAATGAATCAATCAATCAATCAGTCAATCAATAATCAATATAGTGTCCTCTGTTACCATTATGTTTGATTTCCCCCTTCCTATCTTGTGAACTGTATGAATGGTTGCACTGGCTACCTTTCCAATCCTATCTTTGGACAACTCTGATGCTTTGCACATTTCTAGGCACTTATCTAAAGTCAAGTCCACATGCCTCAGCAAACTCCCCTGTACCTGGGTGTCCAAGATTCTATACACTATCTGCTCCCTTTATTAAGAACCTCTCCCAAATAGCAACTGGCTGCTAACGTCTTTAGATTGGTACAGGACTCCTCAGTGCCTTCTCCTGTTGCTTAATCCTTGGTGGAACAGCTGTATCTTTCTACTGTTTAATTCTTTCTGCAGTTGCAATGAGCATCACAAGACCCCATTACTCTAGCCAGAGTACACTGTGCTTGGGGAATATTTGCACAGACTGAGGCTGTGCACACATGCAGCCCTACCCAGGTTAGGGTAACACTACCTTGGTAGGACTTCTCGTATGCAGTACTGGGATTAAGGCTGATCCTGGTGGCTGCACGCAGCCCGAGCATACACAGAGCTGAGCTGAGGGAGGATCCCTCAGTGCACCGTGCACCTGGTGTGGTGTATCGAGGGATACCAGAGGACTTCCTCCTCCAGCTCCAGATCCAGATCCATCTCCAGCGCCTATAAAGAAAAATCAATCAGGTGCATCCGCATGTGATCCCTGCCTCCGAACCTGCCCTCTGCCCTCTCAGCATCTTTGGCCGTGTGACCTTACTGTCTCAATTATCTCTTCCTCACCTTTCTCCATTTTCACATTCTTCTCTTTATCTGCCATTGCAGTGTCCACATACAAATCAAACTCCTCCTTCCAGGTCTTCCATGCCTGGGAATATGAATAATTATCTCTATGCCATAAAAATCATCACCTGCTAAATGCCTGCATGTTGGAAGGGCTTGCCACCCTCTTTAACAAGAACAGAATCCATTAAAGATAGTGGCAATCCTATGTGTAACTCCAAATATTGTTGTCCTACCCTCCCAGCTGGTCTATATCAATTTAACTGTTTTAGATCCCATCTACTTGCCTTGAGAACCAACAGAACTCCCAGAGATGGAAGTTTGGGGCAGTCTATAAATTTGAAAAATTAATAATTAGATTAGATAACAACCAATGTGTTATCAAAAGTACAGACAGAGATACATTTGTTTAATCAGTTGAGTGATTTGAGGTGGTATATTTTACAAAGATGATTTTATCATCTTCTCTTAAATCTCTGGTACTTATTAAAGTTTCCTTCTCTTCTATGCCTCTCACCTTCTGTATTGGCACCGGTGTCCAGCTGGTGTCCAACAGGTTCTTTTGGGATCCGGAGGCAATAAGCTCAAACCAGTGTAAATGCCAAAGAGGTTTTATTAGACAAAGCTGAATAATCATTTAAAGAGGATTACAGAACAAAAGATAAAGCATACGTCCCTGATCTGACATGATCTTTTTCTTTGGGGAGCCCCCTTGACTTTGAAAAGGACATGGCCACCGTAACGCCAGCCGGTGCCTAGCACCTTCCTGGATCTCAGTCTACGCTGAAGCTCCAGATTACTAGGGTGTCTGTGTGTCTTTCTTATACTGTTACATTTCTCACAAGCAGCATCAAGAAAGGGGCTGCTGGCCCCCCTTATCAGTAGCCTGTGTGAGACCCGTGCGCTCGGCCAGCAGAGCCAAGTACATTCCACTCCCAGGTAGCGCATCTTCCCAAGCTCCGTGCTTCAGGTGGATGATTAACGCGTATGTTTAAGTATGCCGTATCCACACCTAGCTATACTAATTTGCATAGTAATATAAACTGAAACTATGAACACCAGAATGCAACTGGATACACAGTTTTCAATACAAAACAGGAGTACGGGGTTATTACAGTTTAAGGCTAGAGAAGCCTAAAATGAATCCTTTAAATACAAGGATATAAGCAGTGTATAGAAGTTTACATGTGCAGAGGGTAAAAGTGGATCACACCACTAGGCCTCTTCGCCATATCTTCCGCAGTGCCACTACACCTTCTTCTATCAAAAACTCGCTGATTAAAACTCAATATGATTCTTCACTGGTGTCTGTTTTACGGATTCCATCTAATTAGAATGATTTTTTTTTTAAAGAGGAAAGAAAATTGCTATCTCCTGTTATAACTTGGAGACTTTAATATAATCTGCCTCATAAGCCTTCAGGTCTACCACTGCAGAAAATAAATAAATTAAAATGGAAGGGAAATTATGTTAAAATAACCTTAGGATTGAACCTAAAACTACAAAAGCACAAAAATTCTACTTCGGGCTGTGAGGCACTTGCAGCACAGATGCTTTGGTTCCTAATCCAAGACCCTTGGTGTACAGAGTCTACTCTGCTGCATGTCCTGTGTAATTCATTAGCTACACAGCGTTGGTCTTAAACCAAATAGTGCAGAAAATTGCTTTATAGTAGCCATTTGCTCACAAAGCCAGCATTTAGCAAGAGTTAGCTACTACAGGATCTGGAAATAATAACTGGCACAATAGTTCAAGAGCTCCTTGGGAAATATTAAGATTATAATGGCAGCCATTCTGTCTTCATATTTTCCCAGAGTGCCGGTCCAGAGAATGTGAAAACTTGCAGACTATTTTGTGATATTTTAGTTGGTCCTGATAAAAGTATTATCCTACTTTGGCTTTTGATTTTTTTTCTTAAGGGATCAACATGCCTGCCTATGATTTTCCTTAGGGTCCTTTATCAATATTTTATTTATTTATTTATTTATTTATTTATTTATTCATTCAATTTTTATACTGCCCTTCCAAAATGGCTCAGGGCGGTTTACAATTAAAACAGAAACTGTTAAAACCAAAACAGAAATATAAATATAAACATCAATTAACAATTACAACATCATAACAAAATTAAACAATAAGAACAATTAAAACCCTGTAGTAGTAGTAGTTCTTTTATTGCAGCCATAGGCCAAACAGAAACAAAAGTGACAATAACACAACCATTCAGAATTACAGTAAATAGAGTAAATATAACAATACATATACAGATAAAACTAAAAATACCATAAAATCAAACCTATAAAAGACCATGGTGGGATGTCTGTCTCATCGCCCCATAAATAAATTTGGTGAAGTCACATTTGTGACTTCATCGTTAGTATCAGCCAAGCAGTAGTTAAGATAGAAGGAATCAGGCCTATCAGGGAATTGCTCTAGTAATGAATACAGTAATTCACTCCTAGAATCACAATAAAGGGAGCAGTATAGAAGAATATGAGTGACTGTTTCCAAGTTACCCTCCCCACATGGACATAACCCAAAACAGGAGGTTCTTTAGAGAACATCCTTTGAAGCAAAGCTGAAGGTAGTACATTCAGCCTAGCCCTAGCAAAGGCTGACCTAAATTTAGCAAAATGAAGAGTGGTTAGATATCTAGCAGCCTGGTTCCCAGGTGGAAGAGAAATGCCAAGATATACAGGGGAACAACATTTATTTCCAAGGTCAACTAGGCGTTGGTACTCAATGACCTTTAGGCGCTGAATGACAATAGCCTTCGCTGTTGCAAATCCCAGGGACAAAATGTAAGAGGGAGTAAGCCCCATGCCCAACATTTTATTGGTGACAATGGACAACCATGGGTTAGGGAAGATGTCTCTCCACATATAATGGACATATGAAGGTTGCTGAGGGTCCAAACAGAGTTTAAGCCAGTGTGTCAATGAGGCCTCCCAAGCTAAACAGGAGATCGGATAGGAACCGGTCTCCAAACATAGTGCAGCGTAAGAGACACATTTGGGGGCTCTAAAAATAGCTCTGTGGAATCTAGACTGGATAGATTCGATATCCGAATAGACCACTTGGATCCAGATAGCGACTCCGAAGAGCATTTGAGCCACAATCTTAGCTTGAAACACTCGCAAGGCCATCGGTATAAATTGGCCACCTTTTCCATTAAAAAGCGCAAAAAGGCATATAGTGTGTTATGAGCCAGGGAAATAGCGTGTAGCCACTGCAATTTCCAGTTCAAATTGGATTGAAAATAAATTCCAAGGTATTTGAACTTGGTGACCTGTTCTATACTGGTCTGGTTGATCCTCCATTTATAAACTTTCCTAGAATTTGAAAATACCAAAACCTTTGATTTATCAAAGTTAATGAAAAGTTTATTTGAATTACAATACTGGGCAAACACCTCCAAAAGTCTCATTAAACCAAGCCAAGACTGAGATAAAAGCACCGTGTCATCAGCATATAACAATGCTGGTACTCGTACATCTGCCAATTTAGGAGGATGGGCATCCACCTTTCCCAAAACCTGAACCACGTCATTAATAAATAGATTAAACAGTACAGGTGCCAACAGACAACCTTGCCTGACTCCTCAGGTGGTAGGAAAATGCTCGGTTAATGCCCCTGAGGGATCGTATCTAACGCGGTTTGTGGAGCTGGCATAAAGTCGTCTGATTAGGAATAAGAGCCTTTAATCAATAGATGTTTCACTATGTTTAGCCCATAGTAGCTCTCTTGGTATGGAATCAAAAGCAGCATGCAAATCCATGAATGCAACAAAGAGTTTACCCTTAGAGGCGTTTGTGTACTGGCATGCTAAATGGTATAATACCATACAGTGATCTAGCGTCGAGTGGCCAGCCCTGAATCCCGCCTGCTCGGGGCCTAAAATATGATGCTCCAACATCCAACCCTCCAACGTATCCAGAAGATAACGGGTGTAAAGTTTGCCTATCACTGATAACAAGCTGATGGGTCTATAGTTGGAAGGGGCGGAGTGAGAGCCATGTTTATAGATTGGGGCCACAATGGCCTCACTCCAAGAGGAGGGAATAACACCTGTGTTATTAATCGAGGTGAACAAACTGGCCGGGAGTGCTAGCAATCTCCTGTTATGAGAAGCTTGAGGCTGAAGTCTCGCAAAATATCCTGACTACAGATCAACTGCACTCTTATAAGAGAGGTAGGATGAACGACTCTAATGAGTAGTTTGACTTTTAGTGCAGGGATTTGCTTGCCAGGCTGAGGGGCATACTGTATATAGGGAATATAGAGCTGGTTCCAACCAAGTGCTACCTCCAGAATCCTCTATAATAAAGAGCTTGGTTGTAATCCCGTCCCCCTGCCCGTGTCTTTCTCAGCCTCCGGAGAACAGCAGCGAGAGGCAAGCGGCTGCTTGAAGGATCTTTGCGCACACCACTCACCCCTCCGATCATGCCAGACCACATGGAGACGGAGGCGGTCTCCCTCGCTGTCCCAGGGCCGCACAACTCATCAGCCCCAGCCCTGACTGCAGCAGCAACAGCAGCCGATGTACGGTTGCCGGGGCCGTTGATCGGCACCGCAGCAGCATGCTCCTGCCCTGCCGGCTTTTCCCCAGCGATCGAGGTGCCGAGCAGCTGTGCGGTGGGCAAACTTCGGGAAGCGGAGCTCGGAGTTCCCGGACCTCCCTGATTCCCCCCCTCCCGGAACCTCGGGCACCCGTGGCCGGCGGGTCACAGGGGGGAAGCGGGGATTCGGCTACCCTCCCCCCTCCGATCGTGCCGGACCACATGGAGACGGAGGCGATCTCTCTCGCCACCCCAGGGCCACACAACCCAGGTGACCTCTTGGCCGGCGGGATTGCTGGCGAGGGCACCCCCGGCCCATCAGCCCCATCCCTGACCGCAGCAGCAGCAGCAGTCCGGTGGCGGCGGCCGCTTCTTCTCGGTCCGCCGCTTCTTTTCCACCCGGCTGGCAGCGGCCGCTTCTCCTCGGCTTCTCCTCGTTTCGCACGGTGAGGCAACATGAATTCCCCCACACGCGGTTAGGCCGGTCCCACAGCCGCTGCTGTCTTTCCCTGCCCCGCGTCTTTGGCTGCCCCGTCTTTCCCTGCTCCCAACATGGCCGCCTGTGTCCCTGTGGGCCGGTCCCACTGCCGCCTTTTTTTTTGCCATCCCCGCCCCGGTCTGGCTGGTCCCTTTTCCGCCTAACCCCCCACCCCACCCCCGTGGTCAGGCCGGTCTCACCGCCGCCGCCGTCTTTCCCTGCCCCACGTCTATTGCTGCCCCATCTTTCCCTGCTCCCAACATGACTGCCCGTGTCCCTGCGGCCGTATCTTTCTCGGATGTTCTGGGCATGCACTCTGCGCATGCCCAGAACGGCCAAGAAAGACACAGGCAGGGGGATGGGATTACAACCAAGCTCTTTATTATAGAGGATTATCATTTTTATGTTGACAAGCTGCATTTTCACTTTTATTTTGATCTCTCTATATAGCAGTATCTTAAGTTTAGATATCTAAAACTAAGTGGTTAGTCTTTCCTCATTCTGTATCAGCATATTTGTTCTTTTCTGGGTAATCATTTTATTCTCTCTTCTCTCCAAGTACAGAACCTTGGAGCCCTCTTTGATTCTTTTCTCTCTTTTTCTACTTTTATTGACATTATTGAAAAACTTTGCCATTTCCAACTTTTAAATATTGCTAGGATTTATTATTTTGTTTCTCCCTCTATTGCAGTGTTGGTTTATTCAAACAGTACAATGAGGCAATAACTGTACAGATTTAAAATGACAATGTATACAATGACAAGTCAGAATCTTGACTATTTATTCATATTAGAATAGACCATTATCATTCCTAACATGAAAAGACAAGGCAGAGAGCAGGAACTAGATACTCTCTGCTTCCAAAATGTATATAAAGTAGGGTGGGACAAAAACCAACCAGTGCTAGATAAGAGATCAGCAACACTTTATACAGAAAGAGGTTCCAATATAGAGATGACAGAAGAAAGTAAACAAATAAAAGGACACACAGACAGAGAAAAAGAAGACCTCAAAGTGTGTTAAAATGAGATTTCACCCATATGGGCTCCATCCTGAACCTGTGTCTGGATATCGTGACGGTTTGATGTGGACTAATACTTAATCCAAGACAAAAGTGACTTTTGTCAGTAGGAGAGATCATCTGGGAAGTGATATTCAACCTAGTATTCAGCAACTTCAGCTGCGTAGAATGCTGCTGCCATACTGGTGTCAGGAGCCTCTTATGGGGAATGTATAACCCCCAATTTATTCAGTTTGCATCGGCTTCCTGATTGTTTCCAGGTCCATTTCAAGGAGCTGGTTATTATCAATAAAGCCTGTAAATGTTTGATTGGTATAATAATCGTATGATGCCCACCTAAAGTTTTCCTGGAGATGTTCTGCTCCATGTGCCAATGCCATTGAAGGTATGGTTGGTGAGCACTGAAGGTATGGTTGGTGAGCATGTGGAACAGGGCTTTTTCTGTGTAATGGCCAAGCTCTAGACACCCTCCCATGGAAAACAGGAGGTGCCCCAGTTCTCCTAGTATTGGATGCCTGGTACAAACTTGGCTGCTTTACTAGGGTATTTGTTTGGAATAAATGAAAAAAAGTGCTTCTTAGTTTTCTTTTTGTGCTGCCAATTTGGCTGTTTTGCAATATGTTTGGGGAAATGGTTTCAATTATTTTTAGTACTGTATGCTATTTTATATTGTTAGTTGCTTTAGGGGCAATGTGCTGGGGGAGAAAGGATCAATATATAAAAATAAGCTAAAATAAAAATTACAAGTTCCATGTGGAATACAAGAAAGAGAAACAACAAACTGATGCCAGCCTTCGACAGCCTTCTTTCCATTTTACGAAAGAGCAGGAGGCCACTTGCCACTCGTCTGCAGCGCGGCCCGTTTGTCCCGGCCCCCTTACCAGGGAGCACGTGGGACTGGGAGCCGCTTCCTATTGGCTCCCGGGCACTTCCGGTTTAAACTGGAAGTGCCGCGCTCGCAGCGTGCCTGCGTGAGCTCAGTCTGCCTCTCACAGTTGGATAGGGCAGACACGCCGAGGGGAGCTCCGACCAGGCCGCAATAGTGAGCGGCCTTGCCTAGCGGAGCCCTCGGCAAGGGGAGCAGGCGAAAAGTCGCCCGCGTCCATCTTTGCCGCGCAGAGGCACGGTGTTGAGTGAGGCCTGGCCCGGCCGGAGCCAGGCGCCATCTTGCTGGGCTACGCAGCCGGCCGGCCCGCCCCCTTCCTTACCGCACCAAGGCGTGGCGGGGTGCAAGGCCCGGTTGGCGCCGGGCGCCTTCTTGCTGGGCCGCTAGGCCGGGGTGGGAGGCCGCGCGGCTGCCCCCTTCTCGGCGCCCTCGAGCGCGACGCGCAGGCAAGGCCTGGCCCCAACAAGAGCTGGGGGACTGGCAGCGAGCCCGTGGCCGCCCACTCCCCCCCTTCTCGTGCCCCGGGCATGGAGGGCGAGCGCGGCCCGGCATCAGAGCTTGGCGCGGCCGGCGCCAGGCGCCCTATTGCGGGCCTTGCTGCACTACCCCCCCTTCCATCGGCGGCAGAACTCGCGGAGGGGGTTGTGAGTCGGGCCTTCGTGGAGCAGCTAGCGAGCTCAGGTTTGGGGCTCAGGTTTGGGGGGTTAGCACGGGGGCGGGAGCAGGCCGGGGATAAGGCCTGAGGTGGGGGGTACGCGTGGGCTGGGGAATTGCCTTGCTTTCAGTTCCCCCCCTTTTTTCTTCTTTTATTTGGCCAGGGCTGGGGTGTGGGGTGTTGCTGTCCGGCTCCCCCCCCTTTTTACCGCCCTCCCCCTTGGTTGGCCTTCCGGGGTGCTAGGGCCGGGCGGCATACACACACGCAGCTCCTTCTTCTGCGCGACATGGGTCCCAAGAAGGCGCCGGCGGGGAAGGGTAAACGGCGCGCGACACCATGCAAGGGCCCACCCCAACCAGATTCCTCTTCTGAGGATGAGCGGGATATGGAGCTGGGGGCTATCAAAGCCTTGATTGTGCGGCTGGAAGCCATAGCGGGTGAGCAGGAGGCGCGGCAGAGGGATAGCGGCGGTCCTTCCAGGGAGGGCACTTCCCGGGAGCGGGCCCCTTCCCCGCCCACGTACACACGCAAAATGACCAGGGCAGCAAAGTGAACTAAATTGATGCAAGGTTTTACGGATTGTTTGGCAGCTTTAGAGGCAGCAACGGCTGCCATGGCGGCTCCGGCGGGCACCAAGACTCCAGAGGAACCCAGCGGGGGCAGCGCGGCTGCCACGGGATCCGCAGCGGGAGATGCCTCCGAAGAACAAGTGGGACAAGGTGGTGAGTCTCCGCAGGGGATCTGGCCTTGGGGTTTGCCATGGAACCCGCCAGGTGGGCCTTTTGGGTGGTTCCCCAGGCCAATGAACTGGGCCTCCCCGCACGCAATATGTAACCAGGTGTGGCGGGGGGGGCAGGGCAGCCAGGCACGTGAAGGAGCGCATTTGGAAGGGTGAGTTCATTGACGTTATCCAGCTGCTCTTCAAGGAGCCCGAGCCCGTGGGCAAGGAGGGAGAGCAGGATAGGGACAAGGAAAGGACCAAGAGGAAGCCCATCGAGCGTAACTGGAACAACTGGGTTTCCGGTTTTACTATATACATGGGGGTGGTGACTGAGAAGTACCCAAAAAAAGGCCCCGCCCTCATTAAGTACTTTGGCACTATTCATAGGGCACTCATGGATTTTGGGGGCAACTCCTGGGAGGCCTATGACCAGGCGTTCAGGGAATGCGCATCTAATTATCTTTTTGGAGGCTGAGCAGGCTCCGCCAAATGCTCTACGCTCTTCATGGCTCTATGCGGTGAATTGGGGGTGCCCTTGGCCAAGGACAAGACTGAGGGTCTGTCCACCAGGCTGACGTTTTTGGGCATTGAGTTGGACACCCAAGGGCAGCTGTCGCGGCTGCCCGGGGACAAGCTGGAGACCCTGAAGGCAATCCTGAGGGATTGTGGGTGGGCCAAGAAGGTCACGCTGCGCCAGCTGCAATCCATGATTGGGCACCTCAGTTTCGCCTGTCGTGTGGTTGCCCCAGGCTGCCCATTCTTGCGGCGTCTCTCAGACGACATGGTCGGGTGCAGGCTGCCGCATTTTCGAATCAGGGTGACTGCAGCCATGAGGGAGGACATGAAGTTGTGGTTAAGCTTCTTGGACTCCTTCAACTGGATTTCCTTTTGGAGGGTGTCGCAGCTCCTGGAAGCAGATTTTCAGGTGCAGTCGGACGCTGCGGGCGGCCTCGGCTTTGGCCTATATCTTCGGGGCAGGTGGTACGCAGAGCGGTGGCCACATGACTGGGCTGAGAAGGGGAGTCACGAGGGATCTCACTTTCCTCGAGCTTTTCCCCATAGTGGTCACAGTGCACATCTGGGCGGACCAGTTTCGCAACTCCACAGTGTGCTTCTGGTGTGAAAACCTGGCAACGATGCAAGTTGTTAACCGTCAGACCTCCAGGTCCCCCAGGGTCATGGGCCTGGTTCGGGCCTTGGTGCTGGCCTGCCTGCACAACAACATAGTGTTTACCGCGCAGCATGTGCCGGGAGCGCAAAATGACATTGCAGATGCTCTGTCTCGTTTTCAGATGCGACGCTTCCGGCAGCTGGCCCCCGACGCTTTCCCAAGGCCCGAAGAGATGCCTGTCAGTTTGTGGAGCCTTGGAGTGTGAGGCGCTCAGGGCAATCGAGGCCTCTCTGGTGCCTAGGACGCGGGCTGCTTATAGCAGGAAGGTTGCGGCCTTTCAGCGTTTCAGGCAGCAGGAAGGGGTCGGCCAGGCCTGGCCGGCCCCACCCGAACACCTGATGCAGTACTTGGTGCACCTGCGGGGAGAAGGGCTCGCCGTCAGCACCATGGCTGGGCACCTGGCAGCCCTGGCCTTCTACGCAAAGCCCTGGGGGTTACCCGACTACTCAGGCGACTTCCGGGTCCAGAACATGCTGGAAGGCTGGGCCAGAGAGGCGCCGGCGCAACCCGATCAGCGCTGGCCCATTACACACGACGCTCTGCAATGGGCCGTGCAGTGCTTGGGGGCGGTATGCTCTTCCCCCTTTGAGGAAGCATTGTTCAGGGTGGCGGCACTGGTGTCTTTCTATGGGGCCTTTAGGGTTGGGGAGCTGTTCCCCAGGGGGACCTGGGGACCTACCGCCAGGGCCATGCAGAAGAACGACCTGGTTATGGGACCGGGCAGGGTTTCACTGAGGCTCTGCTTCTGTAAAACGGACCAGCGTGGCCTGGGTCAGCTGGTCATCTTGCACAGGGTGGACAAGCACCTCATGTGCCCTGTGCAGGCTCTGGGAGCCTACACGGAAGCCAGGGGTGGGGCTGAAGGGTGCCTCTTCTTGCATGCTGACGGCAACCCACTATCGCAGTACCAATTTTGGGCGGTGATGAGGAGGGCCTTTCACGTGGCCGGGGTGTCCACGGGCCACCTGTCATCACACTCTTTCAGGATCGGGGCGGCCTCTGCGGCGGCGAACCTCAGCTACCCGGGTGCCGTAATCCAGCTCCTTGGCCGCTGGCGGTCCACTGCCTACCGCAGATACATTCGATAAGGCAGCAGGGGGGGCTCCACCTTCCCCACCCCTGTGCCCCCTCCCCTTTTTTGTTTTAGCACTCACCAACATTTTGTGTTCTCTCTTTCGCGCAGGGGCGAAGCGTCCAGTTGAGAGGGCCAAGGTCCTTGTCCTGGGCCACTCCTTTATATTCTGGGCCCTTAAGTGGGCTCAAGGCACAGATCCGGGAATGCAGCTGGGCCTAGGGAGATGGGCCATCGTCAAGTGGCTCAGGCGATGGGGCATGCGAAGAGTGCAACTGCTGCCTATGCTGCGGGAGTACCTGGAGCAGAACCCTGCACCGGACATCCTGCTTTTCCACTTTGGCGGGAATGATTTAGTTAGCCAGTCAGGCATCTCCCTGGCCCGGCAGATTGAACAGGACCTGTGCGTGGTTCTGTCCTGGTGCCCGCGGGCAGTCATTCTCTGGTTCAATATCACCCAGCGTAGGGTCTGGTGGGGTGCACTCAAGCAAAACAAGGTGGACAGGGCGAGAAGGGGGGGGTCAATGCTACTATGGTGCGCTTCCTGGCGGCCAAGGGAGGCGGCTGTATTCCGCATGATGACATACTCTACTCGCAGCCCGCCCTTTACTGGGGCGATGGAGTTCACTTGTCCACCTTGGGCATGAGGTTCTTTTTGGATGACAGCAGGCTGGGATTGGCAACAGCAATTTGGGGTCTGTGGGGTGCGGGGCGTTAAGCTGGGCTAACGCCCGCTGTGGCAGGTACAGTGTGGTGACAAGATGCTAATTAAGGGGTGTGGCACCTTAGGTAAGATGTAAATCAAGGAGGAGGAGCTAATCCCTTGAGGCTTGACAGATCAGGGATGACGCTTGACTCCTGCCCCTCAGCAAGCGGCACCCTATACGTATGGCTGTGCAGCATCGTTGGGGAGGTCGCTGGGGAGGTTGGAAAACCTGACCTTAGGTCGGCGAAGAAGGGCGCCTCCGCTGGAGAGCGGAGGGCCTGCCTGGAGCCAAGGTGCTATCACCACGGTCTGTTAGGTGGGGGCGGCCACGGTGTGGCCGGCCAGCAGGCACTGCACTGCAGTGGGGGGGATGTCTATGCAATCCCAGCCAACCAGCCTGTACCATAAACCTCAATAAACTGACCGTTCCCTCCATAGCAATGTCTCTGTGTCTCCTTGGGGGGTCTGGGCACAAAGATGAGATATATGTTTCAGCAGGCTTGTCTCACTCTTCCAGTTGCAGAATGATCAAAGGCACGAGTCTGAACAAAACCTTATACTGTCAGCTGGTATGTGTGTTTGTGTGCATGTTCACATGCTAAAGCTGCCACCCACTGAGTTCACTTGCCATTCTTAAAAAGGCATTAAATAAGAAGCCGTCACTTACTTGGTTCCATTGCCATACTGAAATTGCATGAACATATTAGATGGTCATTACATTTCCCCTGCTCTCAGTCATAGAGAGGTCCTGCCCAAAAGTTAGCACAGGCAAGCACTAGATAGAACTCCTTTCAATCATACACAACAAATGAAAGTGCACTTAGTGTAGACGGGGATGTTTTATAGGAAATGTAACATGGCCTACCTTCTGTGGGGTAAGCAGAGACCTTTATAATGTAGAATCGCAAAAAAGATCAGTTCTGAATAACAAATTTGTTGCCACTACTTGTTTCACCTCAGGGAATTGAGGTCTGGTAAGGAGCGTCCATTTGAACAAATATCTAGATGCGATCAAGTGAAAGGTGCTGTGGGGGAGATAGCTTGAGGGGAATTCTTCACCAAGGAAAGGCAGGATTTCTATAATGTAGGTTGTGGGTTTACAGTATTATGTTACAAAGATTCCAGGTTAAACTAAAAGAAAATGCACAGACATAAACAAAGAAGGGTTAACTCAAAAGGCTGCTGTCATACTAACAAAATAAATAGTGTATCGGCACCAGAGGCGTATCTAGGGAAAATAGCGCCTAGGGCAAGCACTGAAATTGCGCCCCTTGTCCAAACATCCAACACCCATCTTTCAGATAACTTTACCATAATATCAGCTGAAAAATACAAGTCAAGCTCGTTAATCTTTTAATTTTTCAAAAACAATTTAGAAAACTACAAATTGCAGTATGCTGGGGCTCATGAAATACCCAAATACTATGTGGAGGTATACTTGGAAAACTAATGTCTAATTCTCTACTATGCATTGTAGCATCACTATTACATAAGTTTTTAAAAGAAATGGAGAATTTGACTTTTCCCAGATACTCTGAAATAATTAAAGGATATGCAGAGTAAACTGCGTCACTGCTTGGAATATATTCTAGTATTTCAGAAAGACAGCTAAAATGAGAGAAAGAGAGCAAGAAACTCCCAGTGGGCCTTAATACTAAGGCTAATTAATACTAATTTCACACTGACTGAAAGACAAACTCACCATTAATAGCCATATTATTAAGACATCACATTTAACTCACTTATCACAAGAAGCAAAGTAAGAGCAAATGAATACAATCCTAGCTCATAAGCTTCAGCTCAGTATTCACAAGCCCTGATTCTCTGTACATCGTGCCAAACTGAATATGTGTACAGTGACATATTATATTAATTTAAAATAAAAAAATACCTGTAGCCCCTAAAGGCTGTGGGGTGGGTCTTCAAAGGTTCCCGCTCCCCTCGCTGGCCTCTAGGGCTTTGCAGGGACAATTTGAGCATGTGTGGTGGCTATATATATATAGCCGCTGAAAACAAAATGGCCACTGTGCATGCTCAAATGGCCTCTGCGAGGCCTGGCATGGGGGCCTCACAGAGGCCATTTGAGCATGCACAGTGGCCATTTTGTTTTCAGTGGCCATTTTTTCTTTAAAAAATAATTTTTAAAAATGGCGCGCCCCTTCACGTTGCACCCAAGGCATGTGCCCTGCCTGCCCTACCCCTAGATACGCCCCTGATTGGCACTTCTCTATCTGTCTTTAGGGAGTACATACAAGGACTAGTAATACTGGAATAGAGCCCAAGGGCTCATCACAGACACAGTTGGCACTTCTCTCAGACTTTTTCTCCTCAGAGATCCCTGCCAAAGCTCCCTCAGAAGACTAAATGCCAGAACCAACCATTTCCCCCCAAAACCCCACACTTCAAAGTTCTGTTTGTAGGAGGGACTCCTCTCCTGATTAGCAGCTCTTTGAGCCACTCTGCCAGCCCAGTTAGAGCCCTTTTATTACAGGAAGTTTGGATGAGTTCCAGTGCCTTCAACAGGTGGTGGACAAGCAGACAGTTGGACCTTTTCCTGGCATGGGTTGCAGTGGCAGGAAAAGGTATAGCTGTCAGAAAAGGTCCAGGTGTTGATTTTCTCTCTTGCAGATGTTAAAGGCACTGAAAGAAAGAAAAGAATTCAAGATTGGGAATGCCTAGAGTATGTAATCATTACAGACACTAAAGGGAAGAAACTATTTAAATTACATCTGATAAATAAACTAAAGCTGTTAAAAGAAAGAACACTTTAAATGCAATGTGCTGAACAAACCAATTAAAGGGACAAAAGAATTAATGTTATTGTTGTGCACACTCCATTCCAAAACCTCTTCACTCCACTGTAACAGATTTATTGGCATTCCAGTGGCAAATTTAATCAATCTTCATAGTTTAAGGTTGAAGGCCCTTTCCTGTGCCTTTCACAGGAACATCTTTCAAACCCACATTTCCTCAGTACAAGGGTAATCTTACACTTAAGAATTGTATTCTTCCTTTCAGCAAAGTAAAAGTCACACGCCAACGCTGGAGGGGTTTTTTTTAAATGAACTTGGCATATTGACTGATTTCTGGAACAAACAAAATGAGGACTAGCATAATTCACAAAACTGTAGTCAAAAATCCTCAGAGCTAGGATAACATGTGGAAAATATACTTAACACCTGATTTTGAAAATACAAAAAATGGCAAACGTACCTCATATTGACTTCCAATGGATTTCTTAAAGCTATCTCCTTTGCAGTAATTTTTTCATGAAAAAAAATTGTGGTCAGTCACTAAGATCTTTCACATGTGCTCCTGTGGGTGGCTTGGGGGAGGGTTAAAGATTTCTACCCTGGTCCTTGCAGACAAGCAGAGCCTCCATTTGGCTCCGCAAACCCAGTGCACACTGCACACATGAGTAATGCAGCAGGGATGTCCATTTTAGAATCCAAGAGCAGGGTCCTCTGAGGATTGAAGGAGCTATCCCAGGATGCATTGCACTGGCTGGAGACTGGGTATCCCCATACAGCATCAGCCACCCTCTGATTGGCCATGATAGGGCAGGAAGCAGGCCCAGTCCTATTCAAGCCATTGTGATTCACACCTCAGAAAATAAGGGAATAACATCCCTTCAGAAAAACTTCTGAGGTGTGAATTCTCATTCAATGATAGCAAATGAGATTTTTTTCAATTAAAGAACTCTCATGACCCCACTTTCACTTTTTCACACTCTCGTTTACTATGAATATCAATCTAGCACACTGCACCTTATGAAGAAAAACCTCAGAAATTCACCAAAATCCAGCCCTCTGCCCAATCACTCTGAAATTGGGGACGGGTGGTAGCCTCCACCCATTAGACACTATCTACCAGCCCACCCCACTCTTTTGGGGCAGATACACTTTCTGCCCCCATCTGCCCCAAAGACACCAAAACTTCAAAAATTCCCAAAAAATCATCCCTCTGCCCAATCCCCCTGAAATTGGGGTGCTAGCCTCCACCCATTAGGCACTACCACCCCACCCCACCCTTTTGGGGCAGATCCACTTTCTGCCCCCAAACTGCCCCAAAGACACCAAAACTTCAAAAATTCCCAAAAAAACAGCCCTTTGTCCAATCCCCCTTAAATTGGGGTGGTAGCCTCCACCCATTAGGCACTACCACCCCACCCCACTATTCTGCCCCAGGCCCCACTTTCTGCCCCAATATGCCCCAATCTGCCCCAAAGACACAAAAACTTCAGAAATTCCCCCAAAATCAGCCCTTTGACCTATCCCCCTGAAATTGGGATGGTAGCCTGCACCCATTAGGCACTACCACCCCACCCCACTCTTTTTGCCCAGATCCCATTCTATGCCCCCGAACTGCCCCAAAGTCACTAAAACTTCAAAAAATCCCCCAAAATCGGTCATGAGCCAAATCACCCGAATTTTTCAGCCCCAAAATTTGGGTGATTTGGCTCGGCCCCAAAAAATATCGGGGGACATCGAGGGTGATTCGGTTCAGCCCCGAATCACCCAAAATTGCTCATTTCGGACACAGATCGATCTGTGCCCGAAATTTTTTGCACATCCCTAGTCCTCACCCCTTTTGTGGCAAAAGTAAAACCAAGAAGCCAAAGAGAGTCCAAGGCTTGTACCATGAATCTTGAGATATGAGGTTGGCGATCTAACCTAGTGAGACTGACTTTGTTGTCCTCCTCAAACAGTAATAGACCAGAGGGGAAGGGTATAAATATTTTAAATAAATATATTGTCAATTACCATGCAGTGTTTGCTCAGGCCTCAGAGTACTTCAGATGAATAAGAAATAGGGGTGTGAAACATCAACTTCCATGGGCAATATGAAACCTCTGGATTGGCCAGGCCAAAATACTGACCTTCTGTTTTGCCTGATCCCATAAGCGCCGTGTTTTAACATTTTGCTTGCTGTACTTCCAATATAGACATAACCTGATTAGCTTGCTGCCAAAGGAAATAACAAGTACTGAATTAAGAGACTGTGAAACCAGAGCATCTTTACACTGCGTCAAACCATTGGTCCATCACTATTGTATGCTTTGATTGCAGAACCTCTCCCCAAAGTCTCACACAGAGGTCTTTCCCAGCCCTGCTCCCTGAACTCCTTTCATCAGAGATGCCAGGGACTCAGGACTCAGCTGGAGTCCTTCTACAAACAAAACTCATGCTGCACTATGCAACATAGGAGTTGACACCTCCATGCTGGTTAAAGGAAATAAGAAGATGTTTATAAATCTCTGAAACCTGTGAGCACCTCTTAGTTTCATTTAAAAGAAATTGATGGTTTTAGGTGAGAAAAATGAAAGAAGTAGAAAGGAAGAAATGACCTGAGTGGGATTTTCCCTCTGAGGGTTTCCTTAGCTAGTCCCTGAGGGATTTAATAGAGAAATTCCTGTGCCAGATTAAATACTGTCAAGAATTTGCTGTTGTGCATATTTATCACATAGGCTTTGATTCAGATAATATGGCATTCTATTCAGCAACCTTTTGCAGTTTGTTTGTTTGGACATTTGTCCCAAGGGGGATCCTGTAGATTGTATGCAGAGGAGTCAAGAGGAAAGGGGAGGGAGAGGAGAAGGAGAAAATGGAGTTGTTCTGATTAAACCTTTCGTTAAATCTACTTAAGACTTCTTTGTGTATATGAGAGAAGCAGCTATAAAACAGAAAAATATTGGGGTATGGGGGTTGGAATGTGCCAACAAGACATTTCAACCTGATCCCTAAGCTGCAGTATTTTATTCCATTAGGGCTAATGTGCATTCCAAAGACCATGTGGGGAACTGTGATAGTGAAATTTCACTTCTGCAGACAAACCATTTTTTGATTGCACAAAAACCTGATTAAAGACAATTCAAAACATTTCTGAGAGGCTCAGCACTTGAGAGGAAGTTTAATCCAATCTAATTTTATTTATTTTATAAAGCATCTTCCATCAAAGAGATCACAGACAACTAAAGAAGAATGATCTTCACCAAATAATAAAAATAATAAGGAATGTGCACAATAAAATAGCTACACGTTGCTAGAGGAAAAATTGTGTATGGAGGGAAGTGGTTTTCAAATATAAAATAGCTCTTGAACAAAGTTGACATGTTCAAAGTTGTGGTTAAGAGAACTAGAGCAAAGCATTCCCAGAGTGGGCACCACAGCCAAGAAAGCCTCCCTAGTAATTATAATTGCCATCTCAGATTAATATCCTTTCTAAATAAGAGGGTTCGCTGTGGTTGGATCAGTGGGTTTGAGCACTTAATTTTATCCAAAATGACTGCAAGCTGTGCAAACACTCAAGCTTTTCCTATTGTTTTGTGCCGGCTTCTGCACAGTTTCCTGCAGACACCTTGGTCTTCCACATTAAAAAATGTGGGTGTAATGCTCCTCCTCCATGCAACAGAGTGTCACCCCTTTTCCTCTCTGCCCACTGTGGCTGCTTGCTATTGCCACCCGTGTTGCATGGGCAGTGTGGGAAAACAGCATAATTCTTATTATTAATATTGTTAATTAGGATAGGAATCTTCATTCTTTATGGTAGTTCACATCACCTTCCTGCAGTACCAGCTAGGGATGTGAGAATCGGCTCAACCTCGAGCCAGTCCGACATCAAACTGACCTGGCTTCAGGACTCACCCCCAAGATGGATCAGGCTCGGTTCAGCTTTGAAGTGGAGCCAAACCCATCAGGACGAGGCCAGTTGTTTTTTTAAAAAAGTTTTAAATGTGCAAACTTACCACCATTGCCAGGCTCCAGGGGTGCGGGGTGTGTGTCTCCTGGTGCCCCCCTTTCCCCCACTGCCCCCTGGTCATTTTCAGCCTTTTACAAACTTTCATGCCCATTTCGGGCCGCTTTCAGCCCATTATGGGCATGTGTGTGATCGTGGTGGCCATTTTGGAAGCTGCCATACATGCCCAATGGACCTCTGCATGGCCAGGTCCCGGTAACACAGAGGACCAATGGGCATGTGCAGCGGCTTCCAAAATGGCCGCTGCCACTGCAGGCAGGCCCGTCATGGGCCAAAAGCAGCCCAAAACGAGCATAAAATGTCCCATAATGGGCCAAAAATGCCCGGGGGAGGGGGGACATCAGGAGACCCCGCAGCCATGACAGCACCTCCTGAAGCCCAGCAATGACAGTAAGTCTGCCTTTTAAAAATAAAAATAAAATTTCCCTCCCTCAAGCCAGGCCCAAATTGGTTCAGACTAGATCCGAACCGAGCCTGGCTCTAGTGTGCATAGAATCAGACTGGACCCAGTTCAGTTTGAGTATGGGTCTACTCAAACCAAACCAGGATTTCCGGTTTTGTGCACACCCCTAGTGGCAGCACAACTGGTGCTCCATGTGCTTTGTAAGCATCTCTTGCATGTAGTAAGAACAGAGAGTTATGAGCGGATCGCTTTCACGTGCACACGTCCGTGCGCACACGCACACACGCACACACGCATACACACACACCTGGAGCCTCAGCTATCCCTGATCTGATGAATAGCACAAGCTGATCGAAGAAGAGCAAGGGGGGGAGGTGAAAGAGAGAGAGAGATTTCCCCTGAGTCCTAGTGCTTGCCTCTTCTCTCTCCTCTCCCCTCTTGCTTATGAAGGGAGAGGGAACAAGACACACAACCCCAACGTACTACTGTTTAAGATACGTGACCAGAAGAAGAGGAGGGGAAAGGTGTGCATGAAGGTAGAAAAAACTCCTCCCCCTTCCTTCCTCCTCAGAAGGCCAATCATCCCACCCATGCTTATCGCACACACTGTACCTTTTCTATGCAGAGATCATTTGAAGTGTGGTGGGAGTGTTCTTTTCTTCTCAAGGGCACTTGCAGAGAGATGCCATTAAGTTCAGCAGTCCATGCAGGCTGCTCCCCACGAACACTCTTCTTCAGAAAATACAGTTCTGCTGCACCAGCACTTTGAGAGTTCAAGATACTTCTCTTTCTCTAAGAAATGCTCTTTGAAAATGAAAAGCTTTGGTGTCAAGAGGCACCAAGGAAGGCTGACAGGTTGATTCAGTGATAATAGGGATAACGTGTGCTGCATTCCCATTTCATTTCAGGTGAGAAATTACTTCAGTCTTTTCAAAAACCATTAAACAAATGTATCAGTTCCCTCCTTAGGTAAGATAGCAGAGAATGAAATAAAGCACTGAGATAGAGGATGGGATGAGAAACGGGACACAAAGTTTACTTTAATGCACTTTCTTTTGCAGGCATACTTTGCAGATGCTCTTCCTAGGGGTAGGCAATTTTGTTTTGTTTTAATAATTTTTGCCTCACATTGCAAAATTCTTTCTGTGCACACCACCATGAACATAGCCTGTTGGCAGAGGGCCAACAGGTTTGCCTCATACTGAGAGATGAATGAGGGGAAAGGTTCAAAATAGAACCTGATGTATTATGTACCAGCCACGGTAGCACAGAATATGCAGTAATATTTGTTTTAATGGGACTGAGGAAGTTTGGACCATATTTCCACCACTATCACCACCCTCCAGGTTCATCCAGTTGGCTTAATCATTATTGCAGCTGCCCAGCAGACTGAAATGTGATGAAGAGCCTCCCATAATCTGGAAGAGGCGACAGCTACATTCTGGATTGGTCACAATTCTTCCAGGTAGACTCCCCTTTTTCTTCCTGCCACCATGGCCAAGCCTGGAACATCCATGGTACCAGGGTTGCTGAGAGTGAGGAAGCTTGCACAATTTGGTATTTGGTATTCCTTCAGCACAGCAAAATCATCGGCAATAGATTTTGGGGAGTGAACTTGGTCCCTGCTGCATTCATCTCCTGAGCTAAAGCCAAGCCATGACATAGGCAGAAGCCAAGCTAAAGACTTGAGATATGGCTTGCCATCTCACAAGCCATGAGATAGGCAGAGAAGGGAATCTATCCCATCCCCCACCTTTGGGCCCTGAATCCATCATGGGGGCCAAGTGAGGAGACCCTAAGCAGATTTGCCACCACATTCAGAGAGTTTTCAATGCAATGCAATCTCCTCAGGATCCCCTTACCTGACAGTAACTTTGAAGCCCAGTCAGATCCCTGCTACAATGTGTCCTGGTTGACTAACAAGATATGCATTTTGAGATCTTTCAGATGGTGGAAAATATATAACAAAACAAAGGGACTGGGGGTGAAATTTGACACAAATAATTAATCATTTATTTGGGGGAAAATATACTGGTTTGGTGTCAAGGGGGCATAGCAGAGAGAAATAAGGCATTTTCATCAAATTAGTAGTCAAAGCAAAGAACCATTATGAGGGAGGGAGGGAGGGAGTTTGGCTTGTACAGTGATAAAGGAAGTAGCATGGAAGGACAGGAGAAAGGTGATGTGTTGGCCAGGGAAAGATGCCTCTCCTAGGTCTTCTGATTTGGGGGCAGATTGCTTGCCCACATGTGGTGGTAAGTACAGAAGACAACATGGCTTGTGGCATCTCAAGTCCTCTCTCTCTGACCTAGCACAGAGGACTTCCAGTTATACTTGAGCTGTCCTGGGTCACTGGGATTACTGTTGGAAGTGAAGGACTCTGCACTGCCTCATGCCTCAGTGACAGAGTGGGGCAAATTAGTGAGTCAGAGGGCTAGAGGGGTCAAGACATTGGTCATCCCTTCTCTCTACTGCTCTGACACTATCCTTTTTATATGTAGATTGCTACTCTCAGAGACTTACTTACTTCCTGCCACTTTCTCATTTACTTACTTCCCTTTCGTCTTCTCCCTATCACACACGCTCGCCTCTCTCTCTGCACCATGTGTGCAGAGATGCAGACAGCATCTCTCTGCATCCAGCTAGCTAGTTAGATTAGAGATTCTATCTCTCCATTTTCCTATCTAGAATGGAGTTCTCCAATAGAGAGCCAGCATGGTGTAATGGTTAGAGTGCTGGACTAGGACCAGGGAGACTCGAGTTCAAATCCCCATTCAGCCATGATACTAGCTGGGTGACTCTGGGCCAGTCACACATCTCTCAGCCTAACCTACTTCACAGGGTTGTAGTACACCGCTCTGTGCTCCTTGGAGGAAGAGCGGGATATAAATGTTAAATAAATAAATAAATAGACAGATAAATAAATAAAATAAAGACTCCTTATATTGATTTGAAACTATGAACTGGCTCCAAGTTTCTTTTGCTCTCAGCAAACACGCACGCCTGGGCAGAATCCGCTGTGTTTTGCCTCAGTGCACTCTGCTGTAATAGAAGGGTATCTCTTACCAGAGAGACATCCCCACAATTATAAAGATCTGAAAGGGACTACTGGGGAGAAATGGCTAACAACAAATAGCTCAAAATGGCTAACAACAAATGTTAACTTAATGTTAACTTAAAATATCTAATGTTCAGCATGACTGTCATGAATGACTGTTCCAGATACTACATTTTCAAGTGGATGATATCAAATTCCAAATAAAATAACCATCTGACAAAACATTTTAAAAATGCAAAGCTACTCCTGCCATCTCTCCCTAAAATGAGGAGAGCCTGGGAAAGCACCGCTAGCTTTTGCATGACATGGGAATTCATCTCTACCATGCCAATGATGCGGATCAAGGGGAAAGTCACTATCCAAGAGGTCATCCACAGAGTCATGTGATGCAAGAAATGTAACAGACTTGTATTATCAACTGGGAGAGTCTTTTTGCATTGTGCCTTACTGGTTCTTTGCAAGTCATTCTTGATTTCTGACCTTTCCCTGGTGGGCTTTCGCTTTTTAATTTTACTCTGAGAATGATTGTTCCGGGTATTATCTGTCAATGCAGTGCTTTCCTGGGCATCGTTTTTCTGCTATTAAAATTAAAGGTATGTAATACAGATTGGTCCTTTCAGACTCAGTGAGACAGAATGATGTCACATATAGATTAATGCGTACCTCTGGAGCACCTCTTACGAAATGAGTAGTACATAGAAATGTGAACAGGAGATCCACAAAGATCTCAGCAACAGGCTTAGAAAGGCAACAGAGAGTCACTGCCAGAAAGATGCAGCTGTGGAATTATTGAGATAGAGGCGCCAGTGCTCTGTTTTAGTGAAAGATACTACTTTGACTCTTTTAGCTTACATTCAGATGTTCAGAAGGTTATAAATATAAGCTGCTCAGGGAGTGTTTTTAAAATAATAGTTAAAATTAAGATTCACAGCAAGATTTTATCTGATCTAATTTGCAAGCCATAAATTTGAATGTGAGTAATTATCAAAGAAAAATTAATTCTGCAGTTTGACTTGTGAACTTGAAAAGCAGTGTTCACTGCAACATAACATTATGAGCTCAACCTGCATATACCAGACAGAATCCAGAAAAAGTTAGTCAAACTAAACAGAATTGAAATAAATGGAAGATGTCAGTCATGACTAACAAGTTCCATTGATTTCAATGGACTTAGCCATGATTAATTTAGGCTGGATCCTGCCCACTTTTTTGTGACCCATTTTTTTTAACCCTTTTTTGTAAATTGTGGCTGGGCATGATTGGAGTTATAGTTCAACCACACCTGGAAAGCCTAGGTTACCTATCCCATTCTGGAACTGAGTTTCTCAGGCTTGGAGGCTGAAGAACTGGGCCAGTTTGAGGCAAGAGAGGATGTTCTAAACTATCTTGAAAAACTAAAAATTAACAAATCGCCGGGACCAGATGGCATCCACCCAGGATTTCTGAAGGAACTCAAATGTGAATTTGCTGATCTCCTAGCAAAAATATGTAACTTGTCTCTACAGTCAGGCTCTATACCAGAGGACTGGAAAGCAGCTAATGTAATTCCAATTTTCAAAAAGGGATCTAGCAGGGATGCAGGAAACTACAGGCTGGTTAGCTTAACATCTGTGCTGGGTACATTGATGGAAAGCATCAGGGACAAAATTGTTGACCATATAGAAGAACAGGCTTTGCTGAAGGAGGACCAGCATGGCTTCTGCAAGGGAAAGTCTTGCCTCACTAACCTTTTGGAGTTCTTTGAGATTGTCAACAGGCATGTGGATATCCAGTTGACATAGTATACTTGGACTTCCAAAAAAAATTTCGACAAAGTTCCCCACCAAAGGCACTTGTATAAACCTAACTGTCATGAGATAAGGGGACAGGTTCATGTGTGGATTGGTAAAAGGACAGGAAACAGAGGGCAGGAATAAATGGACAGTTTTCACAATGGAGAGAAGAAAGAAGTCCACCAGGGATCTGTACTGATACCAGTGCTCTTTAATGTGTTCATAAATTATCTAGAAGTTGGGGTAACCAGCAATGTGGCCAAATTTGCAGATGACACTAAACTATTTAGGGTAGTGAAATCCAAAACAGATTTTGAGGAGCTCCAAAATGATCTCTCCAAACTGGGTGAGTGGACGACAGAATGGTCAATGCGGTTCAATATAAGCAAGTGTAAAATGATGCATTTTGGGGGGGGGGGGAAGAAAGAAAGAAAGAAAGACAGCCAACTTCACATATACACTGATAGCGGTATATATGATATATCATGTCATATATCTGATATCTCTCCAGCAGTCAGTGACTGGTTAGGAGAGAGATCTTGGGGTCATGGGGGGAAGCTCATTGAAAGTGTTGAGACAGTGCACGGCAGCTGTGAAAAAGGCAAATTCCATGCTAGGGATCATTAGGAAGGGGATTGAAAATAAAAATGATAATATTATGATGCCCTTATACAAATCTATGGTGCAGCCACATTTGGAGTACTGCATACAGTTCTGGTCACCATATCTTAAAAAGGACACTGTAGAACTGCGAAAGGTGCAGAAGAGGGCAACCAAAATGATCAGGGGCCTGGAGCACTTTCCTCAGGAGGCAAGGCTACAGCATCTGAGGCTTTTTCGTTTGGAAAAGAGGTGACTTTGGGGAGACATGATAGAGGTATAAAATTATGCATGGAGTAGAGAGAGTAAACAGAGAGAAATCTTTCTCCCTCTCTCACAACTCTAAAACCAGGGGTCATCCCATGAAACTGAAGGCTGGGGAATTTAGGACCAACAAAAGGAAGTACTTTTTCACACAGTGCATAATTAATCTATGGAATTCTCTGCCACAGGATCTGGTGATGGCCACTAGCTTGGATGGTTTTAAAAGGGACTTGGGTAAATTCATGAAGGACAGGTCTATCAATGGCTACTAGTTTGATGGCTACAGGCCAACTCCATCCTCAGAGGCAAGATGCCTGCGAATGCCAGTTGGAATAACAGCAAGAGAGAAGGCATACCCTCACCTTTTATTTATGGGCTTCTCAGAGGCATCTGTGGATTCTCAGAGACTTGGATTTCGGGCAGTATATAAATATGTTAAATAAAAATTAAAGAAAATAAAATCTGGTGGGCCACTGGGTGAAACAGGATTCTGGATTAGATCGGCCTTGGGTGTGTTCCAGCAAGGCTGTTCTTATGTTATGTGTTAGAATATTTTGAGTTTCTTTCAATGTACTTTGTGGATAAATTTTAATACTTCAAATCAACAGTGCTGAATATTCAAACATTGGCTCTGCAAATATGAAATGTTTCAAAATGTAACCAAAGGAGAAGAAAACTAAGATAATTTTTAACACAAGGCACTTAAAAAGAGGAAAAAATACAATAGACATTTTCCCTTGTTCTTTTATTTATGTTAACATATAGTGCTGTATATGAGTCATACAGATAGTATAGCAACAGACTAATGATCTCTTATTAAGAGCTATATTGTATTAAAAATGGCAACAAATGATGTCTTTGTTCTAACTAATGAAACTAATATAATAGGATTGCCTAGCCAGTTTAGAGATTCTGAAGGTCTTTTGTGATCTGTTTATTTGAGAACGTGATCTGTTATTACTCCTAATAAAATTCACCAGTTAAAAATATGCTACTATTGTTCTGAATAATAGCATGTGATATCCTTGCAAAAGAGAAGCAATTAAAAATATTACATAAGCTCTTTAAAAAGTATTCCACATAGCAACTTGTGAAGCAATGGCTTTCATTTGGCTTGCATTTTATTCCTAAAAGCTGCTAACTCTTCAAGTTCCACCATTCTGTGGCACCAAGGTAATTTAGTGTCATTTAACATCAAAGAGCTAAAATCAGCTTCATCATACATACTCAAACTTAACTGTATCGAGGACCACTTTGGCCATTGGAGGCTGCATATGCATCACATGGGGCCAAACTACAGATGCAAGCTTTTTTGAGATGACAGAGCTTCAGAGGAGGGCCATCTCTGTCATTGCCTGCTTCTGAATTTCCAGAGGCATCTGGCTGTCCAACAGCTACAGACATTTCTCCAGCTTTAGTAAGACAATGCTAAAGATAAATATCCTTTGCTGCTCCCAAATATCTAGTAATCAGAGGTAAACTATTTTTGAACATGAAGGTTCCACACTTAGCTGTTTCTATAAGGGCCAGTTATGCATCAGTGTTCAGCAGATACTACAGCCCACCTTTGTGGACACAGCTTTAGGTGATGTTGCACTGATATAAATCCATGGATCAGCTTGCATTAGTTGAATGCCAACACCAACTAACCTGTATAGTTTGCACGGTGTTACGGGTCAGTTGTTGCAGTTGCTGGATTCCTGATGTGCTCACCTAGCCAAGGTCAGGAGCTGCACTGGTAGACAAGACCACGCTGTTTTAATGCTAGGAGTACTATATATCTTGCAAGCACTTCTCTAGTTTCCTGTCTCATCACAGAGGAAAATGTGGAAAGCACATACAGAGCCTTAGCCTTATCATGCAGAATATAGTGTGTTGCTCCCTGGCTGTGAATCCAAAACTGCTTCTGAACATGGAGTGAAACATTTGTGGAATTTGTGTTGGTTCTTTGAAGTTTGCCTGCTTGCTAACCCATAACGATGGGTGGAAAGCAGATATCTACACAGCCTGAAATCCACTGTACAAAACGTAAATGGAATATGTAGCTCTGAACCATTCCATAGGTACACAGCACAGGACTGCATAGGTACACAGCACAGGATTGCCGTTTGCTCTGACTTGTTTTTTCTTATGCCACAACACTTTAAAATACCCCAGGCACATTTATTATCTTTAACTATCCAGATCACTTCTACATCCTACTGCATGATAACTTTGTTGGGCTAACAAGTAAAGACTCCTGCTGTTAACACTGAAGGCCTAGCCATTTCAAATGGTTAGAGTACAAAAACAGATATGGCACATCAGCATCAGATGATTCCAAATGACTGCTGGTTGGAAGTGCTTCTGCAAATTTTGAGCTCTCTTTACCAAAACAGTGCTTTCGTGTAAAATCCAATAAGGCTGTACACATAATCCATGTGGAGAGCCAAAATGGAGTCTGCAAGGAGAGCGGGTTTGACCCACTCTCCCCCAGACAATCCAGCAGCCCTCCCTGGGTGGCCAGATCAGCCACCTAGATGATTACTGGCTCCATCATGGAGCCAGATGGGGGGGTGGGGTTCAGCCCCCAGAAGTCCCATAAGACACCACGTGAGTGCACAGTGCTTTTTGGGGAGCCACCACCCACCCACCCACAATGCTAAAGATAAATATCCTTTGCTGCTCCCAAATATCTAGTAATCAGAGAGGTAAACTAGGCTTGTTGTGAGTTGGTACAGCACGGAGTTGCACCACAATGACAATGATTCTCTGACTCTAACCCATTTTTCAGGTGCTCTTGCACCCAAAAACCAGGTTAAGCGGCAGGCTACCCAAGAAGGTTTTCTACTGCACCACTGCTGGGAGCCGTGCAGCTCTCAGCAGTTCTCACGCACAGTGGGGACCAGGCTAGGCTCCTTTAACCCATGAGAATAGCCTCAGTGAGTTACTGCTGAAATATTCAACAAAGGTCCTGAACATCCCAGGTGAGTCAGAGATGTGAATGAGTCTAGGTGAGTGAACATGGATGCAAGATCTTGAGTACTTATTTCTATCTTCCCCAACATATAAGATAGTTTTGATGGCCCTTGTCAAATGTGAGACCTTTGAAATTGTAGCGTATTATAGCCTTTGTCTCAGAGCAAGCTCACATGAAGGAAAGAAATGCTGAGGCTATTCTCACAATGGGGGAAAAGTGGGCTAAAGAAGCCCAGCCCATCGTGAAAACCAGCAGGCTCGTGGGCAAGTCCGGTGGTTCTCTGGTGGCTAGCCCACCAAAGTAGCCCTCCCCTTAGCCCAGGTTAGGGGAGCGAGCGCTCCACTAACCTGGGTTTTCTGATCGTGTGCCACCACGGTGTGGCTCCACGCCATGGCAACACACAAGGAGACCCCTGCCGGGAGGCTGCAAACAGCCTCTCAGATTCAGATGTCTCTCCAGGATGCCATGCATGTTCGTGCAGGGCATCCTGGAACTTCCAGAGGCCGCACAGCCCCCGATCCTTGCCCACCCCTGTTGGCTCTGTGACAGAGCCAGCAGTCATGTGGGTGGCTGATCTGGCCACCCAGCTACAAGAGGCTGCTTGTCTGTGGAGAAAATGGGCTACGCCCACTCTGCCCACAGAACCCCCTCTGGCGCTTCATACTGATCATGTGAAGTGCCTTGCTGAATCATCCCAGAAGGTTCCAAGTTCCCTCCTTGGCATCTCCAAGATAGGGCTGAGAGAGATTCCTGCCTGCAACCTTGGAGAAGCCGCTTCCAGTCTATGAAGACAATACTGAGCTAGATGGGCCTATGGTCTGACTCAGTATACAGCAGCTTCCTATGTTCCTATGTTCCTATGAATCCCAAGGTAACTCTTTTTCTCTTGCTATTGGAAAAGTACACAAAAATCCTCCACATGCAAGCCTACACATGGTGAGAAAACTGGTAGTTTGCTGAATGTCTGAGGACATGCTTATACCAGAGTAAGACTCCCTTCCAGCTGAGTTAAAAACCCCACTCGGGGAGGCTTGTAAAAGGAAAGAACAAAAAGAAAAATAGTTTTATTCAAATGCTACATACTGCTTCCATCTGAGGCTCTCTTTTAGATACACTAAAAATACTCAGTAGGTTACACAAATACTTCAAAAAGCACCCCAAATGATGTGGGGTGGCATGCAAAAAAAAATTTGTGGTTAGCAGTTACAAGGAAAATACAAAAGCACATTTAAGTTTACAGAGTCTTTTGCAACACCCTGGCTAGATGGGTGAAGGCTAGTGTTTCTTAGCTCAGTTATGTTACAAGTAAACTATCATAAGACAGTTTCAGGAATATACAAAGCACACACCAAAGAAACAGACAGTCTAGCACAAAATCTGTCTAAGCAAACTTTCCCTAGACTAAACCTCCCAAAGCCTAAGCCCAGACTTCCTTTGTCTTGAACTCATGAAATCCTGGATGAGAATTCAAGCCCCTACAGTTCTATCTTCCAAGAGCTGCAGTCATCCTCCTTGCAGCCATCCTCCCTGGCCACACAGCCTGCTCTCCTCACTCCCCAGCCTGCTTCTTCTAACAAATTCCCTTTCCTCCCAATGGCTCTCTAGGTCTCACCAAGCTGGTGAGCTGATTGGCTGATCCCTGGAGTTCACCAATCTGTCAGTCAGGACAGGGTTCACTTCCAGTTAACTCTTTAGGGAAGTGGTGGCTGATATAGAAATCAAATAAATAATAATAATAATAAAGTAACCACTACAGAAACCCTCTTATCTACTGTGTTGGATAACCATTACGGAAGAAACTATGTGATAATTATATGTGATATATAAATGAATAGAAGTGACATATTGACAATGCAAATATAGCAGTCAAATGTCGCCAAATCATCAGGTGTCACTAGAGAGACAGGAAGTATGAACAGAACCTTAGCATGCAGTCCTTCCTTTTGGCTTCAAATCTCCTTACAGAAATTGTGAACTCGGAATTTACTTACGTTTTTGTTTGTTACTGTTTCACATTGCAGCTGACATATCAAGGGCTTCTGTATAGGATCTCAGAAGAGTAGGTGGACTGACAGATTGTAATGAAGCTGCTGGCTCTTTAATGAGAAACAATGCTTCACCACTAGTCATTAGACAGTGTGATGCACAGTGAACATGAAAAAATACATGACAGTGCAATTAAGTAGAAAAGGAGGAGGAGTGCAAGGCTGTGAATGATGGAGAACAACAGGACAGCACTGAAAGCAAAGTGAAGGTCAGACAACATTCATCCAGACCTCAAGTCTCAGAAAACTGAGCAGGGCACCAGGCTTACTGGGGATTTGTAAAAAGGGGTAGAAGGTTTAATGACTGAGGCATGCAAGAGTTGTAGAATAGTAAGAGCCTCACCCCTGCTTTTATTGGTGTATTGTAATAACCTAATTGGGATGTGACAGTCTGGTCATTAGTTGAAAGTTGCATGGTCTCTGGGAACTGGTCTGCCCTCTCTCTGTGTGCATGCAGTTGAACAAGAGAACCAGCATTATTGGGCATCTCAAAATGATCCAGCCTTCTAGGATAGTGCTGAGCAGACTTCTACCTTGCAAAGTCTATACTTAAAAAACAAAATCCTTAACCTTAGGTGCATCAGTCAGTGTCAGTCACAAAATGGCAGTTTGTAGGTGGAGCCAGTCATAAAATGGTGGTTCAGGAAGCAGAGCCCATAGGGGTCCCACAGGTGTAGGAGAGGAGAGATGGTCTTGTGGTAGCAAGCATGACTTGCCCCCTTAGCTAAGCAGGACCCACCCTGGTTGCATATGAATGGGAGACATGATGTGTGAGCATTGTAAGATATTCCCCTCAGGGGATGGAGCCACTCTGGGAAGAGCAGAAGGTTCCAAGTTCCCTCCCTGGCATCTCCAAGATAGGGCTGAGAGAGATTCTTGCCTGCAACCTTGGAGAAGCCGCTGCCAGTCTGTGTAGACAGTACCGAGCTAGATGGGCCTATGGTCTGACTCAGTATATGGCAGCTTCCTATGTTCCTAAGGAAATTGTCAAGCATACAAAGGAATGAAGCGTATACGTCTCTTGCAAGTGTTGATTCTGAGACTGCCTGCCTGAGGTCATGCACTGTCCTTAGCACTGCCCTTTCCTAGAGGTCTCGTAGCCAACTCATTTGACCCAAACAACTTGTATTCTATGTCACAGTAATCTTTTGTGTTTTGTTGTTTGGACATTTGTCCCAGTGGGGATCCTGTAGAGAGTGAGAGGGATGGAGTCAGAAGGGGAAAGGAGAGAAAGGAGAAGGAGAAAAAATGGAGGTGGTTCTAAATAAAGCCTTAGTTAAACCAGTATAATATTTCTTTGTGCTTACAAGTGAAGCAGTTATAAAACATTTGGCAATGAGATTTTGAACCAGCTATGTATGTGAGCCTGCAAAGCTTGTGAAAATTCCAGCATCTTCCTTTTATTGCATTACTGGGCCTACATTCCTGAACAGCTGCATTCTACCATTGCTGCTGCTGGTGGTTTATCCAGCTTCCTGATCTTTACAACCCCTAAAGGTACTTTTTCCTCATCAGTCCTGAACTCTGTTGTTCACGGGATGACAAATGCAGCGTGGCTCAAAATCCCAACACTACCTTTTTTCTTGTCCACCCCAGGAGAACCTGCTTTTCCCTGGAAACATTTGAGGTCCTATTTCTGCAATTACCTCCTCACTACACAGACCCCTGATTTTACTCAAGCAAAGCAGCAGTCAATATTGCTTTCCTGCCTGGACCCTGAAGACCAAATAATATATAATCATTTGCCTTTTCCTACCAACTTGAATGGGGATACCAGCCCTTATAACACTGCTGTTCAAGCCTTAGATGATCATTTCAACCCTACTTTGAATGTGATTGCTGAACATTACAAGTTCTATTCTAGATCCCAACTGCCTGGGCCTCTCCCAGATGGTGACTTTACTTTGCTTCACCATGGGGTGGGCGGGTGGGTGTAAGTCCATGCAAGATAATGGGGAGCACTCAATACACGATTCAGGTTTCACTTTTGCATTGAAACTTAGCCTGTATTATGTCCATGCTTTAAAAATCCACTTTTTACCTTGGGCGGGGGGCGGGGCGGAATAATTTGAAATACCCAATGTACCCTGATGTTTCTTCCAAGATATATGGAAGGGACATCCTGATAAACCGCCTTTTCGTAAGGCCTAACTTTTAAAACTTAAAAAAAAAAAAACCATTTGCCAGGTGATCTTGCAGAACTTTGTTTTTAAAAGACACATTGAATAGTCATGCTGTGATTCTGTTTGACTAGTGCATTTGATAAACTAGACATAAAGTTTACTGTCCAATCTGCCTGTTGCCTGCCTCTGTATTGAACAAGGGAGGTGTAACTTATCCAAGACACTATGTTTGTGTGCCTACTTGGTTCATTTATGGCAGAGCTCACTTCTGAAAGGGTTGTAAAGCTATAAAGGTGGCTGGTGTCCTCCATCCAATACACACTATCACAGGTCATATGTTCTTACTACCTTAGTATCTGTCACAGCAACAGATAGGAAATGGAATATGTGTGCAGTAGAATTGGGTTTTGTGTTTTATTTTTACCTTTAGACCCAGGAACTTGAGGGGATGGGGCAGGGGCAACCTTTTACCAAACCTTTGCAGTGTGGCAGAGACAGAAAACTGGTAGAATATTGTTATAAATTCTTTCTCTCACACACACAAACACCATTTTCCTGATTCGAATATCACACTGTTTTGCTGTTCTGTGGCTAGTTGCAACTTCCACCTTCTTCCTGATCAGGCTGCTGGATCCAAGCCTATTGTAAGCTGCTGGATAATTTCAGATTGTTTGGGGCCCTAGGATTTCCCATTGCAACTATCTCCCTTTAAGGAAAAGGCTGTTTGGAGAGAGAGAAAACCCATCCCTGAGTTTCTTGGAGGCAGCAATCTGTAGTGAGGTATGCTGAAGTGGCAGAGCATTTGCTAAAGAGAACTTTTACTGCTTAGCTCTATGGAGGCATGCCCAGCACATGGATGTGCTGTGTTTCCTTGGGAAGGTGACTGGCACATATGTGCCACATGTGTGGTTGTATGTGTGTATGCATGTGTGTGTTGCTTACAACCTGTTTCTCCTGAAAGTGTCTGAACGTGTGTTTTTGAGCTGATATTATGGTAAAGTTATCTGGAAGATGGGTGTCAGATGTTTGAAGAGGGGGCCAATTTCAGTGCTTGCCCTAGGTGCTATTTTCCCTAGATACACCCCTGCCAACTTTACTGATGAAATAAACTGGGATCAGATTGTTATGAAAACAAACTGCGCCAAACTGCATGAAAAACTGCTACTGGAAAGGAAACATACCTTGGATAAAGTTATAGAGATGGCTAGGAGGGTGGAAAATGCTCTTCACTGTGTGTACCTGTTGTGTTGTATTGTACTCATGCTACACAAAGTGAGGAACATGCCCATAGCATTGCACCAACCACTTAATGAGGAGCTTTTAAGACTACAGCATGCTGACATCATAGAGCCCATTGATTTATCAGAATGGGTCTCTCTCATTCTTCTTGTATCGAAGTCAAATGGTACACACTGAATGTGTTAGATTTAAGAGTTGTGATGTCCAACATGGTAATGGATTGTCATCCATTACCCAGTATCAGTGAAATGCTGCTAACTGTGAAAGAGAACATAAGAACAGCCCTGCTGGATCAGGCACAAGGCCTATCTAGTCTGGCATCCTGTTTCATACAGTGGCCCACCAGATGCCTCTGGGGAGCCCATAGGCAAGAGTTATGTGCATGCCCTCTCTCCTGTTGTTGCTCCCCTGCAAATGGTATTGAGAGGCATCGTGCCTCTGAGGGTGGGGATGGCCATAAGAACAGCCCTGCTGGATCAGGCCCAAGGCCCATCTAGTCCAGCATCCTGTTTCGCACAGTGGCCTACCAGATGCCGCTGGAAGCCTACAGGCAGGAGTTGAGGGCATGCCCTCTCTCCTGCTGTTACTCCCCCGCAACTGGTACTCAGAGGCATCCTGCCTTTGAGGCTGGAGGAGGGCCTGTAGCCCTCTGACTAGTAGCCAATGATAGACCTCTCCTCCATGAAGTTATCCAAACACTTCTTAAAGCCATCCAGGTTGTTGGCTGTCACCACATCTCATGGCAGAGAATTCCACAAGTTAATCAACTTGTCCTAGATTTCCCGGCAATCCATTTCATGGAATGACCCCTGGTTCTAGTGTTATGGGAGAGGGAGAAGAATTTCTCTCTATCCACTTTCTCCACACCATGCATGATTTTATAGACCTCTATCATGTCTCCCCGCAGTCGTCTTTTTTCTAAACTAAAAAGCCCCAGGTGTTGTAGCCTTGACTCATAAGAAGGTGCTCTAGGCCCCTGATCATCTTGGTTGCCTTCTTCTGCACCTTTTCCCTTTCAACAATGTCCTTTTTTAGATGTGGTGACCAGAATTGTACGCAGTACTTCAGGTGTGGCCACACCATCATTTTGTAAAAGGGCATTATAATATTAGCCATTTTATTTTCAATCCCCTTCCTAATGATCCCTAGCATGGAATTGGCCTTTTTCACAGCTGCCGCACATTGAGTCGACATTTTCAACGAGCTGTCCACCACGACCCCAAGATCCCTCTCCCGGTCAGTCACCGAGAGCTCAGATCCCATCAGCGTATACTTGAAGTTGGGGTTCTTCATCCCAATGTGCATCACTTTACACTTGCCAACACTGAACCACATTTGCCACTTTGTCACCCATTCACCCAGTTTGGAGAGAACCTTTTGGAGCTCCTCACAATCTGTTTTGGATTTCACTACCCGAAAGAGTTCGGTATCATCTGCAAATTTGGCCACCTCGCTGCTTACCCCTGCTTCTAGATCATTTATGAATAAATTTAAAAGCACCGGTCCCAGTACAGATCCCTGGGGGACCCCACTTCTTACTTCCCTCCATTGTGAAAACTCTCCATTTATACCTACCCTCTGTTTCCTGTCTTTCAACCAGTTAGCAATCCACACATGTACTTGTCCCCTTATCTCATGACTGCTAAGTTTCCTCAGGAGTCTTTGGTGAGGAACTTTGTTGAAAGCTTGTTGGAAGTCCAGGTATATGTCAACTGGATCACCTTGATCCACACACTTTTTGACACTCTCAAAGAACTCCAAAAGGTTTGTGAGGCAAGATTTACCTCTGCGAAAGCCATGCTGGTTCACTCCCAGGAGGGCCTGTTCTTCTATGTGCTTTACAATTTTATCCTTGAGGATGCTTTCCATCAATTTGCCTGGAACGGACGTTAAGCTAACCAGCCTGTAATTTCCCGCATCGCCCCAGATCCCTTTTTGAAAATCAGTGTTACATTTGCTGCTTTCCAGTCCTCCGGTACAGAGCCTGATTTCAGGGATAAGTTATATATTTTAGCAAGGAGGTTGGCAATTTCAATTTGAGTTCTTTGAGGACTCTTGGATGGATGCCATCCAGCCCTGGCGATTTGTTAGTTTTCAGTTTTTCCAGACAGTTTAGAACATGTTTAGAACAACATGTGATGCCCTCAGCCATCAGACTAGTAGCCACTGATAGACCTGCCCTCCATGAATCTGTCTAAGCCCCTTTTAAAGCCATCCAAGCAGGTGGCCATCACCACATCCCATAGCAAAGAATTCCATAGATTAATTATGTGCTGTGTGAAAAAGTACTCCCACTTGTCGGTCCTAAATTTCCCAACCTTCAGTTTCATTTCAGTGTCAAAGAGGCCTCTGTGTACACAACTTTGGACCTGTCTTTGGCCTATCATCAAATTCCTTTGCTCAAATGTTCTCGCAAATACATGGCCTTCATTACCCCAGAGGATCTTTTTCAGTTCAAAAGACTGGATTAGCCTCTGCAGCTTCAGTATTTCAAAGAATGATGTGTGCAATTGTAGGGACTAAGGATGGCATCACTTACTTTCAAAGTGGCATTCTAGTGTATGGCAAAACCATTGAGGAACATGTTGCTCAACTCAAAGAAGTCCTAAGAGAACTCTGACAACACAGACTTACTATCGCTTCGGAGAAATGTTAGTTTTGCACACACTCTGTGATGTACTTGGGACTCACGATATGTGTCCCGTCTTCAAGAAGACACGGTCTCAGAATGGTATACATCCCAAAACTGACTTGGTGGAAGCTATTTGAGAAGCACTAGAGCCACACAACAAGGGTGCACTTAATCATTTTTAAGACTCTGTGAGTATCACTCTAAATTTGTTAGATAATTTGCCTCAAAAATTGTTCCATGTCTTATTTTTAAAAAGAATGAAGCATTTAACTGGGATACATCCTGCAAGGCTAATTTTCAGACTATCAAATTGTCCATGACTGAAAGTCCAGCTCTCACTTCTTTTGACACCGACAGCACACTATTGTAACCACTGAATATGGTTTCGATATTGTCTTGATCCAGCAAAAAGGGGACAGGGAAGTTACAGTTGCCTTTGCTTCCAGAGTGCTCATTGCATCAAAGAACATGTATTCTGTCATTGAATATGAAGCTCTAGCATGTTTCTGTGTTGTAAGGCACTTCAGGAACGTAGGAAGTTGCCTTATATTGAGTCCAGCCATTGGTCTATCTAGCTCAGTATTGTCTACACCAGTGTTTCTCAACAGCCGGTCCGCGGACCGGCAGCAGTCCGCGGAGGCTTGAGTGCCGGTCCGCGACTAGGAAGGCAGGGCTCCAAACTGAATACGCTTGTTTTTCTATCCGCTTTTCTCTCCGCTGTAAAAGTTTTTCTCTCCCCGGAAATTCCGAGGCTCCTGGAACGTCAGTGGCCAATAGGGGTGGAGCAGGGGCGGGGCTTGTGCCGAGGCGGGAAGATAGCCCAGTCAGTGAGTGAGTGAGTGGAGAAATTGGGTGGTTGCTGGAAGGTGGTTTTTTGAGATCTTTGAAGGTGAGCTGCTTAAACTTACTGGGCTAAAAATAAGTGAGGTGCTGAGGCTGTGAGTGTTTGCTTTGACCAGCTGCAGGGGGGGTATATTTAGGAGGGCGGGAGGGTTTACTTACCCCTCCCTGCCGCTTTCTCGCTTGTCGCCCACATGGCCAGATCAAGGCCCAGAATCGGCAGTCTGGGCCCAAATCGGCCCAGACTGCCGCCGCCACCGACCGCCCACCCAGCTGCCCCCACAGAAGCTAAAGAAGCCGCCGCCGCCCCCACACGACCGAAGACGGCGAAATAGGCCCAAACTACTGCCTGCCCCAAACAACTGCCGCGGCTGCAGCCGCCGCCCAGCCGCCCCCACAAAGGCCCAATTTCAGGCCAAAGAAGCTGCCGCCGCCGCCCCCACATGGCCGAAGACGGGCCAAATCGGCCCAAAACTACTTGAAAAAGCTGCCACTGAGATTGCGGTTTTTTTCCCTCTGTGCTGCCAGGGGGATGCTTGGCGCCTGACTGTGCCTGTGCCGCCGCCGTCGACTGCTTCTCCTGCTCTTCAACTATCGGGGACTCACGCGAGGGAGTGGAGAGCAGAGCATTGAGGATAAATAAGCCAGTAGTGCTGTGCATGGCCACAGAGTTGGGATGCTGCACAGAAACACTGACCTGCAAACAGAGGCAGTCCCCGGATCCCATCCCATCCCCCCCCCCGGGAAAATGGCCCTGTTCCAAGTTTCTTCGCTCCGCACTCGACAAAAGTTGCTCCCAAAGTGCCACTCCTTAATCTGGCTTTCCCTGGCGCAGACTCCTCACCCTGACTCCGCTCTTTGCGGGCTTTCCTCCCTCGGCCCTGCCCAATCCCTGCCTCTTGTTGCTCCCTCGCCTCTCTGCCCTCAAACCCCACTCCGACCTGCTAGCCTCTCCCTTTCGCCCGCCCTCGCTCGCTCTTACTCCTCCTAGCCGCTTCTTCTGTTCCAGCCCTTTCTCTGTTTTGGCGACGCCTCGCTTCCCTCTTCTTCCGCTACAACTCTGAGTCTCCTGCAACTTTTCTTTTGCAGTCCCACGTTACGTGGGCTTAAATAAGCCAGCAGTGCTGTGCATGGCCACAGAGTTGGGATGCTGCACAGAAGCACTGGCCTGCAAACAGAGGCAGTCCCCGGATCCCATCCCATCCGCCCCCCGCGAAAATGGCCCCGTTCCATCTCCGAGCCGCGCGGTCTGAGGGCTGCGCCGACCTGCTGCGCCTCATAAGGGAGCTTGCTAGATATGAAGAAATGGAGGATCAAGTAGTACTGACTGGGAAATATCTGCTTGCTTGAGGATGGCTTTGGAGAACACCCTTTCTACCACTGTCTTGTTGCAGAAGTACCAAAAGTTTGTCATCTCTTTGCCATTCACAAATACAGCCCCAATATTGCTTTTGGGAGAAAGTAATGCAAGCATTCAAATAGTGCTTGAATGTGTTCTATTTTAATGATTCTTTTTTTATATGCATGTACTAAGAGTCTCCTTGGAATTTGGGAATGCATACTTTCCAGTAAGCAGACATGGCTCTTATTTATGGCTACATGGAAAGGAAGAATATTGTTGGTTTTCATACCAAGGTTTTATTTTGAATATCTCATTATCAGACTTCTTCCTCTGCTCCTAAAATATTTGAATATAATGTTCACATTAACATTGTGTGCATTTTGATATGTAAATAGTATGTAAATAAAATAGTTTATTGTTTAACAAATTTTATTTTATGACATTATTTTAATTGCAAGTTAATTGCAAGTAGATGCAAGTTTTGGACCGGTATAAAGTCTTAGATATATAAAATAAAATTAAACTTGAAACCCCTCTACTAACTGCTGGTCCGGGAAACTGCACACAAAGAATGTAGCGGTCCTTGACACTCTGCACAAATGATTTAGCGGTCCTTGAGTCCAAAAAGGTTGAGAAACACTGGTCTACACAGACCGGCAGCAGCTTCTCCAAGGCTGCAGGCAGGAGTCTCTCTTAGCCCTGTCTCGGAAATGCCAGGGAGGGAATTTGGAACCTTCTGGATGCAGATGCTCTTCCCTTAGCTATGGCCCCATCCCCTAAGGGGAATATCAAGAGCCCCTGGTGGCGCAGTGGTAAAACTGCCGCCCTGTAACCAGAAGGTTACAAGTTTGATCCTGACCAGGGGCTCAAGGTTGACTCAGCCTTCCATCCTTCCGAGGTCGGTAAAATGAGTACCCAGAATGTTGGGGGCAATATGTTAAATCATTGTAAACCGCTTAGAGAGCTCCAGCTATAAAGCAGTATATAAATGTAAGTGCTATTGCTATTGCTATTGCTATTGCTATTGCTATTGCTATCTTACAGCTTGTTCAATCAGGCAGTCTCCCATCCAAATACAAACCAGGGAAGACTCTGCTTAGCAAAGGGGACAAGTCATGCCTGCTACCACAAGACAGCTCTCCTCCCACTTGTGGGGCAGAAAATTCACTTTACCATAAGGTCAGCCCATAAACCCCCATCTGCTTTATTTACAACTTGTGGATCGAGCAAACTTAAGAATAGCCAAATGGATCACCAGGCTTATGGACTTTAATTTCTAGGTGGAATATCTTCCGGGTCTTGGAATACAACTGCAGATTGTTTATCTCTACTTCCACTTCCAGTCTAAGAGGAGATCCCAGAAGAAGAGGATGAAAGAATATCAAGACGTGTATCATCCTCTTTGGAATAGCTTAGAGGAAAGAATGAACAAGTTAGTGAAGGAAAGTTACAACAGCTACCCTGGAAATAGGCAATCCATGAAACTCTATTTTATTATCAAACTACTCCTCATTCCACTATAAGAAAATAACCTTTTGGACTGAGGATGCAAAGCTACCACCAAACTTTCCCTATGGCAGAAACTATGGCTTTCCATGCCATCTCACCCTGCAGATGCAGAGATTCATGATCAGGTAAGGCAGAAGCAACAAAAATATAAATTGTATGTGGATCAGGAACGGGGTGCAAAAGAGCAAACATTTCAGGTGTGGGGTTCGTTGCCTTATAAAGTGAGAAAGTATGTTGCCAATATTCTGAACCAAAACAAATAATCAAAATCTGAGGAGTTTCTATCATATTGGATGGTGGAAAGAAATGGAACAGTTTGATACATTCCAGCATGGATGCTATGAGACAAGAGGGAAGGGAGTCTGATCTCAAGAGAGGAACTGGAGAGGAATATGACCTTGCCTCCAGTTTTGACCTCACAGATGAGGCTGATGAAAGTGATGGGCAATTCTCAGTACCAGAAGAAAAATCACTAACGGCTCCTGTGCCAGAGAACCTAAGACTTAGGAGAAGTGTCCATGAAAAGAGACCACCTGAAAAACTTCAAGACATTGTCACTAAATTAATACAATTTAAATTTAAATTAATACAATTTTGGTTACTCTAAAGGGGAGGGGTGTGTTGTATTCTATCTAGTAAACCTTTGTGTTTTGTTGTTTGGATGTTTGTCCCAGTGGGGAACCTGTAGTGAGTGTGGGAGTGGAGTCAGAAAGAACAAGGAGGGAAAGAAGAAGGAGAAAAAATGGCATTGCTTCTGAATAAAGCCTTAGTTAAACCAGCATAATATTTATTCATGTTTAAAAGGGCAGCTGTTATAAAGCAACTTCAGGAACTGCTTTCTTCTGGCAACTCTATAACACAAAAACCCATCCTTGTTAGGGTTTTATCTTCCATCCTCCAAACCTTTCCACTCTTTACAGAGCAAGCTGGAAGCAAGAGGCTTTTTTCAGCTAAAATTGCCCCATTTTGCAGCGTAACACTGAGAGATCCTGTTTCCCAAGCCCTCGCAGTTGGGGGATC
Source organism: Hemicordylus capensis (assembly GCF_027244095.1). Lineage (NCBI taxonomy): Eukaryota > Metazoa > Chordata > Lepidosauria > Squamata > Cordylidae > Hemicordylus > Hemicordylus capensis. Next base: position 309,928,838 of record NC_069657.1, read on the forward strand.
AATTCCAAAGTAATGCAGAGTGGGGGGCGGGGAAAAGGCTGCACTTCACCTTTACTTTTCAGGCGGCGGGGACAGCAGAGGCAGCTGCTCCGTTGGCCATGGTGATGACCATGGCGACAGCGACATCAAAAGTGGGTGGCCCTCCAACCCCATTGCTGACCTCCCAAATGAAAGCCCAGGCCAGCTGCAGCTCAGTTCAGGCCTCTGCACATGCACGGAGGCCATTTTCATTACTTCCACATATGTGCACAGGCCATTTACATCACCATGCAAATCGCTTGGTGACACAAATGTCCTGTGCGCATGTGCACAGGTCTCAAAAATGGCCTCCACACATGCGCAGAGGCTTGAACCAGGCTGTGCAGCTGGACCAGGCTTCATTTGGGAGGCAGGCCAGCTGGGGATTGGAAGAGCCCCTGCCTCCACCAAAGTCACTGCCGCGGCCACTGCTGCAGCTGTCCCCACCACCCCTGGTGACTGAAAAATAAAGGTAAAGTGTACTTTTCTCCCAGCCCCCAACTCCAATTTACTTGGGAATTCCCTTTACTCCTCACCAGATTTCCCTTTACAAGTATACCCCTCAAGCCAGCCCGCAAACCAGTTCAGTCCAGTTTAATGGCTGAACTGGACCAGACCCAGTTTGGCTGAGCGTGGACCGGGCTGGGTTGATTCAAACAGCCAGCTTGCAAAACCCTCGTGTATAGTAGGGGTGTGCACAAAACCAGCTGGCCTGGTTCAGTTCGATTCTGTACCCCCTCTAACCCCTGCCCCAGTTCAGTTTGGTTTGGTGGGCTCGCTATCTTTATTTATTTATTTATTTTAATAATGTTATTTTACTCACTCACTCCTGGAGGCTTCTCTGAGGCCACAGGGGGCGGGGGTCCTCTTGAGTTCCCCCTTACCTCTGTCAGCCTTCATTATGGAAAAAATCACCTGGTCCGGGTGGTCTTCAGCCCATTCTGGGCCTGCCCTGCGTAGCGGTGGCCATTTTAGAGGCTGCCGCACTTGCCCAATGGGCCTCTGCATGACCCAGAACTGGGTGATTTTTACTACAATGGCGGCCAGCAGCGAGAAGGGGGAACTCCAGAGACACACACACACACATACACAGTGGCCTTGAAGAAGCCTCCAGAGGGAATGAGTTAAAAAAAAATCATCATTATTTTCAAAAAAAGATTGTGAACCTCCCCAAACGGCCGGGGGTGGGGGGTTGGTTGGTTCAACATCAGACCATCGAACTGAACAGATTCGATGTCAAACCTGTCCAACATTGAACCTGTTTGCACATCCCTAGTGTACAGTTGGGAGCAAAGCTCAGTTTACTACCACATAATAGGCCTGTGCACACAACCATTTGGGAATGAGTTGGGGGATCAGAGCGCTCCTACCCTAATATTGACAGACAATCAGAATCTCTGTTTGGGTCTGCAAACTCAGGGAATAAATGAGTAAGTCACCCTGCTTGTGCATTCCTGTCTCGGCTGAGGGGGTTTGTTTTTGCTGCCCCAGACCTTCTGAAGGACCAGCTTGTGGCACTTGATTGCTGCCCTATTCCACTGGTGCCACCATATCTGAGCGCTTGACTTGCTCCACCTGTCCCCAAGGACCAGAGATCTCTCATGAGAGCAGAGATTTCTGGAGTCCTTGGCAGCATATATTGGAGGGAGGCACGCCGGAAGTGTAGCCAGTATACCACCTGTAGGCAGCCACCAAAGGGGGCCGGCCTTTGGTGCCGGGCCTTCGGTGTGGGACTGGGAGGGAGTTATAAGGTGGGGTTGGAGGTCTGGGTTGAGTGTTGTTAATCCTCCCTTTTATTGGGTTGTGCCAGGCCTTTTGTTGTCATGTGTTTGGGCTCTCTTGGGCAGAATCATGCTGGGTGTGTGTCCAGTGGCTCTGGGACGGCTATTACTGTTGTGGTGGGGAACAGAAGAATTGGCATTGGCAGAGCAGCTGGCCATTACAGGGGAAGGGAAACCAGTAATTTAGTAACTGTTTCCACTTCCGGCTGCCCTGTCAGCTCTTCGGCCTCGAGGAGCAGTTCCAACTTCCCACAGAACCAATCCTTGCTCCTTTGCAATGCCAGGTCAGTTCATAATAAGACTGAAATAATCCATGACTTAATCATGGATGAGGGAACCAACCTGGCTTGTTTAACTGAGACCTGGATGGGGGAGGCTAGTGGCCCGGTTTGGTTCAGCCTCTACCACCAGGCTACTCTGTTGTGGAGCAGGCTAGGGGATGTGGGCGGTGGGTGTGGTCCAAAAGGATACTGTTTCCCTAACCAGGGCCCCTGTGCAACAGTTGACTTACACTGAGAGTGTCTTTCTGAGGCTGGCAGCTAGGGATAGATTGGGGATTCTGTTGCTGTACCATCCACCCTGCTGCCCAACTGAACGTAACTGAGCTGACTGAACTGGTCTCAGAGTTGCTGTTGGAGTCACCCAGACTTTTGCTTCTGGGTGACTTCAATATCCATTGTGAGGCTGACTTGTCTGGTGCAGCTCAGGAGTTCATAGCAGCCATGACAACTATGGGCCTATCCCAACTAGTTTCAGGACCAACTCATGTTGCCAGCCACACACTTGATTTGGTATTTCGTTCAGATCAGTGGGGTGTTCCGTGAGTGGGGAATCCAGTGGTTTCCCCATTGTCATGGACGGACCACTACCTGGTTAAGGTTGGTTTCACAGCCACAACCCAGCCCTGCAAGGGTGGAGGACCTATTAAGATGGTCTGCCCGAGACGGCTGTTGGATCCAGTAGGATTCCAAAAAGCCTTGCAGGGTTTTGATGTTGGTCCTGCCAGTGATTCTGTTGATGCCCTGGTGGGAACCTGGAATAGGGAACTCACCAGGGCAGTAGACATGATCGCTCCTAAGCGTCCCTTCCGATTTGCTTTAAAAGTGGCCCCTTGGTATACAGAGGTGTTACGGGGTCTGAGGCAGCAAGGTAGGCGACTGGAGCACAAGTGGAGGAGAACTCGGCTTGAATGTGACAGGACACAGCATAGAGCCCATTTGAAGGTTTATGCGGAGGCGGTGCATGCGGCAAAAAAACAATTCTGGTCTGCGCGCATTGCTTCTGTAGATTCGCGTCTGGCAGAGCTGTCCCGGGTTGTAAGGAGTTTGATTCGGGCTCCTTCAAATTCGAACCAATCCCTGGGGACTTTGTTCTGCTGTGATGCTTTCAATGGGTTCTTTGCGGACAAAATCTCCTGTATTCGGGCCGACTTGGACTCCACTGTTTCCGCAGAGTCTATTAAGGTGGTGTCCAGCAATCTCTCTTGCAGTATTAGATTGGATCAGTTTCAATCTGTGATGCCTGATGACGTGGACAAGCTGCTTGGGGCAGTGCGGCCTACCACTTGTTCTCTGGATCCTTGCCCAACTTGGCTGCTTTTATCTAGCAGGGAGATTGTTGGGGATGGCTTAGTTAATATCATTAACTCATCGCTGAGGGAGGGTAGGATGCCTTCTTGTTAGAAGGAGGCAATTATTAGACCACTTCTTAAGAAGCCTTCTCTAGATCCCTCAGTGATGGACAGTTATAGGCTGGTCTCCAATCTCCCATGGTTGGGTAAGGTGATTGAGAGAGTGGGGGCTAACCAGCTCCAGGCGGTTTTGGAGGAAACCGATTATCTAGACCCATTTCAAACTGGCTATGGGGTTGAGACAGCCTTGGTCGGCCTGATGGATGAACTTTACCGGGGAATCGACAGAGGGAGTGTGACTCTGCTGGTTCTTTTGGATCTCTCAGCAGCGTTTGATACCATCGACCATGGTATCCTTCTGGATCGCCTGGGGGAGCTGGGGATAGGAGGCACTGCTTTGCAGTGGTTTTTTGTCTGTCTGTTTGTTTGTTTGTTTGTTTGTTTGTTTGTTGTTGCATTTATATACTGCCTTTCGTTAAAAGACAACCCCAAGGCGGTTTACAAAAGTTAAAACATACAATAAAAAGACAATAAAAATATTAAACTAAAAAATATAAAAACAAACCAACTTTAAAATCTATAAAATACAAGCATAAAAACAATACAACAGGTAAAAACACACAGAAGCAGCAGTAAAAACGATTATGTAAAAGCCTGGATAAAAAGCCAAGTTTTAACAAGCTTTCTAAAAGCTGTGATGGAGTCCGAGGAGCGAATGGCCACTGGGAGAGCATTCTGAAGTCTGGGGGCAGCAACAGAGAAGGCCCTGTCCCGAGTGTACGACAGCCGGGCCTCTCTCATTGTCGGCACCTGGAGCAGGGCCCCCTCAGATGTCCTTGTCAAGCGGGCAGCAACCCTTGGGAGCAGGCAGTCCCTCAAATACCCCGCGCCCAAACTGTTAAGGGGTTTCGCTCCTATCTCTCAGGCAGATTCCAGATGGTGGAGCTTGGTGACAGTTCCTCTTTAAATGGGAGCTGTTATACGGAGTCCCTCAGGGTTCTATTTTGTCACCAATGCTTTTTAATATTTACATGAAACCGCTGGGTGAGATCATCAGGAGATTTGGTGCAGGGTGTTATCAGTATGCTGATGACACCCAAATCTTTTTCTCCTTATCATCATCATCATCATCATCATCATCATCATCATCATCATCATCAGGAAATGGCATTCACTCCCTAAATGCCTGCCTACAGGCAGTAATGGGCTGGATGAGGGATAACAAATTGAAATGAATCCAAACAAAACGGAGGTGCTCATTGTGAGAGATCAGAATTTAGGGGATTAGTTAGATCTTCCTGTGCTGGATGGGGTTACACTCCCCCAGAAGGAACAGGTACGCAGTTTGGGAGTGCTTTTGTATCCAGGCCTCACCATGGTATCTCAGGTGGAGGCTATGGCCAGGAGCGCTTTCTATCAGCTTTGGCTGATTCGGCAACGACATCCATTCCTTGAAGAGAATGATCTCAAAACAGGTGCATCAGCTGGTAACCTCCAGGCTCGACTACTGCAATGCATTCTTCGTGGGGCTGCCTTTGTACATAGTTCGGAAACTTCAGTTAGTTCAAAATACGGCAGCCAGACTGGTTTCTGGGGTAGCCTGGAGAGACCATATTATGCCTGTCTTAAATCAGCTGCACTGGCTGCCAATATGTTTCCAGGTGAAATACAAAGTGCTGGTTATTACCTTTAAAGCTCTGAACAGCTTGGGTCCGGGTTACCTTAGAGAGCGCCTTCTTCAGTATGATCCCCATCATTCATTGAGGTCATCTGGAGAGGTCTGTCTCCAGTTACCACCAGTACGTCTGGTGGCAACTCGGAACCGGGCCTTTTCTGTAGCTGTTCCTGGTCTATGGAATGCACTCCCAGCAGATATCCACAGTTTAGGCTCACTGTCAGCCTTTAAGAGAGCCCCCAAAACGTATTTGTTTGGCCTGGCCTTCCAAGGCTTGTAAAGTGTTGTTGTTTTTAAAAAGTATTTTAATTGGTTTTAAATTGTTTTAATTGTTTTTTAATTGTTTTATATTGTTTTTAGTACTATGTTTTCAATTATGTGTTTTTATGTCATTTAAAAGTTGTTGTACACCGCCCAGAGCCTCTGGATGGGGCAGTTTATAAATGTAATAAATAAATAAATAAATAAATAAATAATGAAGTCAGATGAGACCTCCTTTACTGAAATTGGGAGCTGGAAGCATAGAAATCCTCCAAAGGCCTTGCAGGTCTTCCCAGTATGCTTTGTGCTTTCAGTAGACTAGCAAGCCCTCTGATTGGCCAAAAGAAACAGGAGGGAGACCCAACCCTGCTGCAGCCACTAAATACTTTGTATGATAGAGTGTGCTTTGCAGAGTGGCACATCCATGATGGCAGCCCCTCTAACCACAGCTCACTATTGTTTCCAAGTAGAAAGAATGAGTAGTTCACATGACCAAATGAGCAAGCTAGGAGGGCTTTTTTCACTTCCTACCTTGTTTAAGAGCAAGGCAGAGTATCTGGGTTACCCTGATTTGAGAAACCTGGACTGGAGGAATTTTTGTGATTTCACACAAACATTGTATAGACAAATAGTCTGACTTGGTATAAGGCAGCTTTCTATAAAATGTTCAACATTTTATCTCCAGTAAGGACTAGCTATTCTTTTAAAAGCTGGATGTTTGTGCAAGTCTTTAAAAAAATCCTATTGCTCAGATAAAACCTTTAATCTCTGTGGTTGATCCAGGTAACTGGATTTCTGTGTGTCTGAATCATAGGTTTCTCTAATGCAGGAATCATGGTTCTTGCTACAGACTTTAAATGTGTTTTATATCTGCCTCTTCTCATGCAGTATTCATAAAGCCCGTTTCATCTATCACCTCATTGTTTAACCAAACCAATGAAAAACTGAAATGCCTGCTAATTCATAAAATGGAATTGCTCTTTTGAAATATATATTTTCATAACATAACCTCAGATGAACTTTATTCATAGCTTGTTTAGCATCAGCAAATTACAAAGCTGTGTTGTGTACAAAAGGCTATCAAAGCTTTAAAATAATGTTTCATTTTAAGTTTACAGCTTACCTTAAGGAATAAAATAGGTCAACTAGTTGATATCCCATTACTGAAATGCATTTGTTCTGCACCATCACATCTGCCATTATTTTTCTTTCTTTTAATCACAGTTTATCGGCTCCAGTCTAGCAATGATTTTGTATCTGTGTGCTGGGGAAAATTGGGATTCCTTAGATGCTTATCAGAGCCTGCTCCATAAGAAGATCACCAATGATGGATAGGCTTTCCTGAAATACTTTCCTCCATTACCCATTTTCTCTTGCTGTACACAGTCACAGGATAGTTGTATATGCACATTCAGCTCACATGATGCAACAGTAATAGCCAATGGATTGACAAGTGCCTTCATGAACTGGAGTAGAGTGTTTGAGGGTACAGTAGCTCCCATACTGTGCAGCAAGCCACTGATCCAAGCGAGAGTTGCACTCATTGCTACGAAGCCACTCCAAACCACACTCACAATTTGCAAAGGCAGGGTTTCTCCATGGCTACTATGGAATGCATCCTCACACTTGTGACAGTACTCCCATCATTCCAAATGGGACAACATCCCTCTGCACACACAGACTTCACAGAGTTTCCCAATTTTTTAGTTTGGAAAAGAGGCCATGACTGAGGTGTATAAAATTATACATGGAGTAGAGAGAGAGACAGAGAGAAATTAATCTCCCTCTCTCACAACACTAGAACAAGGGGTCATCCCATGAAACTGAAGGCTGGGGAATTTAGGACCAATAAAAGGAAGTACTTTTTTCACACAGCACATAATTAATCTATGGAATTCTCTGCCACCGTATCTGGTGATGGCCACTAGCTTGGATGGCTTTAAAAGGGGCTTAGACAAATTCATGGCGGACAGGTCTAATCAATGGCTACTAGTCTGGTGGCTGTAGACCACCTCTAGCCTCAGAGGCAAGAGGCCTCTAAATACCAGTTGCAGGGGAGCAACAGCAGGAAAGAGGGCATGCCCTCACCTCTTATCTGTGGGCTTCTCAGATCCATCTGGTGGGCCACTCTGTGAAACAAGATGCTGAACTAAATAGGCCTTCAGCCTGATCCAGCAAGGCTGTTCTTACACTCTTACGTGTCAGTCTGGAAAGGGGTATTCAAAAATTGCTGTGCTAAGCCATGCAAAAAGCTTGAAACCAAGAGCGGGCTACCAATATTTTAGACCCACCTTAGCCATGTTACTTGAAATTCTGTGCCAGGATAAGTGCTGCCATATCCAGGCCAAGGGGTAAGGCCAAACAGTGTTAGCAAGAAAGCCTGCCTGATGGAAGCAGCAGCCAACAACCCATCACGCTTCATGTTGCTTTTGTTTTACAGTGTCAGCACTGCTGCTTCTGAGGGGGAAACAAGCAGCAGGCAGTGGGCAGACCTTTTAAATAGTTGTCAGTAGGGCACCATCTGCTGGTGAACATTACCTGTCCTTGTCCTTCAGAGTGATGCACAAATGGAGAAGAACATGCCATTAGATCTCTCCAGGTATTCAGCGCCAAGTGACAACTTTTTGAGGCTATGTTTTTCTTGTCATTTAATCTTCTGGCTGGCGTCGATTTACTTGCTTGCTTATTGTTTAAATCACAGGGCTTTGTTCAGGTGATGTCTCCTCTGTGGTCTTACAAATTGGATAACTGAGGCAATTGGCAGCATTTCCCCGGCACAGAATTTCAACTTGCAGATAAAATATGAGATTTCGATGGTTAAGGTCCATAGTGCTGGCAGCACTGTGATCTTTCAGCACGGGGCATGAGCCAGTTCAGCAGGACTGCTGGAACCAATTCAGGGCCAAGAATTTTAGGGAGCAATTGTGGCAGGAAGCATGAAAGTCTTCCTGCCACAATAGCCTTTATTTTAATTTTAGCAGGTATTTTACTGTTTGCGTATTATTGCTAAACTCAAGTGAGAAGAAAATGCAACCACAGTTTTTGCAAGTGCTCATCCTAAGGTTTTTAAGCACATAATGAGACTACTTCATATGGGTGATTTGATCTTCAGAAGTGGAGAGCACCCTCAGAGTCTCTCTCCCAACAAGAAAGAGAGCCCTTTCTCACGATCTGTGAGAAGGGCTTGGTGGGTGGGTGGGGAGAAAGATTTCATCACCTTACCTTCCCTGCAGGCAATCGACGGAGGGCACTGGGTGTGTGAGCTGCACACCCATCCGTCCTCTACTACTGTACCTCTAGCAGCATGGAGGGCTGGAGTCTGGAATGCATTGACCACCCCCCCTGAAAAACTCCCATAATGCACCATGCAACAGCACGGTGCATTGTGGGTATCTCCAGCACCGGCTGAGAGCCCTACAGTCGGCTAGCCCCAGGCCTGGAAGATGATTTTTTAAATGGTGCTAAGGGAGCACTTGCTCCCTTAACCACGTTTCAGCTGTGGGCTCCGTAGGCAGGTTTGCTGCCATTGTGGCACCCACATCCACCTGCCTCCCACTACTTCTCATGAGCAGCCAAGAGCGAGCTTCGCTCTTGCTCTTAGCTGACCTTCTCCCACTCTTAGCTGCTCGTGAAAACAGCCTCTTAATCTTTTACAGATCCATATGGAAATACACGCTTGGTCATTATCCCATACATTGGTCTCCTTTTCTTTCCTAGCAAAAGATTTAAGGGTCTGGATTGCATTTCTGGTTCCCTTTCAAAATGAAACTTGATCATCTGATCTTGATTGCGTTGATATAAATCCAAGCTAAAGGCTTTTTGAAAACCAAATAGCTCTAGAATAAGAGAAAGCAGAAGCTTTCCCTTTGAAATACCTCCGAACATTTAAGCCGATTACTGAAAGTGCAGGTGCCAATATTCCACAGAGTTTGTAATCAGCTGGGAAAAACCTCAGGGCAGAGATTCTCAACGTGTGGGTCCCCAGATGTAATTGAACTTCAACTCCCATTATTCCCAACCAAAGGCCACTGGGGCTGGGGATTATGGGAGTTAGAGTCCAATAACATCTGGGGACCCCCACGTTGAGAAACCCTGCCTCAGAGGGTGAAAATGCAAATAAAGCCCACTGCCATCTAGATAACCTCTAAGAGCTAGACCTGGCTGCATGTGCTAGCAACTATGCTTGGGCTTACTACATCCCCTCTCCAGCTCCTCCCCGTCTCCATCTGTGACCTACACATTCGCTTGCCTGTTGTATTGAGTTGTATCAGCTCCAGGCAAACAGAGGAAAGGGAAGAAACACTGTCTATAGAGCTGATAGTTCTCCCACCATCACTTACGAGAGGCCACTCCAAAAGCATCGACCCAAGGTGGAAATGCTAGCCAAGGAATGCAAAACAGCCTCATCAGGAATGGGGAAGTGGGGTGACCTCTAAGCAGCTGGTTCTAGTTGCCCATTGGGTAGTCAAGGCACTTCCCTGTCCTCTAGGTCTTCCAGTCCTTGAGTAGGTAAACTAGAGAACATGACTTGTATGTAGTTCTCAATGATTTCAAGTGAAGTTCAAGATGTGGCTTCCGTTTCTCACTCTGCTCTGAAATAAAGAATTTGAAAAGAAGGAATACAGTATTTAGGGAGTGACCAAGCTAAAGTGATGAATCACTGGATCACATCATGTGCATGGATGATCTGATACAATATAGAACCAGGTCCCTGTGTCTTTAATAACATAGAAGAGCACATCATTGCACTACATAATAATGTAGAAGAGCACATCATAATGCAGTAGGAGTGAGGGGAAACACAGCCTGCATGTGTTGTCTGATGAACCTTGAAAACTGGATTCAGGTTCCACAGAGATCTTAATTGATTTGTTTACAAGATTATGTATAGCTCTCTGGCAGGGCTTCTAATATAGGCCTACAGCAGGGTTTCTCCTAATCTAAGGGGAGGGGGAGGGGAAGTGCTTGAGTTCCCCTTAAAGAGACAGTGGTTCTTTAAAAATGGCATGTAAAGTGGCCATTTCTGAAACATGGCTGCCCACATAAAAAGAGATCACCTTCTGTGATTTGGCTCATAGTGTTTGAACCTGAGACATTCCTTGTGATCCACATTAGGGATGTGCACAAACCGAGGTTTGTGCACTGGTTCAGCATCACGAGGGGAGGGAAGCGGCAAGTGGGATCTTTAAAAAAGAGGAGAGCAGGTCCTTACCTTTTCTCCTCCACCACATGCAGCTTCCTGCTGTGGCAGAACACGACCCAAGAACACGCATGTGGCACCAGCATGCACATAGCATGGGCACATGCACGGATGCCTGGTGCCATGCATGGATTCTTGAGATGAGCACCATCACAGCAGGAAGAGAGAGCAAGTAAAGACCTGCTCGCCTCTTTTTTAAAGATCCCACTCACCACTCCGCTCCCCACAGCACCGAACCAATTCGTGCACATCCCTAATCCATATTGAATTAATATTCTTTGACAGTGCCTAGGCAGCAGATGTTCCTGGGAAATAATTCAGTGCCTGAGAGCAGAGTGATCATGCCTTCACATATCCATCCATCAGCCTATTTTCCCCCTCTCCTTGTGCTTCAAAGATGCATAGGGAACAGTGATTTTTTTTAAAAAGTCAGTAGAAAGGAAATTACTAACTCTTACATTTTGCTCAGTTAGGTAAGATGTTTGCTTATCAGTAAGGTGAGAGGGCAAGAGACAAAGGATATGGGAAGGTTCTTTTTGCCTCTGTATTCCATCTTCCTAAAATGATTCACCTGGAGAGGAATGAGACAAAGCAGGACATATGCTGCCCAAGGCAGAAGCTAGTGATTCTGATGATGGAATTGCAGCTCAGAGGCTGAGAAGATAAATGAAGAATGAATGATAAATGCTCCCTTATTAGGATCATCTTGGAAAATCATTTTTTCTTCATGAGTGATTCATTGTTTTCCTTCTTGACTCCCAGATCATCTTAATAAGCTTTTGGCTATTAAAAAAAAACCCACCCCAAAAAAACTTTTTCTCTTTAATAAAAGTGGTTTCTAACTTTAATAAATCATAACTGACACAGAATTCATGAAATGGGATTTGTTTTCATCTCAGTTCTTCAGAAAAGAGAGTGCTGCTATGAATTTGATGGTCTTCTTGGAATAGCTATTTGTGCTTTCTGGGAGCAAGTTGGCTACACTACACAAGACTTCTGGATAAAGTACTTCTAATGACTGGATCTGGTTCAACAACTGGCCAGCATTTTGCACTTGCTTTGCATTTTTTTCTTCAATGCCAGCCTAAAGGAAGGCACTCTGTGATAAGCAGAGTAACAAAGCAGTCTGCTTTGCTGCATTTAATGACTAGCACTTCAGGCCTCCAACAGGATTCATCGAAAAGCTTGATTTTTAACCCATTAACTCCTGTTTATTTAACCCATTAGCTCCTGTTTATTGGAAATGGTTGTGGGAAAATAACCTTAAACAAATTCTTAATGGCTGACATAACACTCAGCTGTTAGTGAGGCATCACATTGTTCACTTCCAGGGGCTCTTCCAGATGATGCTATATCAGCACTAAGGGCACAATCCACCAAACCATGCTGGAAATAAATGAGACATTTGTATCCCATTCTTCCTCTAAAGAGCTCAGAGAAGCTTGTGTATGATTCCCAGGTTGTCTCCCACCCAGTGTTTAGGGCCAAAACAACATAAGTTCAACCACAGAACCACAGTCTGTGCATCCATCCATGGAGAAGGACCTTCCCTGTGTTGGCACCCATCTTTTAGTTTTCCCAGAGAGGCTTATTGGGCCACATCAATTTATGCCTCTCACCTTTTTATTCTCATGGAAATATTAGATAATGGTCTGCTGTCACCTAGGATTGATTTATTGCGGTTTTGCATTGCAATTGGTTTTATTCAACTTGTATTTTTTAAAAAATGTACATTGCCCTGGGCTATTTTTTGGAAATGAAACTAAGCAATTCCATAAATAAAATAACTTGAGAACATTCTCTGGGCAAGAATTATGCAAGAATTCAGCTGTACTCTTTGACAAATCCAATTTATTTCGTTGGGTGCTTGTATAGCAGATGTTCCTAGTGACTGCACCTTTAGACTTCAAGCACAATCAAAGTCCTAATTGTGCTTGAAAGACAACTTCAAACAATTAAAGGAAACATGAACTGAAATGATTGGATTGTATAAAGGTTCACAGCACTTCATTGTTCTAAGTGCAAATATATGTAACACAAATCCAGTAACAACCTGGAAGAGCAAATTCCCTTTTTCTTTTAAAGGATGCACAGGGTGTGTGTGTGTGTGTGTGTGTGTGTGTGTGTGTGTGTGTGTGTGTGAAAGACACCAGTCACCACCAATTACAGCAATAAAAGGGCTGCCCACACCAACTTTAGAAGAAGAATGGAAATGGTTGTGGGAAAATAACCTTAAACAAATTCTTAATGGCTGACATAACACACAGCTGTACACCAGTGTAAGGGACCCACTGGGGTTGCCGCGCAATGTGAAGGGCAGACCTGATGGTGTTGTGCCGCTGGAGGTCAGTGGCACAATGCCTTAAAACAGGATCTGCATAGTGCGTAGTGCTGGCACACAAACTCTGTTTTAACTAATTGTGCCATTAACCTCTTGCACAACATCAGGTCTGCCTTCCACATTGCACAGCAGCCCTGGCTAGTCCTCACAGTGTGCATCATGTACTGCTGCACATCAGGTCAGCTTGTACAAATGTTTCATTTTTAAGGGGAACTTTGTACATGCTGTAGTATTGATGGTACCTGACCCCATCTTGATCAAAACATATTCATCATCTAGCAGAAGACAGCTGGAAGTGGCAGGTTGCAGGAGCAGATATACTGCACATCTTTTGCTCATGCCCAATAATAGTAGAAAGATATATTAATATTTTACATAATATATATCTTAGATATGTCTTTCTCATAATGGAAATATATATTATTGGTGACAAAGGAAATGTCAGGATACAGTTTAATGTGTAATCCATAACCGTTTTGTTTGGATGTATAAAAGAGGAAGTCTAAAAATGGTTTTTGTGTTAATTACCTACCTTTTGATTGTAGCTAGGCCTGGAGGAAAATTTGATTCCTTCAACCAGAACAGATTGGCTTAATCATGTGTGGTGCCTCTTTGAAGAGGCGCCAAAATTATTTGGCTCCCTGCAGCTGGAATGTTTCCGCATGGGGTGAGGGGTTCTTTTAAAAGGAGGCAGGCAGGTCCTACCTGCCCCTCCTGTGAGCCTCCCCTGCCCTGTGCCGCCCTATTGCAACAGTGTTCTAAGAGAAACATCTCTGTGAAAGCGGCAGCCCATGTTGCAGTCTCCTTTAAAACACCCCACTGCAACAACAGGATGCTTCCCCCAGGATCCCTCGTGCGGCATCAGCATGCAAATGGCATTGGCACATGCATCAATGTCATTTGTGGGGCCAGCCGATGCATGCCATTTTAAAGAGCCATGTGGTTTTCTTGGTAGAATACAGGAGGGGTTTACCATGGCCTCCTCCCGCGCAGCATGAGATGATGCCTTTAAGCACCTTCCTATATCGCTGCTGCCCGATACAGGCATTTCCCATATTCTGGGAAACACACCAACGGGGATTCGAACCAACAGCCTCCTGCTCTCTAGCAGGTTGCATCCCTGCTGCACCATTAGGTGGCTCACCGTATCTAAGCCTTTGCATATAATCCTGCTGGAAGGGAGCATTTTTTTCAGTCATCCAAGGAGGCTTACTATAAAAGCTGGGTTTTTTGTTACATGTTGTCCCTTGTCGTAAAGCATTTTCCAGATAACCTCATGTGAAAACAAGGTGGTGGCAGTTTTTTTAAAAAAGTTGAAACTTAAAGTGCCTTCGGGGCCTCCTAACCTAATTTCTTATGCCTCCATATTTTTTTCTGTGCTGTGATGCACCTTGCACAAAACTGCACCACATTTCCATGCAGAGCCAGGCTCTGAAATAGAGCATATAGGCTAAAATCACCACACCTGCATAGCCAATAGTCAAGCAGAGGTGGTGCTTTGAATGTGTGTATTTTCTAGTGGATTACATCAAGCAAACATATACTATTTCATCATTTAAAAGTAGTAATGCAACATTATTGGATTTATTATTTTCTCTCGTCTCTTTTTCACACACTTTCACATTCTGACTTTTTCTAAATTCAGCTACTGTGGGAACATGTGTGCATATGCAAATACACATGTACAGACAGAAACAGGATTCCACACCAGTTACCAGATAATACCCAAATCAAAGCCCTATTCAGAGATTATGTGGTTTGAGTGTATGGATGTCTGTACACTTCTATGTGTCTTTGTGTGAATGACTGTAACTGGGTACAGGCCCCTCAAATGCATGGTACATATAAGAAGTGTACTGCTGTATCTGTGCTCAACGTAATGTGTGAATGCAGTAACTGTATCTGGGCACAGATATGTACCTGTGTGCACTGCACACTTGTACGAGTGCTAAATGTAACCTTTGAATAGGGCTCAAGACAACCCACTGTTCTTAGAGCTGCTGTTGCAGTTGTTGGATCCCAGAGAGGTCTTCATGTTAATTGATTCAGTTGTCTTGCTTTGCCTTATGTGAGAAGAGCTCTGGACTTCATATAACTCCTCTTCAACATAGAAACATAGGCATAGTTAGTTAGTTAGTTAGTTTTATATGTTGCCCTACTCCCATAGGACTCAGGGCGGCTTACAAACAATAACATATACAGCAACACAATTCTATAAAATACATCTTACATAATGTCATAACCCCAACCCCATACAGTACTTCTATCCAAAGATGCTCTACTACCAGCAGAAAATCTCTTGTGCTCACGGAAGGGCTATTTCTGATATCGCGGGAAGGTGTTGTGTGACAAAGGTGACTCCAAATCCAGCGAAGTTCTTCCATTAATTCAAACTCTTGTAGAGAACTTTGTACAAGCTCCTTTCAATACCTTTCTATGGCCCTATGGGTCTATGGCCCTATGGGTCTATGCTGTGGCCCTATGGGTCTATGCTGTGGCCTCCATCCATCATATTCACCATCTTATTCAACATATAATGCAATGCATTACTGCACTGAGAGAAATCTCCTCCTAGCACATCTGCAAGAGACTGTGGGACAGCACTAAGACATTTTCTTCTTCTATTCATGGCTCTTTGGATCCAGCTTCATAGCATCAGATTCTTGTAATACACCTTCACGACCCGCAGAGCTGCAGATATGGTTGACTCAAGGAGCTCACTGAAAGAGGGGTAAAAGCTTGCTTTGCTATTCTACCAAGATCTATTTGCTTTCCAGCACAGAAGTACAGAGATTAGTTCAGAATATTTATTTTATTTATTTTATTTAGTTCATTTATATACTGCTCTATACAAAAGGTCCCTGGGCGGTTCACAATATAAAAATCATAAAACCATTAACATAATTAAAACAGTTTAAAATACAATAAAAACTCCAAAAACCAAACCTTTAAAACTATAAACTAAAAGCCTGACTAAACAGGAATGCTTTTAGTTCCTTTTAAAAAGCATTCAGAGAAAGGGAAACTCTAATTTCATCAGGAAGTGAGTTCCAGAGTCCCGGGGCAACTCTAGAAAATGCCCAGTTTTGAGTTGCCACCAATCAAGCGGTGGCAACCTCAACTGGACCTCCCCAGATGATCTTGAGAGGCAGTGGAGTTGATGAAGAGGAAGGCATTCTCTTAAATACCTTGGACCCAAGCCATTATGAGCTTTATAGATAATGACCAGCAATTTGTATTTTGCCCAGAAAGTCATTGGCAGCCAGTGTAGATCTTTCAAAATGGGTATAATATGAGCTCTTCAGGCAGCCTTGGAGGCCAACCTGGCTGCTGCATTCTGTACTAACTGTACTAACAGCAGTCCAAACTACGTACAAAGGCATCCCAACATAAAGCACATTGCAGTAGTCAAGCCTGGATGTTACCAGCATATGCACTACTTTTTAAAGGTTGTTTATCTCCAGAAATGGACTTAGCTGGTGAATCAGCCAAAGCTGGTAGAAAGCACTCTTGGCCAGTGTTCCCTCTAACAGGGATTCCCAGGTGTTGTTGACTATAACTCCTATAATTCCCAAGCAAAAGCCATTGCAGCTGGGAATTCTATGAGTTGTAGTCAACAACATCTAGGAATTCATGTTAGAGGTAACACTGCTCCTGGCCACTTCCTCAACCTGAGAAATCAGTGAGAGGTTTTGGTCCAGAAGTACTCCCAGACTACGTACCTGCTCTTTCTGGGAGAGTGTGACCCTGTCCAGAACAGGCAGATCTAAACCACTTCCTAAGTCTTGACCTCCCACAATGAATACCTCCTTGCTTGGATTCAGCTTTACTTTGTCTTCCCTCATCCAGCCCATTACCACCTCCAGGAAGGCATTTAGGGAAGTTAGGCCATTTTCTGATGAAGCTGACATGGAGAAATAGATCTGGGTGTCATCAGCATACTGATAACACCCTGCACCGAATCCCCTGATGATCTCTCCTAGCAGTTTCATGTAGATAAAAAATGTTTCATGTAGATAAAATGCTTAATGCTTAGATGTTTCATGTAGATAAAAAATGTTTAAAAAAAATTGGAGACAGTATGGAGCCTTGTGGGACTCCATACTGGAGCTCTTGTTTTGAGTCACCAAGCGACACCATCTAGAGTCTACCCGAGAGGTAGGAGTAGAACCATTGCAGAGCAGTGCCTCCCACTCCCAACCCCTTCAGGTGTCCCAGAAGAATACCATGGTCGATGGCATCAAAAGCCACCGAGAGATCCAAAAGGATCAACAGAGTCACACTCCCACTGCAAGTTCCTAATTGGAGATCATCCAGCAGGCAGACCAAGGCTGTCTCAAGTTCAACCCCATAGCCTGCCCAAAAGCCAGTTTGAAATGGGTCCAGATAATCCACTTCCTCCAAGACAGCCTGAAACTGAGACGCCACCACCCTCTCAATCACCTTGCCTAACCATGGGAGGTTGGAGACATGTGTATAATTGCCTAATTCAGAGGGATCCAATGCAGGCCTCTTCAAGAGTAGTCTAATCATTGCCTCCTTAAAACAAGGAGGCATCCTGCCCTCCCTCAGAGAAGCATTAATGATCTTAATACGACCCTCTCCAGTAACCTCACTGCTAGATCACATAATCCATGTTGGGCAAATGTCAAGAGGAAAGGTGGTTAGGTTAGAGTGCTGGACTAGGACCAGGGAGACCCAAGTTCAAATCCCCATTCAGCCATGAAACTAGCTGGGTGACTCTGGGCCAGTCACTTCTCTCTCAGCCTAACCTACTTCACAGGGTTGTTGTGAAAGAGAATCTCAAGTATGTAGTACACCGTTCTGGGCTCCTTGGAGGAAGAACAGGATATAAATGTAAAAATCATCATCATCATCATCATCATCATCATCATCATCTAGAATATGCATCTCACCTTGAAGATAACAATCTGCAGCAGCTACTTTTGAGTATTGCTTATTGCCATAGGTTTTTTTTGTGTCAAATCGCAAAGCAAAGTACTAAAATGAACAAAGCTAGAACACCTGGGAAAGAAGCGCAGGTG
This sequence comes from Hemicordylus capensis, assembly GCF_027244095.1. Taxonomy (NCBI): domain Eukaryota; kingdom Metazoa; phylum Chordata; class Lepidosauria; order Squamata; family Cordylidae; genus Hemicordylus; species Hemicordylus capensis. The sequence continues at coordinate 309,946,789 of NC_069657.1, forward strand.
AACTGATGATGACTTGCCTGTGGAGCTGTTGTCATTCTTGTGAGTGTGTTTAAGAAGAAACTGCAGGAAAGCCCCAGGCAGTTTGGGAACATAAGGGACACTATTGATTTTTACTGTTTGTGGAGCAGGTATTAGAGCTAGTAGTTTTAAACTCTCTCATGGGTAAAATGAAAGAAACTGACATTATGATTTGCATTATTTAGTGATAAACAAAAATAAACAAAGGGACAGATTTTCATTTATTTTAAGGATCAACCTATCTAAATATGGTGTGGACATCAAATTGTACGAGTGATTTGAAAGAGGGAGTACAGCTTCCCTAAAATGGCATTTCCTTGTTCTTTCCCTCTGTTGAAAAGGGCTGAAGCAGAGATAGCAGATATTCCTCTAATTAAGCCATATTTATTTCTACAGAGGGACCGCACCCCCCATAAATATGTCCCTAAGGGTTGCACAGCCCATAAGGACATATTTTCCTCTGTTAAAGAGTACTTCTGGAGGAAGCAGAGATCAGCAAAAATCCCTTCCCCCACAACTTGTGCCCAAATTAACTGAAAAGCATTTAGATGCATGGTTTGTTGTTCCAAATTGTTCATTTGTCGACATCATCCTTGCAAAGAGTAATAAGCATTTATCTGAAATTCTAGTATTTCCTAATGTTTAATATAGCCAAACTTACTTGGGGACAAATATGGTTCTATGTGTCTGGTAGGAAAGGAGTATTCTTTCAGACTTATAAAAATGTTGTCCATGCACATCATTTTAAATTTTGGAATGAATGGAGCAGGGCATGAGAGGGAATGAACAGGTCATTTAACAATACGCTGTCCTCTTTTATTTTACTCAAGTTCTCTCTTTGTTTTTAATCAACATGCTGCCTTTAGGAAGCAAGGCTTTTCACCGCAGAATGTGTCTGACACCCATTTTTGTGAATTTTATCTCAGGTCTGATGCGGAGTGCAGGAGGGGAGGGGCGGGGACCACACAAAGAAAATGTGCCTGTACATGCTGGCTTTGAATATGGAAATTTGCATAGGCAAACACTTTTTCCTAGATTAGAAGAAAATATTATCTCTCCAGTATGGATTCCCTCAGCATCTCTGAAGAACAGGATTATGCTTCTTTAATTTTTGCAGACTGACAGCTTTACTCTGCTCACTTGTCCTGGAGGCTGGAAGAGCAGGTACATTCATATTCTAGTATTTGTCCACCATGGATTGCTCCAATGCTAGATTATGGGGGAAAGGATAAGGGAACAGTTAATGAAATCCACCAAAAATAACTTCACCAAAAATAAACTTGGTTAAAAATGCCCCCTGTAGCCTTCTAAAATCAGTAGATAAGAGGGCAGAGTCCCCTCTGGCCCTGCTGTAATTCACACACTGACTGAATTTCATTTGGTCCAATGTCTCTATGCAACATCTGTAAACAGCTGCCAAAGATAAAATGGTCTATCTGCATCCCTGGATTTGGAGCAGGTGGAAATTAACAAACTCTGAAAGTAGGTACAGATTAACAATGTGCTGTCCACTGTCTGATTTTTAAATTATTCAGTTGCGTACTGTTCAAGGTTTCATAAGAGATCGTTAGATCTCTCTGTTCTTTTCCCAGCATTAGTTTAAATGATTGCCTAGCCCAATTTGTCCATCAGGAGCTACACCACAAAATCTATGATGTATCAACTATGCTGAATGCTATGAAGAAAGGCATATCCTTTCCATCTCTTAACATATAAATGAAGTGTTCTGAAGAGTAAGTTTAGTTATCAGACACTGCCATCTTTTGAACTGCAGGCATTAAACAAGTCTGCACATGTTTTACTGAAGGGATAAGTATAATAAAGAAGGCAAATTGCTCTTTATACCTTGAATTTAACTTACTACTCGTAATTTCAGGAATAAATCTAAGATTTAATTTAACTTTGAAGAAGCAGATGAGGTATGCTAAAGGATTACAAATGAAGTGGAGAATGTGAATAAAAATCTATAAATTGTAACAGACAAAATTGTGAAGAGACTTTTAAGGAGGGGAGGAATGAGACCACTTCCAAGTAACATGCTGCTCCAGGCTCTTCTTATAGCTGGCAAGAAATGCCCACAACTTTCTAAGTCAGGGGTTCTCAAACTTGGTTCCCCAGATGTTGTTGAACTACAACTCCCATCATTCCCAACTCCAGTGACCAAAGGCTATTGGGATGGGAATGATGGGAGTTGTAGTCCAACAATATCTTGGGGCCCTAGTTTGAGAACCCCTGTTCTAAGGCTTTATGAGAGAATAGGAATCTGATCCATTGAGCTGCCTAACAAAGACAGAAAGTCCTATCTATGCCTTCCAAAGGGCCTGGGTGGCTTGAGGTAAGAACATCAGGCAATTCCATCGGGGTTTGGCCAAATGTCCAGCTGGTTTTCGACAGTGGTCAGATGGATGCCTCTGTTCAGACATTATGCTATATATGCATTCAGGTGTCTTGTACATGACTATAACATGCATTCACTTGAAAAGTAAACCTGGATACAAGCCGCCTCAAATGCAGGATACAGATAAGATGTGCACCACTGTACATACACTGAACATAATGTGTGAATAACTGTACATGTGATCAGATCTGTGTGCATTAAACATAATACAGGGCTAGGGCTATGGAAGGCTTCATTTAGTTTTCATCGTTAAATAGCCATGAAATATACTCTACCGGTACATGTGGGTCTCAACGATCAGCTGATGGGAGAAATGTGTTACACACTGCTTTTGTTAGACTATTTTTAATGAAAGTAAGCTTATGAGATCACCCAGCTCTCTCTCTCTGTGTGTGTGTGTGTGTGTGTGTGTGTGTGTGTGTCCCCGTCCCACTATCAACTTCACAATGCCTGGACCAATTAGAACCAAATTTGGTACAGTGCTAGGACACACAGGGATACCTCAATGGCACCGTTTGTGATTATGTCATCCACCCCAATTCTTGTTGGCAGATGTGTGAACATTTGAGGCACATGTGGGCTAACTTGTGAACCACCTACTCAATTTGAACCAAATTTGGAGGGACACATAAGGACACTTCAGCAGCATAGTTTGTGATGATGTCGTCCATCAGTTCAAGATGGTGGACACCTGAATGTTTGAGGTGCAAGTGGGCTAACTTATGAACCGCCTAACTGAATTGGACCAAATTTGGTACAGTTGTAGTGACAGACAGGAACGCCTCAAAGGCGTAGTTTGTGATAATGTCATCCATCCCAATTCAAGATGGCAGACACATGAAGGTTGAGGCACAAGTGGGCTCATTTGTGAAGATGGTAATTATCCATTAAGATTATAGTAAAAGGAAAGTAGGCAGATTATGTCTTACCAGAACTTCTTGTTTTTAAAGCTCAATAGCTTAGAGCTTAGAGCACAGGTTGGTAGGATAGATGTTGGACTACCACTCCCATCATCTCATCCCTTCAGCCATAGTGGGTTGGAATGACAGGCACTGCAGTCCAACAACATGCCCTATGTTTGTAAACCCCTGGGTTAGAGTACTCCTTTCTTTTTAGATCTCCATGCTTCTCATCTTTAGCCAAGCCATTTTACAGATACACCTTTTCATTTGATTGAAGCAGCACCTTCAAATATAAACATTAAATAGCAACATTTTACACAATACTATGGATTGTAGAGAAAGCTAGTGACTACAAGAGGGTTTTTGCATAGGGCTGACCAACTGTACTTGTTTCCTGATCCTGTCTCTGTTTCCTGCTGCTTCCAATCACTTGCATTCTGGTTTAGGGTGTGTAGTCCTAAGACACTCACAGAATGCTTCCTCCCACAACATTCCTCCCCTACAAGCATTCAATCCATTCAAAGTTTCCATTTTCTTTATAGCATAAATAACATTTTCATCTTCATACACAGGTACCAATACTTTGATTATTTTTATGGTGTAAAAATGCTTCTTCCCACATTATGCAATGTTTACACATGGGGATGAGTACAGTTCTCAGCTTAAAATACCAATAATTACACTAGCTACGCAGAAAGTAATGGAGGAGCCTAATATAGCAATGGAAATGCATGTGTAATTGAAACAGTCACTTAAGTGTGTTTGACAACTCTGCTTTCTAAATTGCATGTTGCACTGAAATCTTTCCTGTTTTACATTAATGTAGAGCAAAGATATTGCTCAGCTGGGCCAAATCCATCAGATTTACTGCTGCCAAGGGCTTTGAGTGCCTTGGGGGTGCTGCGGCAGCCACGGGGAGGAGGGTCTCTATAAGCTCCCCCCTCCCCCACCAGCTTCCCCCGAGTCTCCCTGAAGTGGTTCTGCCCATTTTGAGGCCGTTTCGGTCCTCTGTGCCGGTACAGTGGCCATTTGGGAGACCGCCACACATGCTTACTGGCCATTTGACCCAGTGACAGCAGCCCCCAAAATAGCCTCCACGTGCACACAGAGGACAGGCTGAACTGGCTTGGGGAGACTCGGGAGAAGGCCGGCGGGGGAGGGGGGAACCAGAGGCCTCCCACAGCCACCTCAGCATGCCCGAGGCTGCCAAAGCACTCAGCGGCAGTAAGTCTATTATATTTTTTAATGAATTTACTACCGCCGCCCCCCTCAAGCTAGTCCCGAACCAGTTCGGATTCAAACTCAACCAGGCTCAGTTCAACTGTGTACAAAACCCAACCAGACCTGGTTCTGCTCGAGTCCAGTTCGATTTGAGCTGAGCCAAACTGGGTTTTCCAGTTCTGTGCACATCCCTAGGACCATCATCCAAGCAATTTCAAACAAATGCCTAGAACATGTAGACCCACTGAGTGTGTCTGTTGATGGAGTAGCCTAGTGACATGTTTTCCCTTGGAGGAATGTTTCCCCTTTGAGGGGAAACAAAGCCCCCAGTGTTTTGGGGGACATAATGCCATAATAAACATAATAACCGCCCTGAGCCATTTTGGAAGGGTGGTATACAAATCAAATGAAGAAGAAGAAGAAGAAGAAGAAGAAGAAGAAGAAGAAGAAGAAGAAGAAGAAGAAGAAGAAGAAGAAGAAGAAGAAGAAGAAGTAGTTAAAATAATCGACATAGCAATAACAGGGGATAGCAGAATAGAAGAAAAAGAAATAGAAAAAATCACAAAATACAAAGATCTACAAATTGAAATTGAAAGGCTGTGGCAGAAAAAGACCAAAATAATCCCAGCAGTAAATGGCACCCTGGGTGCAGTTCCAAAAGACCTTGAAGAGCACCTCAACACCACAGGGGCCACAGAAATCACCATCAGCCAATTACAAAAAGCAACTTTACTGGGAACAGCCTATATTCTGCGACAATATCTATAACAACAGCAACAACATTGACAATAAAATTCAGCCATCCCAGGTCCTTGGGAAGGACTCGATGTCTCGATAAAACAAACCAGTCAATAACACCTGTCTGACTGTGTAAATAAATGAATAATGAATAACAATAGCCAAAGTTACAACAGATAGGAGATCTGCTTATGAAAGGAGAAATTAGACATTATTAGGGCTGTGAGACAGGCATGTTGGATTCAATATGCTACCTATCTGGCATTATCAGAATGAGTTCTGCAATGACAAGAGAGACTCCCTAGTTGGAACTCTGACTAAATTCCCTCCTGTCATTATGGAATTCCCTCCTGTCAGAGTTTCAGCATGACTCTTTGACCTCCTCCCTCTGACTTTGCTCTGAGGGTGGTTTTGAGGGGCTACATCCTGGAAATCAGAGCCAGGAGAAAGAAAGACAACTCTGTACGGGGGACCCTTCAACCCTAAGGGTTCCCATTAGGGTTGTCCTTCCACCCACCACCACTGTCCACTCCCAGATCAGAAGAGCTAGTGGACAAGCCCCCTGCCTGCAGCAGGGCTTGAAATTTAAGGGAGAAGGGAATTTATCTCCTTTAAACTTCAAGCTGCTGAAAGACAAGCAGCTGGCTGGCTGGCTAGCATTTGTCCTGTCTTGCCTCCCACCAGATGACTGAGAGAGGGAAGGAGAGTATGGGAGAAGGGACAGAATGTTGGGGAAATATCAACGTCCCAGGCCAATCGAACTGAACCGACAGTTTTGAGAGGCCAAGTCAGGTCTCCCGACAATTTTGCTGTCAGGTCGGATTGGATTGGATTGGATTGGATCTGATATATTTTGGCATGCACAGGCCTAGAAATTAGCAGCCAATTTTAACAGACCGCATGGGGAATAAGCAACAGTGTTAGCGACTGTGGAGGCAACTGCAAGCGGAGGGTAACCCACAGGGTTCATACTAGGGATGTGCATGAAATGCTTCATACATATCTGGGGTGGGTGGGGAGGGTCGGTCCTACCTGCTCCTCCAGTGAGTCGCCACTGCCCCACGCCATCCCATCGCGGCACTGTCATTCTTTAAAGCCAACTTGACAGCAGCTGCTGTCCCATTTAAACTGCCATGCTGTGCTGCCTATCGGATGCTGCTGCCAGCAGCCCTCACACAGCGTCAGCACGCAAAGGGCACTGGCGCATGCATCGATGCCATTTGCTTGCCAATGCCACACAAGGGCAGCATCCCATTGGCGCAGTGTGGCAGTTTAAAGGGGACAGAAGCACGGCTGTTGCTTTCAAGTTAGATTCGAAGAATGACAGCACTGCAATGGGGTGGCCACGGGGTGGAGCGGCGACTCACCGGAGGAGCCTCCTTTTAAACGTATCCCTCACCTTGCACCAAAACGTTTCAGCCGCAGGAGACCGAATTGTTTCGGCACCTCTGGCGCCAAAATTGTTCAAGCACATTCTTAGTGTATCCACTTCTCCTTCCTCCAGGCTGCTCTTCTACACAGTTCCCAACTCCACCTCTCTACTAGTCCGTGGCCCTGTCAAGCCCATCTTAGTCCAGTTAGGCCCATGAATTTTAAGCTGTGCAGGTAAGCTGCCATGAACATATGGAAGAAGGAGGATGTATATCAAATAATAAACTATTTATTCTTAGTAGGATCCAAAATATCTGGAGCCCAATATGGACTGGCATTTAAAGCAACACTTTATAATACCATTCCTGGCTGTCAGCACTGGACTTCATTATCTTCCAGGGGATGCTAGTCTGAAGGACCCAAGCCAAGAAGGTTCAGGAATTCACAATGGAACGTGCCATAAAAGAAGCAGGGAATGTGGTTAAATATTTCATAAGGAAAGGTCTGGGGCAAATCCAGAAGTGTCATTTTTTATGATTAAGAGTTTGCATGTTTCAAAAAGACATGATTTGAAATGCATTGATATGAGCCACAAGCAAACAAAAAGGTTGTGCAGACAACATACCGTCTTGGAGCTGGGAAGGGCTGGCAGGGAGGCAGGCTCCTACCTGACTTCCCCCACATGATTGCTGCCTTACTGACAGCTCTGCTGCTCTCTGCGGCACATGAGCAGCACTATGGTGAGCAAGAGATCCAGGAGCCGGAGAAGGAAGTCCTACAGCATCCCACAATGAACTGCACCAGGAGCACCTTGCATTGGGGGATATCCCCGCTGCACTCTTGACACTCAGCTTTGTGAATGCTCGGGCTGCAGGCAGCCCAAGCGTTCACATGACCTGTGAGTGCAGTCTACCCCACTGTTAGTTCAAATACAAAAGTTCGGCTACCTGGTCATGGAGCACCAGGATTGGGACTGATCCCAGTGCTCTCATGATTGGTTCTACCCAGGCAGGGATGCCCTAGCCTGGGTACAGCCAGTTGTGAGAACATATTTCATATTTCCATGTACGTCATTTGATTTCTCATTGTGTTAATACTGCACACTTGATGAGTGGCAGTTGAATATGTGAACAGACTCAAACATAAAATAGTTGAGGTGATGCAAAAGTTCTCTGTGATCTGTAATGACTCACAGATCATAAGTCTTTGCACACTCAGGTCATCACTTGATACTGCGCAACACTCCATCAGCCTTGCAACAGAGTGTTTGTGCAGTTGCACAAGAGCTCTTGCCGAAACAGCTTGTTTGGGGGCTGTAAACAGCACCCCTCTATGTGATTTGGAGTTGCAGGCTTGCAACCTCCATCTTGGATACCTGAGCTCACGGGATTTCCAGGGTTGCCAGAACCTAAGGGGTATACTCGTGGGTCAAATGGGCCGTAAGCCAGAATTTGGCTTTTTTAAAGCCAAATCTGGCCACCTAGTTGTGAACTCTGCACAAGCCCATATTTGGCACATTATGCAATGTCGCTTAGCACAAGCAAACCTGGGGCAACACTGCCCAAGGTCAGAATAACAAATGACTGTAGGGGGTCTCCCATGGCCTCACTTGTAAAAAGGAGGAAGCTAGCAAGCAGACCTGGGCCAAAGAGACCTTCACAAGAGAAATAGCTAATTTCCTTCTTTGGCAGTGGGACTAGCCTTGCTAATCGATCGTACAACAATCCAGATAAGCATGGCACACCCCAGTCTCCTATCACAACATTAATGTAGTCAGGGAGTGTGACTTGCATTATCCCAAGGCATGATTTTGCCTATTTATACTTCTCATTCCAACACATGGTCAGAAGGAGGAGGAGGAACACAACAGAGCACTCAGAGAAGGACCCTGGAGAACAGAATACCCCTGGACCTATCGTGGAACCAAACACTATCCTGGTTCGCTAGCTTATGAGTGGCAACTCTGTGCTGCTTGCCCTTTCTCTTTCCTGCCTTTCTACTTTGCCCCTGCGCACAAATCTACGTGCGCACTCCAACCTGCAAGTGCATCCAATGCAGCAATGGATCAGGACCAGTAATACTAACCATCTATCCCTTTAAATCGCCTCACTCCCTTCTCTCTCCTCTTTAAGTCTACATCTGGGTCCTTCCTCAAGTGAAGCCTTAAGTTGATTCATTGGCAATTTGGACCTTAAGCTAAAACGCCTCTATGTGAGACTATAGTTAATACTGTTAGTTAAGATTTTATTGCCTTCTCACCTTGCCTAATCAACCTTTTTATTTTCCTATACTCCAGTTAGCCCCAAATAAATCTGATTGTACCATATTTCTGTCTTCTCATTTCCAGACTAAATCTTTGCACAAATTGATACTGTAATGAATTGCTCCATATAGTCAAGCTGATACCCTCACACTAGTCCAAAAGTACCACTGGAGTGTTTAGCCAGTACTCCAGAACAGTTTCATTAACAGAGCACTCTTGCACATTGCACAAGAGTTGCACAAACACAGCTGCGCAATTGGAAATAATGGCCTTCTATTGCGCAACTGTGTTTGCAGAATTCATGTGCTCTGCACAAGAGCACTCTTGCACAACTGCATTAATGCTCTGTTGCAAGGCTGGTTGGCTGTTGCACAGTATGTCAGCCATTAAGTGCTGAATATGCATGTGTGAACCATCCTGATATGTTAATCACAATGAGTAAAATTATAAGGAAATCCTGCTAACCTAAGAACAGTTTTGTATTATGTCATTGCCTGCTATTAAAATTTAGAAATTGGGAATTCTGAAGCAACAGGAATTCTATGATCAGAAGTTTTTTCTCTGAATAAAATGAGTGATAGAAAAATCTTCTTACTTTGGGATTTGATGTAGAAGTGGTCCCTGCTCCTTCATTTCTCCTTCATTCCCTGCTCCTTCATTTTTCGCTTACTCTTTGTCTCCTGTGAGCCTCTTCTAATTTTATACTCTTGTTAAAAAGTATATCTTGCTGTAAGTCTCCATACCCAACAAGATACCTGGTGTGTACGTGTGACAGCTGTGGCAGGTCATGAACTCTGCGTCTATACATTGGTCACAGAATGTCAGGCAGGCATATTATTAATTCCATCAAGATGTGAGTCTGTCCATGTCATCACAAAAATGACTCTCAAATCTGAAAAAATTGTATATGGGAAAGTGATCAAAGTGATGTTGAATATTGCCTCAACAATATTCCTTCAGGTAATAAACCACCACATGTGTGCTTTCACCACATTGCCAACTTGCCACTTGGCAGTGTCAACCTGTCATACTAAACCCCAGCATACAACAAACAAAGAAATATTACTGCCCTCTGGGGCTTGTCGGAGAAATGTTTTTCCATAGACATGTTGGTGATTGGTTGTTAGGTATTTCTTTCACACTATTTAAAGAAGTTTTTATTTTCCCCTACCTAACCCCTCATTTTCTCATAGGATTAATTTGATCTGCTTGGAAATTCCATCATCATCATCATCTGACATAGGGTGCAAAGAACTGGGGATGGGAGGAGACCCCACCGGTGCTGCTGCACAGCTTCAGAGTGTGACTGCGCCAGAGTTTCTAGAAGGGGGAAAGACCCCATCTGCTCCTGTTCTCATTTCCCTGCACAGTATATCAGTTGTTGTTATATTACTACTACTACTACCACCACCACCATTACTATTATTATTAATTTAGATTTTTAGCTGATCCCAACCTGAAGGCTTGGACAGAGGATAATACAGATTCTCCCTCAAATAGAGTAAAATGTATTTAAATGTTACTCAAACCAGAGCATCTTTTATAAAAATCCCAAAGGTTCTACCAGGATAATTCAAATCTCTTCCCACTCCCAACATGGTCCCTTGCCCACATCCTTTCACTTGGTTAACAATACCCACATGCCCAGCCTCTCTTATCCATTAATGCCTTTTCCTCCATTTTTCATCAAGTGGAACTTCCTGGCTCTTCTTTTAGATCAGACTCCTGTAGTATCACTGGGGAATTATGGCTGACCTTAAACTCTCCCACTCAGGTTCTAACTACATATGTCAAGCTTAAGTACAGTACATACCTTGGTGCCTTTAAAAGGGGGGGGGAGTTACCTTGAGAGCAGTGAAGCAGGGCTTAACCCCCTCCCCCACGCCATTTCCTACTCCAAATTTAGGACAAGCGTGCATTTGAAACCTCAGTGCGGGGTGGGGGGAGTTGCCTTGGGGACATAGCTGCTTCAAAACATGGAAAATAAATATCTTAATACTTATTACTAGTAATAAAAGTCACTTGAGGGCCATTTGTAGCAAGGAAATGGAAGGTGGGGAGAGGCCAATTTTCCACCCTATTCTCTTCTTCCACAGCAACTTTGCTTTTTAAAAAGAGAAGGCATTGCTAATGTGTGCTAGTATAGGATGTGTTGAATGCCCCTCACTCCCATTCATTTAGCTCTCACCTGAATGAAGTGCCTCCTTTCTCATTCATGCCCCCCCACAACAAGTATGTATGTATATATGTATGTATGTATGTATGTATTTACTTACTTACTTATTTTATTAAATTTATACCCCACCCAAACTTATGTCTCTGGGCAGCTAACAACAATTAAAACACATATAAAAGTTAAAACAGTTAAACATATAACACATATAAAAGTTAAAACAATGCAATAATTTAAAACCCATAAAATTAACAGAATTTATTAACTGAAAACCTGAGAAGGCTTGGGTAAAAAGAAGAGTTTTCAAATGTTTTTTTTTAAAAATAGCCACAGATGGGGAGGATCGTAACTCAGCAGGGAGCACATTCCACAATCTCGGGGCAGCAGCCGAGAAGGCCCGTCTCTGTGTGACCACCAAATGAGTTGGCAGTAACTGGAGATGGACCTCCTCAGATGACCTCAATGGGCGGTGGGGTTCATAGCAAAGAAGACACTCTCTTAAATACCCAGGACCTAAGCCATTTAGGGCTTTATAACTAGCACTTTGTATTTTGCCCGGAAACCTATCAGCAGCCAGCAGCAGTGACTAAGATCCTAACTAATGAAGCACCAGTGCAATGGGGATGGGAGGAAATTTAGTGGGTGTGGGAGAAATTTAGACAAGCTCCCCTTCCCCAGGAAGTCCTCTGTGTCACCTCAAAATATGACCTTGAGGGCCATACAACCGGCCAGGACATAGGTGATGCAGAGGACTTCTGAGGAAAGGGGAGGTAGTTAAAATTCCTATGCGCACACACACTAGTGCCAGTGCAGAATTTGTTTGGAACTCTTTCAGGAACACTAGTGCTACATCAGTGATTCTCACATTGCACCAGTGCCTCCTTAGACAAGATGTCAGCCAGTGACACTAATTCTTCTTTATTGTCCCCCTGCCCATTACCCAGATTCATGTCACTGATCTCCCTCAAGGCCTTCCCCAGTAAAATGGTCATTTCCTTTGGTTGTTTTCCCAGGAGGAGCCTGATACAGCATCAGGCCAAACAAGATGTGGTTTTAATTACATCACTAGCCAAGGCATGAAAAAGAAAAGCCTCTTTCCCACCGTGGTCCCAACCCAGACTAGCCTCCCTCACTCACAGGTTATTTGCCAGGCGGTGCTGGGGGAGCTTCCATTATCTCACATCTAGCCTTGATTGTAGTCTGATGCTAAGATGCCAGAGAATACTCTCTACAGGTTTTCAAAGCAAGGACTCATAAAGTCTAATAGACCGTGTAAATGTTTATTGTCATTTGATGATCAGCTTTTTCTGCATCATTCTTTTTCATTTGCTTTAATAGAAATTGTCCTTCCATTGGCTCTTATTTTCTGAAGTTAAAATGGTATTTTAACAATATTTATTTTGCCTTTTTTTAACCTCTCAGTAATTTTGAGCTCTTAGAGCTTGAGCCTGGAAGGTTCTCTGTCCATTTTCCTTGTGTCTGATGGAGTCTGCAAAAGTGCATATCATAATAAATTATGTAACGGGGGCTGATTAATACATATATGTTGCTTGAGCAATGACTTTAACATCAAGCAATGCTGCAATGATCAGGCAGTAACAACCTTTCCTTTCTTGTAAAAGGTGAACCCTGTCTTGACTGACAGGCAGTGACCTCTAGGGATGAGCCACTCAGCACATGGTAGGTAGGACTTTGAGAGACTTGAGGCAAGAAGAGAAGCGTGTCTTTGTTCAGAAGAGCAAAGAGAGGAGAGCTGGTCTTGTGGTAGCAAGCATGGCCCCCTTAGCTAAGCAGGGTCCACCCTGGTTGCATATGAATGGGAGACTTGATGTGTGAGCATTATAAGATATTCCCCTTAGGGGATGGTGCTGCTCTGGGACAAGCAGAGGGTTTCAAGTTCCCTCCCTGGCATTTCCAAGATAGGGCTGAGAGAGATTCCTGCCTGCAAATTTGGAGAAGTCATTGCTATTCTGTGTAGATAATACTGAGCTAGATAGACCTATGGTCTGACTCAGTATATGGCAGCTTCCTATGTCCCTATGAAGCGATGCTGGAGGAGAGAGAGAGTGGGCAGAAGGCTTAGTGAGGAGCAGCAATGGAGTTTTGCTGCCTCATGGTCAAAAGCAAGCCTGGAGAATTCTCTCATGGAAGGACATCTGCAGATACTTGTAAGACAGGATTACAGGAAGCTTGATTCTCATCAGGTGGGGTGAGTTTTCAAGGAAAAGGAAATTAACAGTTTCTAGTCAGTTGGCATTAGAAACTGATTTTCTTTTAGTGTGCTTTGCAAATCCTTAGAACTGGTCTATTGTGTTTTATCTGTAACGTAACAAGTTAAGAAACGTTGAGCCTGGGCCCATGTATCCATCCAGGGCACTGCAAAAGTCTCTGTAACCCTTAAAGGTGCTTTCAAAGGTTCCTATATCCACGTTCCTTGCAACTGGGGTGCTTTTTGAAGTATTCTTTTATCTACTGAATGTCTCTTTTACCTGTAACTAAAAGCTGAGAAAGCCTCAGATGGAAACTGTCTGTAGTATTTTCAATAAAGTTTATTTGTCTTTTTTGTTGTTGTTCTTTGCAAATCTTAACCAGCCTCATGAGTGGATTTTTAACTCAGGAAGGGGGGGCTGGGGAAAGGGCTTGTTCTGATGCAACAAGTCTCAAGTTTGTTTGCTCAGCAATTCTACCAGGTTTTCTCATCACATGTAGGCTGCACGTGGAAGGGGTTTTGGGGGTTTCTTGGGTACTTTTTCATTGGTAAAGAGAAGAGTTCCCTGGAATTTTGCCCACACTAGGGGGGATTAAATTCTGTTAAAAAGTGGGTGTGGTGGCAGCGATTAAGATACTGAGGAAACAATTTAAATCTAAAGGAACAGCCTTTGTGGAACAAAGCAAGAGACAGAGGATGATTCAGCATTTTTCTTCCCCTCACATGAGCTTGTTCTAACACAAAGGCTGGGTTAAATCCACTACAAATACCTTGAATGGAAAAGCAAATTCCATACCTGAACTTCATTGTCACTTGACATGACTTCACATGTGACATAACACACACACCCGACTGCTTCAGTGGAGGCAGTTCACATGTATTGATGCAAGTAATTCAGTTGTAAGTGAAAAGTCAATGAATGATTACATCTTAAGTGATAGAGGTGCATGTCTGAGCTGGCTCTTACTGGCTAAGATGTAATAAACCCTTTTCTTTTCTTGTAAACCAAGTGAACTGGTCCCCACATTACTCAGACAGTTTTCAGTATTATGTTTTTTTTCTCCAGAGGTTATGTTCCAAAGAGGAGGTGTGCTGTGCTTACAGAATTCCATCTAGTGAAGTTTTAAATTCTAATGAACATGAATCTTGTGGGGACAGGGTAAAAAGAGGCAACTTTTTAACGTGTTGATTCTCTTTATTTAGCAGGGGGAGAATAACTGGCCCTACCACCCCCAGCACAGTATCTCCAGTGACTGTTGCTGGTGTCTATGTTACAATTCCTTTTAGATTGAGAGCCCTTTGGGAACAGGGACACCTCTTATTCATTTATTATTTTTCTATGTAAACCGCTTTGGAAACTTTGGTTGTAAAGCCGTATATAAATATTTGTTGTTATTGTGAGAACTAGGGACTGGAGGGGGTTGGATCCAAAGGTACCCTTCCTCTCTAAAAAGCACTCATTTCTTCAGAGAAAGACTGCTTCCCTAAGACCTCTGTTTCATGTGGTGTGCGAAGCCATTCTGCTCAAATTAAGACATAATTTAAATACTTGTCAATGCATCTGACAGGAACTACCTGTGTTAAGCCTGGGAATCTGAGAGTTTGCATACTCGTGCTCTGTGTGGCAGCCAACCTAATTACACCAGCCTGGTCAAAACATAGAGATCTGAGGCCCTGCCTTCAACCCACCAGGCAGACTGTGCATTGGTCCCTTCAGGACAGGAAGGATATAAAGGCTTCCTGACAATACTCCTGATTTACCACAGCTTGGAGGTCTTCTTGATCCTGATGTGTTATGTTTGCTGATTCTGATTTCTGTTCAGCTTGAGTTCTGGCTTTGGCTCTGATTTTTTGCTTGTCTTACACTCTTGATTCTTGTTTCTATGCTTAACTTTAATCCTTGGCTTTGGCTGCATTCTCATATAATGTGAAACCGCAGTTAAATGGGGCAGAGGTTTGAATTCATAAGCGAACTGCAGTTTGCCTCCCCAAACTCCAACTTGAACCTCTGGTTTGTCATGAGTTTCACCACCGCAAGCCCGCAACCTGAGGTTTTTTGGCACCAGCATTATGTCCAAATGCAGAAACCTGCATAACACTGTTTTGTGCTGTTTCTGGAACTATAATCATAGAGATGGTGGTGCAGACCCACTCGGGATCATACCCAATTCATGCCTGTGGCACTTCTCACTGGCTACCTCTCTGAGCACTTTCTCTGCCCCCTCTGTCTCTGATCTAACAAGCCAGTTGTCTGGCAACAGGGATGCCACCATGTCCCATCTCAAGCTTCAAAGCTTGTGAAATGGGAACGTCACATGGGGGCATGCCCTCTTCCCACTCTGTCCCTTGTTCCCCCCTCCTGACAATCAGGAGAAAAAGGGGATGGAATGGCAAGACTGGCACTATGTGCTTTGTTTTCCAAAAATGAAACAATGAAGAAGTATGTTCACAAGTGATGTATCGGGGTAGCCTTGACCCCAATAGGGGAGGTTCGTTCCAGGGAAGATGGAGCCCAATAATCAGCCCAGACGAGAGGACTTACAATCAAAGCTTTATTATGCTCTTAAGTAGCATAGGTACTGCTTGACTAATGTCAAAGAGCAGGACAAAGGATCATACAGAAAGCAACACATTTATAGTCAAAAATATTCTTCAAAATACAGCTGCATAACAATGACTGGCCAAGGTTAGGGAACGTGTGCAAACTGCCAGCCAGTTCATTCCAGCCTTATCTTCCAGCACTAGTGGGTTGCTTTGACTGTAGGAATATGGAAAAGTACCAGTAAACAGTTTCAAAAACTACTGACAAGGCTCTCCTTGCAAAGCCTTGAGCTTAGTTAAACAAAATAGGGTTGCTTATGTCAAGCTGTGCACTTCAATATCCATACCATACATCAGTCCCCCCTTTCTGTTGTTCAGATCTGAACCTTCAGATCTGATTCTCCCTCTCCTCTAGGGAACCAATACCCCACATACATATCATTCTATCAAAAACCCAAATATTAGGACAGCAATTCTGTGCACAATCACTTGGGGAATAAACATGGAATTCCAATGAGCAGAACTGGGATGTCACACATATCAAGTTCACAATCCAATTAATCAAATTGAATCAAATGCATGCTTACTCACAAATAAGTCCCACTTACTTGAACTCAGAGGGAAAATCATATTTACAAATCAAAACAAAAGCCAATAGGACATTTGAAATAACTGTTTTTCACAAACAGAATTTGTTAGACTGTGCTTTTTGACATAATTGCAATACAAGCTCAAATTCAATACATCATTCATTCTTATTCTATGTGCAGTCCTCATGGGGCAAGTGGGTAGGGACTGCAAATCCGCCTTAGTATATTCAGGGGACAAAGGTAAAGGATGTGGATGGATTACCAAGGGAGCTTGGACAGCAAGGACCTCCCTCAACCGAGCTGCATGCTTGGCAATCGAATCAGCGAAGGCATTCCCTTGCGCTATAGGGTCTTGCCCACCCTAACGTCCCTTGCAATGCATAACTGCCATGGCTGTGGGCTGAACTGCCTGTAGCAACTGAGCAATCTGGGTTCCATATTTAACAGGCTGGCCAGATCCCCGTTCAGCCCACAAGGCAGCACCCTATAGCCCGCAGCCATAGTAAGCTGGTAAGCGCTACCAGTTCTGCCAGCTGGGCGCATGCTCCAGAGGGCAATGGGGCGGTTTCAAGAACAGAGGATGCGGTGACCATAGCATAGCCTGCCCTTTTCTCTCCATTGAGCATAAAGCTGCCTCCATTCATAGTCTATCCCCTGAAGAGGTGAATCTTTCAAGTCACTGCGAGCAGAATAGTCCAAATCTAGGACCTCTGTGCATACATGGCTCTCAATAGGTTCCATATCCTCTAATGGTGGATAGGTAGCAGGGTACACAATTAACAAAACTACAACAGGCAAAAAGGATAACGCCCAAATTCAAGAGACTCAGGACTAGGGAGCGTACCCACCTCCTGCTGATCAGGCAACCAGCTGGTAAGCCATCCAGGATCCCAATTGTTTGGAACCCTGTGTTATGAAACACCTGCAAGGCGTTTCCTTAAATTCCTGGGAAATCTGCAGGAATTTCTGCGTTCAACCCAGTTCAATCACCCCCAGACCGGGTAGGATTGCCCTCCAGGCTTTGTGAAACCCTGTGCTCTGTACTGCTATCGAATTGATGTCTCTTCTTGCTCAATGCAAAAAGCTCCCTAGATTCAATACCTTGGAAGCATTCAAAAGCTGATGTACCTCTACCCTAGGGACCAAATAGGATGGGGCACAACGGCCCTTCCACCCAGGAGGTAGTGCTTTGTATGCTGCTCGGCCACAAAGCCAATACATCCCTGGTTCAGTCAGGAGAAAGCTCCCTGAGTTACCTGCCATACCCCATACCGAACATTAGTCAGGGAGCAATCCCTGTGGTAGGCACAGGTGATGCTGAGCCATAAATATCGAAAGGGGGTACCCCAGGTGTACATGTCATTCCTGCATGTTTCATTTTCAGTAGCTGTCTTGTTCACCAGGATCATGCAAGATCCCCACTCGGCCATGTACATGTATATTATTGTCCCATATTCCCTGGGACTCATTCTCCCAGCCTCCCTCCATGAAATCAAACAACATACAGAAGTATCAGTAGGTTCTCCATCATGCAAAGAAGGATGTGCCCCTTGACACTCCTCCTGAGGGGGCCCATAAACATCCTTTGCAGGGACGAACTCCCTATTCACAATGTCAATGGGAACCATATTGTGTCCACCAGGTGTGGGCACAATATTCATGTGGTATCATTTTGGATACAAATGGGATGTTGCAACCAGCTCTCCACCTGGAATTCAGAAATCCCTAAGGAGAACCAGTTTCCCATGTGCGGGTAAGGGTCTCAACCTGGGCCCCACCTCTCCTCCATGTGGGTCTCCAAGTAAGGTCAATGTTGCTAACCCAAACAGGACCCCACCCCACTTGTGGGGGCCTTGCCCACCATGTGAGGGGCACTGGACCTCCCAACCTGGCGATTTGCTCATTAGACTATATGTCAGCATGTGTGCACACCCAGCAGTCCTTAAGCCAGGTGGCATGGACTACTGCCTATACCTTGGGGTGGGGATTCACTTGGTCCCAGGTGGTTGGGAATAATATAAATACAGCAACCCACAGCCAGACCTGAGTGGTCAAACAGATACTTCGGCTTCTCCTACCCCAACCGGGTTGGGGCACCCAAACCAATATCTGTGAGGCCATTCCACAAGAAATACATGTACTAGCGTGCTGCAAGAGCTATTCCCAACCCCACAGTTAGGGACATTGCCTCTGAAACTGTCCCTGGATATGATGCACATTGTCTCTGGAACTGTACACGTAGAGACTAGTCAACAGTAGGCCGGGGACACTGTCCAAGGCAAGCTTTGCCGGCAAAGGTCGGGGGGGTCAGTCGGTGCGTGCTTCACCCTGGTATGGTGGACCCACGTCCTCACTCCCCAGGTGGCCTGGAGTGGCCCCTTTTTCCACTTCAGGAATGTGCCTGCTCCAGGTCCTGTACATACGCCTGCTGTATCATTCCCCCCACAGTCAAATCAATGTCATTTGTGACATTCGAAATGGGAACTGCCCGCCCATAGCACACTTCAAAAGGGGCAAGTTTGGTCCTTCCCCGTAGGGTTAGAGTGCACGATATAGAGCCAATGGCAATGCTCTAACCCAGTTCCAATCAAGCTCCAAAGCCCAACGTGTCAAGCGTTTCAGGCTGTGTCAAGCGTTTCAGGCTGCTCGACATTTCAAATCACGACGTGAATGCCAACCACAACCTATCCCCTCCCCCCTTCAACTTGGGGTCGACAAAAGGCTGGGGCTGCCGAACAGGTAGAGTCACCTTCTCTCTCTGGGAATGAGAGGCACCAAGTATAGCGGGTATAGGCCTCCCAGGGCATGGATATATGCAAGGCCATCCTCTGGATATATACAGGCTTTCCTCAGATATTTGGCATCATTTCCATCAGATATTTGGCATCATTTACTACAGCACTTCGGGATGCATGAAGATCAGGAACAAGAAACCTGCATCATGGCCATTTCCTCGAACCCAAGACAGGGCAGCCAATGGATGTTCCATCATAATTGGCCTGTACTGGGAATATAGATGGGGAACCCCCCCCTCAGGCAGCCGCTATCACCGATGACAGGCAGCCTGGCCTGTCACACTGCCGGTCCTTCTAGGTCAGGACTGCTGTCCTCTGAAGGCTTCCTTCCCTTTCACTTGATCATTGCTTTGGTCCTCAACAGAAAGACATCCCTCTTGGGAAAGACAGTTCAAGAAAATCCTGCTTATTTTAGGAATAAAAGATAGACTCATGAATTTCCAATTCCCGCCCCCTCCTTGGGTAGGGACAGCACGCTAAAACTGAGTCCCTGAACAGCCCAATACAATAAACAAATAAATAAACCTGAGGCTATTTTCAATTCGATCATAAGCAGGGCAACCCCATTAAAGCACTGGGGTGCAGGCACAGGCTGTGAATGCACCTCCGGGGTGGCGGCAGGTGGCTTCTTTAAGTGCAAATGGAGCCAGTGCTCCATGCCGCCCAGCAGCCCCCGTGGCGAGGAATCGCCTCCTCCACTCACCTGGCCGCTGGTGGGGGCTCGCCTCCGTGGGAGCCAGGTGAGTGGCGGAGGCGATTCCCCACCGTGGAGGCTGCTAGGCAGCACAGAGCACCAGCTCCGTTTGCACTTAAAGAAGCCACCCACTGCCCCCCCCCCTGGAGGCACGTTCACAGCCCACGCCTGCTGGGGTGGCAACATATGACAAGGCAGCAATACCCAGGGCTGCATTTATAAGGCAGCCTCAAGCAGGACTTCTTTAAAGGTTAAGTTCTATTTTTTGTTCAATGATGTTGGGGAAGGGTGGCCCAGCCCCTCCCCCTTGGAGGAATGTGTGTGGTCCCTAGGTTTACTCATGAGAAGGGCTGGGCAGCAGGATTAGCATTGCTTCTAGTGAAAGAAGTGGCTCCTCATATGTGATGAGGATGGATGCTGTTCCTGAGCGGACTGCTCACTCATGAGAGTGGAAGGCCGTGGGGATACCACAACTCATGAGAAGAACCATCAGTGGGGACAGGGGTGTCGAGAAGAATCACTAATGATGTGCGATGACATCCCTTCTCCCACAGACTGCTCTCTCATGAGAGTGTCAGGCTATGGAGACATGCATGTGGGCTGGAGAGCAGATGCTGCCCAGCCTGGTTGCTCTATACAAGCAAACCCTGGGTACGGGTGCCCCAGCAACAGCTCTCCCTGTCTTGGTGACAGCCACGAAGAAGCTGTCAAAATGTGCCCCCTGCCAGCCCGTCTGCCTGTTCGAACATGTCCATCATTTTTGCCCAGAATGGCAACCCAACTCTACTGGGGTCACAGACAACCGGGGCTCCCCTCTTCCACAGTCCCTGCATATACAGCAATGCTGGTCCGAATCCAGGAAATTTTGAATGAGAGTTAAATATTTCCCTGGTCCCGGTGTTTCCCCAGTCTGCCCACTGGGGAACACCCAGACACATGGAATGTCTGGATAGGAGGGGTTCACTACACAAAAGATCTATCATTGATACGATAAGCGAGTGGGCATTGGTTGTGGTTGATTTCCCCCTTATCCTACCACATGCAGCCAACAAGCTGCCTCAAATGTTCATTTTCTGAGATTCATGGGTGATTCTGGAGAAGGAAAAATCACACACACACACACACACACACACACACTCACAACTGTGAGTTTTAATGGGCTTTTTTAAGGCTAATGATTACAAGTGTAGGTGATTAGGCATATAAGCAAGTAGTTATCAATTTCATTTTTCTATTATTGTAGTGTAGTGATCAGTAACAGCTAAAAGCATTCCTAAGATCATTTTTCCCTTTTGCCAAAATGCAGAGCTGCTAACTAGGAAAGAGTTTTGGTCTCACCAAGAAAAAGGCGGTCGTGTTATCAGCACACTGAGGAATTCAACTTCTGTGTGCAAGAGCACCTTATCTTGCTGTTACATAGCAACAAGTCAAAACAATTCCCCAACCCAGCGATTCATTCAGTGTTTCCCCTTTAATTTGGTCTAATAATTTCTATGACAGTTAACTCATGCCAATAATAAGTGCAAGGCATCTTTGACTCTTAACAGAAAAAGCATTTCTTTCTAACCCTTCTACTAAATGCTGAATAGTTTAAAACAGTTTCATTTCATTAGGAGCAAGTAGCTGAAGGCCTTTTTGCTATCTCTTGATTGTTCCAAAACAATCCTAGAAGCTGTGTTGGCAGAAAGCTAAAAGCTAAAGTACAGTTTCCAAGGAGGAAGGGAGACCAAAAAGAGGAATGTCCATTAAAGAAGCTTAGGAAGAGGGGAGGAAGAGGGTCCGGAAGGAGGAGAGGGGGAGACAGACGCCGTTTCCTGCCACCTAGCAAACGATGGCTGCGGCAGGCACTTTGCTTGAGCTCAGGTTAGGTAAGAGAGAAGATCCAGGGACAGAGGGGAAAAGAAGGAGGGGGGGAAGGTATGTTAGTCAGAAGTGGCTGGTTTGTGAAGGCATGGCTCTGGGCAATAATTACCGGTTTCCAAGTGAGCTGGAATGAAATCTCTGCTGGCTTCTCTGGTGGGAGGGTGACTGGCTCTGAAGATACAAAGAGGGGCTACATGGTGCCTCTTCCATGAAGAAGCCCATGCCTGCCCTTCCCCCATGAATGGCTGTCTGCAGCTTTTTATACCTTTTTGCCAGTTCTCAAAGTCAAAACAATCACCCAATCAATCAATTTATTACAGCCATAGGCCATACTGAGATCATACAAGGATTAAAACAAGATTAAAAGCAAAATATGCCAACAGCAATACAATACACAATAATCAGGACAAAACAATAGCTCCTAAGAATTAGATCTTAAACAAGATCTTAGTCTAATAGTGACATAAAAGAATTTCGCCACCGCCTTAGTAACCTCATTATCTTGATCCTCAAGACAGAAATTCAAAAAAAAAGGAGTCAGCTCTTCCTGGGAATTGCTCTAACAGAGGGAATATGAGTTCTTTCCTAGTATCGGAATAAAGGGAGCAATATAACAGCACATGAGAAACTGTTTCAGGGAGGCCTGCACCACAAGGGCATAGGCCAAAATCTGACAATCCCTTATTAAATCTTTTTTCCAAAAGGGCTGAAGGCAGCACATTCATACGGGCCCTAGTGAAAGCTATCCTAAACTTTTAAAAGTGTAGGGAAGCTAAATATTTAGCACCTCTGTTCCCCAAAGGGGGCATGATACCAAAAAATAGAGGAAAGCAGGTCCTATTTCCCCTAGAAACAAGATTCTGGTGCTCAGTGTCATGAAGGCGTTGTATAAGTATAACCTTCGCCTTCTACAATCAACCCATCTCCTCAGAGTGTCTCCTCTTTGAGAAACAAACTCCAGCCTGGCTCCCTGAGTCCTCTCTCACCCTCCAGGCGAGGAGCCAATCAGGAGCCCAGCCTGGCTCTTTGTTTGATCAGATTCAAGACAGAGACACTTTTTAATGTCCAGCTGGCCCTGGCTTGTAACCATTTCAGATCTTTGTTGATGTTCTTCAGCCTAGAGAAATATGTTAGAAGGACAGAAAATGTTACATAAGCAAGGGGGGGGGGTCTTAGTGTTATGTGAATGTAACATCCCCCATAGTACAGCATAGGTGGTTATCTATATGTGCGTTCTTTATAATTTCCTAAATCATCTAGATATGATTATGCTTGACATGTCATACTAGTTCTCATGATTGGTTTTAGCAAGTCACAAGCAGCCCAAAGCTTTTAGCAAGGCAATAAACAGCTTCAAGGCTGGGAGGGTGAGGGAAAATTCCCCCCTTCTCCCAGACCTCAAGAATAAGCATTTCAGTTCACTAGCTGGCTTAAAGAAAAAAAATCAAATTAATGCTTTAGCTTCCTGCCAGAACAGCAACAGACACAGACCACAATCTAGTTTTTTGGCTTTTGGGGGTCTCAGAGCAGGCCCTGGTTCTAAAAAGGGGCCCGCCCACCTGTTTGTATCATCGTTAACCAGAGAGGATGGGGACCCCACACATGTGACAGGGCCCCCATGTGAGCACTATGAAACTTGCTGGGCTCTGGCCTCAGTGGACCAGGAAGAGGGAGTGACTCCCCTATCCTCAAACCAAAGGTTGCCAGGCTGCAGTTGTACAAACCTCTGTGGTGCAATTCACAGCTGCAGGTTTGGCAACCTCTGGTTTCACATTATGTGCAAATGCAGCCTTTGGCTCTGACTCACAGCTTATCTCCTGATCCTGGTTCCTGGTTTGTCTGCTCAGCTTTGACCCTTGGCTTTGGTGTTGACTGCTGGCTTAATTCCTAACTCCAGGTCCTGGTCCAGGTCCTGGTCTGGTCTCTGCTGGCCCCTCCTGGTCCTGACTTCAGCTCTGACCTACCCTCTAGAACAGGGGTTCTCAACCTTGGGTCCCCAGATGTTGGTGGACTTCAACTCCCATAACCCCCAACCACAATGGCATTTGGCCATTATGGCTGGGGATTATGGGAGTTTTAGTCCACCAACATCTGGGGACCCAAGGTTGAGAACCCCTGCTCTAGAAGGGGTGACAAGTGTTGCCAGCATCGTAGAGAGTAAAGTATAGCCCATTGCAAGAGTAAACTTGATGTTAGTGGCAGATGCTCTAAGGCTGCTTTCTTATCACACAAAACCTGCCATGTCCTTAACAACAGTAACATGTAATCCAGAATAGAGGGTCTCATACTGACAGAGGCCATCTTCTCAAATAATAAGCACAGTCTGTAATGGATTTTTAATGAATGTAGTGAATGAGGAAAACAACCAAATGAGAGACCAGAGACACTGTGCTGTTTAATTCAAATAACACAGTAAATAGGCATTATCCTATTCTCATGTACAGATATGATCTTGAAAGTGTGTATAATCAATAGCTGACATCCTGACTAAAGTGTGGACATTCCTAATATCAGCGACCACACAAGTACTAGCCTCTGTACTGGTCTCTGTGCTTTCTGAAGTGTATGCACTCTTGCGCAAGGGTGCAAATATTTTTTAGAGCTCACCAGCACTCTGAAAGAACTCTGTTGGACTAGAAAGCTGCCCCTGAGAATCAAGTGATGTGTTCCTAATCTAACAGAGTGCTTTGGGAATGGCAGCAAGCGCCCAAAAGCTTTTGCAGTCTTATGCAAGAGTGCATGAGTCCATGTGCTTCAGGAAGTGCAGAGACCAACATGGAGGCTAGTGTTACATAGGCACAGATGTTCACAGCTCCCACACTTCATTAGTCAGGATATCAGCCACTGTATGCTTTCCATGTTACCATTTAGACAAACACAACAATTGATCCTCTAAAAAAAAAATGTATCAAGGGCAGGTTTGGTTGGTAGGGCTTTGGGGGATGTTTTCCTCCACTCTGACTGATGCTCTCTACCACACAAAAAGGTACATGTTTGAAGGGGGTGTCTGTAGTCATGTTGGGTTGGAATGTCAACTGGAGGTCTCACATTCAGCTGCGGTAGGAGAAGCACCATACAGAAAGTAATACTTTAAAAAACCTTAACAATGAATCCAACTCGAGCAAGACCAGATATCAGCCATCCTATTGGGGGCACTTATCTAGATGGAGAAAAAGAGGAGGCCAGTCATGTGATAGATTTTCCATGGATGAATACCACTCTGTAGATCTGGGATCACTGGAAGGGAAAGCATTATCACCAGGTTTTTCTTCATTGGAAAGGTATATTTAGAATGCTAGATTCTGTTCAAAATCAGAAAAAGACCAGCTGGAACCCTGCCTCACAAATACTTTCTCTAGATAAATTGACTTTTGGAAAGGCAACAGAATAAAAGCGTATGCAAAAAATACAGAGGGATAATAAAGAGAATCCTGTTCCTTTAAAAAAATATTTTCAGGTCCTCAGCTTTATGCAAAAGGAGTCATGGCTCTTCTGGCAAATAATGACAACCCCTATGGACAATCTTTTCATCAATTCTAGAATTAGTCCCAAGGCCAAAAAAATGACTTTTGGTTCTCTACTCCATGGTTTTACGAGGCAACAGCATCAGGAGTGTCCAGGATGTGAACCTCCTCACTGCCATCTCCCTTCGCTCTCAATTAGCATCCATCCTTGCAGTTTCATGACCTGGGATTATTGATTCAGTGAGACTCAATCACCATAAATCCATGATCCTCAGGCCTAACTTCATTGCAGTTAGGGAATAGTTGACCTTATTCTTTAACTGTACAAGATGAAATAGGTAAATAAAGATGTCTCTACTCTGCAGTTAGCTTTGTACGCAAATATGCTAATTGTTATTCACAAATAGCAGGCTATCAACTTCATTTAGATATGAAAAATGTAAATGCATTTTCTCCCTTTAAATCTAACTTTGCCAGAATGAGAAAAGTAATTTGCTGTTTTCTCTCTAATTTCATGCCATTTTTACCTTCAGAGAATGCTTCTGCATATAAGATGATGCTTCAATGCACATCTCTAGCAACACGATATAATACTTGGTATTGTTTATAGGTTTTTTAAGATCTCTTTTCAACCTGATATGAATGCATTATATCTATCATATTTCTAATCACGACAATCTTCATCTGGTATGTGTTTGCTGCAAAATGAATTCTTCTGCATGTGGGCATTTTAAAGAAACTGCCAGAATGACCAACATGGTTTGAATTAAAGTAGTTCAATGTTGTATTTATTTTAGAAAGAAATCCATAACAAAGTGCAGCAAACATTGTGACTACAAGCACATTTTAAATAATATGAAAATAATGTATCGAAAGAATTAATCATAAACCTCCAGCAGTAAAACGTCAATAATCTATTTTGTAGTCTACCGTTAAGAGAAACCCCTTTGATGATATTTTGCTGTTAGCAGACAACACTGATCACTTTCTTTGTTGCCTTGTTATCACTATTTGTGAGCAGATATTCCAAATGTTCCTGATTAGATCAGAAGGCCTGCCCTTCCAGTAACTGGAGGAGAAACTCCGTGCCTTTAGAAATGGGAAGGGGGATGAAATATACAAATGTAGATATCTTCTATAACTGCTTTCCCACAGATATAATGTTATTACAGATTAAAAAGAGCACTGTGGTAACGTCAATCCAAAACTGCTGAAGTCATTTGTTATAACTTCAGGTGATGTAAAAATGCACAACCCCCCAAAAGAGTTTTTGCTATCGGAAAAATGCACTTTTTGTCAGACAAACCTATTCCTCAACAGGACTAAACTCAGAGGGAATGAGGTCGGTGGCAGAACACAGCCAAACACTGAGTTAACTGATTAACAACTGTAACATCATGATCCCATATCCCCACTCAAGCCCCAGAACAGTGAACAATTAATTGTGCTCTTTTTAAAAAATGTATATGAGACTGTGTGAACTTTTAATTGTATACAAGTGCTATTTTAGAAAAGGCAGGTAGGCATGGAAAGGGGGCAAGAGTGATGACCAAATCAGCACTGGAACCAATGAGTTGTATATCTGTCTAAAAGCACGTGTATTACTCTATTGTATGTTTTACAAGGATATTCAAATTAATTTTATTTCTTCTTTTTAAATATAATTTCCTGGCCACACCAATGAGTTTTATTTAGATTATTTGTTGTCAAATTTTAAAGAGTTTCTTGGAATGTGGCCAAGTTTTGTTACGTAGTTTGTAAAATTCGCAAAGAACTTACCATCTGATTATTGTTTGAAGTTGTTTGTTTATTATTGCTGGTCAATGACCAAAATAAAGATATCTATCTGTCTGTCTGTCTAAAAGATGGAGGCACGTGGATTCAACCTGTTAGAGGAGCAGGGTCCCTTCAGCAACTGCTTTTTTAACATTTCTTGGTACAAACCCTAAGAGTGAAAGGTTTTCTTAGGAGAATATTTGCACAAATCCATTAAATATTTAACTCAAAACCATGAAGCCATCATAGTCCTGGATAACAATATATCTTATTGAACAGAGGCATCATACACACAGACTTAAATTATGTGCAGTGTTATGGAGACATAAGGTTGCATCCTGGGGCTGCATCAGGCTCCCAAGGCAGCCCTGACACTATTCAGAAGCAAAACAAAGAGGAAAGAACCCACCTGTGACTAAGATGGAGATGTATAAAAGTCATTTATTGCCAAAAAAACCACCCAATTAGAAATATGTATTGATAATCAGTAGGACAATAATAAGATAATTTCTTATTTCTTACCATGGTAAGAAAATTAGTAATTGAACCAAACATAACAATTCAAAATGAAACATGAATAATAACATGTATAATAATGGCCAAGACATCTAGAGGAGATATTCCTGAAACAAGGCAAAAGGGGCTGCTCAAGACCTGAATGAAGCAGGCAGGGCTCTCAGCTGGCTGTCCCTAACTGGCTAACATAAACACGGCCTCAAACCAGTAAACATGGGGGGGGAACCAAAAACCAAAACCCAGGTAACCAAGGAGATACAAAAATGACATAACAAAGAACAATAAATGCCAGTATAAAGGGACAAAAGGAAGGTGATGTCTGAAACATGGCTGCCAGAAGATCTCGTGGATGATGTAGTCTCAATACAATCCGTGCAGGATTAAAAGGTTTCAGGTTCCAAAGATAAGTCCAGCCGAGTGTAGCCTCAGTAGAATGTAAATATCATCAGTCACAGACTACGCCCCACATGCCATAATAGATGAATGCAAAGTTCATATATCAAAACTTCATATGTTGTACGGCTCTTCCAGATATAAGCCGTTTCACGAAGATAGCTTCATCATCCTCCTCTGCCATCAATAATACCAATATCTCACTCCTCAGGCTGGATAGAGCCTCTCAGTATTGTCCGGCCCTGCCTACTTCATCCAAGTTATTATCTTTCAGAAATCAGGAAGGGCTCAGAGAGACATGCAACAGCTGCTGGGGGATGGAGCAGGTGCAGACCAAGAGGCAGCAGAATGGTGAAGATGGAATAGCAATGATATCAGCTCCACAGCTGCAAAGGGGTGTAGAAAAGCTAATGAAGGGGGTGGAGTTGGAGAACAAGTCCCCTTTGGAGGCCAGGGATTGGGTGGCCAATCCACTTGACTGGCCAGGGAAGAAGTAACAAGCTGGAAGGGGGGAGAAATGTCCTAAAGGTAGGGCTTTATTTAAGGCAGAGGCTGCCAAAGATGAGATGATCAGCAGGGATTGGGTTTTGGTCTGGTGGACTCCCAAAGAGGAGCTCAGGCTTTTGGCTCCCACTGATAGGAGAAGGAGTGGACTGGATATACTTCCCTCCTCCCCCAACTCTGTGGCCATGCTCATGCCTATAATTTAGTGTGAGAGGGTGAAAAGTTTATCTAGAGAATTCCTCCTCCTTAAACACAGACATGCGTAAATAAACCAAATACACCATCAGTCTCCAGTAATCGCTCCTTCAAAGGGTGGAGAATCCAAGAAGAGCTACACCACTGGAACTTCTCACCACTCAGGGAAGTGGAGGTAAATGGCAATGCTACAGTAAGAATTAAGGTGGCAGATGTATGCAGCTGATTTATGTCCAAAGATGACAACCTTAGTTTTGTCATAATTAATATTCAGGGAATTTCTACTGCAGAAATTGCTTGAGGTCTCCACCAGGTAATACATAACAACCTGCCTATAAGAAAGAAATTTTATATTATGTCTTTCCTAACAACCTTAATAAAAGCTTAGAATCATGATTTATTCTACTGGTGTTCACAGGACAATTAGTTACATTTGGGTAAGGTGGTCAGTGATGACCAGCAAAGTGATCATCACTGAAATGTAAGCCACATGTCCAAAAGTAACCTGCAATGCAATGAGGCATGTTTCTTTTCTTTGAAGAAGCATTTCTTGGGTGGGCAATGAACTTTATTAACTAAAGCATGGCCAATTAAACAAATACACATTGATCCTAAGTAATGAATGACTGGAAGGCACTTCTATTCAAGCCGTTAGTGGGGTGATTTTCCTTTCCTGATGCAGCCATGTTGGGCAAAAGTTGCCAGTTGTGCAAATGGAAAGGCCTTCTGCAAGAAATACATAGGATCCTCCAGCTCTACACCACCTCTAGTTGTGAGTGTTGCATGTGATCAGTAGTTCCAGGTGGGAATGTGTCCTTGCTAGGTTGAGGCACTACACTGCAATCCAGTGATGGATTCCTGTGCCTGAGAGTTCAGTTCGCCCATTGCAAGATTCACCATTTGCCATGGTCAACAGTGACAGCCTACTGCATATGTGGAGTTTTGGAACATACTGACAAGTTCTTACATTTGCAAGAAGAACAGTTAGGAGTGTAAGAGTTAAAAGTAACAAATATTTTCTGAAGGTTTCTGGACATTGATCTAAGAATATAACTTGAAAACAAACAGAACTACATGGAGAATGTGACCTTTTAGAAGACTCTAAGGATTCTGTCAGCAGATTATAAAGAAGAATGGAATACATTCTTTAGCAGGAGCATGAGAGGCAAGAAGGATTCACTAGCTGAAATCCCAATAATTTTTATAGGACAATTATACCAAAGATTTTAGCAGTGGAGATAGTGGATTTAAGCAGTGGAGATTAATTTAGATTAGATTAAACTGCAGTTTGAGTCTTCCTCTCCATCTCATGGACTAAGCATGCTGATTTGCATATGTCTGGGTTTACAGGGAAATATTTTCAATTAACATGAGGGCTGAAGCTGGCCTTGCCACTAGGTTGCCTTAGGCAGCTGACTAGAACAGCATCTTTGCTGTCACAACAAAAGATGCATAGTTTGGTGCTACAGAGGGGCAGGGAACAGAAAAGGTGAGTCGAGTAGGATGTGAGACTGAGTGTGAAGGTTAATTGGCCTCAGCAAAGGATGATTTGGAACCATACGTTACAGTTTTCTCAAATGACTTCGCAATCCATGGCAGGGTTCGCTTGCTTGGAAGACCCCCACCCCCACCCATCAAAACGTGCCTCATACAATATGTACAGGTTACTCAACAGAACAATGTTTTTAAGAGACATAGAGAAAAAAGTCGGGTCACAAGTAAAGACATTTTAATGTTGGTGGCCAATGTGTATATGGAAGGATGTATCACTCAGGGAGTGCAACATGAAGTGAAAGCATGCATGATTTTAGCAGCCACCAGCCACCACATAAACAGAGTTTTATATCACCAGTCCTCTTCAAGAATGTAGGGAACTTTAAGGCAACCACTTTTGAAAATATAATTCTAAATAGTAAGAAGTAGGGGTTTTTGTTTTGTTTTGTTGAGCTTATAAAGCATCTGAGCAATTTTGCCAGAAATCGTTCGCTGGGAGCACCAATGCCATTAAAAGTCTGAATACAAAATATTTCTCCAGATAATTTCAAGAAGACGCCCTCAGTAACCTCTGTCAGTCCAAGGCACCAGTGAAATGGATGGGACATGTGGCAGCAGAGTGCTGAAAATGACACCAGGGAGCATCACATAGGCTGCCTTCGGACATCACAGGGAACCTGAGGCAGACTCAATTCAGGTTTGCCCCCATGACGTCTGAATGATTGGAACCACGGTTCCCAGACCCAGCCATGGTTCCAATTTCGCCCCCAAATCTCGGAATGAACCCTTGAGTTACACTCATCCAACAGAGGGTCCATTGCCTCCAGCATGTCATCCAATTTGTGTAACTTGCACAAACCAGAATTAAGGGGAGAAAGTTCCTACCCCACTCAAAAGCAATTGGCTGCTGTGGCTGTCCTCCTTGCACTGAAGGAAGCTCGGCCAGCCAGTTACTCCCTCTTTGCAGTAGGGGAAGGACAGCCATAGAGTTGTAGGTTGTGTATCTGTGCATAGCTGAGTATCTGTGTAAAGTGTGCTGTTGAGTCGGTGTTGACTCTGTGCATAGCTGAGTTTAATTCAACCTGACTGCCATATCAAAATGCAAACCACGTGAAGTGCTAAGCACAAGCCACAGTGATTCAATGCTTTTCAGCAGCAATGTGTTATTTCTGGCAGAAGTCAGAATGAGTTAAAGCATTTTTATACGTGGAAATGCATCTCCATAATCCGTAAATGCCACCAACATGTTAACTATGCCGTGGTTGTGATCCATCTGTGAGGCTTTTGCCGATTTAAGTTAATTCCCTAGTTAAGCAAGTGAAATGTCTGACTTTTTGTTCCTCAAGGTTTTCTTCATTAGCAGCAACTGTGAGAGAGCTCCCAAAAGAGTCATTGCCTCACAGCTCTGGAAAATATGCAATATTTAAATATAAAGCATATTGCTAGAAAAACTCCTGTCTCACAAGGTAACTAACCTTCCAGAGATGTCCTTTCTGATGTCTGGGCACATGTCTCACAATGTGCTTCAACCTGGCCATTGTCCACTCCTCTTCTCACATTATCAGAGTGTTCTTGTTTTTAAGATAAACTGAATCTGCACATTAATCACTTCACACACCCTTTGTTCATTCTCAGTACCCATTATTTAAAGTTCTCCCCCCCACAAAAAAAAAATTGAACTTATGCATTTTTATAGCTCCTACCAGAGTCGGGGGTGGGGGTGGGGGTAGGGGGAGTTCACTGGAGTGAATCCTTGACTGTAAGGGATTCAAAGTAGGCTGCCACCATCCACTTTATTCCACTCTTTCCACATAAGATTCCGGGATGGTGGTAAAGTGGCAACACCCTCCCTAGAAGGGCTGAACGGGCCTAGGCCTCCAAAGGCGTGTGACTAAGGCAGAGCCAAAATGAAGAGTAGCACACTTCAGCAACAATGGTTTATTATTAGATTAAAAGAAAAAGATATGCAATAAGAACAACTGTCTTTTCATAAAGCAGATTGTAAGAGAGAGAGTTTTAATTAACCTGGCAATTCAGATTCAAGCAATACAATAAAGGAAAATAACTTCCCTCATGTGTCTGACCTAGTCCCTGAACTGATCTCTATCTCATTACCCACAGGCAGGGATCTTGGCCTCCCATTTCCCCTGCAGCTTCTCAGCCAGCTGCTTCCTTAGGTCACTTCTGTGACAGAACAAACTAAGAAGAAAGCTTTCTCTTCTCCTGCTGGTGGCTGTGAATGTGGGATTGGTCCCTCTGGATTGGTCCTTTGGATTTTCCCGGGCTTTCCCCCTTATTAGGAAAGGCCCACCCTCCCAGCAGTTGCTCTCAGTGAAGCCTAGTCCTCCCTCAAATCCTTCCCTCACTACACACATGCACACCCATTCACAATAGATGTTCTACTAATTTCTCATTTAGTGCTGGTGGCAGGAGGGAGATTATTCCTGATGCTGTATAACTCAAACTGCTTCATATTCCTATGGAAAACCTCAACAAGCCTCCCTCTTCCCCAAGTTCTTCTTCTTGAGGTGCACCAGTTCCTCAGTAAAGAGTACACACAGCCCTACTTCTTGGAGAAGCCACTGCCAGTCTGTGAAGACAATACTGAGCTAGATAGACCAATGGTCTGACTCAGTATATGGCAGTTTCCTATGTTCCTATGTACTTCTATACTGTGGACACTGGCAGCAGAAACCACTCCACCCTTTCTAGGGTGCCTCTGACCACCATAAAGTGGTTCCTCTCTAGGTAGCAAAGCAGACACTAACTCTTACCATGTCTGTGACCTTCCTTTTATAGAAAAATTGGTAATATATTCCTGCAAACAAATTAGGGGCCACATGTGTGAGGATGTAGGCTCCCATATACTTATTTCTATCTGGATGTGGCACCATATGAACAAACAGCTACAATGTATACAATTCTCCAGTTGGTCCACCACCAGATACTTTGAATGAGACTGCCCAGCTGTTCTGGAGTCCTCTCCAGAACAAGGTGCTGAATTTAGTTCTTCCACCCACAAAGAGCTGATTGGTGCTATTCGGAGTATCAAACTAGCGCTATAC
This sequence comes from Hemicordylus capensis, assembly GCF_027244095.1. Taxonomy (NCBI): domain Eukaryota; kingdom Metazoa; phylum Chordata; class Lepidosauria; order Squamata; family Cordylidae; genus Hemicordylus; species Hemicordylus capensis. The sequence goes on from NC_069657.1 coordinate 309,979,972, forward strand.
ATGCACATGTGTATGTTTGTATCAGGATCAATGTGTGTGTGTGCTGAGAAGCAAAGTCACATCTTTGAGAAACACTCACAGGAGTAGGTACTGTAATATTTGCACTTGTGAATGTAACCTATTAAACACAAAATGCAACAGAGTTATTGTGCTCTGTGTCTGATAAAAGCAACCCTGGTTAGGATTGAAGTATCATGTTATTACACTTACCTTTTGTCGTTTCTTACATTTTTCAAAGTATTCACACTAATAAGGGTGTAATGGCAGAAAACCAAGGGTAGATAAGGATACTAAAAGAAGCATAACCTCTCTGGTGTATAGCGAGGATTCACACTACCAAATATAGGAAGGGCAGCTGTTTCATCATCTGTAAAGCACTGCAAAATGTCATTCACTATAAAAATAAAAGGTTTATTTATAATAGGACTTTTTCCTTTTAAAACTTTTTAATTCTTGCATTTTTATACTGCCCTTCCAAAATGGCTCAGGGCAGTTCACAATTAAAACAAAACCATTAAAATCAGTTAACAATTAAAACAAAAATTATATGACAGTATAAAACAATTAACAATTAAAACATCATAAAACAGTAATTAAACAATCACAACAGTTAAAAACAACACCCCTGAGAAACAGGTTACAACATTAAAACCAATTACAACTATTTAAAAACCCTAGAAGGCCAGGCCAGACAGATAGGTTTTGCTTGCTTTCCATCAGTGGCTTTTGACTTCCTTTTTAACAAGCAACATGCTAATTTTTTGCCCCCCTTCTCCTTGTTATAATTTGAATTCTTTTCTTAGCTGGAGTCCCCCCCTCCCCCAATTGAGCCTTAAAAAGTCTTGAAAAGCTATGAGAATTCAAAGCTTTGGCACTAATTAAGCAATCTTCTCTTCATATTTATTTTTTAAAGCTTTCAATTTTATGTGCTCATAAGGGAATGAAATTATTTATAGCTCCAGCATTCAAAATAATTGTAACATATTTTTCCTAATGTGGAAAAAATATTCAAAAATAAACACACCATTTTTTATTGCAGTCTGGAGATTGTTTAAGCTCTTCGGTGGAAGGTGTAAGCAGCTCCTTATGCAGCTCACTGGTCAAATAACCCTTCGTCTTTACTTGTAGTGTTTGAGTGTGTGTGAAGCTGGCAGAGAATAAACATCCCAACTTTAGCTAAAGGTGCAATCCAACCAAAGTTGTGTATTTTTAAATCCCATTGATTTCAATCAAAGGAGTTGAGTATGTGCTTGATTCTCCTCCGTTTAAATACATGTAATAACATTGGCACTCTGCAGAGTTTCAGTACCACTAGCAAAAGAGGAAATGCATGAATGCATGTGGTGCTAGGAGTTCCTCATTTGCACTTATACTGGCTTGTTCTAAACATTCCACAAATGGTTGCATAAGAGCTTGCACAAGATATCATGCAAGGGAATTCTGTGTGTGTGTGTGTGTGTGTGTGTGTGTGTGTGTTGCAAGAGGTTGAACAAGATCTGCCCTGGTTTGCATTTGAATGGGAGATGTGAGCACTATAAGCTATTCCCTTCAGGGGATGGGGTTGCTCTGGGAGGAGCATCTGTATGCTTGCAAGTTCTCTCCCTGGCATCTCCAAGATAGAGCTGAGAGAGACTCCTGCCTATAACCTTGGAGAAGCTGCTACCAGCCTGTCTAGACAATATTGAGCTAGATGGACCAATGATCTCACTCAGTGTAAGGCAGCATCCTATGTTCCAGTGGTTAAACCCAGGACAGGTACAGGTATATTCATCTATATGTATTCATCTATATAATTAATTCTCTTAGCCAGCATGTGTGTCCAGAATTTGGCGGTGAAACTCTCGTGACACGCTGCGAGAGTTCCGGCGAGAGACCCGGCAGAGTGAGGAGGGAGGAGGAAGAAAGTGGCAGCGGCAGGCAGCGGGTGGGCAGGTGGAAGGGGGAGATAAAAGGGGCGGTGACAGGTGGGCGGGCTGGTGGGGGGAGAGAAAAGCAGTGGCAGCCGGCGAGCTGGCGGGGGAGAGAAAAGAGGCGGTGGCCGGCAGGCGGAAGGGGGAGAGAAAAGTGGCGGCAGGCGGGCAGATGGATGGGGGGAGAGAAAAGCTGCGGCGTCAGGTAGACGGGAGGGAGAGAAAAATGGTGGCAGCAGGTGGGCGGTGGGGCCCTTTTTGGCCTCCCACTGCCCAGTGAGGCTCTGTGTGGGGGGAGGAATGGGAGGGGAGGAGGGCTAGAGAGCATGGGGCTGGAAGGAAGGGGAAGAGAGGAGAGACCGGTGGCCAGGGCAGGAGGAAGAAGGAAGAGAAAACAGCCAGCCCCCAAGTGCCACACAAATGCTCTGTGCGGGTCGGCTAGTTATTTATATTTCTAGAAATCACTTTTCATCAACAATTGATCACATAGTCTTAAAAATGGGATATATTCCTCACTCTGTAAACTGAAGCCCACAATCTAAAATAAAAATCAATAAACATTTTACATGAATTGAAACAAATTTATTATAGCCAAAGCATCGAAGAGTAGCTAACTACAGACCTTATTAGGAGAGGCCCATCCTCCAGCATTAGCTCACTACAGCCTGCTCTCCTCTGAAGCCTCCTATCCCCACACATAGGAAACATAGGACCGTTTTCCATCCATACAAACATAAAGATTCTCAGTCTCTCTTACCTCTCTGCAACTAGGAAGCAAATGAAAACCTCCCATACTCTCCTCCCACCACAACCCTACAAAAGAAGAATACCCAGGGTTGAACACACACAGCCCACCCACCCCTACCCACCCCCCATTGCCTAACAACCAGGCTAGCTGCTGGCCGAGAATCAGACTTTGATTTCCAAGTCCAGCAGGCCAGTCCAGAGCCCAAAGTGTTTTTTTGTTATTTAAAAAAGATAACATAATTACTTGCCTTATGCTGTCCTGAAACTGTGCCTTGCTGTGGATCAGAAGGGCAACATGTAGACTAAACTATCTCAGTTAATCCACATGACTGCCATCCCTCCCACATTCCATAGGGGGAGAGAAAATGGTGGGGGGGTTGCATCCCAATATGGGTGTTCATTGATCACTGAAAGACATTAGCCTGGTCATTTCAAACTGGTCAAGTCAGTTAGCACTAGCTTTTCTCCTTCAGAGAGTCACAGAGTGAAAGGGCCATGAGGGGTCATTTAATCCAACCTCTCCAAACTCATAATAGTTTGTGTTTCTGACCTGGCAGTCTGTTGAACTGGGGCCCTGTCCCATGGGCCCAAAGTAACATAGGAATGGTGGGGTAGGGTGTTAGCACAATTCAGGAGGTAATGTATTCCCTCTAGAGGGGTATGTTAGGCTCTTTGCTCATGCTCAAAACCTTAGTTTCTGTTACCAGAAATCAAGGATAGTTGTCACGCCCTCAATCTCCGACAGCGAGGAGGAAGGGGAAGCTGTCAACTTTCCTGCCGATTCAGGAGTGTCTGAGGGGCAGAGCCCGGCGGTCAGCATTCAGGAAATGGCTGTGGTAGATCCAACTAATGATTTTGAGCAGGCACAACAACCTGAGTCAGCAGAAAGCATGAGGGACCAATCCGAAGGAGAGCTATGCAATGAAACACCACTGACTCCACAACAGCGCAGGATCACGAGGCGTAGAATGCAATTAGAGGCTGTTAGGAGGAGCAAACGCCTGTTGCTGAGGCTGACAAGCCTTGAATTCCTACCAGCTGTGAGCTCTCGGTTTGCTCTATAAATCACATCTCCAGCCTCCTACTCATTGCTGAGAATCAACGTTCATCAACATTCCTTGTCGACAGCGTTCAGCCAAGCCATATCCGATTTCAACAGCTCCGCTTGCTTCGTGAACTTCCCTAGCAGCTGGCCAGACCTTGACAATAGTTTCCTAGTCCTACAAAACCTGAACCTCTTGTGATTATTCACCATGTACTGACTTAAGGTACACAGGAAGCTGCCTTAACATGAGTCAGATGATTGGTCCATGTAGCTCAGTAGTGTCTGCTCTGACTGCCAGCAACTCTCCAGGGTTTTTCAAACAGAGGTTGTTCCTCATCTTCCCTGGAGATACTACCAGGGCATGAACCTGGGACCTTTTGTATGCAAGCATGCAGATGCTCTTTCATTGAGTTAAGGTCCCAGCACTTGCATATCCAAATGCAAGCCAAAGCCATGATAGCTATGTAAAGCTTCCATGTTCAGAGGCAGGATACTTTGAACAACAGTTATAATCTCAATAAGACATTCAAACTCTTTCTTAGACAAGAGAACATATACATATTCCATATAAATACATATTCCATATATATAAACCCCATACTAACTTGGCAAAGAGGCACCTTTTAACGTGGTGATTCTCTTTATTTAGCAGGGGGAGAATAATTGGCCCTATTCACCCCCAGCACAGTACCTCCAGTGACTTTTGCTGGTATCTATCTTATGTTTCTTTTAGATTGTGAGCCCTTTGGGGACAGGGATCCATCCATCTTATTTATTTATTATTTCTCTGTGTAAACCATCCTGAGCCATTTTTGGAAGGGTGGTAAAGAAATTGAATTAATTAAATAATTATAATAATAATAACAACAACAACAACAACAGAATAGAAGAAAAAGAAATAGAAAAAATAACCAAATACAAAGATCTACAAATTGAAATTGAAAGGCTGTGGTAGAAAAAGACCAAAATAATCCCAGTGGTAATTGGCGCCCTGGGTGAAGTTCCAAAAGACCTTGAAGAGCACCTCAACACCATAGGGGCCACAGAAATCACCATCAGCCAATTACAAAAAGCAGCTTTACTGGGAACAGCCTATATTCTGCGATGATATCTATAACAATTGACAATAAAATTCTGGCATCCCAGGTCCTTGCGAAGGACTCGATGTCTGGATAAAATAAACCAGTCAATAACACCTGTCTGACTGTGTAAACAAGAAATAATAATGAAAAGAATTACCTTGCCAAAGAATTACCTTGCCAAAGAATTACCTTGCCAAAGAATTACCTTGCCAAAGGTAATTCTTGAATTACCTTGCCAAAGCTTTAACCAGGAAATAAAATAAAAGCCAACAAAGCAATTTTGGCAAGTACATATCTACAGCCAATCTGATTCCAAAGCACAGAGGGAGCTACCCAGGTTTTATTATTCTTATTGTTATTATAATTATTTAAGGATAAAGAAGCAATTCCAGGACAGGGGAGGGAAAGCAGGTTTTAAAACAATCCCCTCTGATGAATTTTGCAACATATAAACTTTTGCCTTACCTGATTGTTTTCTTCTTGGGTCATCTTTCACCTGTCCACGTAATAAGTTGCTCTGATGTTCTTAAATCTAATATGATATTGGCAAGAGAAAGTTATTGGGGAGGAATGCATGAATGTTATTGGGGGGATCATATTGCAACAAATGTGTTCATCTTTATGGTGCCAGAAAGATGATAGAAAGATGAAAGGAAAATTCCTTTTCCCCAGGAATTGGCTAATGTGGCTAATCTTCTAGGATTCATCTGAAAAATATAAGAAACAAATTGTGTTCTATTCAACAATAGTATGATTGACTCTGTTCAGATGTCTTAATGGAAACAGCCCTTTACATTCTTGCTGCGAGGTACATTATTCCCTACACATAAGAGATATTTACTGTTTCACCTGTGAAAATGGCCATATGGTGGATTGAAATACAAGAAGTACAAGAAAAGTCTAGAGGCTGAAATAAGACAGAGTACATTTTTTTAAAAAACATCTTTGCGCATTCTTTCATTATTGAGCTTTTATAATTTATTTTCCTTTCTGCTTAGGGCCAGTTGGTCGCCTTTATTGATGGTTGTTCATTTGTGGATTGTCTACTTGTTTTTAAAAGTACTGGATACTTTTTTTGTTGTTTTAAATGAGGGACCTGCCACACTTAGCAGGGAGTAACTATGGTAGCCTGGCACAGAAAGTCAGGTTACAGTGGAAAAACCCACCTTCATGAGATGTCTTGGGGAAAGCTGTCATACAAATGTTCTCTCTGAGCAAGAATACATCTAGATGGCCTTTCTATGTCTATGAAGAAAAGATGTTCCCTTGTAAGAGACAAAGGATAAACAGAGAAATGTGGAATGGCCCTGAACAGAATCCTTTGTAAAGGACACAAACAAACATCAATGCCACCAATTTCAGAAGCTTATAGAACAGTCGTGATGTGCTAACCTAACACAGAACAAGAAAATTCAATTAGTGTCATTTCCCCCCATCTCCCTTTAGCTGCAGATCACAGGCTTGAGTGTATCTCAAGAGGCACTATCCCCTCACACTTCAGCTCCACTCAGACATAATAGGTTACCCAAGAGAAAATGAAAGGAAATGGGAGGGATTCCCATGATCTTATAGGTGAAATCGCTTGTGTCCTGTACTACAGATGATGAATCCATATCCCGAAACTGCAGAAAAGCCAATGGTATTGTGCACTTTGGTCTACAAAGCATATGATTTGGCAGAAATGTCAGATATGTGTAATTTCAGAAAATACAGATGGGCTCTCAGGAACCCACCCTGATGCCTCCCAAAGTGCAGGGATGTGATTTGTTTTATATTATTTAATATCAATTGTGTCACCACATTCATGGAATCTAATAGGTTATTACTTACTTTTGCTGCCACCATATGATTATGTTTATTATCCTGCTCTCAGTAAATAACTCCTCAGTCACGTAGCCTCGTGAGCGCAGGATAGGTATTTATGTTTAGTGCATGTAGGGAGACAAAGAATAAAAAATACATAAAACAAATAAGAACAAGTTTATTATTTACTTAAGATGGAAATAAGGACCTCTGCAAAGCAGGGCTCATAGACTTAATTACAATGTTTCTAAATCAATCTGCTGTAGACACCACACAGGGTGTTTTGACCTTTCTAAGTGCAAAACTCTTGTATGTTGAATAACTTAAGACACGTGTTTTCTACTGTATTTGCAAATCCTGGTGTGACACAGACCTCTTGTCTGTTTCACCAGGAGTTTTGCTTCTGAGAATCTTTCTCGCTCAGGATTCCCACTCAGGCTTTTTACTCCAAACCCAGAGCATTGTCCAGTGCTCTACTGGCTTGTTACAGCATCTGAACAGCAATTAACCAAGAATTTACACAGAATTTGAGCAATTCCCTTGTTCAGTCACCCACACAGAAACTCTGGCTCTGAGCGCTGTGCTTCTAACTCCATCCTCTCCTTCTAACCAACTAATGGTCACCAACGATCTCCAGTCAAAACCTCCTCTCAACATTCCATGTGTGGCTGCTATGGCATCTCTCTCTCTCTCTCTCTTCCCCACACCCAGCACTCTGCATGTACATTTCTTCACATGGGCACTCCCATAATCCAGTATGGTGGCTAGAAATCAAAAATTAAATATGGCATTGCAATACTCCATGTTTAAGCTCACCAAAATCATTCAGGTAGTGATAAAGGCCTGAGATTTGGCAGACATGTTCTCAGATATGTGGTTCTAGAAAGTATAGGTGGGACCCCCAAAAATCCAATATGGTGCCTAAAAATCCAATATAGTGTCACAATATTATTTAGTTAGTTAGTTATTTGAAATATTTCTATACTGCCCAAAACTTGTGTCTCTGGGCGGTTTATAATTAAAATCATTTAAAACATTAAATCAATTAACAATTAAAATCATTTTTAAAAAACTAAAATCATTTTAAAAAACTAAAAACATTTAAAACCCAGTATTAAAAATATTTAAAACTATCAATCAAATTAAAAGCCTGAGTGAATAAATGTGTCTTCAGTGCCTTTTTTTAAAGTTGCCAGAGATGAGGAGGCTCTTACTTCAACAGGGAGCTCATTCCAAAGTCCAGGGGCTGCAACAGAGAAGGCCCGTTGCCAAGTATCTGCCAGATGAGTTGGCAGCAGCCGCAGGCGAACCTCTCCAGATGATCTTAGCAGGCGGTGGGGCTCATGGCGAAGAAGACGTTCTCATAAATACCCAGGGCCTAATCTGTTTAGGGCTTTATAGGTAGTGACCAGCACCTTGTATTTGGCCCAGAAAAGTATCAGTAGCCATTGCAATTCCTTCAGCACAGGAGTAATATGGTCTCTCCTATATGTCCTAGAGACCAACCTGGCTGCTGCATTCTGAACCAACTGCAGTTTCTGGACTACATACAAAGGCAGCCCCACATAGAGTGCATTGCAATAATCCAGCCTAGAGGTTACCAGCAGATGTACCACCATTTTGAGGTCGTTCATCTCAAGAAACAGACACAGCTGGCATATCAGCCAAAGCTGATAAAAAGCACCTCTGGCCACCGCCTCAACCTAGGACACCAAGGAGAGGTTTGGATCCAGAAGCACTACCAGACCAGAAGAACTCCCACACCATTCCAATTAACTTGTCCACATCATCAGGAATCACAAAATGAAACTGATCCAGGTTCATCGCCTAAGAGGACTTGCTGGACACCTCAGCATCAGAGTCTGTAACAATTGTGGAGTTTGAATCCAGGTCGACCCGGATACCAGAGATTTTGTCCACAAATAACTCATTAAAAATGTCACAGCGAGTAATTTTTGGTTCTAAGTACTGGTTCAAGGGGGAAGGAACACATATTAGGCCCTTCACAACCCTGACCAACTCTGCTGGACGTGGACCTGCAGAGGCAATGCAGGAGGAGAAGAATCGCTTTGCCACAACATAGCACTTGAGCATAGATCTTCAAATGCGCTCTATGTAATAATCTGTTGGACTGGAGGCAAGTCTTCCTCCTCTTGCGCTCTAGTCATCTACCTTGACGCTTCAGCCCCCGTAGTTCTTCCATATACCAAGGGTTCGCTTTCAAAGTGGATCGGAGAGGATGCTTAGGAGCAATCGTGTCCACTGCCCTGGTGATTTGATTATTCCAAAATCTCCACCAGAGTGACAACAGGGTCACCAGCAGAGCCAACACTAAATCCGTCCAAGGCTTCTTGGAATCCTACTGGGTCCAGTAACCTTCTAGGGTGGACCATCCTAATGGGCCCCTTTCCCCTGCAGAGGTGAGATGTGGTTGTGAGTCCAACCTTAACCAAATGGCAGTCCGTCCATGACAAAGGGGAAATCACAGGAGTCCCCACCCACAGAACACCACCATGTTCAGAGTAAAAGACCAGAACAAGCAATATGTGTCGGTCCTGAGACCACCTGGGATAGGACCATAGTCATCATGGCCACTATGAACTCCTGAACCGCCCCAGACAAATTATGCAATATGGTGGCTGACAATCAATATTTCGTTGCTATGTTAACATGGCCACATTAAGAAAACCACATTTTCCTTCTGTTTTGCACATCTGAATGCACTAGGAAAACTGTAAAGTATTTCAATCAGCTCTCATGTAATAGTCTTTTAACTTCTTTTTCTAACTTATTGGTTTGTACTCTGTCTATGCTCTGGAACTACTTTTCCTCAACAGTGCACTTTAAATTTAGAATTAATTACTCAGATTTGACCTCATCTCTGCTAAGAGCACAGTTAGGAAAACCTCTCAGATGCTACTGTCTTGGACATCATCTTTCTAAAATGCTCCCTGACTGAGGATGTGCATAGAATGGAGACTGCGTTCAAAAATACCTGGAGGGTGTGGAGCTGAAATCAGCAGAAAGTACTTTTGGGGGCAGGTGGCTCTTATATTATTTCTCTTTCATCTTTTACTCAGCTCTGGTAGACTGCCTCTTAGGGATGTGCGGAATGTTCCACGGACTGAACATTCTGTGCTTGAAATGGACCATTTTGAGTGTTCCAAGCTCAGAACGCCCTTCAAATGAACCAATGCGCCGACTCAGTAGACAGCAGCTTTCCATGTTTCTAGTTGTGATGTTCCCTCCCTTCCAATATTTAAGAGAGCTCTTAAGACCTGCTTCTTCCACCAGCACTTGGATGAATTATTCATTATGGTGGCCTGGTGGTAAACACTGCTTGCTGTTTGATGATTTTCCTTCGGTGGTTTTATTGTGCTACTGTTTTGACTGTGGATGTTTTGGCTGATATCTGCCTTGGGGTCTTTTAATAAAAGATTAGGTAAAAACTCCTCAAACAAATACACTGAGCTAGATGAGCCAATGATCCAACTCAATATAAGGTAGCTCCTATGCAACCTATGACTGATTGAAGTAACTAGTTATTTATCTATCACATTTGCATTCTTCCTTCCTCCCGAGACTGCCTTGATGTCAAAAATTCTTGTGTTTAGGCAAGAGACACACGTGGACCTGGTATGGAGTGAAGGAATGGAGTTCTGTGGTCTGGGGCAGGTCTGAAGGTAGAGTCTTCCAATCCTCTGAGTAACATTGCTTGCATGCAAGTTGCACAAATGTTACACAAGAATAAGATCATTGGAAATAATGGGATTACTCTTGTGTATCATTTGTGCAATTTTGCATTCACACAATGTGTCAGCTGATGTCATTTGCTATAAAGCAAAGAGGTTGTCTCATGAGTCACCTTTATTGTGCATTTGATTTTACCAGCAGGTGGTTGATATTGTTGACTGATATTTATATAGAATATTTTTCTTTTTATATACTTGTGTTGTCACAAAAGGCATTTGCCATCTCAGATTTACATAATTTGTAGATGAGTATAGAAAATGAGATTGAATTACATCAATTGCAGCTCTTTCCCTTGGTTGTTTCTAGTATACACCCCCACCCACCCCCAAACTCTGCATTGCTCCTATCATGCTGCAAGTCTCTTTTAAAGTCCTACTTTCTAGGTAAAGTCCAGAATGGAGCCTTTGCTCAGTTGTAGAGCAAACTTTGCATCCAGAAGGCCCCAGGTTTAATCCCTCGCATCTCCAGGTAGGGCTGAGAAAGATTCCTGCCTAAAACCTTGGAGAGGTCAGTGTAGACAATACTTGGAGAGGTCAGTGTAGACAAGTCGGGCCAATGGTCTGACTTGGTATAAGGCAGCATCCTGTGTTCCTGAGGCTGGTGCCACACTGCCTGTTTTACCTGAAATTATCATCCTTAGTTCACTCATTCTTTGCAGAAAGGTCAGATGACATCATTGCTAACCCATGGAATCCCCATGTTTTCTGAGTTGTTCTACAGTGTTTTTCAGACCAGATTTGAGGAATTTTTCTGCCTTTATGTTGTTAGAGCACCTACGATCAATTTGTAGGTGTTTTACATATGTGTAGGTGCCTTACTGCTGATACAACCATAAATGTACCAGCAGTAAGGCACTGCTGATTTTTCTCCACATAAGACAAATCTTATTTCCATTGGTTTACATTGAGAGCAGTCTAAAGTGGGCACTCCTAAGGAGCACCAATGCAGCTCTGATTCTGGTGATGTTCCACAGTCTCCTCAAAGTATGGGCAGTCCTGCACTGTTGTGCAAGACTGCAAATACATGTTGGAGTTCACCAGCATTAAGGGCTGTATTAGAGCAGAAACATGTTGCTTGACCATCAGCAGCATGTTTCCTCTCTAATACAGCACTTCCATAAGGCAGGCAAGCTATGTAATATATTTGTGCTTTTGTGCAAGAGCAAAAGCCCGACTGCACTTCAGGGAGAGCATGGAGCAGCTTTTGGCCCAGTGCTGCATGGGTGCTCCTTAGGAACCTGCATTAGGCTGCTCTGGATGTCAACCACTGTTCTCCTCAGCTAGAGTTCTAAGCTGAAAGCAGGAGGAGGCAGCTTCACCCTGTATGGAGACACTTGCAAAGCATTTCACTGCCTCAGAAGCTTCTCCAAAGTTCTTTGGAGAGGATTTCTTCCTCTCCAGCTCCTGAAAAGTTCAGGAATCTCTCTCTGTCCTCACTCACGTGCATGGAGCTGTGAAGTTCTGAATATGGTGGGGGAGAGGTGAGGAAGAAAAACCAGCCAGCAAAGAAGGCAACCCTCCCTCACTGACATGACCCCTGCCCTGAAGAGTTAATCTGAGGAGGGAGGACCAGCACTAGGTTTTGGGTCTAGGTTGGAACCTAATGGTGTCTTCAAAACAGGACCCTAGGAAACTGATCAACTGAACAGTTGATCTCTCCCACACCATTGCACTTACCAATATATGTTCACCAGCACAGGCAACAGGCTAGGCAGGGTCATATAGAAAAGAGGGGGAGTGTCAGATTCCAAAGTAAAAGGCTGTCCCTTTAAAGCTACCACTCTCCAGGCAAGGAAGCAGTGCCCAAGATGGGTTGTGAGAGCAAAGAAGTATTTAAGGGTCAGTCTGTCACTGACTGCTGTTGGAGCAACTTGTTCGATGGAGGACCCAGTACGCAGCTTGGGGGTATTACTGGACCCTGATCTGCTTTTGGAAGCTCAGGTGGAGGCAGTGGCCAGGGGTGCCTTTTCACGGCTTCGGCTAGTACGCCAGCTGCGTCCCTTTCTCGAGAACGCAGATCTGGCCAGAGTTACCATGCCTTAGTCACATCATGGCTGGATTACTGTAATGCGCTCTATGTGGGGCTGCCCTTGAAGAATATCCGGAAACTGCAGCTAGTGCAAAATGGGGCCGCTAGGGTTCTGTCTGGAGCTGCCCAGTGGGAGAACATCACACCCATTTGGAAAGAGCTCCACTGGCTACCAGTTTGTTTCCGGGTCCAATTCAAGGTGCTGGTTTTGACCTTTAAAGCCCTTAACGGTTTGGGCCCTGGATATCTGAGGGACCGCCTGCTCCCAAGGGTTGCTGCCCACTTGACGAGGTCATGTGAGGGGGCTCTGCTCCGGGTGCCAACAATGAGGGATGCTCAGTTGTCATGCACACAGGACAAGGCCTTCTCTGTTGCTGCCCCCAGACTCTGGAATGCTCTTCCAGTGGTTATTCGCTCCTCAGTCTCCAACACAGCTTTTAGAAAGCATGTTAAATCTTGGCTTTTTACCAGGCTTTTATATGATTGTCTCTGCTGTTACTCTTTGTACTTTGTATTTTGTATTGCTTTTATACTTGAGTTTTAAATTTTTAAATCAGATTTGTCTTATATTTTTAGCTTAATATTTTAACTGTGTCATTTTTATAATCTTGTTTTTAAATTTTGCTGTAAACCGCCTTGGGATTGTTTTAATGAAAGGTGGTATATAAATTTAACAATAAATTAAAAAACGGAGCTGTCTGTGGTACTGCAACCTTATTTGCCTCATCTCACTATGTTCCAGACCGTTGGGGCTCTTGTCTGCTGGATAGGACATGGCACACAAGAAGAGAAAGGAAGAGAAAGCTCACAAGGGACTGGAGCAGCTCCATGCTTGGCTATATGGAGCACCACTTATGAAGTCTGAGAAGTCACTGTACCATCACAGCAGAATTGTGAAAATTTACATTAAAACATAAATTAAAAATCAGGACATGGTGTGTCCCTTTACTTTTCAAAAGCAGGTATTTCCCCCCTTTGCTATGTATACGAGCACTGTAGATCAAAATATGGAAGATAACTTTTTATTCAGTGCCCAGCACCGAACCACTGTTTTAAGACTACTTCCTACTGATAGCAAAACAGTGAGCCCTTGAGCTCATGACTGGTGAGAAAGAGCTCAAGGGAGAGCAGGAAGAAAGGCTGCTTGCACTTACCTCCCTGCAGATGGACCAGTGGGTCACCCATTCATAGGCGGGTCCCTGGACAGGTGGGTCACCCATCTACATGATTGCTGGCAGCTGCTGGCAGTGCGGGGGGCTGGGGGCTGGGATGTTTCATTCCTGCCCCGGAACTCCCATAATATACTGTGCAAGTGTGCGGTGCATTATGGGGATTCCCCCAATGCCAGTCAGGAGCCCCACAGTCTTCCAGCCCTGTTTGCAAGCAGCCGAGGCTGGCAAACAGTCCAAAAAATGGGGCTAAGAGAGTAGGCTTGTGCATTTCGATTCGGGTACAAAACGTTTTGTGCCCGAAAATGGCAATTTTGGTGGTTTTGTAACCAAAACAAAATCAAGAATTAAAAAACAGAGATTTTTGTTTCCAAATCGAAATGACTGTGTTTCGGACAGAATGCTTTGTTCTTCGGAAAAGCATTGCAATTGAAATGGACTTCTCTGACTCTCTCCACTCCAGCTGAGGCACTGAGTGATTAGCAGAAGATAAGATATGCAAAAAGCTTTTGAGCTTGAATGGTTTAGTTAAGTATGTGTTGTATTCAGTGTGATTGAAACGCAAACTGACCTTGCAAAGGGATTTGGAAGACAGCATTTTGAGACAGAAATACCCAAATATCTTTGGGAGCTCAATGCAATTCCAAAGCTCTTGCTAAAAGCCATGGTATAAATTGTATGGAGAAGCTTTTCAAGAAGCTGGTTAGGAAAGTTCTGAAAAATTACACAGGTTTTTCTTTCCAAAGGTTTAGAAAGAATCTCTTGACTTGTTCAGGGGTCTTTCGAAGAGCTATTTTGTTTTTCTTCTGATTTTTATGAGTTATAGTGGTGTCTAAGTTTTGTTGCCCAAGTTGAGCAGTCTAATGTAATTTAGGCCACAATGTAATTCGGTGGGACATGATGTCTAAGCCAGTGGTTCACAACTTTTGCCATTGCAGGGACAGATCATCCACATGGGACTACAGTAGACAAAAGGAGGGGAGTGGGGAATACCCCTGTCAATCTATTGCCATCCCCAGGAATCTTAGTTGCTTCTCTCTTTCTTGTAACCATGATCCATGGTTTTGCACTTTCTTAAATGGAGTGATGATAAATCTCAACAATTCTGAACAGTAGGCTAATTTGTTTGGGCTACAGCTCACTCCACTTCAGTTAAATGAAGATTTGAAGCTGTTCCATAGTATCAAGGCAGTTCATTGGTCTTTCTTGCTATCTCAAGTGACCTGTGGTCACTGTTCCATGGGGAGGGAGTGTTTTTATTGAAAGATTGCTTGAATCCACAAATGGGTTGTGCTGCTGTGCTAGTGCCACAGGGACAGGCTCACACCCACTGCAAAATTCTCAAGCAACTGTGCCAAAAAATTAAGTGTCATTGTTGTTCATCATTCTCTTCATTCTTTCAACTTGTTTATGTGGGGCTTCAGGGGCAAAACAGTGGGTTGGGTGGCAGTGCCCCAAGGGTGGTGCACCCAGATTCCAAATAGGCCAAAGAGCTGATTTCTTAGGAATTTTTGAGGTGTACACATCTTTAAGATTTTTTCCCATAGGGAATAATGGAGGTTTCAGCAGCCCCATAACTCCACCTGGGGTGCACTGGGATGGCCTGAAGTGAGTGGTGGTGTAGTGCACAGAGGGTGCCAACCACCACCCTGGATTGCTAACCCATTGGGGTACTGGGCTTTGTTGTTTCTGAGGTGTTAAGTTTAGATTCTCTGGTAGAAAATGAGATTTTTAATGAAAAACCATGAATCCACTCTCATATGCTACTAGAGAATCTACTCTCAGAACACCTCTAGAACAACAAAACCCTGTACTTCATGGGTTGGCAACCCATGTGGGTGGTTGGCACCCTATGTGCACTACACCGCCACTTGCTCTGGGCCACCCCAGTGCCCCTCAAGTGGAGTTATGGGACTGCAGAAACCTCCATTATACACTACGAGGAAAATCTGAAAGACGCATAACTTCATTAATTCTTTAAAAATTAGCCCTTTGCCAAATTCCTCTGAAAAAAATTGTGGTAGCTTCCTTGTACCAACTGGGCACTACTACCAACCACACTCCACTCTAGGCCACCCCTCCTCCCCCACCCCACATGAAGCTATACTTTTCCTGAAACCTCCATCATACCCTATGGGGAAAATCTGAAAGATTCACAATCTTCAAAAATTCACCAAAAATCAGCAGTTTTTCCAATTCCTTTGAAATTTTTGTGGTAGCTTCTACTCATTGGGCACTATAACCCCCCACCCACTCTTTTGACCATGTGACTCATTTTTTAATCTGAATTAATTCAGATTCAGATTCAGATTATTTCGGATACAAAACAAAACTGGGGTGATTCGGAAGGCTTAATTTTGGACAAAATACAAAATGGGGTTGATTCAGATTTGGTACAAATCGAAACAGAAAAAATACAAAACGTGCAACCTTATAAGATAGTGCTACCTCTCTTAACCCCATTTAAGAAGGTGGCTGGCTTGGTGGGTTTGCTGCAGAGGCACTACCGGGATTGGGCATCATCCCGGTGGTTCTCACATGCAGGCAAGACCAGGCTTGGCTTCGTTAGCCTGGTTTTGCCTGCACATGAGAACAGCCGCAGTGACTGCTCAACTGCATTAATAGCCCTGCTTTAACTCAGCTCTAATAGTGAGACGAATAGGAAGATCCCCTTGTCCAGATTCTTTGGGAGATTCTTGTTCACGTCACTGCCTTGAAACACATGCCCAACTATTACTGCATTTTATTGTCTTTTTATTAAGCATGCCTTCAAGCTATGCCACCGGCTCTGGTGATGGAGGTTGATGAGCAGACAGACAATACACAGAAGTTAATGGGAGCTTTCCTTTGAGCAATGTGGATACTTCCATTGGCAGCATGTTGCCATATGAATAATCACTTGAAGTCTGACCATATACAAAAATAGAAATGGCCTTTTCAAGCGTATTTCAGAACTCACATGAAACCCACGCTACATACTTCATTTTATCTCAGAAGACAAGCCATCTGTGTTGCTTCTGTCTTTGACCCTTCATTCTGGAAGCTAAAATGAAGATCCAGATGCAGGGCTTAACAGGTTGTGCAATCCAGCACTGGTGTTTCCAGCCAGGGGTTGCTGAGCAAGTTTCACAATGACCTCAAACAACGCACAGGCATAAGGATTGCTCTACTTCCATTGTTGTTGTACTTCCATGCTGTTTTAGGTCAACTGGGGTACTGCCTGCCTCTGCATCATCCCTGGGCCTGGCTTCCATGGGTGTAGCAGCCCTGGTAGGTCAGAAACACCAGTTTGGGCAGCATGTTGGTCACCATTTTAAAATGTATTATTTATTTATTTATTTAAGATATTTCTATACCACCCGAAACATGCATTTCTGGGTGGTTTACAATTAAAATCATTTTAAACCCCACCTTTCCTCAGGAGTGTAACATCTCCTTGGGCTGCTGCTGGGGCTTTTTCTGCTGCTATATAGGGCAGGTTGGCCCAAGGGTGCGAGCCTCTTGGCGCGAGCCGAAGGGCGAGATCACAAGTGCTCTCATCCTTGTGGCTCTCAGCTGTGGGGCGAGCTGCCTGGGGCCCAGAAGATCTTTCTCCTTTTGCCCTGAAGATCCGTCTTCCTGCAATTAAGAAGCCAGCAAGAGATTACACAAGTCTGGTTCTGGTTTTTATTAAGCCAAGAAGCCATGGTGGGTTAGTCTGGGGAGATGTGTCTGGGAGAGCGAAAAAGTGGGTATGGAGTGGGGGCAGCAATATCATGGGTAGCGGGCAGAGGGAGGTATGGCGGTGGGAGTTGGGCAGGCTGTTACAGGGGAAATCGGTCTAGGCAATTGAGGCCTGTTCCTTTTTCCGGCCCTTCTACCAACCCTCTGACCCCAGGGAGCTCTGAGAACACTCCTTCGAGGATTAGGGTGCTGCTGCTGAATGCCAGGTCAGTTAATGCAAAAACCTCTCTCATCCACGATTTGATTGTGGATGGGCGTGCTGACCTGGTATGTGTGACGGAGACCTGGTTGGATGGGCTGGGCGGGGTTGGTCTCTCTCAGCTCTGTCCTCCAGGTTTCCAGATCGTGCAACAGCCTCTCCTCGAGGGTCAGGGAGGAGGCATTGCAGTAATCTTTCGAGAGACTCTCCCCGTTTCCAGGTGCCCGGTCAGGCAATCTCAGAATTTTGAGTTTTTGTCCTTGAGGGTGGGCCTCCGAGATAGGCTGGGGATTCTGCTGGTGTACCGACCACCCTGCTGCACTTCAGTCTCCCTACGTGAGCTGGCGGGGGTGGTCTCGGAAGTGGCCTTGGGTTCCCCCAGGCTTATTTGGGGGGGGGATTTGAATGTCCACGCTGAGGCCCCCCTAGTGGGTGCAGCTCAGGATTTCATGGCCTCCATGGCAACCATGGGCCTGTCTCAATTGGTATTGGGGCCTACCCACGTGGCGGGACACACTCTGGATCTGGTTTTTGCAGACCAGGAAATAAATGATCTGGAGGTGGGGGAATTTAAGACCACTCCCTTGTCATGGACAGATCATCATCTGGTGGGGTTTAGTTTGACTGCTCCGTCTGCCCTCTCCGTCTGCCTTCTGGGCCGATTAGGATGGTCCGCCCCCGGAGGCTTATGGATCCACTTGGATTCCAGAGTCCAGAGCTGGTGACCCTGTCGAGGCTCTGGTTGATCTCTGGAATGGAGAGATGGCCCGAGCTGTTGACACGGTTGCTCCTAAACGCCCTCTCCAGCTTGGTGGAGCCTGATCTGCTCCTTGGTTTTCCTCGGAGCTTAGGGCGATGAAGCAACTCGGGCAACGGCTGGAACGACGCTGGAGGAAGAGTCGTCACGAATCTGACCGAACGCAGGCTAGAGCCCATTTTAGGGACTACTCTGTGGCGGTGGGGGCGGCGAAGAAATGTTTTTTCTCCGCCTCCATTGCATCTGCTCAGTGCAGACAAACAGAGCTGTTTCGTGTGCTAAAAACCTTGCTCCACACATCCCCCCAGACAATGGGGGAGGAGTCATCTACAGCTCTTTGTGATCAGTTTGCCTGTCACTTTGCAGATAAAGTCGCTCGCATCCGTGCTGACCTGGACTCCAGAGTTTTGGCAGTTCCAGCAGACGTGCCTTTGGTACCATCTGGTCCCGTTGTGTTGGATTCTTTTCAGTTGGTGCAGCCTGAGGATGTGGACAAGATCCTGGGCAGTGTGCGGGCGACTTCGTACGCTCTTGACCCTTGCCCTTCGTGGCTAATAAAATTTGCCAGGGAGGGGACAGGCAGATGGCTGGAGGTGATCGTTAATGCTTCATTAAGGGAGGGCAGGATGCCATCGTGCCTCAAGGAGGCGGTGGTAAGACCACTATTTAAAAAGCCCTCCCTTGATCCCTCCAACCTGGATAACTATAGACCTGTGTCTAACCTTCCATTTTTGGGCAAGGTGATGGAGCATGTGGTGGCATCCCAGCTGCAGAGGGTCTTGGATGATACGGATTATCTGGACCCTTTTCAATCTGGCTTCCGCCCTGGGTATGGGACTGAGACTGCCTTGGTCGCTCTAGTGGATGACCTACGCTGGGAACTAGACAGGGGGAGTGCATCCCTGTTTGTTCTGCTGGACCTCTCGGCGGCTTTCGATACCATCGACCATGGTATCCTTCTGGGCCGCCTCTCGAGTATGGGAATCGGAGGCACTGCGTTGCAGTGGTTCCGGTCCTTTCTTAGGGGGAGGGCCCAGAAGGTGGTGATGGGGGACTACTGCTCGGCCCCGTGGCCATTGGCCTATGGGGTCCCGCAGGGATCAGTCTTGTCCCCCATGATGTTTAACATCTACATGAAGCCGCTGGGAGAGGTCATCCGAGGACTTGGACTGAGTTGTCAGCAATATGCGGATGACACTCAGCTCTATCTCTCCTTGTCATCTGATCCTAGGGAGGTGGTGGATGTCCTGAATCAGGGGCTGGAGGCCGTGATGGGTTGGATGTGGGCTAACAAACTGAAATTGAATCCGGATAAGACGGAGGTACTGTTGGTCAGTAGGAAAGCCAATCGGGTTGAGGAGATTTTACTGGTTCTGGATGGGGTTGCACTCCCCTTGAAGGAGCAAGTATGCAGCTTGGGGGTACTACTGGACCCGGCTCTGCTTTTGGAAGCTCAGGTAGAGGCGGTGGCCAGGGGTGCCTTTGCACGGCTACGGCTAGTGCGCCAGCTGCGTCCCTTTCTCGAGAAGGCAGATCTGGCCACGGTTACCCATGCTTTAGTCACGTCGCGGCTGGATTACTGTAACACGCTCTACATGGGGCTGCCCTTGAAGAATATCTGGAAACTGCAGCTAGTGCAAAACGTGGCAGCGAGGGTTTTTATCCAGAGCTGCCCATTGGGAACACATCACCCCCATTTTGAAAGAGCTGCACTGGCTGCCGGTTCGTTTCCAGGTCCAATTCAAGGTGCTGGTTTTGACCTTTAAAGCCCTTAACGGTTTGGGCCCCGGGGTATTTGAGGGACCGCCTGCTCCCAAGGGTTGCTGCCCGCTTGACGAAGACATCTGGGGGGGCCCTGCTCCGGGTGCCGACAATGAGAGAGGCCCGGCTGTCGTGCATTCGGGACAGGGCCTTCTCTGTTGCTGCTCCTAGACTCTGGAATGCTCTCCCAGTGGCCATTCGTTCCTCGGACTCCATCATGGCTTTTAGAAAGCTTGTAAAGACTTGGCTTTTTACCCAGGCTTTTACATAATCGTTTTTACTGCTGCTTCTGTGTGTTTTTATCTGTTGTATTGTTTTTATGCCTGTTTTTATATGTTTTTATACTTTTTAGCTTGATGTTTTTATTGTCTTTTTATTGTATGTTTTAACTTTTGTAAACCGCTTTGGGGTTGTCTTTTAACGAAAGGCGGTATATAAATGCAAAAATAAATAAATAAATAAATAAAAACATTAAATCAATTAACAATTAAAATCATTTAAAAGATTAAAAACATTTAATTGCCAGCATTAAAATTATTTAAAACTATACATCTAATTAAAAATGACATGACTTTGCTGTTATAGCACTCTGCACCATAAAGTCATAATATTCTGCATCTCCCATGGGACTTCCCACTGAAATTCTGAGATGGCATCTACAAATCTATGGGGAGGCAGAACGGCTTCGGTGGCAGAACAACGCATCATGGAAAGTACACATGAATGCAGTTCAGTTTCACTTTATTATGATCAAAAGCCAGCCAGACTTGGGAATTAAGAGAACCAGTCTGATGTAGTGGTTAAAACCAGTGTGTTGTTGTGGTTAGAGTGTCAGATTAGGATGTGCAGACCTAGGTTCAAAGCCATAAACTCACTCGATGACGTTGGGCCAGTCACTCTTCTGAGACTAACCTACCTTGCAGGGCTGATAAAAGCAGTAGAGATGGGACAATGTATGCCACCCTGAGTTCCTTGCAAGAAAGATGGGGCAAACATGTAATAATAACTAATTTCAGTGGGAAATTTACCATAGCTTTGCTTTGAGGTCAAGATGGTATTTGAAAGCACCAGAGATGTGGAGTGATCAACACTGAACAAATGGGGAAATGTGATTGGGTAGTAGTGGTCAAAGCACCCATTCCCCCAAGCCAGTTGTCTAAAAGGTGTGTGTTTTACCTGGAAGGCAGAAACGCATAATCTCTCAGTTTAAAAAATCAGCAGGATCTGTTTCCATGTGTGCAGAAAGAAGACTGAAAAAGCAGCCACCTGAGAGGACTGCATAGAAAAAGGGCAGATCTCCTAGGACTTAGGACCCCAGTTGCTAACTTGCTATTGTAAATGGCACCATACATTTCTAACAACTGCTGAGTCAGTTCCATAACCTTCCAAAAGGGTATTTAGGCAGAAGAAAGATTACTCTTAAAATATTTAAAGTTATATGAACATAAATAAATTAGTCGGCAGCTTGGAAAGACCCTGACACGGTAGACATTAAACTGTAATTAGTTATACTACAGTCTGTAATCATTTAGGTTAACAGGTTAGCCCAGTGAAGAAGAGACAGCTGTTTCAGTGCAATTTTGGCATCACACAGCAGAATGGATATTATTCTTCCTAAGCACCAGAAGGAAAGCGCATTAAAGAGAGCACATCAATTCATAGCTTAGCTCACTATTCGAAAGAGACACAGAACAGGCCTTCCCTTTTAATGCTGTCCATCATTTTCAGGGGCATTGAAAACACAGAGATTTCAATGTGGAGTTTAATGAAAGAGCACATCTCCTTGATCATATTCAACTAAAGCAAAAAAATCTTTGATTTAAAGGATAATTATGGTTGTGGCCACTACAACTGAGCTCCAGAAAGCAAGGAGATTCAATGGTCTATGATGTCCACACCATGGAGGCATGAGACCCAATTCCAATCTCAGATATTGTATTAGTTTACAAAATCATAATGGAAACACAATTTGTCTAGGTTCTTCATGCTACAATCCACTACCTGTAACATATGTAACAGCACTCTTCATATACTAAGAGGTAGGGGGGTGAGAGCTGGTTCGAGCCTGTATTTGTGCATGGTCATCCCTATGTGTGTGCATGGTGGCCATTTGGGGGGGGGCACTGCACATGTGCACTGGCCATCTGCATGACCCGGGTCAAGCAGATGGCCAGTGTGCATGCGCAGCAGCCTAAAAATGGCTGCTGTGTGTGCACACAGGGTTAAAATGGCCCCCAAATGGGCCGAAACAGGCTGAAATAGTCTGGGGGGGAGGCCAGTTGAGGGGAGCCACCGGAGACCCAGCCATGGCCACCGCAGCATAACCCCAAGGCTGCCAAAGCTTCACTGGTGGTAAATCGCCTTGACTGCACCCCTCAACCCCCTCAAGCTGGGCCTGAATCGGTTTGAACTTGAACCAAACTGGGCCTGGCTCCAGTGTACACAAAACCGAACCAGGCCCAGTTTGGTGTGAGTCCTGTTCAATTCGAGCCAAATCAGGTTTTCCAGTTTTGTGCACACCCCTACTCAGAGGTACATGTTACCAAATTCTTCTTAAACATTGCTGTAACACTAATCTGCAGATTTTTCTGTTGCCATCAGTCTACACAGATAGTGTACTAGAGCATGGAGGATCTAGCCAAATTGTATTTCCATGGTTATGATTTTGTAAGCCTTAGCCTGTACAATGTCTCAGACAGGACATCAGGATGGATTTTCAGTGTAGTAGATCATGTTTTTTAATATTTTCAACTGCACCTTTATACAAATGAGGTAACTAAATTTCCTAAATAGGGAGGAAAAGTGGAACTCACCATAAGAAAATAAGAACAGCCCTGCTGGATCAGGCCCAAGGCCCATCTAGTCCAGCATGCTGTTTTACACAGTGGCCTACCAGATGCCACTGGAAGCCGCAGGCAGGAGTTGAGGGCACGTCATGTTCAATCCAGGTGTGTATAATCATTATCTTTCCCAAGAAGATTAAGACACCTAAATTCCACATTCCATAATTCTTGGAAAGTATCTTAGTAGCACCAGTTATGCTTCCTACCTTCAGGTTTAGCCTTGTATCCTGATCCTCTCATGAATTCTAATACGGCTTGGCCTCAATCCCATGAATAAGCATGTTCCTGAGTTCTGTCCTGGAAACATTTTTTAAATTGTCTGTTTCTGGAATCTCAGTGTATTTGAAAACCATTTTTCTACATAGGGTTTCCCCCTTCCCCAAGTTCAATAGCCTTACTCAATGTATGAAAGTAGAAATTCAATGAGTACTGCTTCTCCTTCAGTGCATCTCCATGCTAAGAACACTGCACCTGTTGGACCATGCTGAGCATACTGCACCTGTTGGGTTTCTGCCATACAGCAGCTAAACATCTGTAGCTTTGCTCAGAAAATAAAGTTTCTTGGGCCAGTCTGGCTTTTACTACTGGAGTGAGCACTTGCCAGTCAATTTTTCACTCCTACAAGAGCCAAATTAGGAATACAGTTCATATCGTAACAACCCAGCACAAAAACCTCAAAAATGTTAATACAGATAATTTTACAGTCCTTGATATATAAATGCATTTCTGTGACTCCCTGTTCAGGATTTTTTATCTCTCATAGATAAATCTAGATCCACAATGAACAGCAAGCTTTGAATGTAGGATTATGGAAAACCCCAACAGGGATTAATTCTTCCTTTTGGTGACATTTTTATGATTATAAAATGTTCCATTTTTAGACAAACAAGGTGCTTTTTAATTTCAAATAATGCAGGTTGAAATATCACCTCTGGTACTCACTGTTCCTACTTTACACTTATCAAATTTTCTTGATGAATTCTTCTAAGTGTTTGTGAATGAATTAATTAGTTAATACCATGCAGTGCTTTGAAGACATCAGCCGCCATAAAAATGCTAAGTATTAACTTCTGGATACTGATGAAGGTTGCCTTAAATCTGATTTGCCATAACTAATTTGAAGATTATTTGCAACAAAACGTACTTTGCAAAGAATTATGGGATGGAAGGGGCTTAAATAGAAAATAATCCACCCACTGAGGCAAGATTCTCAATTCCCCAACATCCCTGAGTTTAGCCCAAATTATAGAATAAAACAGACTGTGGTCTTTTTAATTACAATGTGATAACAACTGAAGAACAAGAAAGAATAGCTCCCACAAGACAAACCATCTGAGAATCTTTCATTTCCTCAGGGCAGAAAAGAAGATGCCATAAAACCAACTGAATTTTTTTAAAAAAAACCACCCCACAAAACCTGGGTTATAGGATTATTGGGATAATCAGCCCTGGCCTCTTTCACTTACTGTCCACTCTTTCCTAACATTCACACATATGTCCCTACTGGTCATGCAACTGTCACATAGCACAAGTTGCTTTGGAAGGCCCACTTAGTTACAAAAACTGATTTGCTATGTGCCATAGGAGTCTGATGTTGAAGAAACACAACTCAAAAGTGGCTTTAGGCACATAGAACTAGTGGTGTGCTTCTTTGGATCCTGACCATTATTCCTTTCTAGGTGTTCAAGGAGGAACATTCCTTATTTCGAATATTACTATTCAATTTTTTTTGGTTTTTTAATGTTCTGATTAGATGAATGTTAAGTTGTGCAAGGAACATGCATTAAAGCTTTATGACATACAGGTATGTAATAGAACTACAATGCAGATGATAAAATATGCAAGGAATCTCTTCAATGATTTCATTTATAGAAAATATGTAGATCAGTAGATTGCACTTGTACTTTAGTTTTTGTTTTAAAAAATGAAACCATTATTTTATTATTGAATTTGGATTTCATTTTAGTGCTTTTAATACTGCATTTTGATTCAGTTCTTAGTGCTTTTCTAGATGCTGAATGAGAATCATCCTGAATTTGCTCTGAAGCTCTTAATATGGGGATTTCTGGGCATGTATAAAATGTGCTGCTTGCAAAAATGATTCTTATTCCCACATTATATTAATCTACCTAGTCTCATAAACCATTATGAGACTTTTCAGTGCAAAGATAAAATGTTATTCCTTCCAGTCACCATCACCACAGAGAAGCCCTTAATCCTTGTAAGCAATTGACTAGCCTCTGAAAAAAAGGATGCCCAGAGCAGGATCTCAAAAATAGGCATGTGCAGAACTGGTTTGCTCATGACCTGGACTGCTGAGAACTTGGGATGTGCATACAACTGGTTTGCCCAGTTTGGTTTGAGTCTGAACAGGACTCAGACTGGACCAGGCATGTTAGTTTTGGGCACCCCTGAATGGGGTGTGTGTGTGTGTGTGTGTGTGTGTGTGTGTGTGAGAGAGAGAGAGAGAGAGAGAGAGAGAGAGAGAGAGAGAGAGAGAGAGAGTTTGAATTTGAACTGGCTCATAGGAAATTGGGGGGAGGCTGGCAGAGAGATGGGAACTGCCAGAGACCTCCCCCATAGTCACAGCAGCACCCCCCAAGGCTGCCAAAGCCCTCTGTGGCAGTAAGTCTTTTTAAAAAACAACATTTAACATCCATGGCAACCCTAAACTGGCCCCGAACTGGCCCAGAGGATTCAGCTAAACCATGAGCCGAACCAGGCCTGGTCTGGCTCAAGGGTGAGCCCTTGAACTGAGCCAGTTTGAGCTCGAGCTGGCTCATACATCCCTACCGTGAACCAATTGTGAACTGCTTCAAACTGGTTCATTGGTTCAACTGAACCTGTTCACTTTGGCGTGGCTTGGTCCAAATAATTCAATCCGAATTCAGACTGAACCACACCAAATGGTTAGTGCATGCCCCTACTCAGAAGATTATCTTCAACAATGGGCACGTTCATATGGGAAAAGGCAGTCCTTCTGACTGTGGAATGAGTTTGCATTTCAAGGGTAATGATGCCTCCATCACAGAATTTTCAACTTTCAACAAAAAGTACATTTGTCTCTAGCCATCTTAGGCTAGATACATGTTGCAGAATCATGGAACTCTGCCCCATAGACCTCTAAAAAGTCACCTCAATGCCCTTTGTGAGTGGCAATTTTGAAGCACATGATATGAAAGATCTTGGATAAGCTCAGTGGTGTTTTGAGCACTCTCTGTCTTTAAAAAGGCCCCTCACTCATTAGTGATTATCACCCAATATTATCACCCATATTAGTGATTATCACCCAAATAACCAGGAGGAACAATTTCTGCAACAGTACTGATTGATGGTTACTGCTAGATGAGCACTGGAAGCCAGCCTTGAGTGTCAACTCCAGTGTAAGGAGATGGATACTCAAACTCCATCACCCAGTCCTTTGTTCAGCTGAGTGCAGCATCTATTAGAAACAAGTTGAACTTTACATTTTCACAACAGATATCCGTTAAGATTACCACACATTTTGTTATGAGCTCAATTTAAGATTACCATAAATTATGCTATGGTTTTGTTATGTACTTTTATGAGCAAGGCACATTTGAACTATGACCCCCTTCTGTCAAGCATATCTGTCCATCACAGATTTATGTAACAGAGTACCTGTGAATAATTGATGCACAGGGGAGGTTTAGTTAAGCATGGTATGTTGCTTGGTTTGAAGGTTTAGTGGGAAGATGAGCATGGCAGCTGTTGCCAAGTGCTTGGACCCTGGTTATATTCTCTAGAGAGCATGGTTGGATTTGATTGATGGTAGGAGTTCCATGAGTTTCAGAACCTGGGGACCAGCAGGAGAGTGTTTAGGTGAGAGTTAACTAACACTGGTGAAGAAGTAACTGATAGATTGGAAACTAGAAGTGGAAAGCCTGACCAGGAAAATAGTTGGTTAAAAGAAAAAGGGTAAGTCAGAAGAAGGAATCGTGGCCTGCAGTGAAGGGAAGGAGTTGGTGGAAAGAGGGTTGTGGGGCGGACGGGTGAACCATTTTATCTCCACCTTCAGAACAACTTCAAACCCAGCCACTTATAACTGACAGAATCGTTGTAGGGAGATACTGGAAGGATGAAAAGAAACTATAAGTTTTGATCCACAGTACTAAGGAATAATCTGTTTTGTGAAAGATCAACTTTATCAGAGACTGAGGAACAAGCATAACCAGAGACTGAAATAGCATCAAGAAATTCTGTGAACTTCGAGTTCTGTATTGATTTAAAAAGGTCACTTTGGGGGGGAATAATACATTCTCTTTACCTTCTCACTCAATAGACTAAATTTCTGCTGGTGCAGCCCCCATGCCAACAGCTTTTTTCACCACCTACCAAGGGCAATATTAACTACTGAAGAGAGGAATGTTACAGTGAAAGCTCAAGTGAATAAATGATGGCAGAGAGTGGATCAAACAAGAAGGAAGGCAGGTTTGTTTCCCAGAGTGTAGAATGGCAGAACGGCTACATTACCTAACATATATACAACAAAAAAAAGCTTTATAATATTAATCTTTGGTCGTCAAAGGGTAAACTAGAGAATTCTGAACACTTTTGTTAAGCCAATATGGAGTTATTAATAAACAGAATGATAAATAAAAACAGGTGCTGGGGATTTAAAATAGCTTATGGAGAGAAAGCTCTGATAGCTGCATGAAGAAAACCTGTACTTAAATCCACTGCCATCTGTCTTTTTTCTTTCTTTCTTGTATCTGCTCAGCTTTTGGACAATAGAGAAAAGCCAAGAGCTCTCCATTATCAACATTCTCTTGCAAGTGCCTCCATGCTGCTGAGCAAAATCCAAATACACATTTTAGCGTGCATAAGCTTTAACATTTTGGTTTCCTTGCTGTTTATTTGTTTATCATGTTTCTATATTGCTGGGCATTTGCATCCCGAAGAGGTGTACATAAGTTAAAATACAGCGAATATAAAAACAGGATAAAATGATTAAAACAATTATGATCTACAATCAATTAAAATTAATTAAAAGCCTGAGAAAACAGGTGTGTCTTAAGGGGCTTTTTAAAAACAGCCAGAGATGGAGAAGCTTTTATTTTAACAAGGAGTGCAAATCCAGAGCCCCCAAGCAGCCACAGAGAAGGCCCGGTCCTGAGCAGCTGCAAAACGAGCTGGTGGTAGCCAGAACCAGACCTCCCCAGATGATCTTTATAAGCGGGTGGATTCATTACAAAGGAGGCACTCTCTTAAATATCCTGGACCCAAGCCATTCGGGGCTTTATAGGTAATAAATAGCACTTTGTATTTCACTAGGAAACATATCAGCATCCAGTGCAGTTCGTTTAAAATCAGTTTTATATGGTGTCTTCAGGTTATCCCAGAGACTAGTCTGGCTGCCACATTGATTCTACACCAACTGCAATTTCTGGACTATGTACAAAGGCAGCCCCACAACTTGTGGACATCTCTGCCACAAGATGTGGTGACAGCCAACAACCTGGATGGCTTTAAGAGGGGTTTAGATAAATTCATGGAGGAGAGATCAACTGTTACTAGTCTGAGAGCTATGGCCCATGTCCAGCCTCAGAGGCAAGATGCCTCTAAATACCTGTTGCAGGGGAGTAACAGCATGAGAGAAGGCAAGCCCTCAGATCTTGTCTGTGGGCTTCCGAGCAGCACCTGTGGGCCACTGAGTGAAACAGGACTCCAGACTAGATAGGCCTTGGACCTGATCCAGTGGGGCTGCTCTTATGTAGAGAACATTACAGTAGTCAAGACTGAATGTTACCAGCATAAGATCATTTTCCTCCAGAAATGGGTGTAGCTGATTAAAAAGTGCCCCTGCCACAATCTGAGAGACTAGAGAGAGTTTTGGGTCAAGGAACACTCCCAAACTATGTACTTGCTCTTTCAGGGGGAGGAACAAGCAGATCTAAACCATCGTTTGAGTTCTGACACACACACCCCCACAGTCAGTACCTCCATCTTTTTGGATTCCTTTTCAATTTGTTATCCGTCATCCAGCCCATTACCACCTCCAGGCAGACATTTAGGGAAGTAATACCATTACCTGGTGAAAAGGATATGACAAAATAGATTTGTGTGTCATCTGTATATTGATAACATCCTGCACCAAATCTCCTGCTGATCTCTTGCAGTGGTTTCATGTAGATTTTTAAAAGCATTGGAGACAGTATGGACCCTTGTGGAACTTCATACATTAACTCCCACTTCACAGAGTCTCCAAGCAACACTATCTGGAATCTTCCAGAGAGGTAGGAATGGAACCACTGTAAAAATGTCACCCAATCCCAACTCCCTTAGGTGACCCAGAAGTATATCATGGTTGATGGTACCGAAAGCCACCAAGCGATCCAAAAGCATCAACAGAGTCACATTCCCTCTGTCAATAGCCAACTGGAGATCATCCATCAGGCCAAGCAAGGCATTCTCAACCGCTTAACTCACACGAAAGCCAGTTTGAAATTGGTCTAGATAATTTGTTTCCTCCAAGACTGCCTGCAGCTGAGAGTTCACCACCCTCTCAATCATCTTGCCCAACCATGAAAGATTGGAGATGGGTCTATAATTGGCTAACTCTGAGGGTTAGATCTATTTGTATTGTATCCCTCTCTTTATGCATGCTTATTAAATGACAAGTTCTTCCATTTCATTTTTTGGCATACACTGGTCACCTAATGGTGCAGTGGGGAAATGACCTGACTAGCAAGCCAGAAGTTGCCAGTTCGAATCCCTGCTGGTAAGTTTCCCAGACTATGGGAAACACCTATATGGGCAGCAGCGATATAGGAAGATGCTGAAAGGCATCATCTCATATTGTGAAGGAGGAGGCAATGGTAAACCCCTCCTGTATTCTACCAAAGACAACCACAAGGCTCTGTGGTCGCCAGGAGTCGACGCTGACTCGAGGACACACTTTACCTTTACTGTTTAACCAGTGAAACCAAATTGCCAGATTGCCTTTATAATATTTCTCCTTAAACATAAAAACTGGAAAGCTTTTTAAAACATGGAAACTGAATTCTAAAACTGCTATAGATGGCCATTTTGTTTTAGGCAACCTGTATGCAGTAGGGATGTGCACGGAACCGGCAGGGGCTGGTTCAAAGTGGGGGCACCTTTAAGGATGGGGAGGGTGCACTCCCCCCCCGCCATGTTTTCCCCGCCAGCAATCCCTTGAAAACCAGACTGGCGGGGTAGCAGCGTACCTCCCTGCAATGCGCACACACACTCACACTACTTCCGGTCACTTCCAGACCAAAGAGGGGGCAGGGTAGCAGAGAGGTACGCTGCCGCCCCACCGGTCCAGTTTTCAAGGGAGCACCGGCAGGGGAAATGCGGCAGAGGGGGTAAGTGCACCCTCCCCCATCCTTAAAGGTGTCCCCACCCCCACGTTCAAACCAGTTCAAATGCAGGGTTGCAAACCTGCTCGGCATTCTAGGAATAGAACACCGAACAGGTTCATGCACATCCCTAGTGTGCAGTCATGAAGCTCTGCCCTTTTGAAAAGTCTTTCCACAACTCTTTCATTAGGAAAAATTTTGTATATGTGACAGGTCCTGGGCCTTCTCAGTGGTGTCTTGATAGAAACTGAAATATCCCTTCACTGCTTAGCCCTGAAGGATCAGGAAGGAGCAAGAGATGTGTTGCTTTAAAGAGAGCATAGTTTTTAATTCATCCTAAGGTGACATCTGTAGAGTGAAGATCTTACTGGGGACTCTGGGACTGACCTTGCAGTTTCTATTCAATATCTTACTGGGGGTGTTATACAACTATTGCAGAGCTGATAATTCTGTAAAATTATTCAAAACTAATTATGGGGAAATCACATTGACATGCTAAATGTCATACTTCTATTCATACTGATTGCCCTCCAGCATTTTAATACAGCAAAGTCTCCATTTAAACAGCTGTCAAAGGTAAGTGTCAAAGAGCACCAGCGATTTAGTCGCACATTTGGGGCCACATGCCCCGACCCTCCTGGTCACACTGTCATTGATTTGTTCCCTCTCCTCTTTGGGAGTGAATGAGCATTGAACAGATGGAAACTGCTAGTTCTGGGGAAGGGTAAAGTAAATAGATTTGGATAAGAAAATCAGCCCTTTTCCATCCTTATTATATTTGTGGGGATTGATTGGGTGTGTATGAAGATATTAGACTGACAATTTCAACAGCTCTGAATTCATGGAAAAAGAAAGCTGGTGATATGAGAGTGGTTCATAGAAATACGTAGACTGAGGCATGGGAGTTGGTAGTAGCTCATCACAGGAGGAGCCTGTGATGGTGAATGTCAGTTGGAATGCAACTGTTAGCGGGCAGGGGTCTGCGAAGAGAGGGGTCATGAGGGAGGAAAGAGCCCCTTCAGGAGAAGGAGGCTGCCATTGTGTGAATTAGATGAGGAAACAAGATGAAAATTGGCGATAATGTATAAAAATGTTTCAAACAAATGTTGGAAATGTGGACATTGTGAAGGAACTTTTTTCATATGTGGTGGTCTTGTAGGAAGGCAAAGGCCTTTTGGGACATGATATATAATGAGTTTCTAAAAAAAAATTTAAATGACATTCCCTAAGAGCCCAGAATCCTTCTTGTTGGGAATAACGCAAGGAGAGTTTTCCACAAGCAATTTAACATTCTTCATGTATGCAACCACGGCGGCCAGAATAGTATATGCACAGAAATGGAAGGACAATGAACTTCCCTCAAAAGAAGATTGGCTGATAAAAATTTTGGAATATGCGGAGGTGGCAAAACGTACAGTACTGATAAGAGATCAAAATTTGGAAGGTTTTAAATAAGATTGGAAATCATTCTTACTGTACCTAAATAACTATTTTCCTAATATTGATTTTTCAACAGGGTTTGAAATTTAGTAATATTAGCAGGTTGAGTAGACTAAAATCGAGTTTGGTAAGATATAGGATATATGTTTTTGAATTATTATAGCAAGGGTTAATTGTATAGTTAGTGATTCGTGCTGATTGGTGAGCTGGAAGTCAATTTTTGTTTAATTAGATGTAATGAGATGTTCAAGACATTGTTAAAATCAATAAAAATTTAAAGCAAAAAAAAAAAAAAAGGAAGTGCACGTCACACACATGCACCAGCCACTTCCGGCAGGATGTGGACCGGGGCGGCAAGGAGTTGCGCTGCTGCCCTACGCCAGCGATTTTTGTCACAGTGCCAGCCAGGAAAATGTGGCGGGGGGGGAGTAACAGCATCCTCCCCACTCCTTAAAGGTACCCCCCTGACCCCGCCAAACTGGCCTGGACCTGGTTCATGCACATCCCTAGCTTTCAAACCCCTGTTCCTATAATAACTTCCATCCCTCAGTGACTGGACTCAGGGGCACGCCTCGCAGTTCCTACCAATCTAATCTTGGCCCATCAATGCATTGTGTGATCCCAGAGTGAGGCCTTGCTCTCCGCAAAGACACGACAGCCTGCTACGACTCTCACTTCTTGTTTGACTCCTCGGACTGATCTGACAGTGACTCCTGGCATGGCTCTGACTTTGACTCTTGCCTCAGCCCTCCAATTGGACAGCTACTCTGGCTTTGATTCCCCTACCTGTTCCTGGACCATGATTATTGCCTCAGCCCCTGGTTCTGTTCATCTGACAGCTTGCCTGGCTTGACCTTTTTTGCACATGCCCAGTGCTGGATTGCTGTCCTGCTTCACCTGCGCTGGTCCACAGACCTCATCAACACTCTGGTGCTCCCGGCCCTGGCTCCTGGCACCAAGCTTTCAGTCACTGCCCACAACTCAGCCTCCCTGATCGCCATGGAGTTAGAGGATAACCCTTTATTGTAAAATTGCAAAACCTGGAAAGGAAAAACACCTATACGCCCCTCATCAATAGACAAGCCCCCAAAGGCCATGAATTTGGCAAAGCATTATTTGTACATTACCCTGGTGCAAGGGGAGCCAGATAACAGCAAAGCCCTGTCTACCTCGGCTACCCACAAGTCCAGATGTCTGGAGGAGGTTGCCGTAGCTCTGGCCGAACTTCTGGTGCCAATTCCCTGAATCTAGAAAACTGGAAACATGACAGGGTGTCTGCTATCTTGTTGTTAAGACCGGGCACATGTTTAGCTTTAAAAGATATATCCAAATATAAACTGTGAAGAACACATTCACACACAAGACCCATGACCCTTAGGTGATTTAGAGGATTGCTGCTTAACCACCTGCACCACAGCCATGTTATCACACCCAAAGACCACAGCTATGTTAGAAAAGGCTGCTACCCAGAGGTTGTCTGCCACCAGAACAGGGAAGAATTTTTTATTTTTTTAAAAGATCCTTGCTAAGGGGGGTAACAGCAGGAGAGAGGGCATGTCCTAAACCAGCCTGTAGGCTTCCAGGGGCATCTGGTGGGCCATTGTGTGAAACAGGATGCTGGACTAGATGGGCTTTGGGCCTGATCCAGCAGGGCTGTTTTTATGTTCTTAAACCAGTCTCCTGGCCACTCATCAGGCCAGCAGTCTACACACTACTGTCCCTGCCAATATGCTCCAAAGCACACTGCACCCACTGCATCAGACTGAGCTTGAAAGCCATCTTCCCAACAAACAGTCTCTCCATAGCATTACCCCATTAAAGTCCTGCAGGAAGGCCAGCCCAACTTCCAGATCTGCTTGGAGCCCCCAGGTTAAGCAGATCTTGTTATATAGCATGTGGCCCTTAACTGTCAATGCATAAATATGGTAGCAAATGATTCTGCCAGGTGTGACAATGCAAAAACCAAAATGTAGGTGACCCACCACCAACATTTGCAATTCCTTCAGAGTAGCCTTATAATGGTCCTGAAGCTCAAGCATTTTACAGAGCAATGTCTGCAACTTCACCCGCAGCAGGCTGAAGAGCCCCCGGTTGGAGTTCAACTCAATACCCAGAAACTGCAAAACTACAGATAGGCCCTTGGATTTTTCAGGAGCAAAAGGTACCCTGAGCTCTGCCATTAACTCTGAGAAGTTCTGCATCACCCACTCACACTTGGCCAAGTTAATGGGGCCAACAAACAAAAAATCATCTGTAAAATGCAGAATTACACATTAGCTGGACACTGAAGTAAAACATAACTGTAGAAAAGCACTAACACACTCAAATGTGGGAAATGACCCACCAGCAGGGTCTTGTCAAAGTAATATCACCCCCCTAAACTAAAACCTAACAGATTGAAATTCTCCGGGTGAACCAGCAGCAAACGAAAAACAGAGTTGATAGTGCACTTGGCCATCAAAGTCCTGTGGCTGAAGCAGCACAGATCAAGGGATCTCACAAGAACACTTGTGAGATTTCACAGACCTGTGATGAGGGACCAGACAGGCGAGGGCTGCCCAAGAGCAGGGAGCACTAGTAGGAGCTGAGGGCTGGGACTCTGGGGGAAGCTTCTGATAATCCTGTGACGGTAACAGAAACAGAAGCAGAGAATGTACCTGGCCGACTCTGAAGTTGGACCTGACCTACTGGGGTATGACAATTGGCCCTGAAAAAAGGGGGCATCACAGGTTGCCTGTTGAAGGTGGTAACTAAAGCACTAAAATGTGGAAAATGACCCACCGGGATTGTCTTGTCAACGTAATATCACCCCCCAAAACTTGAGACACCAAACCCATAGATCCCAAAGAGGTGAAGCCACTTGCGGATGGGTTGAACCTGCTCGTTGAGCAGTCCTGGCTTCCTAATCTGAGTCTGCAAGGTGGCAGTGCTCCTGTTGCAAGCGATGATGACAATGCCACCAGCCAAGTACCGCACATGTGAAGAACTTACTGGCAAGACCAGTGGAGCAGCTTTACAGGAAAAGGGTCCAAAATGTTGGCGCTCCTGATGGCGTTGAAGCCCCTGGTGTTCCCGACACAGCTGTCAGCATCTGGAAGGGAAAATTAGGGAAAGCCATCCCCAACAGTGCTAAGCCCCATCCCCAGGTCCCCCAGAAGACTACCCCGATGGAACCTGAAGCAATGGACTCGCCATATGAACCCCATGTTCCCTCATGACTCTCGCAATCTGATTGTCATCCACCATCAGTATCCCCAGCAGCTGTGACTGCCTACCAATGCCCGCCGGCCCAGGAGCCAAGAGGAAGGAAAGGAGGGGCTGCACCATTCCCAGGACTGTCTTCCAAGGTGGCCTAGTGGCCACTAATTTCTCCCAGCAGAGAGATAAGCCTTTCAGACTCAGGTAACAGTGGTGATCCACCATGCCCCACCAGCAGAGCCACCTCTGGGTGCAAAGGTCCCCCCTGATGGGGAGTATAGTCAGTCTGGAAGGCCCAGAGTTGGACTGTTGCTCCAGGCATTCCAACCTCACAGCAACATCTAAAAGCAATGCCAATCTCCAGGTGTCTGAAGGGGTCACAGGAGCACCCAGCAGCTTGCACTTCTTAGGGGCCATGCTTGCTATTCAAGGCACCACATGCAGCCAAACATCATTTCTTATACCTTGGAAATTTGTTTCTGTATTAGTTTTCTACTTTTTTTATTTGCAGCATGTATGCTTTGATACTTGAGTAAAGCTGGTGATTTGCGATTCAAAACATGTTAAGGTAGGTAGTATAATAGAAAGCACCACACTTCTTTAACTTAGAGAGAAAACTATCCGTGGCTTATAGTGCCTGCATAAGGACTATTCAGACATTATGCTCTGTGTGTATACAGGTGCCTGAACATGTGTATGTGTGTTTTGTGTAAATGGCTACTAATGAGTTTACTTCAAAAGCGAACCTGGGTACAGGTCTCCCAAATGCATGGTACAGATAGGAATTGTACTACTGTACATTCATCATGATGATAGGGAAGACCTATATCCTAGCTGCTAGCTACATGGTGGTCAGAGAGGGATCTATAGAAGCATTCTGGGAAGGAGGAGGGGGAGGCCACTCTCAGGAAGTTCCTGAGTACGTTCTATTCATTGAGGGTTCATAAAGGCAGCGATAAACAGGAAAGAACAGGAAAATAAAAAACAGAGATAAATAAAAAGATAATAAAGGCAGAGATAAACAGGAATAGCCTGGGGCTATTCACACACGCAGGCAAAACCGGGCTAAGGAAGCCCAGCCCGGTTTTGCCGGCATATGTGACTCCCGGTGGCTGAGTGGTTGCAAACCTGCTTAGGGAGCCCACTTCTTTGGGCACACAGGCGCCCTTAAACCAGGCTTAGTGCTTGTGTGACGGTGCTGTGCGGCTTTGCATGGCAGCTACATGTGACTAGCTTCCCAGCCAGTGTTGGGAGGATCCATACAAAGTACCATGCTCTTGCAATCATCTGGATGGGTGATCCACCCACCCACCCAGGAAGGAGCACTCGATCTTCTGTCAGGGAGGTAAGCATTTTAAGGCTTCCTTCCCTGCAGATCAGAGCCTTTCTCACTGATCATGAGAAAGGGCTTACTAACTGACTATCTCTACTCCCAATGCCCGTAGTGGTCATTAGGGTTATCGGTGCAAAAAGTCAATGGAGCTGGATCTCCAAGAGGTTAATAGGTTAGTCTTCTCCCTGATCTTTCTATGTGAAGAGAGTTATTCCCCTCTGCTGGGGATATTGAAACTTGAGAACCCTCACTTTCAACCTGAAGTGATAAAGTACAACAATTGTACAACATGATGGATATTTTGGCTACTCAAGGTTTCCAGTAGTATTCAAGTCTATTTTGCCACTCAGAGAAAATTCAAGTGCCCAAATCTTTATAAAGAGGAACCAAATGGAAACACGAGTGCAATTATTTTAACAGAAATTCACATAAGCAAATATCAGCTAGCAGAGACCTTATTACATTATTTTAAAAGGCTTAGAAAAGCAAAGAAAGAAAGAAAGTGTCTTTATTGTTATTCTGTGTCATGTTCCATTTCTGTGTGAGAAAATAGCTAAATCCAGTTTAAGCATCAGTTTTATACTGATATTACTGAATTTGCATGAAGGATATGCATGAATTTATATATGCTTGTAAAATTACTTGTCAGCATCCACCTAGAGCTAAGAAAAAAGAGAAGTCAAAGCTGAGTAGGAATTCCAAAACTAAATAAGAAGGGCACAATTCTACCAAAATTAAAGCACTTGTGAGTCCCGCTGGTTTCTAGGGAACATGCTTCACTCTCTCACATATTTCAACAGGGCATTCAAGTGTGTAACTTTGGATTGAGCCCTAAATATTTACCTGTAAAATGTTTTTTAAACAAACCCAATATGAACACTTGGTGACAGTTTCTTTTCTAACTATGTGCCATGCTATAAAACTGTACTGACCAGCCTTCTTCCCATCCTCTAAAGCAGGGTTTCTCAACGTGTGGGTCCCCAGATGTTATTGGACTTCAACTCCCATAATCCCCAGCCCCAGTGGCCTTTGGTTGGGAATTATGGGAGTTGAAGTCCAATTACATCTGGGGACCCACACGTTGAGAAACCCTGCTCTAAAGAGTTAACAGAAAGTGAACCCTTGTCTTCACTGACAGGCTTATTAACTCCAGGGCTCAACCAATCAGTACACCAAGTGGGTGGAACCTAGAGAGTTGTTGCTGGGATGAAGAAAGGAAGTCTGGGCAGAGAGTGCAGACTAGCTTGATTCTCATCAAGAGTTTGGTGAGTCAAGAAAAGGGGAAGCCAGGACTTTGTTGGCTTTGGGAACCCAGCATAGGGGACAGTTTGTTTAGTCAGACTGTGCGTCAGGAATTTATTTTACTTTTGTGTGTGCTCTTTGCATTTTCCTAAATATCTGTCCTTTGCACTAACTAAGTTTTGCTGTATGCTGTTTCTGCATCAGTCAGGGTGCTTTTGAAATTTTTGTAACCAATTAAGTATTCTTAAGTGTATCTAAAAAGCTAAACGCCTCAGACAGAATCAGTCTGTAGTAATCGAATAAAAGGTTTTCTCTCTCTTCTTTTTACAAGCCTTCAGCAAGTTGGTTAACCCAGCAAGCGGGGGAGGGCATAAGGAGGACTTATCTGGCACAGAACTTGTCTCAAAGACAACTTGGCCAAATTAATGATTAACTCTATGTGCAGGCAAATGCCTGGGAGAACAATGGGTTTTATTCCTGCCTATTAGAAGAACAGGGAGCAGATTTTTGCATTTGCTCAGTACCCAGCTACAGAGGGATCTTGGACTAAAGCACTCAATCCAATGGTCTGGTTCTAGGCAAGTCTTAGAGAGCTTGGTGGCAGCATTTTGCACTACCAGAATTTCTAGGTTTACCAGAATCTTTTTCTTAACTTTTGGGTCTTGAAAGTTAAAGATTTTTAAACTAGCCAGTCTGCTTCTCAGAGCATGGGAAAGGAATGACTCAGCACTAAAGTCTCCCTTGTGCTGCAGATCTGGTTTAGACCGGTCAGGGAGATTATCCATTAACCTGGCCTGAGTCAGGAAAGGGAAAATTTTCCACTACCCACAATTCACTACAATATACCTTTTGCAGAATGCACTGGGAACACTTGGGTCTCTATGAATATTTTGGAAACCTTTGAATGTAATAATATCATTCTTGTGACTCTTACACAGTTACAAAGGCTATATATCACACATCCAAGAGAAATGTGGGTTCACTGCTTCCACAGCATTCATCAACCCAGCTGCACTCCTAGCAATGACAGGAAAAGCTCAATTTTAATGATGCTGTGTACATGGGTGTTGTCAGGACTTTTTTCAGGGGCTGGGGGGGTGTATTTATTTATCTATTATATTATATACCACCTGAGCTAGATAGAGATAGATATAGATACATATAATATTACATTTATATATATATACACACACACACATACCTAGATGCTGTACATAATCCAAATTCCAAAATAAAACATAAACAATTACAACACTTTCACAGAATAAAAAAATTTCACAGAGTAAAACAATTAAACAGTTTAAAGTTAGTTTAAATTAAAAGCCTGAGAAAACAGGTGTGTCTTAAGGGTCTTTAAAAAAAATCAAAGATGGAGAAACTCTTATTTTGACAGGGAGTGCATTCCAAAGCCCTGGGGCAGCCACAGTGAAGGCCTCGCCCCAAGTCACCATCAGACAAGCCAGTGGCAACCATAACCAGACCTCCCCAGATGATCTCAATAGGTGGCAGGATTCGTGACAAAGGAGACACTCTCTTAAGAACCCTGGGCCCAAGCCATTCAGTGAGTAGTGGATTTTACCCAGCCTTTGTCTCAGAGCAAGCCTACATGAGGGGAAGAAAAATGCTGACTCATCCCCATGCTTTCTGAACAAAGGCTGCTCCACAAAACTTTCCTGTACTTAGTAGCTTATTTGCTGCCACCACCCAATTATGAACATAGTTTAATACACACACCCTGGACTTGGGTAGAATTCCAGGTAAAACTGTCCTTCTCTTATTACTGGAAAAGTACAAAAACCTTCTACGTCCAAGCTTACACATGGGGAGAAAACTTGGTAGCGGAACAATCAAATTGAGGTGTGTTTACACCAGAGTAAACCCCTTTCCAGCCCCCCTTTCCACTCAAAGAGGATGGTTACAACTGCAAAGAACAAAAAAGAAAAGAAAAGAAAAATAAACTTTTTTCAAAATACAAAAGACTGTTTCTGTCTGAGGCCTTCTCAGCTTTTAGTTACAGGTAAAAACACTCAGTAGATTACAAGGTTCCTTCCAAAAATCATTCCAACTGATATTGGAGTGGCACACTTTAAAAATCGTGGTTACCCAGTTGCAAAGAATATGGATGTAAAAAAATACAAAAGCACCCTTAAAAGTTTACAGAGACTTTTGCAACACCCTGGATGGGTGGGCACAGGCTATTGTTTCTTAGCTTAGTTATGTTATAGGCACACAGTCCTAGACCAGTTGCAAGGATATACAGAGCACACAAAAGGAAAATAAAAGTCTAACACAAACTGACTAACAAACTGTTCCCTAGGCTAAACTTTCAGAAGCCAAAAACCCTGGCTTCCTTCCCCCTTGAACTCACTCCAAACTCCAGGCAAGAATTCAAGCCCTTGCAGTCTTATCTTCCAAGAACTGCAGTCCTCCTTTCTGCAGCCATTTCCCTGGCCACACGTCCAGCTGCAAGCCCAGTCTAGCTTCAACTGCACAAAGAAATTTTTCTCTTCCTGCCTCATGACCCTCTAGGTTCCACCCACCTGGTGATGATAGGCTGATCCCTGGAGGTCACCAGCCTGTCAGTCAGGACAGTGTTTACTTTCGGTTCACTCTTTAGGGGAGGGGAGGGGCTGATCAGAGGTTGATCATTACACAGGGCTTTATAGGTAATAACCAGCACTTTGTATTTCACTCAGAAACATATTGTAAGCTGGTGCAATTCTATTTAAATCAGTGTTATATAGTCCTGATATAACATTAAATATACACAAAACAACATAAGAGCATAAGAACAGCCCTGCTGGATCAGGTACAAGGCCCATCTAGTCCAGAATCCTGTTTCAAACTGTGGTCCACCAGATGCCTCTGGGGAGCCCACAGGCAAGAGGTATGTGCATGCCCTCTCTCCTGCTGTTGCTTCCCTGCAACTGATATTGAAAGGTATCATGCCTCTGAGGCTGGAGATGGCCCACAGCCATCAGACTAGTGGCCATTGATAGGCCTGTCCTCCATGAATTGAGCCCCTGGTGGCGCAGTGGTAAAACTGCCGCCCTGTAACCAGAAGGTTACAAGTTCGATCCTGACCAGGGGCTCAAGGTTGACTCAGCCTTCCATCCTTCCGAGGTCGGTAAAATGAGTACCCAGAATGTTGGGGGCAATGTGCTAAATCATTGTAAACCGCTTAGAGAGCTCCGGCTATAGAGCGGTATATAAATGTAAGTGCTATTGCTAGTGCTAGTGCTATCTGTCTAAGCCCATTTTAAAGCTATCCAAGCTGGTGGCCATCACCACATCTCATGGCAAGGAATTCCATAGATTAATTATGTGCTGTGTGAAAAAGTACTTTCTTTTGTCAGTCCTAAATTTCCCAACCTCAGTTTCATGGGGTGACCCCTGGTTCTAGTGTTGTGTGTGAGAGAGAAATTTCTCTCTGTCTTCCCTCTCCACTCCATGCATAATTTAATATACTTCGGTCATGTCTCCCTTTAGTCACCTCTTTTCCAAAGCCTAAAAAGGATGGTGCCCTAGGCCCTGATCATGTTCGTTGCCCTTTTCTACACCTTTTCCAGTTCTACAATATCCTTCTTAAGATACAGTGACCAAAGCTGTACGCAGTACTCCAGATGTGGCCACACCATAGATTTGTATAAGGGCATTATAATATTAGCATTTTTATTTTTAACCCCCCTCTTAATGATTCTTCACATGGAATTAGCTTTTTCACAGCTGCCGCACACTGAGACAACACTTTTAATGAGCTGTCCACCACGACCCCAAGATCTCTCTCCTGGTCAGTCACTGACAGCTCAGATCCCACCAGCGTATATGTGAAGTTGGTGTTTTTTGCCCAAATGTGCATCACTTTACACTTGCTTACATTGAACCACATTTGCCAGTTTGTCGCCCAGTTCCCCAGTTTGGAGGGATCTTTTTGGAGTTCCTCACATCCATTGTGAATTTCACTACTCTAAATAGTTTAGTGTCATCTGCAAATTTGGCCACTTCACTGGTCACCCCAACTTCTAGATCGTTTATGAACATGTTAAAGAGCAATGGTCCCAGTACCGATCCCTGGGGGACCCCACTTCCTACCTACCTCCATTGTGAAAACTGTCCATTTATTCCTACTCTCTGTTTCCTGACCTTCAACCAGTTACCAATCCACACACCTGTCTCCTTATTCCATGACTGCTAAGTTTACCCAAGAGCCTTTGGTAGGGAACTTTATCAAAAGCTTTTTGGAAGTCCAAGTTAGGGATGTACACAGAACCACGGAGGCGTGGTCCGGCACTGGGGGGAGTGTGGCTCTATGGGCGGGGGGTAGTACTTATTTAAATCAGTATGCGGCGCACCTGTTGCCGCCGCCAGCATGTGCGCCGCATACATCACAATGACGTATGCGGCATGCACGCGTCACCAGCGGTGACAGGTGTGCGTGCCGCGATGGGCGCATGCGTGGCGCCAACTTCTACTATTTGCAAACTTGCAGACAACGACAGGGGTAGGGGCGGCAGGGAGGAACTCTGCTGCCCCAAAAACATTTTAGCAAAGTCCAGCGCCGGAGGGGGAAGAGCGGAGGGGGCGGGTAAGTACTACCCCCCCCTCGCCCTTAAAGCCACACTCCCCCACCACCACCAGACCGCCGGACCGGCCAAATTCCGGAGGCTTCTCGCATGGCCCCGGACTGGTCCGTGCACACCCCTAGTCCAAGTATACTATGTCAACTGGATCACCTTTACCTACATGCCTGTTGACACTCTCAAACAACTCCAAAACATTAGTGAGGCAAGACTTTCCCTTGCAGAAGTCATGCTGGATCTCCTTCAACAGGGCCTGTTTTTCTATACGCTTAACAATTTTGTCCTTAAGTATGCTTTCCATCAATTTTCCCAGCACCAAAGTTAATATGACTGTCCTGTAATTTGCCTGTAATACTACCGTAACATGTTGTATCCAATGTTAATTCAATGTAGCAGGAGTTGGTGACCTTTCAGAATTGGTGTGTCAAGTCTTCATTTATTTACTCTAAGATTTTGTGTGCCAGTAATACATTTTAATGTAGAAGACCTTTCTATATATATAATTAAACTTGTTATATTGTTGCATGTAAAATAATGTTTTTTAAATGCTTCACAACCTTAACTTGTTTTTAAGCATTTGGACCTGGCGTGTATTATGAAGACCTGGTTGGATGAGGGGGGAGATTTAAATCTCTCCCAGCTGTGTCCACCAGGTTTCCGGGTGCAGCAACAGTCAAGGCAGGGTGGGTGGGGAGGTGGGGTTGCCCTGGTTCATCAGGAGACCACCATGCTCACCAGATGCACTGTTCACCAGTCTGACCAGTTTGAGTGCCTGCATGCAGTGATGGGATCACAAGACAAAGTTGGTATTCTGTTGGTATAGTACCCTCCCCTGCTAAATGGGCAAAGAGGCACCTTTTACCTGGTGATTCTCCTTATTTAGCAGGGGGAGAGTAATTGACCCTATTAACCCCCAGCACAGTACTTCCAGTGACTGTTGCTGGTGTGTGTCTTAAGTTTCTTTTTAGAATGTGAGCCCTTTGGGGACAGGGAGCC
This sequence comes from Hemicordylus capensis, assembly GCF_027244095.1. Classification (NCBI taxonomy): domain Eukaryota; kingdom Metazoa; phylum Chordata; class Lepidosauria; order Squamata; family Cordylidae; genus Hemicordylus; species Hemicordylus capensis. The sequence continues at coordinate 310,022,927 of NC_069657.1, forward strand.
ATCTTATTTGCTTGTTATTTCTCTTTGTAAACCGCCCTGAGCCATTTTTGGAAGGGCGGTATAGAAATTGAATTATTATTATTATTATTATTATTATTATTATTATTATTATTAACAGTCTCCCTGCCTGAGCTGCTTGTGGTGGTCTCAGATGTGGCATTGAGGACCCCACGGCTGTTAGTCCTGGGGGACTTTAATGTCCATGCTGAGACCACCTTGTCTGGTGCAGCTTAGGACTTCATGTCCTCCATGATGACCATGAGCCTGTCTCAACTAATTTCTGGTCTGACACATGTGGCAGGCCATACACTTGACTTAGTCTTTGGGTCAGTGATGGACAGTGGTGCTCCACGGATAGTCCAGGAGGCTTTAAAATCTGTTGCTGGCGCACGAGTGCCAGCAACAAGGACGAGCGCACGTGCTGCAAAGGGAGCATGCGCACCGCTAGCTCTACTCTCTTTAAGCCTTAAGGAACAACGACAGGGGCAGGGGCGGCAGGGAGGAACTCTGCCGCCCCAAGAAGATTTTTTAAAGGACCAGCACCGGAGGGGGAAGAGCGGCGGGGGGGGGGTAAGTACTACCACCACCACCACCTCGCTTAAAGTAACAGTCCCCCGCCCATCCGAACCTCTGGACCGCTGGACTTCCGAACCGGTCCAGAGGGCTTTTCCATTGCGCCGAACCAAAACCATGCACACTACTATGTTTTAGTATGTTACGGGTGTCTGTAAGCTACTTTGGGTATTCCGTTTTTAAAATGGAAAGGTAAGGAAGAAAATTTATTATAAATAAATCTTATATAGTGGATGATGCTCTTGATCTCATTATCTCTTTTTACAAACGTATATATGACCAGAATAGTTTGGTCTCCCCAATGCAGATGATAATTGCATAGTCTTTTCATTGAAAGCAACTGAACAACTTCATATCGCTGCCAAAGTGTGGAAGTGAGTAAATGTGAATGGATAGTGGGTATCATAAATTACTGTTTATAGCTAGACAAATAAATGACTGTCTCTTGAAAATGGACCTACTTGTATGGTTAAAGATGAAAGGGATGTTTATAGTAGCAATCTATGCCTTTAAAATAACCCTTTAAAATAGGCACATTGTAGTGCTTCAGCTGCAGTTCTACTCAACAGTCTTAAATCATTCCAGTTATTTAACACAGCATATTATTTATCAGTCCAAACAAGCAGAGTGTGGGGCTAACCATACACACCAAAATACTGAGACCAAAATATTCTTGGTGCTTTTATTTTGAAGCTGCAGTGAAGCCTAGCCACTGAGTTTGGAAGTGTTTTGTTTTTAGGCCCCCGCCCCCCGGGCCGCTGCCTAGCCATTTGCTGGAGACACCCATAGAGTAGCAGCAAAAGCAGCAGACCAAGTTCAATTCTCCACCTGCCCCTCAGAGATTGATTAGGGTTGCCCACAATAATGCCTCCTTCGGGCCTGGCTCTTTTACAGCACTTCTGTATCTTAATCATCCCTCTTCATTCATTCTTATCTGCTGCATTTTAATCATCGCACGCAGAGCAAACAGTTGGCATGTTTACCACTTACCCTGCAGTTCAAATGCATGGTTTGGCAGTAGCAGACCTGCTGAGAATGCCTGCCAGCACATGACAAAACTTTTCGTTACCCAGACAGCCCTGGATTCACATTCGAAGAAACCTCACCTGCTACCTGAGAAAGCATCCGGAGTCTCCAGCCACCGGGGCACTAGTTCACTCCAGCAAGGCTGTCATGCTGTAGCAGCTCTTCCTTTTCCCAGTAACTTTCTTGCTGTTAGCAAACCAGCATGCACTGCATGGACACATCACTTCCCCTTTGGGCTTCCCAGAACCCTCTGTTTTGTAGTTCAGTGTCAGCTACTGTGAAGGCACCCTTTCTCCCTCTTCGAAGATCATGTTAGCCTCTGAAACAGCCAGGTCCACGTAAAGGGTGGAGGTGCTGATTTTACCGACTGCTAGTTTTGCATGGAATACTGTTTAGTTAAGGGCAGCAGCGTCGGGATCAGCCTTTTGCTACAGCCCCAATCAACGACGACGCCTCTCACCGCCCGCCCCCTCACCTGACCAAGGCCCCCCTCAACATTGCCTCCGCCAGCTCCCACAAATGCTGAAACCTCCATCCGGCAGCTCACTCGCGCAAAGCAGATGCCGCCTCCTCTCGCCCCCCCGCCATCACCCACCGCCGCCTCCTCTTGCCAGCCACTCACCCAAGCCTCCAAGCCGTCATTGTGACAGAGCCATGACGCGTCGCCCGTCCACCATGCATGTGTGGGAAACTTTACATTCTTTGAAACTTTAAAGAAATGCTCACACACCCAGCACCAATTTCATACTGGACAAGAGCCTGTGGAGGAATGGGGGAGCCTGGGGGAGGGCTTACCTGTGAAAGGTACCAATGCCTTTAAGCTGGGGACTCACTGGGTGCTTGGGCACCACAGCATCGCCCACGCATGAGCAGGAGGAGGAGAGGAGCTGCCGAGGGTGCACGGCACACAGCCTGCAGCTGCAACCCAGCCAACCTGCCTCTCCAAGCTGCCTTGCACAGTGCCTCTGCTTCTCCTTCCTGATTCCCAGCAAAGTGCAGCCCCATCTAGGGGAGCGGTGGAGTGAAGGCTTGTTTTTAAACAGGGCAACATGGTTTGCAAACAACTGCCCTGGCAAGGAAGTTTTGCTCTGTGGGACTTCCTCCTCCTCTTTCCCCCAAACAAATGCACAGCACAATACAAGGGAAAGCACTAGGACACACTTTCCTTTGCCCTTTTTAGCAGTCAGGGAGGGCGCTGATGCGTGCGTCCACCTACCAGCCAATGAGAGCTAGACGGGGCAATGACGGGGAAGGAGGAGCCGAGCCAAGGCAAAAGGGTGCAGATGGGGAAAGGAGGAAAGGAGGGAGGGAGGGATACGGCAAAGCAATGGAAAGATTCGGAATTAAGGAACTAGGCGCTGGGGAGTCATGTCACATGACTTACCTCTGGAAGTGGCGGGCCAGGAGACAACTGTCTCCCCTTGCCCAATTGTACTTACGCCCCTGTCAGCAGAAGTGCCTTTTACCAGCTATGGCTGGTGCACCAACTGCGACTCTACTTGGAGAAGTCGGACCTGACCTCAGTCACTCATGCTTTGGTAACATCCAGATTGGACTACTGCAATGCATTCTATGTGAGGTTGCACTTGAAGATGGTTTGAAAGCTTCAGCTGGTTCAGAATGCTGCCACAAGGATGCTCATGGGTGCGAATAGCTTCATGAGTATTATACCCATCCTGCATTAGCTTCATTGGCTACCAGTCTAATTCTGGGCTAGATTCAAGGTGCTGGTATTGACCTTTAAAGCCCTACACAGCTTAGGGCCGGGATACCTGTCAGACCTCATTTGTCCATATGAACCTGCCAGAACCCTCCACTCATCTCAGGCCCTGCTCATGGCCCCACCACTAACAGAGATCTGATAGGCGGGGACTAGAGACAGGGCCTTTTCGGTTGTGGCCCCTCGGCTTTGGAATGCCCTCCCTGAAGAGCTTCGCCATGCTTCCTCTCTCAGTGTTTTTAAGAAACAACTAAAAACACATCTTTTTAAAGAGGCTTTTTAATGTTTCACCTGATGTGTATATCTGGTAGGTTCTTTAGTCTTTATAATTCTTAGTTTTTAACTTTAACATTTTAATTTGGAATTTTAAAAGCTAATTTGGATTGTGGTTTTAGCTTGGATTTTTAACTTGTTTAATTTGGTTAACTTGATTAGTCTGATTTTATATTGTAACTATTTTATAAATGTTGTGAGCCGCCCCGAGCAGTAATACACTGGAGGGGCAGGGTAAAAATGTTATAAATAAATAAATACATAAATAAACAAACATGCAGCTCTTACCAATTTTGTGTGATCTAGTGTAATTCTCTGGTATGTTTTAATTGTATCTATCTTGTGGCTTGTGGAAGTATATTGTTTTAAATTCAGTGTGAGTGCCACTCACTCATTTCACATACTGCTCCTGGCACCCATGTTATAGGTTGCCTACCCTTGCAATACAGCATGGCAATATTGGCTCAGTTCGAGGACGGGGGACTGGCTCCCCTTGTTTCCTTGCTCAAGAACTCCATGGCTGTGCATCATCACTGCTGCAACTATCATAATGGAAAGTATGACAGGAGTAGTCGCAGAAGCAATGACACAAAGCAACTGTTCTCACGTGCAGCCTAACTCAGCCTAAGGAAGCCCAGCGTGGGTTAGGCTAAATGTGAGAATTGCTGGGATTGGGCCTGATACCAGCAGGGCAGGACTGCCTAGCCCAGCTTTTAGCCGGGGTTAAAGGCATAAACGCGTCCTTAACCCTGGCTCCAGGATTGTGTGTTCACTTGGGCTGCATTCAACACAAGCGGGCCCAGAACGCCCAGCTCCTGGGAGAGTCCCCCAATTTACCACACAGTGAGGGGTAGCCGGGATGGATATCCAGAGGCCAGGACACATGGTCTCAGCCTCCAGAGCTCTGTGCTGTGTGGTGCAGCGCAGATCATCTGGGAGCGGGGTCTGCTCTCCCAGCAATATTCGTTCACTTATCTGGGGGGAAGGTGAGTTGGCTCAGCCTTCCCATCCTCCCAGTCATGTGACTAGCCCCACAGTGTTGTTTGCACAGTCTCTCTCACTGACACTAGCAACACAGATGGGCTGGTGAGTGCTGTGAAAGCTTGGATGTATCGCTTATTATGTGGTATGTAAGCCACTAGGGAATAAGTCCCATTGAATACAAAAGAAGTTACTTCCAAGAAAGTATGTGTGGTGTTGCACTGCTAATTGATTTTTTGTATTCATAATTCATAATTTTGTATTCATAACTCAAGGTTGACTCAGCCTTCCATCCTTCCGAGGTCGGTAAAATGAGTACCCAGAATGTTGGGGGGTAATATGCTAAATCATTGTAAACCGCTTAGAGAGCTTCCAGCTATAGAGCAGTACATAAATGTAAGTGCTATTGCTATAATGTCTGTATATCAAATTAAAACACTATACTGCCTAGAATATACAATTTTTAAAAATTCTCTTCTGCTTCCTCTCTCACAAGTAAAACATTCTGGACTTTTTTTTTAAAAAAAAGCTCTTTGCATCACTTATGATTCAGATGTGGTAGTAGATCTTTGAACAAATGCATGTATCATCTTCCTAGTCTAGTCCTACAACAAAACGATTCTCTTCATTTATTACAATGCCCTCTTTTTGTGTGTTTTCCTTAACATTTCTATCCCTTATATAATGAGGTCATTCACACAATCGGAACTGTGTTCTACCCAGGTAAGGGAGCTGTGTGTGCTCCCAAAATTTGGTTGTGTGGAAGCAGGGTAGGAGGAAAATCTGGGTAGAAGTAATTGTGCGGAAGCAAAGTAGGAGGAATACCTGGGTAGCTTTTCCTTTTACCTTGCTTCAGCACAATCACTTCTACTCAGATTTTCCTCTTTCCTTGCTTCCACACAACCAAAAATTGGGAGCACACGCAGCTCCCATACTTGGGTAGAACACAGTTTTTGATTGTGTGAATGACCTCAATATTTTATGCCTTTTACAGGTATTTGACTCAATCTAGTGATTTATTCTTTGTTTGGAAACTTTGATACACACTTGGAGATGCCTCACAACCTCCCAAAGGCAGTTTTCCCCAGGACAATTCACAAGTACATTTCAGGTGTACACCAGCAACCTCCATTCAAATGGTTGGTCTCATACATTGGATCATTCATGGGATCACTCACACATCCAAAGGACACACAGAGCTCTGCATTAGCACCCTCTGCAGAGAACCTCACTGCAGGACGTTCTGATTTATACAGCCATGAGCTGGGCCTATACTGTTGTGACTCCTAGGTTTTGGAAGGATCTGACAGTAGAAGTCATGGGAGCACAAGAAGCCTCCTTATTCTGAATCAGACCGTTGGTCCATCTAGGTCATTGTCTCCACTGACTGGCAGAAACAGCTGGGATTTCAGACAAGGGCCTTTCCCAGTCCTACTTGGAGATGTCAGGAGTTGGACCTGAGACTTTTGCATGCAAAATATGTGAGCCACCACTGAGCTGTGGTCCCTCCCTTGGTCAGAAGGGGCTCTTCCTTTGGTCCACTCTTCATAAGAGCTTCAGAATCTTTTTATTTTGGCTCTTGTGTGGCTGATTTTGCATGGCCCATTGTTACATTGGGGTTTTGATCTTGTATTTCTTGCGTTGTTTTTTAACACAATACCTGGATATTTTAACTATGTTTTAATCTGTGAACCTCTTCGAGCTTTTGGAGCAAGTGGCAGAGAAATGTTTTAAATAAAATTAAAACAAATTAATTAAAATGAAATAATGCTGAGTAGAGGTGTTGATATTTCTTCTCTGTGCATATATTACTAATGGTCCCATTTTCTGCATCAGGAACTGAGGTCAAGAGAGAGCAATTTGCTCAAGGCCAACAAAAATGGGCCTTTTTTTCTCTAATTTTTTCTTGTTATTTTAAATTGTTACTTTTAGTGTTGGGGTGGGGGGGTCACATTGCTTTTATTCCTAAGGACATCTGAACTTGCTTATTTCCAAATTTTGTTTCTATGTGGACATAAAATCCATTACCTGTGTTGAAGTTTGGTTTCAAGATGTTCATGTTTTATTTTTCCAGCAGTGCAACAAATAGATATTTGCGCATACTTAGGGACCTGTTCATAATGAAGCTATAAATCACCCAATCCACAAATGCCCTTCACATCAGAATCACAAAGAATTCACTTCAACAAGAAGTGGTAGGCCTGATTTACAGTACAGGTGAATGTAATATGTAACAAAATCTAACAAAAGCTGCCCGGCCCTCACTGACATATTTCTGCAGCAATCAGTGCTTTTGCAGGGAGCAGGGGATAAGTGCAAATTGTTTACTGATCTCCCTCCCCAAATGCCACCCTGTCCATCATGCTTGCAGGGCAATTACTCTGAAGACTCACTGTCCATCATGTCAACCTTTACTATCAATTTATTTATTTATATTATTATTATATTAATTATAGTCCCCTGCTAACTGAGCAAAGAGGCATCTTTTACTTATTCTCTTTACTTAGCAGGGGGAGAGCAACCGGACCTATTCATCCCCAGCACAGCATCCCTCCAATGTCTGGAGGTGTCTATCTTATGTTTCTTTTTTAGATGGTGATCCCTTTGGGGAGGGGGAGCTATTTTGTTTGTTTGTTTGTTTGTTTATATCTATGTAAACCACTTTGGGAACTTTTGTTAAAAAGTGGTATATAAATATTTGTTGTATTTGTATTAAGAAGATTATGTATATACCACCTCTAGACTTCTAGCTCAGAGGGTGTGGGTTCCAAAGCTCTAGAACCTTTTTTCCAAAGAAAAAAGATCTCTGTGGATTTGGCCTGCAGTTTGACTCAGAGCTTTTAACACAATCATATTTATCTCCAAACATCACACTACTGAATTTCATTCACGTATTTTGACGTACAAATACACAAGTCTTCTCATATGAGCATTATTAATACACCTGTATAAAAAACAGCTCATATGAAGTCGAAGGACATCATATTGCCATTTTCACCTACTGGGAGGTACTGCTTCATGGGAAGTGTCTTCTTTGCCCTGAGAGTTAAAGAAATCACTGGGTAGCCACTTATTGCTATCTCTCTTTGACACATTTCATATGGAGATTTCTCTGCATGGATGCAGGCTCAGTCTTGTTAAAAACCAGCATGAGAAAAACTCTTGGAAATCAATTAAATTACTATTTTTCTAAGGAGCAAAGTATAAATTGCCTGCTTGATTGCTTGTTCTGCCCTGTCCCAATGAGATCAACTTGAAGCGGTTTCCAGGGTCTTAAGAAAACAAGAGGCTATAATAAAAGCCTGCATATATAAATAACTTATTTGCCCCCTTGCTGTGCTTATAACAGAGATGCAAATTGACAACATATTCAACTATTGGACCCAAATGGCTTACACTGCTTCCAAATAATTAAGTTATAAATGTAGCAAACTATGACACTCTGTCCAAACAGTGCATATTCATATGAACTGCTGTAACCCTCATGCACAGCTCTGTAAATCAGACATAGCAATGTGACTGTCACTTCACAAGCATTCTTGCAACATAGCTATTATTATTATATGCTGAGCTTTCATCTACTCCACAACATCAACCAACTTAGGTTGGGTTGTGTTTGTCAGTGTAAGGAAAGGCACTTCCAAACATCAGCTGCCACATTCTTACTTTATGATTGATTGATTGATTCATTCATTCATTCATTCAATCAATCAATCAATACCCTGCTTCATTCATAAGCAGCCTGTACAAATACTTACAAATCTTACCTTAACCCCACCCCAAATAAATGGAATCCCCCTAAATATTCCAGAAGCATCTCCCAAGCAGCAGTTACCCCTTGGGAATGACTCAGGGCCAGACAAGACATGTGTCAATTTGTTTTACTAAGAGGCAGCAGGCAGGTGATTCAATCAGGAGCACAACATATGGGGAGAGGAAAGATGGCTCTTCCACACTTCACCATTTTCCCACCCAAAATCTTCCCCTCTCAAAGATGCCATATGCCTCTAAAGCACTTATCTGTAGCAAACAGCCACTTCAGGGGCATCTAACAGCTTCAGAGGTGAATTTCTTCATGTCCTAGCTGTGAAGAAAGAGGTACAACCACCCAGGAGTCCTTGGTTCCTGACTGGTAAAGAGGGCTGGATTGCTTTCACTTTTGTAGCCAGGGCAACTGACGGTTGCAATAGAATTCTTTCTGGAAGGGAGGGGAAAGCAACTCACTGCAGTTGTTTGAACTCCTAGTGGAGGGATGAGGCCAGGCCAATCTTCCCCTTGTTGGAGTTTTGCTATGGGTGGTGCAACATCCCAATGTCCTCTGGCCAGTAACCAGATTCAGATTGCCCATAGGAAACTGCCATATACTGAGTCAGACCATTGGTCTATCTAGCTCAGTATTGTCTTCACAGACTGGCAGCGGCTTCACAGACTGGCAGCAAGGTTGCAGGCAGGAATCTCTCCCAGCCCTGTCTTGGAGAAACCAGGGAGGGAACTTGGAACCTTATGCTCTTCCCAGAGCGGCTTCATCCCCTGAGGGGAATATCTTGCAGTGCTCACACATCAAGTCTCCCATTCAGATGCAACCTGGGCAGACCCTGCTTAGCTATGGGGACAAGTCATGCTTGCTATCACAAGACCAGCTCTCCTCTCCATCTCCATCATATAGCAGAAACCCAGCCCATATTAGCTTACATTGGGTTTGGGTTGTTTTTAAAGTCATTAAGAAGTCTGATGTTTACTAGTAACTTTCAAAACCAACCAAATGCCTTTAGCTAATGACCGGCTTTTATCCACATCTATAATTTTCTAGTGAATTTGACCAATATTTATATACTGCTTTTCAACAAAAGTTCCCAAAGTGGTTTACATAGATATAAATAAAGATGGCTTTCCAGTGAAGGCCCACTGTTCCCTTTGCAAATAGTCAAATAACACAGGGATTGCTTTGGCCACAACATGGCCATTTCACACAGCAGGCTGTGCACCTACCCCAAGCAGATCTACTAGTAAGCAAGCATGCCAACCTGCTGCTCATCCTGCTGTGTGTCTTGTCCTATATGTATGTCTGTATTATGCTTTGCACTCTGTGTGTGTTTCAGGAATGTCAAAATCAGCACAGGAACAAAATAAAAATAAAACAAAAAGCTGACATGTGAAGGAATCCTGGGTTGTTAAACAATTGCTTCCCATGTTGTCTGAACCCAGGAGCTTTACAAAGCAGTTAAAACCACAGCTCCCAGGTTCAGACATGCAGAGCTGTGGTTTAATGAACCAGTATCTGTCATCACAGCTCCTTGCTGGTGGTGAGGAGGCAGGAGTGCATAGGCTTGGAGCACATTCATGCAGTATTCACAGTTCAATAAACCATGGCTCTTCATGGGCTGTTACAAATCCACATCATGTTTTTGCACTGGACTTTGCATCTTCATCTGTTAGTGATGGCAAGTGAGTGGGGGAAACAAAAAAGACCAGAGGACAACTACAAAACTCCCAACTGAGTGCAGTGCACAAATGAAAAAGCTGAAGGAAACAGACTATTTCAGCCAATATCATAATGCTTCTAAGCAGATCTTTTTCTAAAGGAATACATTTATGTGGTAGCAAGGGAAAAATAACTTCATGCAGAGTAATCTCACCATTGCTACGTAAACCACTTCAATATTTTTTGTTGAAAATAAGTATATAAATATGAATATTGTGTCATCATTACATCTGTATTCCTTGCAAACTCTGTAACATTAGGCCTTCATTTATGAACACTTAAATAATGAACATGCCTTGATATAAAATTAATGTTATCATTAAGACTTAGCAGTATGATCAGTTGTATTTACATACTCTAACACATCCTCCTCATCTTGATCTGGCTGTCTTCCCTTTCTTGATGCCTTTTGATTGATCTACACTGATATCACAATGGGTCTTGTCAGACAGGAGTGTCACAGTCTCTCTGGCAAAAGAAGAAGATGACTAAGCAGATTGTGGACTGAACATCTAGGAAGCTTTCAAAGAAAAGATGAGGAGGCATCTGCAAGGCAGCGTTAATTACCTTTGTATAGCAATTCTGAGAGTTCGAAGCATTTAACAAACATTAACTTGGTAAGTCTTGCACTTGCCACCATTCTGTAAAGTAGGTTGGTTATTATCCCCATTCTGCAGCTCTGTGTGGCTGAGGCTGAGAAACTGGCTTGCCTGAATCTATCTTGGGCATTTATGGCAGAAGTGGCTTCTGAACCAGGGCAGGGGCTTCTGGGTTCAGTCTTGCTCAGTCACAGTGCTTTGCATAACAGAATAATGGGATGGTAGGTTTAAAATCGATTATGCAACCAAGCTCTGCGATTTGGAGTTTACACAATCTTGAGTCCCACAGAAGGGAACATTACGTCCTGCTCTAGAGGCGACTAGCCTGCTTCTTTACAATTGCAAGTGGCAAAGGGAATCTGTTCTTTCTCTGAAAAACAAAATGAAAATCATGCGCACATGCAACTGAACAATTCCACTTTGTCACAAGTTATGTAATCTTAGTTGTATTCATTGATTTACTGCAATGTGTTGCTCTGAAAGACTGGATATTTTGCAGTCTCTTACTGCCACCTTATGTGATTTCTTGTCACTGCATTCAGACCACAAGTTACGAGAGTGTGCCGTTTTCTCAACTTTGGAACATAGGAAGCTGCCATATACTGAGTCAGACCATAGGTCCATCTCGCAAAGTATTCTCTAAACAGACTGGCAGAGGCTTCTCCAAGGTTGCAGGCAGGAATCTCTCTCAGCCCTATCTTGGAGATGCCAGGGAGGGAACTCGGAACCTAGATGCTCTTCCCAGAGTGGCTCCATCCCTTAAGGGGAATATCTTTCAGTGCTCACATTTCTAGTCTCCCTTTCATATGCAACCAGGGTAGACGCTGCTTAGCTAAGGGGCCAAGTCATGCTTGTAACCAGGTGCAACAGGACAGCGCTCCTCTGCCTTTAATAACTTCATATAAATTTTTCAGTAGTTGCATTCCCCGCCCTCCGCCCCTACACTACAGGACCACAACATGCACCTGTCTAGTTTTCCTCTTCTCCAGAATTATCACAGTACAGGAGCTTTGCTCTAGTGCATGCAGTCACTCTGGTCACTTTCTAAAACAAGATTTGTTTAAGTCAGTCGTTCCTAATCTGTGATACTCCAGATGTTGCTGAACTACAATTTATTGTAGCTGGGGGTGGTGGGAGTTGTAGTTTAGCAATGTCTGGAGTGCCACAGGTTGGGAACCCCAGGTTCAAGGTATGATAGCAGAAGATGCTTGTTACCAGGGGCATAACTACCATTAGGCAGGGGGAGGCGGCTGCCTGGGGGGCCCCACGCCTCGAGGAGCCCCCAAGAGGCAAGTCACATGTGAAGTGAGTGTGTGTGTATCAGCGAGGGGCCCATTTTAAAATTTTGTCTATGGGCCCACTCCAGCCTCGTTACGCCCCTGCTTGTTACCCAAGACTTGAATGCATTTCTTCTGCATTTTCTCTTAGGAATCTCTTTTCAGGCAGTGATCTTGGAGCAGATGTCACAAATGGACAGGCTCCAAAATAATGTAGAACATCTAGCAATAGTGGATTGACACTTACAGAGTATTATGTAAAAACTTAAAGATTGCATGTACACTGTGCCTTCAGCATATGCAATTTACATAAACTTTGCATGTATCACATTTTTAAAAAACCAAACCAATATATATTTGCAGTTAATGGCGGGCAGAATGACTAAGATTATTCAATATTACTACTTAAGAGTTTCACTAAAAGCTTACTAATTTTCAATAGGACTACTTCTAGTAAATTTAGTCAGAATGTCAGCCACTGTTTCTTGCTCTGTTCCCTTGGGAAGAAGATACAATACATAATAAAATAATTTAAGCACATCCATATCTGTCTGTCTATCTAATTTATATCCCACTCTTCCTTCAAGCAGTTCAGAGGGGTGTACAGGTTATATAATCCTCACAACAACCATGTGAGATAGGGTAGGCTGAGAGATACTTTGACTGGCCCAGAGTCACCCAGTGGGTCTAAGGTCTGAAACCTAGCCTGCAATAAACATCACAAATTCTTCTCTAAAATGTATACCTGTAGTAACCCTTTGCCTGCCAATAAATGTGTTTAGAAGAAGAATGGCCATAAGAAGTTATTCTGATATGAAATAAAGTAAAAATAAAATCCATCTCATGTTTAGTATCAGCTCTGGTGGTTCATACCACAATTAAAGCCAAAAGTACAACAGAGCTCAGCTTCATAATATAACAAAGTCAAGTAGCCTTCTCAAATGTTAGTCTTATTTGTATTCACAGCATATTCCACAACTGCTATCTTGTTGTCATATCCAAGCAATCAAAAGTTAAGTCAATTTTTTCTTTAATGTGTTCACTTGAGGCATTCCCAAAAATCTTAACCCCAAAGCACAACACAGGCAAGATGACTAATGTTTATTTTGATTTTCTGGAAAATGCTATGATAATTTAATGCAGTGCAGTGATCACTCTAAATGACAATGCAATCAGACGAATTCTGCACATCACAAAAGCATTCTGTTTGTCTGACTGTAGTGAACTATTGCTGCTTGAGTGCCTCACTGGAAGAACCAGGCTCAGGCATTTAAATCTACCCTCATCAGCAAATTTTGTCTTTTGTGTACTTTCCTTAAGGTATAAATACATGTTTCTAGGCCACAAGACAGCACAGTCAAAAGGAGGTATCAGGGAAAGATTACTTATTCTTTGTATTATTATTATTATTATTATTATTATTATATTTTGATTTCTATACTGCCCTTCCAAAAATGGCTCAGGGCGGTTTACACAGAGAGATAACAAATAAATAAGATGGCTCCCTGTTCCCAAAGGGCTCACATTCTAAAATGAAACACAATTTAGACACCAGTAACAGTCACTGGAGGTACTGTGCTGGGGGTGTATAGGGCCAGTTACTCTCCCCCTGCTAAATAAAAGAGAATCACCACGGTAAAAAGTGCCTCTTTGCCCAGTTGTAGATGTTCAATGAACATGTTGAAAAATGTTTTTTTCTTTATTTCACCATTAAACTATTGGTTTACACAAGGCTTTACACACTGGATGGGTGCTATGCAATAAAGTCAACACAAGGGTGGTTTCCAGACTGCGAGCTCTACAACACTTGGAGGTGGTGTAAAATGCTCCAGTTTGACAGGATCATATTCAAAATGTAAATAAAGGGTAGAAGCCATTTGCGGCACAGTTCATGGCATAGCTGTGGCCATTCGTATTGTGGTCATTTGTATTGCCCTGCAGTACCAGTTGCAGGGGAGCAACAGCAGGAGAGAGGGCATGCACATACCTCTTGCCGGTGAGCTCCCCAGAGGCATCTGGTGGGCCACTGTGTGAAACAGGAGGCTGGACTAGATGGGCCTTGGGCCTGATCCAGTAGGGCTGTTATATGTAATGGTCTCCCATTACAATGTGTTTTCCCAGCAGCGACTGTTCATATTGTTTGTAAGATGTGTTCTCTGTGCCCTCCTATTGCCCCATTTTGGGCCAATGGAGTTACAGAGGGGCGGGGGACAATGATGTGATGAGGCGTTTAAAAAAACTTTTTTTTTCTTGGTGGCTTTGTACAAAGCCACCTGCAGGGGGAGCAGTCTTTTCTAACTTGCACAAACTATTCCTTGCCATAACTGACAACTAGTTTTTTAAACTAATTAACTAATTTAAAAACTCATTGGTGGAGGCTGAAAAAGGAAAGGAACAACAGAAAGAACATAATCACAGAAATATAAAAAGAAATATAATTACAATAAGTTTAACATTAGCAGAGGAGGGAGTGGAACAAAAAGCACATAAAAAGGAAATTGCACTCATGCACCGTTGCACAAGAGCACCCAGGGCTGGTTTGTTTTTTAAGGATCATTTCAAAAGCTGAGAGGACACATATAGATGGACAGAAAGAAACATAAACACAGTAATATAAGAAGAAATATAATCACAATGGGTTTAACATTAACAGAGGGAGAGGAGCAAAAAGCAAATAAAAAGTAAATTGCACCGATACACCTCTGCACAAGAGCACTCAGCGATAGGGATGTGCACGGAACCGGGTAGGACTTTAAGGGCAGGGGAGGGTGCACTTACCCCCCCCCCAGCGGTGTTGGAGTTTTGTTAAATCTCTCGGGGTGGAAGCATACCTCCCTGCAGAGGCGTAACTAGGGAAAACGGCGTCCGGGGCAAGCACTGAAATGGCGCCCCCCCCCCGCGCCCCCAACATACTACATTATACTTAGGTTTTTCCTCACAAGCACCCGCCGCCGCCGCTAAGCCAGGCCACTGACTGGCCGCCAGGCAACAGCAAAGCAATGGGGGGGCGCGGGCGGTGCGGAAGGGACCGCTCATGGGGGAGGGGGCGCCGACGCGCTCCCTTGACTGCTGCAGCGCTGCTGCACTGAGCAGGAAACATTTGTATTAACAAAAAATTAACAAAAAAATAATAATAAATTTTTTTGTCATGGCGGCGCCCCCCACGTAACCAGAAAAGATGGCGCCCGGGACACATGCCCCCCCTTCCCCCCCCTATAGTTACGCCTCTGCCTCCCTGCCACCCCTTCTTCTTCTTTGACTGGAAGTGGCTGGAAGTACCGGGGGCATATGCACATTTCACACACACACACACACACACACAGAGATATATCAGACAGGCTTGCGTGTGATCGCAATGTGTGCGCATACACGCCCGGTAATTCTGGCCGAAGAAAAAGGGGTAGCAGGGAGGTATGCTGCCGCCCCAAGGAATTTTATAGAACTCCAGCACTGGTGGTGGGACAGCGGGGAGAGGGGTAACCTCCCTTCCCTTTAAAGTCCTACACCCCCACCCCCACCGAACGTTCAAACCGGCCAGTGTTCGAACCTGTTCAGAGGCCTGTAAAAGGGCCTCCGAACAGGTTCATGCACATCCCTACCCAGGGATTTTTTTTTTTAAAGACCATTTTAAAAGCTGAGAGGAGATTAAGATATTGAAACGTCAAATTGCTGAATGAGCCCTTCATATTACACTGTGGAAACAGCAGGACAACCCTCCTAAAATGGGAAAATATAGCACTTTTTAAAAAAAACACACATGCAATGTTGCAACACTAAAATGTAAAGAAAAAATCCAGAAGTATTCCGATGTGTGAACGACACCTTGCTGTCATCACACGCACAACGGTGTCAAAACACAGTTTGTATGGATGCACACTTAGCAGATATGTAGCGAAACAATTATAACATGTGATCTTGAAAAAGGAGTTTTTTTAAAGTATCATTTCAAAGCAGGAGATTAAGATATTGAAATGTCAAATTGCTGAATGAACCCTTCACATTACACCACGGAAACAGCGGGATAGCCTTCCTAAAACGGGGAAATAAAAAATATTTTTTTTGGAATGCACATGCAATATTGTAACACTAAAACATAAAGATAAAACTTGGAAGAAGGCTTCCGATGTGTGAATGGCACCTAGCTGTCATCACACACACAGCCATATCAAAACACAGTTTGTATGGAATCACACTTAGATATGTGGCAAAACAATTATAACATGTAATCTGGAAAGCGCCAAGGTAAGATGCATATGTACACCACCTAGGGATGCACATGTCAGGTGGTATAGAAATACAATCAATCAATCAATGTTTGAGAGAAAGAAAGGAATTTTCTTGGGACTGTCTCATAGTACTGAGATACCCACTACACTTTTTGAAAAGTTTCCAAATCATGGCATGCCATGATTGTGAACGAATGGCATTATTGTAAACCTGTCACAAGACTGGTCACCATATCAGAATTCAGGGAATTGAAACCTTTTGTGAAACCTTGTTCACAAAAGGATCTGCCAATGAGCCACAACTAAACCCATACCTAAAATATCTCAGATGCTTTGAACTCAAACTGAAACCCTTGAAAATCTGTTCAGAACTGGTGATTCAATTAGCAGATAATTCTCAGGGGTGGGGAGGAAACATCTTTTCTGCTTTAAGGCTAGAGGCAAGAGAGGGGCTATATTTTTTCCTAGAAAACCAGAGGAGAAAAGGCTGCCCAACCATCATGGAAATATCTTGGAAAGCAGGTAGCAACGTGTGTATGACATGAGCCTATCACTAAGAGTTACTTTACTTTCCTGACTGACTCAGTAAAAGTAGGAATAGGAGGCTGATCTGACTGGAGGCAGAAGAAAGAGATTTGCATCATTCATTTATCTCAATATTTCAGCACTGCTCCCACTGAACATAAAATTATTTATTATTATTATTATTAATACTTTATATACTGTCTCTCAACAAAAAGTCTTCAAGGCAGTTTACACAGGGGAAAAATGATGGGATAAATAAATAAACTGGGACTGTGCTGGACTGCAGCTGTATTAATTCATGTTACAGCTGACCACTGAAAAACATAAAGTTACAGACTGCAGAAAATGTGTTTTATATCAATACAACAAAGATTCTAATTAATATTTTTAAAGAGTAGTAAGTAGAAGCTTAACATACCAAAGTAAAAGGTTAACTCCAACACAGTGCCCTAGATTAGGAGTGTGTTTCCCCAGCTTTAGCTGGTGTGCTAATTATGTTCTTTAAAAAAACAGATCTGAACACATTGAAGTCACCTTTAGTCACCTTGAGACTGGACTACTATAATGCACTCTACATGGAGCTGCCCTTGGAAAATGTCTGTAAACTTCAGCTACTGCAAAATGTTTCCAGTAGGCTGCTGAATGAGGTTGGTCCTTTGGGCCAAGCAGCACCCTTGTTACTCCAGCTGCACTAGATTCCAGAAGGTTTCAGGACTCAATTCAAGGTGATTATCATTATAAAAACTCTAAGCACTCTGGGACCAAAATACTTAAATGACTGCCTCCCACCATATGAACCTACTTCATCTCTGAAATTATCTGAAGTGTATTAGGGATTTGTCTGGCAGGAATGCAAGAAAAGACCTAACTTTTGGCAGCAGAATTACCTCCCTTGGGAGATCCATCTAGCTTCCAGTCATATGCTTTTGCTGCCTTTTGAAAACCTATTTGTTGGGCAGGTATTTAATCTTAGTTCTTTGGATGTTTTCTGCCCATTCTGCTCTCTGCTTATTTTTGAAGAATTTTTCTTGTGGTTGAAGCCGTACAGATTTATTATTAACTACTTGGCGTTTTAGTCACCTTGAGCCCTCGGGTGGAAGAATTGGCTATAAATCCTGATCTCTCACGCACACGTTCGAACTTCAGCTGAATGTGTGCTAAACTTAATGCAATTCGTCTAGTTACCTGCTACTAACTCTGTTTCAGTGAATGCTTTGTCACTAAACGCCCCCCCCCCCATTTTTAATTTGGTGTTAAGAAACCAGCTATGGAAAGAATATTTATCTTTCTACAGTTTCCTATTTTTCTTCTACAGAGGATTTCCCTGCCGTTTTTTGGTTAACTGTCCAAAGCTGCCTGGATAGAAGATTTTGTTTTTGAGTGCTGCCATACTCTGTAAGTCGAGAATTGCGGCCTCAGGTTGCCACAAAGAAGTTTAAGAGAAAGACACCCCTCACTCTTCCAAAGCACGCGCACTTTTTGGAGGCAGAAACTAACGCAGCATGTGCCAGCAGCAATCCCCCTCCCCTTCCGACTGCACGACCGGCCGGCGCGAGAGACCACAAATGAAGAGAAACTTCCACTCGGCGCTAGGAATCCTGGGATGGGAAGGCCTACTGAAGGCTCGAGAGCCTCTTCCCACCAGTAGTACTACATTGCCCAGGATGCTTTGGGTGGGTAGGGCTTACGGTGCGGCCTGCGTTGCCATGGAAACCCAACGGTTCCCTTTCTCTTCCCCGCCCCCCCGCCCCCAGTCCCAGCACACCGCAGGATGCAGCAGCTGGCGCCGCTTTCGCTCCCTCCAGCCCGAGTATTTGCGGAATTGGTCTCTCCTCCCTTTGGGACGCGGGGCCGGGAAAACGAGCCGCCTGGAGTGGCGGCCGGAGGGATTCCTGGATCTTTGCTGTCGCCGCCTGGGAGGGAGCTTCATGTGAGCGGCAGCGCGGAGCTCAGCGCCAGCCCGGACCGGGCAAAAGTCACCGTCCGCTTGGGAAGCCGGAAAGGGGAGGCCGGCGCCGCCCGGAGCAGCGTGGCTCGGAGGCTGGACTATGTCGCGCAGACCGCCCGGCAACTCGGCGCTGTTTCGGTGGGTTGCAAGCCAGAGAGAGACGCCCGCGCTCCCTCCCTCCCTCCGCTTTCCCCGCGGCCCCTTTACGAAGCATCTTTCCCCCATTTGAGATGGAGCGGGCGGCTTCTTCCTCACCGACTGAAGAAAAGCCTGCCTGGAGCCTCTCACAGCTTCTAAGCAGCAGCGCTGGCGAGAGAGAGAGGATATGTAAAATCCCCCGTCAGAATAGGCGGAAGAATAGGGAGCACATTGCTATCCAGTTTCTAAAGCACAATTACAGGGCAAGCCCCTGCCTGTTTACTCGGAAGTAGTCCTGCTGTCTGGGTTCAGTGGGGTTCACTCTGGTACGTGTGCATACAGGCGGGTCACCTAAGGTCTTGACTTGTGGTTTAAAAAAAAAAAAAAGGTAAAGTTGTGCCGTCGGGTCGGTGTGGAGTCGACTCCTGAGGCCACAGAGCCCTGTGGTTGTCTTCGGCAGAATACAGGAGGGGCTTGCCATTGCCCCCTCCCACGCAGTATGAGATGATGCCTTTCAGCACCTTCCTATATTGCTGTTGCCTGATATGGGTGTTGGAAACATACCAGCAGGGATTTGAATGAATTGCCCCCTTTGCTAAGCAGGATCCACCCTGGCCTGTATTTGAATGGGAGACTGTGTGTGAACACAGTAAGATAGTCCTCTTAGGGGATGGGGCTGCTCCGGGAAGAGCATCTGCATGCTTGCAGGCAGAAGATTCCAAGTGCCCTCCCTGGTATTTCCAGATAGGGCTGAGAGAGACTCCTGCCTACAACCTTGGAGATGCCACTGCCAGTCTGGGTAGACAATGCTGTGCTAGATGGACCAATGGTCTGATTCCTTATAAGGCAGATTTCTATGTTACTATGTATGCTAAGAGTGCCTGCTCTGCCCACAGCAAGCCCCAGGTTCAGTTCCTGCCATCTCCAGGTAGAGCTGGGAACCCTCGAGGAGCCAGTCAGCGTAGAAAATGCTGAACTAGGTGGATCAACAACAGGGGCATAGCTAGGGGAGAGGTGGCCTGTGTTTGCCACTTTCCCTGGCAGCCCCTTGGAATGAGGAAGATAATGAAGAAAATAGGGACAGGTAGACTTGGGGTGCCCTGGGTTCTTTGAACCCATTCACTTATTTATAGCTACACCCCTGATCAACAACCTCCTAAACTAGGTGATCCAGCCCATACAGCAGATTGCTATATAAAGTGTGGTTGGTTTATTACATGTTTATCTTGCCCTTCCTTCAAAGAGGCTCAGGGTAGTACAGTTGGTGTGCCACACTCATACAAAATAAGCAGAGTGCTTTGGTTTGTACTGATGATGTAGGTGTCTTGGGGCAGCTGACTGGGACAATTGTAGAGCCAGTGTACCAACATAACTGTCCCAAATAAATTTATATGCTTCAGGTTATACACGTGGGTGTCAAACCAGAATGGATAAGAATTTACTAGGTGGCCAGATTTACTGCCTAACCACACACAGCAAGTTTAGTGGTAATAGATAGATTCTACACTAATTGCACGTGGAGAAATGACTTGATTATCAAGCCAGAGGTTGAACACCTATATTGGGCAGCAGCGATATAGGAAGGTGCTGAAAGGCATCATCTCATACTGCGCGGGAGGAGGCAATGGTAAACCCCTCCTGTATTTTACCAAAGACAACCACAGGACTTTGGTCGCCAGGAGTCAAAACCGATTCGATGGCACACTTTACCTTTTACCTTACACATTAATGCAACATATATGTTCCTCTTACTCTCTGCTTGATATCTCATGCTATACAATGAAGAATTTCCCCACAAGTTATCTGGAACAGACTAGTAATCTGGAATAGAGCAACTAGCATTCAGAAATTAAATTATTCTCTTCTATATGAAACTGAGGCAAGTCTCTTCAGAACTTCCACATAGCCAATCCACCCACACTGTTGAGGGATTGTAGCAAAGTGCCACTGGTGAGCACAAATATTTCAAGTAGTGTGCCCACACTCCAAAAGTGCTAGTTAGATTGGAAACACATCACAAATAATCAAGTGATGTGTTTCCAACTAAGTAGCACTTCCAGAGTGCAGTTGAAGTCTTTGCACAACACTGCCAGCGCAGCTGGATGCCTGTATTATGCTGGGGGGCGGGGGGGGGGGGGGCAGTAGCTATAATTAGCAAATTAGTTCACCTGTGGTTAAAAATGCTGAACATCAATGCAGTGATAATTTTTTACAGCTGTGATGCTGGTAATGGCAGTCACAGACGTAAGAAAGCACTACTTTTAAAGGGTATAGGAATGTCTAGGTTATTCTGGATGGAATAGGGAAAAATGAATTATGTGACTCTTAAATTTACATTGTATTGATAAACCAATGCCTTATAAATGTGTTTTTGAAATAAATGTTTTATACTATGCTCTACTGGAAATGTTGCCCAAGCTTAAAATCTGCACCACCACCATAACATTCAATATCATACAGACTGTTTCAGTACATAGGCAAGAGCTAATATCAATTGCAATAAAGTCCCCACACTGTAATAATACCACAGTCCACAAGGGGACCATAGAGAGCAATTTTGAGTTAAATGCTCAAGTAAAAACCATTCTGTTTAACTAACATACTATACTTAATTATTTTTCAGCTGTTCAGGTAAAATGGAACTTACTTCTTAATAAAACCTTGAAAAATATTCCTCCCAAAGAATGTAATACTGCTTAAATTTTTTGTGTACATTGCTCTTATTGGTGCTTGTGACACTTTTGACAGCTAATCAGATTTCTAAAAATTGCTAACTGTTTGTAAATCTGGCAAATTTATGCAGTGACAGATTCTGATAAATAATTCCATGCTTAGTCTTTGGGGGACATCCATACCTATTGTAGAGAAGGATTCTGTTGACAGAAGCTCTTACAGTGAATGGAAAGAGTTGTGCTCACACAAGGGATCCTTGTGCAAGCAGAAGCAGTCCTTGTGCAAATGGAACTCCTCTTCCATTCACAGAAGGAACTTTTGCTGATGGAATACTACTCTGTTAAAGGTCTGAATGCTTGTGTGAACACAATGTTAGACTAGCATTCTAATTGAACTGAAGTGGAAATGTTGGCCAAGACAAGATTTGTATTTATTGGAGCTAGGTTTTAGTTAATTTTTATCTCAGAGTATGCTGCCATATGCAGTAATGGCACTTCAGAAGAGGATTATCTCCAGGAGTGCTGTACTTAACATTGTGTGGTGTTTTTGTTTTTCCAGGAGGACAATGTGATTGTGACAAGGAACTTTAGTAGAATAGACAATGCTTATAAGATGGAAGCAGAGGTGAGTATTTCAATACAAACATTGGCAGTGTCTCATACCATCATAATCGTTTGATAAAGAAAGAAAAATCTGCTCCAAATGAACCATGTAGCAATGGATATTATTAGAAAATCAAAGTTCTTCAGAGTCAAAACAAATTTTACCTATTAAACATGACAAAAATGGACCTACTTGCTCTTTGAGTTTTTGCTGTACATCAAAGCTAATCCAGAATATTAGTTAAAATGTTAAATCTAATTAGAGTCTTCCATTAATCTACTGTGTTACCTTAGGCAAGTCTCTTTTCCATAAGCTCTTGCTCCCAGGATTCATGTTTATTGCTTGAAGTCTTGACAGCATAACACTTTCCAAATGGTGCTCTGCACATTCATTACTTCCCAGTAAAGGAATGCCACCTTCTGTATGATCCCCACTGCATGTTAAGGTCATCTGAAGAGGTCCGTCTCCAATTACCACTGGTACGTATGGTGGCGACTCGGAACTGGGCTTTCTCTGTAGCTGTTCCTGGGCTGTGGAATGCACTCCTGGCAGAAATTCACAGTTTGGAGTCGTTGTTGGTGTTCAAGAAAGCCCTTAAAACCTTTTTGTTTGGTCTGGCTTTCCAGAGTTTTTAAGCTGCTTTTAAATTTGTTTTTGTATTGATTGTTTGGGGTGGTGGTGGTTGTGCACTGCCCAGAGCGGTATAAAAATGTGAAAGATAGATAAGTAGTTTATCCTGCAAAGTAATGCTCATTTTAAATTGTTTTTATTAGCATTTATTGCCTGCTTTACTGTCATTTGACACTCAGATGATTGTTGTATAACTGTTTGTTCAAATTACATATTTTAATCTGTTTTATACATTAGGTTTTGGTAAACTTTAGGTGAGATTCATAGACAAATGTTCCTTTTTCTTTCTTTCTTTCTTTTTTGTTCCCATTCAGGTCTGCATTACATTCAGTGATTTTGGGAAAATGCAAGATGTCTGTAACTTTCTTGTTGAGAAGCTAGATAGTTCTGTCATTATCAGCCTACCTCACTTTTACCATACAGTAGAGACAGTCGATGCCCTTCGGTAAGTTGTATCTTTTCCAGGAGGTCCCTAGATGGATTTAACAGTGGCGCTTTAAATTATGTTGCTTAGTACAAAGAAAAAGCTGCTATTGTTTCTCAACCTCCCAAATATTCTTGCTTGCTTACACATGCTCCTATAGTAATGCTCTATTAAATTAGGTGGGAGGGAGTTTATTTTTTAAACTCTATCTCTCCTCATTCTTCTAAAAGTTCTAAATTACTTTTAACTGGAATGTGACCCTTTAGATAACAAGCCATAGGTACGAGTACATGATGCTTGGAAGAGTGAGAGAAAGCAGGAGGGCAGGAAAACAAGGAGTAAATGTAGTTACACATATTAGCTTTTATCACTTATCTCAGTGAAAATATTCAGATGAAGGAAAGGTCAAAATGGATGTGTGTGTGATAACACTGAAGTGTGCTTTCGCATGTTGTTGCAACGATTTGACTTGAATGAACAGAAACATCTTCATGTTTGTTTCTGTTCTTCCTCTGTTTTCTTTCCAGGCGTCGAGTATGTCTTGCTGCTGTTGGGAGTGCACAGCAAAAAGCTCAAGAAGTCTGTCGATTATTTGGCCAATCACTGGGGAAACCTTTGCTAATAAAGGAAGAGGAAGTGAAAGAATGGGAAGGCCACCTAGAAAATCAAACAGCCAGCTCCTCAGACTCACAAAGTTTGCAGCAGAGACTTCAAAGTGCCACCCTTTATGCCTCCTCAAGGATATTTGCAGTTTTTGAGATAAAAGGGGAGAAAAAGAGAAAACGAGCAGCTCTTATGAATGCGGACTGATTTATCCCTAGAATCCTGAATTAAGTTTGGTTTTTCTTTGGAAGAAAAATGTTCTTAGGAAGCTCAACAAGATTTCCATAACAACTGGCATTACATATAGGGCCAGTTTAGACTATAGTCCAAACTGGGCCCTTAAATTGATGGGAGAGGAGCATAAGTGCACATGTGGCTCACTGGCATGCAAGCATCTAATCACTTTCAGACCAATCAGACACACAATTGCGTTCAATTAGGTGCTAGTGAGCCAGATGGAGGGGAGACACGTGCACTCCCACTTCTCCCCTGTGAATTTAAGTGGTCAGATTGGAGTATTGTCTGAACAGACCCATGCACTTTTAAAAAAAGAATTCCATACAATTGACCATAGCTGAAATCCTATGTATTACTTGAGAATATGCATTGACACACTACACTCCCCACCCCCGCTTCTGAGTAAACATGGACAGGATCAGGTTTTTACATACTTAATACATCTTTCACTTTCCCCCCCTGTCTTTTGTAGAAGGGTACAGTATCTTCATAAGTGGTTTTGTTTTTAAAAAAAACACTATTCCTCATGCAACGTTCCTTCTCCACCAAAAAAATACCTCTGCTTTGAGAGATCTTCAGTTAGTTGATCTCGCCCCAATGATGTGTGTTAATAAAACTATCAGACAGGGGCCTGTTTACATTTGGTGGCCAATGACTCCGTATTAGCTTATTTAATGGGTTTGGGACTGGCAGGGAATAATGCACCTGTTTACTTACATAATAGCAATGTTGAGGAAAATGCACAGAATGTTTGTGTTAAGTTTCAATCAACTAGTTGAACTCTAGTTATTCAGACCCTCTGTCCAAAGCTAGGAGAAAATGAAGTTCTTCATTATACTTCCATTCAGTTATTAAATAGAGAAGATTCTAATAGTGCACTGATTCCATAATCCCTTCAGGTTTAAGGTGCTGATAGCTTGTGCATACACTGCTTTCAGTGTTTCACTTGAGAAAGTGTTGAGAAATTGACTTGTTACCTAAAATGTAGATTCAGAAGTTTTCTCCTAGTATAGGAAGCAAAGGCTTTCTTGCACATCTGACCTGGAAATGAACAGAGGCAGTCATTGTTCTTCGAGAGCCCTGAGTGCCCTAGAACGCTGATCATTACCATCCTGTGTGTGCATTAAGAATCCAAAGCTGTTTGGTTTTTAAAATAAAATATGTGTTTTTTACAACAGTCCTAATTATTTATTTATATACCATCTGATATGTACATTTCTAGGCAGTGTACACAATTTAAGAAACAAATATAAAACTATAAAAATAAAAATTTCACAAAATAAAAAGTTAAAACAATCCCATGGGATGAAAACAAACAATTGTAAAATTAATTTCAGTTAAAAGCCTGAGGTAACAGGTGTGTCTTGAGGATCTTTCTAAAAGCAAATAGAGAAAGAGATGCTCTTATTTTGACAGGGAGTGTATTCCAGAGTCCCAGGGCATCCGCAGAGAAGGCATAGTTCCGAGTCGCCACCAAATGAGCCAGTGGCAACCGTAACTGGACTTCAAATTATCTTAATAGATGGCAGGGTTCATGACAGATAAGGCACTCTCTTAAGTACCCTGGGCCCAAGCCGCTGAGAGAACTTTATAGGTAATAGTTCTTGCATTGTGGTCTTTGTTTCTAAATTTGAAAATTCATATAGAATCAGTTTTTTTCAAGACATTATTAAGGGGGCAAATTACTTTTCTTAATGGCCTAAGAAGTCAAATTAGTGCAAATGATAAGCAACAGATAGACCACCTGTCCATACCATAAAACTTTCAGGGTCGGCAGGCCTTTGGTGGAGCAGCACACTGTCAACAGAAGCTCCTTTTACAAGTGGAAGGAGAATTGTATAGAGGTAAGGAGCTCCTTACACAAGCAGAAGGGATCCTTGCATGAGTACAACTTGCCTTCCACTTGCAGAAGGAGCTTCCATGTGCAGCATGCCATGGAAGGTCTGGATGCCACTCACTTTGTGAACAAGTTTACGAAAAGTTTTTTCCAGAGATAGTGAAAATGTTTAGAGTGATTTTTGCTTTAATATATTGTCAGAACATACAAGTACAGTGCAGTTTTGTATTTTTGTACTCTTACCCTTGTCTCCCAGTCTATGGGAAACACCTATATTGGGTAGCAGCAATATAGGAAGATGCTGAAAAGCAGAATCTCATACTGTGCGGGAGGAGGCAATAGTAAAGTAGTCCTTTACTTTAGTAGTCCTCCTGTATTCGGCAGGAGACGACACTGACTTGACAGCACACTTTACCTTTACCCTTGTTTTTAAAGTCTGCAACCTGTATAAATTATGCAAATCCAACACATCTGCATATCTCCTTACTATTTTGCATAAAAACAGGTTCCTCATCTGAAACTATTGATCTGTTAGAGATCCATCAGTATCCATAAGAATGGGTAATGTGCCTGTGACCCTCGCGGTAGAATGCCATAGCTTGTCAAGGCAACCAAGCCCCACATCCACGCCTACAGTGTGCTATTTAAGGGCGGGCTGGATGCCTGTTCTTCAGTTCTTGGACGACTGCCATGGAAGATGATCATCCAAGGCGAATAGCATGCACACTCAAGCCACACAGCGTAGCACTACTGCAGAGGGTTGGTTCAGGAGGATATGGATATCTTATGGATATCTCTACCAGATCAATAGTTACAGGTGAACAACCTGTTTATCTGGATCAAGATCCATTGAGATCCATAAGAACAGGTGTTTAGCTAGCTCCCAATGGAGGCGGTTGCAATAGTAGCTATTGTAACACCTGCTTCAAAACACTTCTCCCGAAGCTCGCCTCAACACCAGAGCTCACATCTATGGCATAATGCTTGACGAAAGTCACGCTTGGTAACTCCATGGACCAAACTGCTGCTTTACAGATGTCCGTGATGGTTACCCCCGATAGGTGTGCAGCTGACGAAGCGTAGGCACAGGTAGAGTGGGCCTTGATTGCTTCAAGTGCTTGAACACTCTGCGTCTTGTATGCTAGCAGGATAAGCTCAACTAGCCATCTGGACATCCTTTGCCTGGAAATGCAGGAGTCTCTCTCAGAGCCCTTGTATGTCCTGGTTGAAGTGGAAGTTGGACACCACCTTGGGTAGAAAGTCCAGGTCCATATGCATTAGCACCTTATCAGGATAAATTCTGATGTATGGTGAATCTATCTGCAAAGCTGTCAATTCACTTACATGTTTAGCTGTAGTTATGGTCATTAGGAAGGCAGTTTTCCAAGTTACTCGTTTGATAAATGTAGAACTCATAGGTTCAAATGGATCTTCTGTCAAAGTTGAAAGGACCAAAAATATGCCCCATGCTTCAGTGGGTGTGCAAATGGGTGAATACAAATTCACAAGGCCTTTTATAAAAGCTTTACTATCTGGGTGGGGAAAGAGAGTCTTTCCATCAACCCTTTGCACCAACTATCCTAATGACCATTCGGGGCATCGGGAGTAGAGATAGTGGGTAAGGGTCTCCCTGACAGTTCTACATGTCTCTACTCTATGATCCCTGATTTGACTCTTCCACACTTCCTGTGCTGAGTCACAATCCTTCCTTTCCTCCTGGAGAGCCGATGGAAACATCTATCTCCCTCCTTACCTATTCATTATGTAGTTCTTTAGATTAGTTTTACGTCTTTCCTATCCAAGTGTACTTAACCAATAAATACTTAGTGTTTAGTTCTACAACAATCTCCATGTGTTTTCTCTAAATAGCTGCAACAACTAAACCATCCTCTGCTATGAGAGAGCCAGCATGGTGTAGTGGTTAGAGCGCTGGACTAGGACCAGGGAGACCCAGGTTCAAGTCCCCATTCAGCCATGATATTTGCTGGGTGACTCTGGGCCAGTCACTTCTCTCTCAGCCTAATCTACTTCACAGGGTTGTTGTGAGGAGAAGCATACGTATGTAGTACACTACTCTGGGCTCCTTGGAGGAAGAGCAGGATATAAAATGTAAAAAATAAAAACTCCACTCTGTAACTGGAGTGTGTGCCTCTTCCTTAGTGCTCTGCTGTTTTACCCAGTGGGGTAAAAATTAACAACCTCTAACAATTTGGGGGATAAAGATTTATTCCACCTCTTGCCTATCTGTTAAGATAGCAAACTATTCAGCATGTACTGCAAAATACACCCATGGCTTATGGGAAGATCTACAAAATACCATGGAGGTCCTATCTCCAGAAGAATTCAAAAAGCAATTTCAAGAAATGTTGGATAAACCAGCGGCACTCACCCACCAGCAGCTGAACACTGCCAACCACCTGGCTGAG
Organism: Hemicordylus capensis; assembly: GCF_027244095.1. Classification (NCBI taxonomy): domain Eukaryota; kingdom Metazoa; phylum Chordata; class Lepidosauria; order Squamata; family Cordylidae; genus Hemicordylus; species Hemicordylus capensis. The sequence goes on from NC_069657.1 coordinate 310,051,128, forward strand.
TCTGAATCACACTCCTTGGCAGCTTCAAGCTCCTTGCGAAGGCACACCTGGCCTCGCTCTACCAACCTACAGGGTAATATGAAAGAGAGAATTGAGGGCTTACCATTTGATGGTGAGGGCCATCACCCAAGGAAGGGGTCCCTGCTATGGGAGTGTTTCCCTCTTCCTCAGACCCATGCTCTCCTTCCCTGAGACCTTCAATCTCCATGACAGCAGAAGCGCCATCAGTATGTGAGTGGGAGGCCTCTACCACATCCCTGAGGGTCTCATCCACACACCTCTTTGCCTCCCTGAGCTTCTCCAGGTCAGCCACCTTGGCTTCAAGGGAATGAACTTGTTCCCTGAGAGTCAAGAGCTCTTTGCACCGAATGCACACCCATGACTTCTGCCCTTCAAGCAGATAGTCATACATGTGGCATTCTGTGCAATACACTGGATAGCAGCCCCTCCCCTGCTAGCATTCTACCTTCATAACTAGTTTTATTTGGTATCTAAAGTATATGGGGTTTGAAGCTAGGTACTGGGTACAGTTGTCAGCTAATTAATGGTTTTTAGTTTTGTCTTCTAGTTTTCTTTTGTCGTCTTAGTTTTGTCTTAATGCTTCATTAAGGGAGGGCAGGATGCCATCATGGGTCGATATAGGGAGTGCTGGACCAATGACTGCGGTGCAACTGATTCCCTTGGAGTTCCCTCTGATGATTGAGGAGGAAAACCTTTAAATGTGGATGGCAAGGGAGTGCTGTAGCTGGAATCGAAAACAACGAGTATTGAAAGCAACATGAGGGCAGTAGTGGAATCTAATACCGCAGCCTTGTCGTCCTCCTCAACATCAAAAGTCAGTATCTGGGCTTGGTATCATGGGGGTCACCAACCTTGATGCCAACAGCACTGCACTGGTGTGTTCAAAGTTGAGAATGGAACTTGCACTTTTGGAGTTGATGGAATTTGGGTCAATACCGAAGGGGTCTTTCGCCATCAATCTTTAGGTGCTGATGGAGCCAAAGAATCTATCGGAATGAGAGCGCTCTCTTGATGTCAACGTGTGGGCAACATTGAGGACTCTCAGTGCTTCCAATGTTTCCTTTGTCAAAGTTCTCATCTGTCCACCAGAGGTCGAGGATTTTGAGGGTATGGTCTGTAGGCCTGATGGAGAGGTGTCCTGTCTCTTGTCAAATGAGTGTCCTGTCTCTTGACTGTTTTGGATTTCTTTGGTCTCAGAGGGGAGGAAGAATTCTCCAATCCTGATTGTTTGCGTTTTGACTTCAACTACTCCGGTGTCAAAGGGGGAGCAGACTTCGAAGAGACCTTTGAGGTTCAAAACAATGTCAATGTTGAGCTTGATGTCGATGGCTGTGGTTTCGAAGGAGGAGGCATAGATGTTGACATTGAAGCTTTCAGAGTCTACCGTGAGGCTGCAGAGTGGAGTTCTGCCAATGTTGAGGGACTTTGCACCTCATCATAAATGGTGGCTTTAAGCCGCAAGGCCCATTTTTTCCTTGTTTGTTTTAAAAAAGATAAGCAGATTTTGCACGAGGAGACATCATGCTCCTCTCCCAGGCATATTAAATATAGGTCATGGAGATCTTTTCAGGGAAGCTGGGCATTACAGACTGTGCACCTCCTGATAGTCAATTTCTCCTCAGCCATTTTAGGGATATCCCAACTCATAGTCAAAGTCTGTTCCAAACTGAAAAGCACCAGTGAAGTCTGGAAGCAGTTTCCAATTCAAACACGATAATCAGTCTGATCTTTTTATTTTATAGTTGTAGAACACTCAGAAAGAAGAACTTAACCGATGAGGAGCAACAGCCTGAGAACTGAACGCAACAGCAGTCGGAAAAGAACTGAAAAACAGGTGTCCAGCCCACCCTTAAATAACATGCTGTAGGCATGGGGGTAGGGCTTGGTCACCTCGACAAGCTGCAGCATTCTACCCATTCTTTTGGATCTCGATCCAGATCATTTTGTTTTTGCTAGGCAGCAGGAGACATATGCAGGGTAGCAAAGCCGCATTCCCTAACTGATTTTTTTGCAGACATTCTTTCACATCTGAGACTTCAGCAGGTATTTCTTCATCTCTCTATATAACACACTAAGGTTGTACGTGGTGTGTTATATAGAGAGATGAAGTCAGGAGTGGCAGGGAGGAGTGAGCAAGCGAGTGGGCAGGCAAGGAGTGGTGGTGGGGGGAGGCAGCTGAAAGTGGGTGGCTGACACTGAGGAAAGTGGGTGGCTGACTACAGCTGGAGCTGTAGGGGGTTGCAAGGAGAGCAATGAAGTCCTAGCACACAGATGATCTGTGCAGGTTCAACTAGTATACTCTAAAGCAATATTTGCAGTATAAGGGCTAGAAACTTTGTCCAAAGTGGGATTCTCAGAAAACAAAATTCTGTACCCATTCATATTATGTGGCTATTAGGGATGTGCAATTCAATTTTCATGTTAATCGTTTTGTGCCGAATTGAGGCGATGTGCAGATTCTATCGTGAATTGAACTGCCCCTTAAATAAAGGGGCTGATTCAAGTTTCAATTGAATCGGCCCCAATTTCATATGAATTCAACCAACCATTTTGGGAAACCATTTTTGTGAGATGTTGTGGCAAGCAATGGACAGTGGCAGCTCAGTGCTGTGTCTGTGTAATATTTCTTGGTGCCTGCTGTGATTAGCTCTATGTCCGACCTTGACCAGCTTGTGTTTCACTCCCTGCTCTGGCGTGCTCTGCAATCTGCATTGCAATATGTATTCAGTCAAAAGGAGGCTGAACTTACATTGTTCTGGTTGGGCTTATGGCTATGCTTGCTGGCTGCTAAGGGTGCTGTTGTGCTGTGGCAGCTGTTGCAAGTAAGGATGGAGTCATAATTGTATGTGAGAGAGCAAGCTGTGCCAATGATGTTACTGCAGTGCAGGCAATTGCTGGCAGTGGATTCTGGGCCAGTGATCCTTTTGTTGTTGTCATCTTTGGACTTTGTATCTGGCAAAATGTGTTCTGTGGTGGGAGACTGTAAGTGCTACTGCTGTTCTGCAGTGTTATTTTTCAAGATAGGCTTGCAAAATTTGTGCACTTCACTCTGCTTGTTATGCCCATAGGGCACAATGAGGACCTTGAATCACCCCATTTATTCTCCACGAGTAGGTTCTAGGGACATCAAAGTGGGTTTGGTGCTACCTACCATCCAACCCACAAAAGAAATGGGCAAGCAGGCAATTAAAGATGTATTTTTAAAAAAACTTAAACCCCCATAGGATCCTATGGAGGTTTTTTGGGAAAGAAACGTTTCAATCGTCCACTTGCCTGTTTCATTTGTGGTCTGGAGCACTCATCATGCCCTACCACCCAACCCAATTTAGTGTCGCTAGGACCTACCCATGAGGTGATTTGACTTCCCTATTGGCAAACCATGAATTTTTGATTTGATTTCTCAAACCATCTGGCAATGTTTTGAGAAATAAATTTGACAAATCGATTAGTATTTTTGCAATTTGATCTGAGGTAGAATTGATTCACAAAAAATGGTTTGAGCACACCGGTAGTGTCTGTGCTACACTCCTACAGGGTCACCACATATACACACCCTTGACAATAGGTATATATCCTGTACTGTTCACATGTTGCCATAGTACAGATAACTTGTAGAGTAATCAAGTGAGGGCACTTACATATTTGTAAAACATACTACACAAAGATTAGCAACGTACACAGGCTTCACAATGGGTAATATTAATAAGGTAATAAAGCATAACTTTATTTCTTTTCAATTATTTATTTTCATTCAATTTATATACTGCTTTTCATTAAAATAATCTCAAAGCAGTTTACAATATAATTAAAACAATGCATAATTAAAATACAAAGATACAGATCTCAAAAATTAAAATATATAATACAAAAGTACAGATAGTATGTGTGTGTGTGTAAAAAAAACACTCTCATTCAAAAGCCGGGGTGAAGAGTCACATCTTTACTTTTTTCTTTAAAACTGTTAAGGAGACTGAGGAGTGGATTTCAGCTGGGAGAACATTCCAAAGCTTGTGGGGGCAATGACTGAGAAGGCCCTGTCCCGCCAGCTCGACAACCAAGCCTCTCTCACCATCAGCACACGGAGCAGAGTCCCCTCTGATTATCTGGTCAAATGGGTAGAAAACCTTGGGAGCAGGCGGTCCTTCAGATATCCTGGTCATTATAATTATAATAGCACTGATAAAGAATTGTGCTTAGCAGCATAGCCTAGCACCTAACTATTAGACAGTCCACACAACAAATGACTGATCCCTTCTAAGAATTTTTGTTGGTTTAGCTGTGGTTGTAAGGATTTTGGAGGGGCAAGAGTCTAACCTGAAATCAGTTGTCATCACAGTTACTCATCACCAAAGTAGGCACACAAGTTTCTAGAGTTTAAGACAAAAAGAAAACAGCTAGTATTGGAAAGACTTCTGCTATCTTGCCCACTTCTCCAGCCATTCCAGTCCACCTTGTGTGGGCCATGGACACTGCAGCCTTTCATTTTAAAAGAGATGAATTCAACTATATTTAGGAAAACTAGTTTAATCACGGTATAGGGCCTATACTTTCCAGTTTACCCTATTCCAACCCATTGAAGTTGGCTGCATGAGCATGTCTCCTATTGTGCAAGACAGGTTAAAATACGACTTCCAGCCCTACAATTCACCTGTTGCACTGTGGAAATCCATAACCAGCCCTTGCACAATGCTGTCACTATTGTTCCTTGTAGGGATGTGCAGAACCAGTACAGCGGTCTGCGGTCCGACGGTTCAGTCCGGGGGTTCGGGGGTTTATGATCGAATTGAACCCACCCCCGGTTCTGTCCAGACTGGGACTGAACTGCCGGTCTGGTCCGGCAGGTCCACAAATTTTTTTAAAAAATAAATTAAAAATAAGTAACTGTAGCCCCTTTGGGGGACTTGTTGCAGCCGCGGCGGGGGTGGTGGTGGTCTGCAAGGGTTCCCTCTCTCCCTGCCAGCCTCTCTCGCCGCGGCCAGGTCAATGTAGCCTTTTTGGCCCTTTCAGGTCTCTGTAAAGGCAAGCGGCCGCCATTTTGGCCACCACCGCACATGCGCAAATGCCCTCCGCAAGGCCAGTTTAAATTTTTTAAAAAAAGTTTGCAGACCAGACCGGGTGGGGGGGGGTTTGCTGGGGGCCGGACCGAACTGGCCCGGTTCCGTTTGAGGCTGGTCCAGCCTCTAACTGAACCGGGCCAGACGGTTCTGTGCACACCTCTAGTTCCTTGTAGTTTTTGCACTCCTCCACACAGAATCTGTGTGACAGAGAGCAAGAAGGTTGATAGTGCCATATGTATGGTGTAGTCCGACATAAGGACCTCCACAAGAAACTCCAAAACTGGAGAACGATAAATTTGTCCTTTCACTGATCAGTCATTAATGCACCTTGTCGCTCTGGCTAAAATATGCTGCTATATTATCTGCCTCAATATTATTTCATTAAAATAGATTATCACCTTTCAGAAAAATCTCACAAAGCAGTTCACATAAATTAAGATAACCATCAAAGCTTTTGCAATGAAACAAGAGACAGGGATGTATACGAATGACAATTTGAACAATGATTTGCAGAATCCCCCACATCTTTGAATGGGAGAGCAGGTCCATACTTGCTCCTCTGCTGCTAACCACCACTTCCTGTTTGAGCAGTGCTCCCCCCAGCTATCGTGTGCTGGCAGCGCTGCCCTTGCACAGCAGCCATATGCTGACCATGCAAATGGCCACCACACATGCACGGAGGCCATGTGCATGCTGGTGTCACATTAGGACAGCTGGGTGGGGGGCACCAAAACAGGAAGTGGCGGCAAGCGGTGGAGGAGCAGGTAATAGACCTGCTTTCCTCCCTTTAAAAAGGTGTGGGGGATATGCTGCCAAACACTGTTCAAATCACTATTTGTGCATATCCCTAAAGGAGACAAGCCACAGGATTTTATTTTAAGCCCAGGTATTTTGGTGCAGCACTTTTAAATGAAATTCTGTCTCCTTGTCTCCCTTCCCTTCAGGACGGTTTGTCAGTAGCCCTGAGGTAACAGTTCAGGGCCACCTTAGCTGAAGTAGCACGGTGCTCATCAGATCCTTCTGCCTTCTCTCTTCTCTCATCTGTTTCCCTGGGTGGGAGCCGAAGGAGCTGGATAGCGGGAAGATCAGGCTTTTTGCCCTCTCTCTTCTCAAAAGATCAAGACAGTTGTCTGAAAAAGAAACATTTAGGAACATGTTGGAGATATTTAGCAAAGAATAAAGGGACCTTGTGATTCCATCCGTCAAGATATTGCCAACCATTACATAAGCCACTTTATGGTTTCTAGCTATATGGTAAAACCCATTTGCTTGATGGTTGGGCTTTAGTCAATAACTACTAAAGGGGAGCAGACTGGTGTCATGGGCACTGCAGCAAGAACATTGTTTAAGAATGCTGCTTCTTGCTTGCTCAGCATTAGCCCCATTGCAACACTGGAGACTTGAACCTAGCGAGGGCGTCAACCTGCTTGTTTGCACAGATCAAAATATTTGCCAGCTCCTGTTTCCCTTCCTGACAATACTCATAGTTAGCAAGGACTTGTATCAAAATTAACAAAAAAAAAAGTTATTATATTCCTTTTGCTGACTCTTCAACAGCCTGAACAATTTTTGTATTTGGAGATTGCTTGGTAATCCTCCTTAAATACTGGCATTTTCCTTCAACGTCTCCACAAAAGATTCAATGTGGTAAGATCCATTTGCCCTCAGTGTAACATCCAATAAAATAAATTGAAATATCTGCTTAGCTCCTATAAAAACCTCTCCTGATGCAACACACTAGAAACAGACTGAATATTCCAACTATTGAGGTCAAACTATAGTTGAGGTCAAACTATAGTTGAGGTCAAACTATTCACCTTGGAAAGCAATGCTTGAATTATGGAAGGGGTGGGGGCTTTTAATGAAATACACAAGCCTTATCCCAACTCCCCTCAATTTTCATCAAACCACTCCCACCCCCACTTTAGTCTTCTAAAAAATATAGCTGAAGGAATCAGACCCCTTCCAGTTCTCCTGTAATTTGAACATCAATGTGTGTAAAAAGTGTCCTCCCCTTTCAACTCAGTCTTAGCCAATGGAAGACTTTCAGGAATCATTTTGTAACTGATTCTTTCAGTGGGTGCAGAATTATATTTTTAGAATTCGTGGACTGCTTTCATCATTGGATGAATAATGTGGAAAATATACTGGATAATGAGGCTATCCATTTCAATATTTGGTTGCTCTGGTTGTCTGAAACAAATGATACAATGATTACGTCCTATCACAAAAATCCACATAATTGTGTAACACCACTGAAGATAGTTAAGACAAGATTTGTAACGTTCCAGAAAGTGTTCTTTAAATCCTCACCCAGTAGGCATTTGGGGCATCTACAACTATGTCCATCACTTTGAGGGGAAGGTACAAAATAATGTCCAAGATGTCTGCTTATCATTCTAGCACTCCCAGGGTTCAATTAATGTAATTCACTGACATCACCATCTCATGGTATCATAAGACCTTACTTTAGGGTCTGCATTCATCTCATTGTCCAGATGTTATGTAAGAAAATATTTAAAAGGTGTGTGTGCACGCACATGCACACACACACAGCCCAATGCTTTTAGGGTCACAGTGAACTGAAATGATGAAAGCTAATTCCTTATTTTGAATTGTGGTTATAGGAGGATGGCTGCAGAGGTTAAGGCATGATTGCAAATATTTTTTATAGCAAAACTTTGTTCTGGACGCAATCCAACATTCTAAAATATTCTGAATATTGAAACCACTCATTGACCTGAAAAGCTATTAACATATAGTGCAAACCCCAACAGTTTCCTAAGCTTCCCAAAATAAGAGGACAACCTTGAAAAACTTCAATACTGTCACATATATTAATTTCCATGAGTCTAGTAGAGTGATTAACGGATGCTGATCTCAGAAACATGAAGAAGTGGCAGGTTGCATTAGTAGGGACAGCTTGCATGAGCAGTAACAGGACTTCAATATTTATCATGTTCTAGGACCAACATGACAACCACTCCACATTAGGCTTATCACACCTGACTGTAAATCCTGCAAAAGCATATGTGCTCAGAAACTAAAAATAAACGTTGACAAACACTGCTAGAGACTAGAATTTGCCATCCTTAGAAATGTGTGTAACTTAGCCTTACAGTCACGAGTCACTTGCAAAGGTACTGCATTTCTGTCATAAAGATCATGTCATGGTTCAAACTGTTGGAAGCATATTGTGTATCAGTTTACATTAGTTGATAGAAAACATGCATAATTTAGAAAAACGAGTTTTCTATTTATTTAAAAATAAGTTTGTAGTTACTACATTGCTGTGACAGTAATTCTTACACATACATTCTAGTTTGTATAAAAGGATTCCAAGTATTATTCATCAAAACCAACATAGGTGTTTTCACATAAAAGTTTCAATCAATATGTACAAAAAGAAAGGGCACTCTTCATCCAGGTAAGAGACTGCACTTTATAACATGATAAAGCAGATTTCTAAGAGAAATGAACCTTGACAAAACCTAAATTTTTGTAAAATTGTATGTTATGTTACAGAAACAAGCTTGGGGTTTACATCATACTGTACAAAATAAGTAGAGCTTTAAAATGTGTCAGTTTCAAAATTAAATGTTCCAGACAATTTCCTTATGTTGCGCTACATTATACATCTCAACATTTTAAGTGGAAGGATTTAAATAATTTGCTCAGAAACATACTTTTCAAGTTTTGCAGTGTTATGGTTCAAAAATGTAACTTTGCAATGTGTGTCAGCAGACTATTCTCTTTAAACATGTGTCTCAGATACATATACCATGTTAAATGCCTTGTGTGCAAATGTACAAATTTGGTGTTAGTATTTTGTCTTTACAAGGTGTAATTTCTAGGACGGTTTTTCACCCAGATATGAAATTCACTTTTATATATCTGTTATCTGCATTCATAAGAAATCCCAATATTTAGCATTTGCTCCATTTTTTTGTACCCAAACAAAAGGGATTATTTTTATTTAAATGGATATAAATGGCTCCTGAATTATTTTCCTTTTTAAAAATTGAGATTTTGGGCCTGGGCTTTGTAACTGCAAAGTGAATGCTATTACAGTCTTTAAAAGTGTGTTCTCTCTCTCTCAGTGTTAAATGCAAAAAAACTGTAATAAATGAAACCTTTCTGAAATAGGGTATATTCTAAAATGTTCTGAACTGAACAGGCACATAAAAGACACATAAGAACAGCCCTGCTGGATCAGGCCCAAGGCTCATCTAGTCCAGGATCCTGTTTCACACAGTGGCCCACCAGATGCTGCTGGAAGCCACAGGCAGGCGTTGAGGGCATGCCTTCTCTCCTGCTGTTACTCCCCTGCAGAAGTAAATTTTGCTTCACCACTTTCTCAATAGTAATTAAAAATCATCTTGATTAAAATGCAAATCATGTGAAGTTAATTCATCAAAAATGTAATACCGGATTCGTTATATTAGAAATAAATTTTCAGACTTGGCCACTATATATGAAATGTACACCATTTCTCTGAAGTATAAACATATATGTACAATATTTACAGCAAAAACTGAACAGCCCTTTTATCAGATGACTGCTTAGGTCCAATTACAAGAAGTGCAAGATTAAGAGACAGATGTTATATAAAAATATAGGAAGGGCTCAATCCAGTCAGTCCCTTACATGCCATGCTAGGCGTGTGCAGCTGTGTCATGAGTGCAGCTCTCACCGTGTAGGCCTGCCTACAGGGAGAGAACTGTGGCCAGGAAACTCTTGCATGTGCTCTGCAGAGGGTGACTGGACTGTGCCCTAAACCTTCACTAAGCAGTACACAAGGAGAAAGTGAGCTTTTGTTTCAGTTCTGACGTTAAGAAATTCTATGAAGAAGATAGTTATGGATGATGTTAATGAAGTTACATTTAAAAACACTGATGGCAGTCTGTGCTTGTATGCCCCATCACAAAACCTGGGTTGTTTGGGAATTAGCAGGGGAAATGCTAAAAGGTGGGCAGGGGTGGGGGAGAGAATGGATTTGCACATACTTTTGATTATATTCCTTGTGTCACCCCTGGATGCAGTCTACAATCCCTCAAATCCTAGACATTTGCACGTAGTTTTAATGCAAGCAAACTTCAAAATAAACGGAGGTTATGTAACTGTAGTACTCTATGAATTTCAGCTATTTATGACCTTAATGCAACATGGTCTATTAATGATTAAAACTGAATTCAGTCAATATGGGCTAAAAAAGCAATTTTGTAACCAATGCTCTAGCCTAATTAACTGCATAGCACACAATTTCTGTGGACCTAGAAGACAGCTAAAATGCTTTAGCTGGTCAATATCTGACGCACAATCCACTTAAATCAAGGTGTTTCTGTTTAGGTCCAAGTTTGTCCCAATGATTTTTAAGATTTCAGCAGACATCCTAAGCACTTTTAAACAAAAATTACATTAAAAACACAGTGGAACTTGATTTTAAATAAAAGAGTCAATTTAAATCCAAGTTCTTCAATTTCACTTGGTTGCAGATTTTATTGCCATTCAAGAATGTGCATGTAAGAGCAATTTTGGCATATCAGAATCATAACCTTATACATTACAGCCTTTTGATTCATCCGAGTGAAAGTAGAGCAGTATGCATGTTCTTCAGCACACTGGGATCTGCAACCTTCACAACTCAACATGTGAGAGCTATGTGTGCATGCATGGAGTTCTGGATTGTGATCTACAATTATAACAATGACTTCAGATGTACTGAAGCACAGCACAATATTTTGAAAACATCTTATTTATTTATTTATCTATCTATCTATCTATCTATCTATCTATCTATCTATCTATCTATCTATCTATCTATCTATCTATCTATCATATTTTTATACCGCCTGATATTAAATCTCTAGGCGGTGTACAAATCCTTTACAGCAATCTCTCTCATGTATGTATGTATGCATGCACCCATTGTTTTTAAAAGTTGGTATGTACCAAATGCTGCATGCGTATTTTATAAATTAATCCAAAGTAAGTGCATGGAACACATAATTGTGTGCAAATATACAGCATAGCAATCTAATCTCTATAGGAAGATGATTCTTGTCAAATTGCATCACTACTCATAACACTATTAAAGGATCTATCCAATGACAGAACTGAGGTCATCCAAGTTTAATTCCTGGGACACAAAATCCACCTCTGTTTTCCAAAGATTTACCAAACCTGGGGGGGGGGGAAGAGAAGAGAGAGCTACAACTTCTGAAGTGAAAATGAAAGTATATGGGTAACAGTTACTTTGCAAACAAAAGACATGGGATGCTCCATCAGACACCACTACGTGGTAGCCAGAAGTTAAGTGTTGAAAATAATTTAATGAGCAACACTGTGGAACTGATAGATCACCCTATATCAGAAACTGTATCAGCAGACTGAATTTCTACATCTGTGATCGTTACTGCCAGGTTTGTAAGGTAACTGCTTGTGTGAAAAGCTGTAGTTGCCAACCGAAGTAGCATTTACATAGTATTTCCCATTTTAAGCATGCCATACAATAAATATTACATTTTGCTTATGGTAGCATTATCCATAACATTTCATTATAGCGTTTTCCAAAGCCAAGAACCAGTATTTATTGCTCATATTCAATCATGCTGAAATCAAAAGCTCGCTTGCTTTGTGTTGATACAGTAAGTAGTATTCTGTAAAACAGTCAAATAAAACTAATGCCAGTAATTTAAGTCAAATACAACCTAAAGCTCTTATGCAGAAAACCTAACACAACTATTCTTAAGTGGTGTTTCCATACAAATAAAACCACTAAAATAATGTTAGAAAAAATAAGGTCAACATGAATTCTTTCTAGAACAGATTATTCATGAAAGGGGAAAATATTTTTATGTACTGCAAATAAGATCTCATGTTTTTGAAATGTGTAATTTTTGGACATTGTGATGGTTGTGTGACCTATTCCATTCTCCAACATCACATACACATAACTTGCTGCAAATAACTATTATATACATAAACATGCCAAGTGGGACAGTAATAAATGGAGTAAATACAGCACTGGAGTTTCATGTTTCTTCGGCAATTTCTTTTACATTACAATGCAGATAACCTCAGGAAATTGCACATTTGAAATAGATTGCCTTCAACAGTGAGATTCTCAAAATGGACAATTTAAATCTGCTATAAGGCTTCCATTGTGAAATGTGAAACAAGATATATCACTGTACATAGTCCACCTTAATGTGTTCATGTTTAATGCCTGCAATAGTAAGTGAAAACACACATTTTTTGTTTTCTTTTTTTTTAAAGACACATATAAATGAAAGTCCAATCCCCCATTAAAAAATCAGTTATGGTATTTCACTTACTTTTCTTTAAAACACTATTGAAAGGGGGATGTGTGCCAGTAGGATTCGGAGGATTGCCCTCTACGTCATGATTTGAAAAAACAACCATCTTAGATGAAACTGCGAGACAGCTCAACCGTTCTGAAAGATCAAGTGCTCTCTCTTTATATATTTAACCAAGACAAATAAAGGGGAGTAAGCAGCCAACCCCCCAAAATCTTCCATGTCCCAAAATATCCTAAATTGGCTCAACTCTGACAATAATTAGCAACCTCAGAAAAAGTGGATGTTTATGCTTATGAGTATTTTGTGGTAAAATCAGAAAAAAGAACCAGTTGTTATGAAGTATTTTTTTACACTGTTGGAATTCAAGACTGCTAGCTTCAAATCTCAGATGACCATTCAGTGTGTGCAATATGCAAATGAAAGCACATGTGCATCACCATTTAACTGGGAACCATGTGCACAAAAGAAGCTATACATATTGCTCCCACAACTGAACCTGCCTACAGTTCCCAAATTGGATTGGAAATTCTGCACATAACAGCACAAATGGTTAGTGCCACCTCCTTTGACAGTACCAACGATCTATTTGGAAGAGTGGAAAACAGCTCCTACCCTTTAACCTTCCCCACCAGTGGAAGCATAGGAGATTAGATTCAATTCGTCACTCTCCAAGCAGCTAATTAGCACTGCTAAACCTAAGAGCACCAACTATCTGTGGGATTGGTAGGTTGAAACACAGAGGCAACTCACTGCTAAACACAGCCAGGGTGTTTAAAAAGAAAACCCAACATTCATTTGCACACCTTCCGCCTTCTCCAAAAGTGAGTTAAATTAAAAGTGTGGTTACATTTTTGTACCATGCTACTGTTTTATATCTTATTTTGTTTTTTCTTTTAAATTGGACTATACTTTTAAACAATAAACATTGTATTAAAGTTTGTTTTTAAGGTATAAAATAAGTAAATGTACCATAAACAAATAAATAACTGTTTCTTTTCCATAGCAGTACATACAGCAATACATTCCCCTAAGTCATATAGTCATCATTTACAATAGACAACTTAAGTTTACTAAGGATGCACGAAATTATAGAATACAAGGCACAATTATTAAGTGGGATTTTCCTTTAGGATGTATATATTGACTTCCGTCAGCTTGATAAGTATACTGTAAAAAGTGCAGAAAAACAATGTGCAATGAGAACACTGTATAAAACATGATTGCATAAAAAGTGATTTGGCCGTTTTATGTTTAATAATTGAAAATAACCAATCTTCCCCTTAAAATTAAAGTGTGACATTTTAAAATTCTTGTACTAGCTAAAAAATCCTGATAAAAACCATACCTGGGTAGTATTGTATATATTCATGTGCTTGTGTACATACTCAAGGTATACATACACATACACTTCTTTTGAAAGTAATTTTAGATAGTTTAACACAATTTGTAGAAACAATTTGGATCATAAAGTAAATATCAGAATCCCACACTTTTCCTGCAGCTTCCTTGAATCCTTTAACCCAGTTATAAATTCTGTCTACACATCTGTCAAAGGACTCAACCAGTGCATTAATTGCTTTCTACAAAAAAGTACCAATAATTTCTTAGGACAATGTATCTTTAAAACATGGAATCATAAGCATAATTGAAAACTGTATGCTGAACTGACACAGAACTTTTCTACTGCACTGGTTCTCAGTCTTTGGCACAATAAACAGAGATTTGATTGATACAAGAATGAAGGTCTGAAGAATTAGACATATTAGTCAAACTTTTTCCAATGTGGATATATATCTATCTATATATATATATTGTGATTTCTCTCTGTTTGGCAGATCCTAGATAAACCAATAACCTGCACTAGGTTTGTCTGTACAAAGCTGTGTGCCCGATTATTACTGAAATTAAATGTTATCTCATTAGGAAAGTTTGGTAATTTTGTATGTCCTCAGTGGCATTTACTGCCACACTTTGCTAATATCCTGCAAAAAACAAATACTACACTCTATACAAATGTATTGTACCTTGCTCATTCAAAAAATAGGAGTTCTGCTCTCAGTCTGTAACATTAAAAATTCTATTATCTTTTTAATCAAATAGAGATTATGTACTGCTCAAAATTACAGTAACATTTCTGCAAATCAAGAATTTTATTTATACAATCTTCAATATCAGCTGGACAAAGTGAATTGAAATGCATAACCTACTTAGAGGGCAATAAATAGCAAAAGTTTAAAATGCATACTTCTTTCAAAGAAATTTTGAGTTTGTTTTTGCTATACTTTTTCAAATCAGCGCATATTCTCATTCTCATCTGGAAATAGCAGCAGAAGGCAGATATCCTTAGTTCCACTTTCCTTTGTTGTACCTGTTTCTTAGCATTCTTAAATGCTGAAGTTACCAACCAATCAGATTAGCCTTTGCTTTCTCAGTTAATTTCCGGACTCTGCCTCTGCTAGATGTCCCAAAAGTCAAAGAGGTGTCTTCAAATAACAGTTGCCTCTGCTCCTCCTCTGAGTCATCCTCGTTGTAAAAGGCTGTCCTTTTACCCTGGTTTCTAGTTCTCATGTGGGGTTCAGACTCTTTAAGTTCCTCAGGCTCCTCTTCAACAGGCTCATCTGTTTTTTTCCTCCTGCTTCTTGTCTGAATTTTAGGATCTGCAGAAAATGTAAGTTCCAGTCCTGGCTCTTGTGCCTGTGGCTTTCTTTTAGGCTTCCTGCCTCCGCGCCCTTTTCTTTGCAACAAGTCTTCCTTCACATTATTTTCAGAAAGAGAATTGCATGCAGTAGAAACTGATGCTTCCTCTACTATCAAGTCTTTAGTAGCTTGGATTGAGTTCTGCCCCAAGTCCTTTTGCTGAGCAAGTAACAGATTTTTTGGTTTCCTCCCTCTTTTCTTGTGAACCACTTCACAGCTACTGTTATTCGTCTCAATCTTCGGTTTCCGCCCAGGGCCTCTCTTAAGTGCAGGCTTTGAAGATTGACCCCCATGTCCGTTTACTTGGATGCTTCCTGTTGCTACAGCCATGGCATTATTCTTGCAGTCTGCTAGAGGGACAGAGTAACACGTAAGTAGTTTGCATCAGTCTTCTCTCTCTCTCTCTCTCCTTGTATTAACTGCTCAATACTGCTACTACAGTCTCAATTACATTTAAAACAGAGGTTGAATGAGCAAGGGCTTCCCAATTATCACTTTCTACATACGGTTCAAATAAACATCACTTTTGGGATATGTGAAGTGTCATGGGACCTCTACAATTCAATTCACATTACATACACCTGTTTAACTATTACACTCACTGGGGGCTTCTACAAATGTCTGGACAGTTTGTTGTGGTCGATCCCAAAGCTCAAGAGTGAGTGGGTCCTATTTCAATGTGTTGCTTTCCCAAATGACCCCAAAGCAGCAGCGTATTTCTCATTTACTCCAGTCCAGATTGGTGCCCGCAGGACACTTAAAGTCCACAAATTAATTTCCAGGAATTAGTACAGATCGGTTCTCTTCAGTTGATGAACGTTATCCAGAAGTAGGAGGATTAAATTCACATCTGGATAACTTCCACCACTGAAGGAGAAGATTAAGGGTTGCTGCAATTATAACCCCCCCCCCCTTTTGGAGGCTTGTTCTCTCCCAAGGTGACTGAAAATCATGAATTTCTCCTGAATTTGAAAACTGATGTTATCTTGACAATGTGCAATATGTCCTTTATGCAATGAAAGGATAAAGTTAGAAGCCAGGGGCCATGCACAAAATGTTTGAGGATTAAATGGTGGCACAGAGAGGAGCCATAGCATGAGAGTTTCTTATATTACAATGGAACACGAGAAAGAGCAGTGCCCATGCCATAATGGTAACACAAGCAATGCATAATGTCATTAGCATGCAAAGCTACTAAGATAGTGCTATGGTTTCTTCTTCCCTTAAACAAACAAACACACACACACACCCCACCACCACCAGGGTTCTCTAATTTTTTTTCATCTGTGTGCAGAATGAGTTTTACACCACACAATTACAGAACAAGCTCAGTTAAAGGCCCAGTGAAGCAACAATCTACTACAACAAATATTTATATACCGTTTTTCAACCAAAGTTCTCAAAGAAGTTTATTACATAGAAATAAATAAGATGGTTGCATGTCCCAAAGGGCTCACAATTTAAAAGACACACAATCAAAACTAGCTGCTTTGATTCACTGGAAAAAGTGAGGTACACAATGAAATACTTGTAATAAATGCCAGCTAACATTCTACTTTCGCTATCATAATAATTACTAGGGTCATCAATAGGTAATAAAATGTAGTGGCTCATCTGCTCCCTTAAACATATTGATAAACATGGTAAGTTTCAACAAAGGTGTCTTAAAGTGCAAAATGCATCCACTTAATTGGCAGTCCCAGTGAATAACATTTGCAATCAATCCCCACCAAAGTGATCTACCAATTAGAGGTCACATCCCTAATTATTACAAATTGAATGCTAACCCACATGTTAGCATTTAAAGAACAACAACCCCCCCCCCACACACACACACCCCTCACCCTTACCTTGTGGGCTGACAGCAGATGATTTTGGTTTACGTTTAATTGGTTTCTCTTTCTCCACGTTTTCTTTTGCAGTATTATTCCTAGTGTTGTGAGTGTAATTGGTTTGATTAGGAACTGATAAAATATTCTGATTCTTGGAATGTTTGGTAGAATTCTCCAGTACTGGGAAGACAAGATTGTGAAAGCAAAACAGAAATTTCATCTCAAGATCTTTAGGTAGTACAGATCAATTAACTAGATAATATGCAGCGTTGCTAATGCCTTAAATAACTTTAGAATAATGAAAACTATGACAACACACTCAATTTAAGATTTCAGCCATTCATTCTCATGCCATTAAGTTTTCCTAGAGTGTCACAATTTGCATAATTAGATTTCTTGATCTGAACAACATAAATACATCCACATGTAGTTTACAAGCATTGTGTCTACCATGGCAACCATATTACAGATTTAGAAGCTAAAAAGACTAAGTATGTTTACCCACCTGATTTCCCTGATGGAACAGTAGCACTAGGTTTCACAGTTAAAGGCTTTCCTCCTGAAGAAGTAGATGGTTGTTCACTTACAGCCATTTCTGTCACTGCCCTAGTGCTCCTTGTCCGGATCAGAGTGGCAGAGTCAGCTGCTTTTCCATTCATCTGTGCAGCAATGTTTCTCAAGGAAGTTGAGCGTACAGGTGCAGAGGATGAAGGCGCAGAAGGGGTTTCAGCTTTCATCTGTGGTTTTATTAGCCGCCTCTTCCTGTCAGGACTACAAACAGAGGATACAACTGATACTTGGTACTATTTGAGAGGCCAGAATAAAGAGGTAGTATGTCCTGGTTATCAACTAGGTTTGCCAACCCTGCTCCCTTTCAGTGGCTTCCCAGCAATTCTAGACAACGTTTCACCCTGTCACTTCTACTCTTTCATCACTACTTAAACACCATAAGTATGTAGGCGAGTCTCTCCTTCCCTATAATTCCCCAAGCCATTTCAAGCAACATTAAAGGGGAAAAGATAATGAGGTTGTCAATGGAAGGAATAGCAAGAGATACTACAAGGTGGGCCAAATGTTCAAACAAGACCACCAAGTTACTAAACCTTACGTTATGCCACAAGATCTTTAACTAAGTGTATAGTTCCTTTTCAGAAGTTAAGGAGAAATGTATTGTGAAACAACCAATTGCTGAAATGTAAAGAGTTAGCTGCTTGACCAATCTGAGTTTGTGCAAATACTTGGGAATATAGTTACTAGCCCCAGTTCAAAAGCTCCTTGTACACATAGGATTTTCAGTACACACATTTCTCCCATACGACAGCCATCTTCAAGTATATGACCCTCCAAGGTCTCTTCCAACTCTGAAATTCTATCATTCTATATGGAGGAAGCTTTCCTATCACATACATATGAAGGCTCCATATATTTCATTTACTCCAGTATATGCATAACAACTCCGACAAGGTTCAGGCTGGTTGTCCTTCAGAAAGGGTGCTCTGGTGGTTATTTCTCTCTATACAACACAAAGGAATGATGATTCCCTTTTGATTCTTCTCCTCCTTCCACACTTATGCCTGCTTCTCAACACACATTTTCAAATATACAGTGTTTTAATGTGGTTGTGATGGTTAGACTGTCAGACTAGGAGCAGAGAAACTCAGGTTCAAAAGCCAACTGAGTATGAAGCTCACTGGATGACCAATGGCCAGCTTACTCACTTTCAGCCTAACCTATCTTATAGGGTCATTGTGAGGATTAATGGGGTGGGGAGAGAACCCTGTATGCTGTCCTGAGCTCCTTGGAGGAAGGCCAGGGTAGAAATGCAAATAAGCTTCACTAGCTCCCATTCCTTTCTGATCACTACTCAAAATTAAGACTCTAAGTAGCTTTGGACCATAAAGGTCTGTCTACTTCAACACAGGTCTGCCCATGTATTGAGATCAGCCTCAAAAACCCTTTTGTAGATCCAAACAACATCAAAAGGGAATGAGTGGTGATCAAAAATAGGACCTTTTCAATGGTGTCACCCTACCTTTGTAATTTGTAGGTTTCACCAGCTCACTCCAGTATCTGACTGGTCAACAGACAGAACAGCTGTTCATGGAATGGCAGTACCCTCAGCTGCTGAATAGGCGTGTGCATGGTCTGGAGTCCCCCCCCAGTCCGGCACGGGGGGGGGACCTGTAACTTTAAGCGGAGGGTGGGGGTGGTAGTGCTTACCACCCCCCGCCACTGGTCCTTTGACAAATCTTCTTGGGGCAGCAGAGTTCCTCCCTGCCACCCCTGCCCCCGTCGTCGTTCCTTAAGGTGCAAAAGAGATGAGTGCTAGCTGTGCGCATGCGCCCTGCGTGGCGCGCTCGTCTCTGACGCTGCCACGCTGCATACAGCACGTGACGTATGCAGCGCATGTGCGGCAGCATCAGAGACAAGCGCGCACGCCGCACAGGGCGCATGCACGCCGCTAGCGCTCGTCTCTTTTGCACCTTAAGGAACGACGACGGGGGCAGGGGCGGCAGGGAGGAACTCTGCCGCCCCAAGAAGATTTGTCAAAGGACCAGTGCCGGAGGGGGAAGAGCGGCAGGGGGTGGTAAGTACTACCACCACCCCGCTTAAAGTTACAGTCCCCCGCCCATCCGAACCGCTGGACTTCCAGACCGGTCCGGAGGTCATTCCAATGGCGCCGGCCCAAAACCATACACACTACTACTGCTGAACACACACACACCCTGAAACTCAGGTCAGGTGGCTTTTCCTATAGTGATGACTAGACAAGAAGAATGGGAGCTAGTCCTGGGCCTATCACAGGGACTAAGATGGTCAAACTCTTTCTGCAATACAAGGAGATACTAAGAGCCACATCAATGTAACTACTCAGCATTCAGAAGAACTAAAGTCTGTATCTTACCTTGATGCAGCACTACTAGAAAGAGAACTGCTTCTACTTCTTTTCTTCCTTTTTTTAATTGTGTTTCGTTTATGAAAGCGTAAAGCAGATTTGTAATCTGATAAAATGGAACTAATGTGTTCCTCGAAGAAGGCAGACAGACGCAGGCTCATGCTGTAAATCTATTTTTAAAAAATTTAAGAGACAGAATTCTGAACATAGTCTGCTTCGAAATTTAACATTTTGACTATAAAATTCAGTGTAATAACCTACAGTTGATAATCAAATTAGGCACTATGTATGCACAAATGCAGTGCATACATAGAGCAAGTTTCACTTGCATTACTAGCATACGGACATTAGAAGGAATAAAAAAAAATCTGTGCACGCTTTCTAATCAAACTTTCTCCAGGCATTGCAAGTTACCCAAACTCTGAGCATGAGTAACTTGCACTGGGCAGAGGACATGGCCTGGATGAGGACAGGTGAGGTACATACAATCTCCTGTCCTCACCAGCAGTCCATCTGGTAGCACTGCAGGTGTATGTGCACATGCATAAGATAAAGCTCTTTCAAATCCTATCAGGATTCCCCATGAACAGGTGCTACATCCATGGTATAAGTGGGATGTACCCAGATAATTATGCAGATATTAATGAACATATATCACTTTTTCATGATATAAGTTTTTACCCTTTTGATTTCATATCCTATCTTCAGATTCCAACAGTCAGAACTTTGAGTGGGTCATTTTGTCACCAAACATAGACTAGCTTAAACCTTTACAGAGGTTATAATGTATGACTGATTCCAACATTAATATGTTTGCGCCTCAGAAGAATATCATCCATAAAAGAATAGATGTACACATTGTTACATAGGAATACAAAATATGACAGGTAAAACATAATTTTGGAAGCACTATAGTTGCTAATTTCCTTTAAATAAATAACTGTTAGACATCACTAGAAAAAAACTGATGAAAGTTCAACAGCTACATTTTGTATTTCATCATCATAGTTTTTTCCAGCACTTCTCTCACAGGTTGTCAGAGCTTCAAGGCACAATGAGAAAGCAGCTGTAAAACCACAAGCACAGCTTTTGCACTCTCTACAAGCAATTTTACAGGAGATCAGTATGGTCTTCCTAAAGAGTACAGATTTGTAGGTTTGTCCATGGCACAGTACTATTTTTAATTTGCCATAAAATATGTGAAGCATTTATCCAAGTTCCAACTCAAAGGATTACCATCAATGGGTGAAAACCCAATATTCTGTGCTGTAGTTGATTTAACTCAGACTAAAATATTTTTTAGATTTTACTCTAAAATAGTCAAACATTTTAATATTTCTTCATAGTACCAGACAACACATTATTTTAGGTAAATGCACTAACTGGGTCATTTAAAATGCTTTAGGCCAGGGCTGCACGACTTTGGCTCTCCAGCTGTTTCTGGAAAGCTCCCATCATAAGAAACATAAGAACAGCCCTGCTGGATCAGGCCCAAGGCCAATCTAGTCCAGCATCCTGTTTTGCACAGTGGCCCACCAGATGCTGCTGGAAGCCACAGACAGGAATTGAGGGCGTGCCCTCTCTCCTGCCATTACTCCCCTGCAACTGGTACTCAGAGGCATCCTGCCTTTGAGGCTGGAGGTGGCCCACAGCCCTCCGACTAGTAGCCATTGATAGACCTCTCCTCCATGAAGTCATCCAAACCCCTCTTAAAGACATCCAGGTTGTTGGCTGTCACCACATCTTGTGGCAGAGAGTTCCACAAGTGGATCACGCGTTGTGTGAAAAAGTACTTCCGTTTGTTAGTCCTAGACCTCCTGGCAATCAATTTCATGGAGTGACCCCTGGTTCTAGAGTTGTGTGAGAGGGAAAAGAATTTCTCTCTCTCCACTTTCTCCACACCATGCATGATTTTATAGACCTCTATCATGTCTCCCCGCAGTCATCTTTTTTCTAAACTAAAAAGCCCCAGGCGTTGTAGTCTTGCCTCATAAGAAAGGTACTCTGGGCCCCTGATCATCTTGGTTGCCCTCTTCTGTACCTTCTCCAGTTCAACAATGTCCTTTTTAAGATGTGGTGACCAGAACTGTACGCAGTACTCCAAGTGTGGTCGCACCATAGTTTTGTATAAGGGCATTACAATGTTAGCTGTTTTATTTTCAACCCCCTTCCTAATGATCCCTAGCATGGAATTGGCCTTTTTCACAGCTGCTGCACATTGAGTCGACACTTTCAACGAGCTGTACACCACGACCCCAAGATCCCTCTCCTGGTCCGTCACCGACAGCTCGGATCCCATCAGCATATACTTGAAGTTGGGGTTTTTCGTCCCAATGTGCATCACTTTACACTTACTAACATTGAACCGCAATTGCCACTTTGTCGCCCACTCCCCCAGTTTGGAGAGATCCTTTTGGAGCTGCTCACAATCAGTTTTGGATTTCACTGCCCAGAAGAGTTTGGTATCATCTGCAAATTTGGCCACATCGCTGCTTACCCCTGCTTCTAGATCATTTATGAATAAATTAAAAAGCACCGGTCCCAGTACAGATCCCTGGGGGACCCCACTTCTTATTTCCCTCCATTGTGAAAACTCTCCATTTATACCTACCCTCCGTTTCCTGTCTTTCAACCAGTTAGCAATCCACACATGTACTTGTCCCCTTATCCCATGACCGCTAAGTTTCCTCAGGAGTCTTTGATGAGGAACTTTGTCAAAAGCTTTCTGGAAGTCCAGGTAGACTATGTCAACTGGATCACCTTGATCCACACACTCGTTGACACCCTCAAAGAACTCCAAAAGGTTGGTGAGGCAAGATTTACCTTTGGAGAAGCCATGCTGGCTCACTCCCAGCAGGGCCTGTTCTTCTAGGTGTTTTACAATTTTATCCTTGAGGATGCTTTCCATCAATTTGCCTGGAACGGACGTTAGGCTAACCGGCCTGTAATTTCCCGGATCAGCCCTGGATCCCTTTTTGAAAATCGGTGTTACATTTGCTACTCTCCAGTCCTCTGGT
Organism: Hemicordylus capensis; assembly: GCF_027244095.1. NCBI lineage: Eukaryota > Metazoa > Chordata > Lepidosauria > Squamata > Cordylidae > Hemicordylus > Hemicordylus capensis. The sequence continues at coordinate 310,073,970 of NC_069657.1, forward strand.
ACAGAGCCTGATTTCAGGGATAAGTTAAATATTTAACAAGGAGGTCGGCAATTTCACATTTGAGTTCTTGGAGGACTCTTGGATGGATGCCATCCGGCCCTGGTGATTTGTTAGCTTTCAGTTTTTCCAGACAGTTTAGAACATCATCCCTTGTCACTTCTATCTGACTCAGCTCTCTAGCCTCCATCCCTAAAAAGCCTGGTTCAGGAACAGGTATATGCTCAGTATCCTCTGCCGTGAAGACAGATGCAAAGAACTCATTCAGCTTATCTGCAACCTCCATATCCTCCTTAATAATCCTTTTCACTCCCTCATTGTCTAATGGTCCAACTGTCTCCCTGGCAGGTTTCCTGCATCTGATGTACTTAGAGAAGTTTTTGTTATTCCCCTTTATACTTTTGGCTAAATGTTCCTCAAACTCTCTTTTTGCCTCCCTTATTGTCACCTTGCATTTCTTTTGCCAGAGTTTGTGTTCCTTTCTGTTCTCTTCGTTTGGACAGGCCTTCCAATTTCGGAAGTCTTCTTCCTTTTTATGGCTTCCTTGATGGTACCCGTTAGCTATGCTGGCATCCTCCTGGACTTAGTGGTACCTTTCCTCCTTTTGGGTATACAATCTAACTGGGCTTCTAGTATTGTGGTTTTGAGTAAACTCCATGCACTCTGGAGCGAAGTGACTCTCCTGATTTCCCCCCTCAGCTTTCTTTTCCTGGTGGCGCAGTGGTAAAACTGCAGCCCTGTAACCAGAAGGTTACAAGTTCGATCCTGACCAGGGGCTCAAGGGTTGACTCAGCCTTCCATCCTTCCGAGGTCGGTAAAATGAGTACCCAGAATGTTGGGGGCAATATGCTAAATCATTGTAAACCGCTTAGAGAGCTCCGGCTATAAAGCGGTATATAAATGTAAGTGCTATTGCTAGTGCTATTGCTATTTTCACCATACTCCTCATTTTGGAGAAGTTTCCTCTTCTGAAATTCAAAATGTCTGTGTTAGACATCCTTGGTGATTCTCTCCCCGCATGTATGCTGAATTTGATGGCACTGTGGTCACTGTTCCCTAAAGGGTTGATGACAGTGATGTCACGCACCAGGTCCTGGGTGTCACTCAGAATTAGATCCAAGGTCGCCTTCTCTCTGGTTGGTTCCATGACCAACTGTCATGCCCAGTCAGAGCAGTCAAAAATCAGATATGATGGGAGTTGTAGTCTAACATCTGCCTGAGGGCCAAAGTTGTGAAGCCCAAATTTACAATTAGACATCTCATCTGTGTTTAATATCCATATATTAAAATCAGTTACATTTTTGTAGTTTACTAGGGGTCAGAATAGTACCTAATATCAAAACATTTTTAGGAATAAATGGTGAAGACATACCCTTGATCTTTTGCATGGTGTATAAACTTTGGAGTTACTGAAGATTAGCCTCACATCTTTACACAACTCCATTGGAGATTCATAATTCCCTGCTTCTAGTGTTTCTCGAACAGTAGCAAAATCCATTGGAGTATCAATGATGTCTCTGTAATCCTAACAACGATGACAACAATGTCATTTCAACAATCCAAAATTTAATTAATTATTGTAAAAGCAGTTAACTCCCAGAAGCCTGTGAGAAAACCACAGTTCTTCATTCAAGTTCTCCTTACAGCCCAGGAATGATATTCTCTTCTGGGAAAAGGCAGACAAGAATCACTGATTTATTTAGATTTATAAACTGCCCTTAATAGGCCCAAGGCAGTCAACAGCATAATACAAAAATAAAGAAAAGCCCAACAAGATAAAAGGTAAAGTATGCTGTCAAGTCAATTTCGACTCCTGGCACCCACAGAGCCCTGTGGTTTTCTTTTGGTAGAATACAGGAAGGGTTTACCATTGCCTCCTCCTACACAGTATGAGATGATGTCTTTCAGCATCTTCCTATATCGCTGCTGCTCAATAAGATAAAACCAAGCCAAACCATCAAAACCTACAGCATCCAAATGCAGCTCCAATTAGCAATAACACACCCTATTTTCCAAAAGCCCAGGTTTTTGATTAAAAAACAACAACAAAAAAACAAGTCTTCAGTCAATGAACAGTTGGGAGTACAGAGAAAGAGCAGATATTCCAGAAGGAAGAGGGAATGATCTGGGGGAAATCACAAAAAGGCCCTATCACATGTGCACAACTAACTACCTTAAGCAAGTATCAGCATGCAGAGTACAATCTCCCACAAAGACCATGAGGGATGTGTAGGTTTTACTGGAAGTTGATTGTCCTTCAGATAACGAGAACCCAAGTCGTTTAAACATATTTGATAAATGGATAGTTTCACTAAAAATAATCCCAAATACAAGCATAAATTCTTGACCTCTTGATTTAAACTGAAAATGTTTGTAATTTACTTAGAAAAATATGGATGTAGTAGCTTCAACTTACTAAGATCAATATTTCAGCAGAAATAACATATTCACTTACTGGATATTCAAGAAGATCCACTGGCTGACGAAAAGGTTCAGAATCCTCACATTGAAAAATTAGATTTAACAACTCCTGGCACTGTCTTTTCCATGCCTGAACATCATATGATTGAGCTCTGTTGCGTAGCCTCCGCTTTGGCTGATGATCCTGGAATGGCAGTAATGAAATCCGGCTTATATAAACAAACCTCAATGTTCTTACAAATTAAAGAGGAAATTAATTATCCCTTTAAACAGTGATCTACTGAACTTTTATGAAGGTGATTCAGAAATTTTAAAAAACCCTGACTGTTTTGCATCTGTTGATTTTACCTTTTAACCTTAAAGCAAAAACTTCTTAAGTGAGACCTTGACAAATTCTCTTTGGATCTAGCAGTCGGCCCCAAAATTTAGGAGCCCGACAGAATTTCGACATAGGCATGAAAGCCTATCTTGTCTGAACAACAGAGATCATGAAGGAAAAATAATACTTAGAACAGAAACAGGGCAAATAAATATTTTATTAAAGAACTCTACCTCTGAATATCCTAGTCTAGGCATCACAGTTAAATTTTTAGATATCATAGCTTCCTGGTGCCTTGGATTTGTTAAGCCCTGCCTTAAGCTTCTGTAGATACAGATAAGCTTTTGTGTAGATACAGATTTTGCTGTATCTACATGAGTGACATACTGTAGGTCCCAGCCCACTATTTGGGAAATCAAAGCAGCAATAGTGATTAAAACATGTACCACTGCTATTAGTTAATATGAAAAGGCACATTATCAAGTTAACCAGTTAACAAAATTAATAAATTGTTTGTTGCATCTTTACATTCCAGCAAAAGTCACTGATATTAAAAAAAAGATTACCTTCCTCTTTCGAGTAGAAGTGCCAGGCATGTTAATATCTTTCTCTTCTTCCTTTGAGTAATAAAATACTCATCACATGATATAAAAATACTAACTACAATACAATCTCATACTTAGTCACATATAGTCCCCAGCTCTCTAAAAACCAGTTCATACACAGAGGCATGTGTAGGGTCTTTGCTTCCTATTGCTTACCTGAACTGGATTTGAATGGACCGCATCCCCACTACAAACTGTCATTGTTGAGGCCACAGGAGAGATGGCAACTAATACTAGACAGTCTTCCACTGTACCTGAATTAGCTCCAGTTGAGAACCTCCCTGCCTCCACCACCCCAGCTTTTTGTGCTGTATTATAATTATTTGTATCCAATTTTAGATGCTAAAGGCAGCTTTCAAGGCAATTTCTGGCTGAAAAGCATGAATACAGATTTTACTTCATATAAATAAGACCACTAGTCTCCAAAGAAATCTAGGACATGTTGAGTTAGCTTACCTCCTCTGAATCAGACAAGACTTTTTTCTTCATTGTATTATACAGTGAAACGATGTCATAGCAAGCCTGATCTCTGTTCAAATAAAAAAACAACAACCCACTATGTGTTAATGGCTTTATATTCATAGCTGTACAGAATATCTGAACTGTCCAGTATATAATTAAATATTCAATATACTGCACTACCTATTTGGAAGATTTTACTAATATAATGTACTCTTCTTAAAAAGTTAATCCAAATTAGACTTTTAAGGTCCCTCTCAACTTTTCTTAAAAGGCTAGTTTCCCATGCTTTCCCAAACATGGGAAACAGTACTCCTAGTATAAAATATCGCTTACAGTATTTTATTTATTTTTTAAAATTTATTTTACATTTTATATCCCACTCTTTCTCCAAGGAGCCCAGAGCAGTGTACTACATACTTTTAGACGATCATCGCATGAATAAAGTCACTGGTAAGTAGTCCTAATTAATCCTTCCCGGCCCCCCACCCACCTTTTTATTTTATTTTATTTTATTTTGGTACTTCAGTCTACTGCAGGGGGGAAGAATGGGAGTGTCTTATGAATGTCAACGGTTCACTACCAGATCATCAGTTACAGGTAAGTAACCTGTTTATCTGGATCATGTTTAGTTTCATAAGTACTGGTGATTTGCAAGCTTTTCCCAAGAGCCAATTACTTTTACGAAAGTCATTTGTTCTTTTAAGGTAGTGAAAGAGGGAACTCCAAACATCTAGTTGATGTAAAAAGCGTTCCAGAGGAGTGAACGAGTTTTGGAAGGAGGTAGGTAATAGAATGTCCTGATTCAAATAGAAATCCATTAGAATTTTAGGGTGAACACTAGGATCCAGATGCATATGGACCATATCCAAATATAACCTAGTATAAGGAGCATCAATGCACAGAGATGTTAACACTACATGCAGTGGTAATTACCACTAGGAAAGCAGTTTTCAGTTAGCAGCTTCATAGATGTAGCGGCAAGTGGCTCAAATGGTTTCTCAGTCAAGGAGGAAAGCACCAAAGAGAGGTGCCACTGTTTCATAGGTTTCCACATAGGAGGGAACAAGTTATTAATACCCCCCAGAAAACACTTGCAATTGGGATGTGAACACAGTTTTCCCATCCCAGTCTACATGTTTAGAGGAGAGTGTGGCAAGATGAAATTGGATAGAAGGGTTTGCCATGCCAGAGTTTTAAAGTAGTTAAGTATAGGAGCACCTGTTGTATTGTTGTCCTAAGTGGATCAAAGTCATGAGATTGAACATAGGTGTGAGATCACTTCCACTTACTTAAGTAGTTTCATCTAGTGGAAAGTTTCTCATTATTAAGTAAAATCCGATTCAGGAGATGAACTTCCACGCTGTCAAGCACAGAATGCATAGGTTCGGATGAAGAAACTTCCCTCTGTCTCTGGACAGGAGGTCTGGATGTTGAGACAGGTGAAAATGTGTGTGTGACTCAACAGTTTGAGTAGCGACGCAAACCATGGTTGTGGGGCCACCATGGGTTAATCAAGATGCACTTTCCATCATCTCAGAGAAGTTTCTCTACTACCCAGTTGAGATGGGCATGGAGGAAACATACAGGAGTCCCTATAGCCTGCTGTGCTGAAATGAGTCTCCCATGGAGCCCTGGCCATACTCCGCTCTTGAGCAACTCCTGAGGCAGTTCTTGTTCTCTGTATGGCAAACATGTCGATTCTTGGGGTCCCCCACATCCTGAAGACTTGTTGCAGGTACTTTGGATTGATTTCCCACTCGTGATGATGCTGGTGCAGAAAAGATCTGCTCAGATAGTCTGCTCGTACACTGTCTATGCCTCTGATATGTATCGCAATAGGATGGACACAATGGGCAATGCACCAGTTCCAAAGTTGTAGGCTTAGGGCGCATAACGAGCGGGAGATAGCCCTGCCCTGTCTGTTGAGATGGGCTATGAACATGGTGTTGTTGAGCTCTATCTAGACCACACTACCATGCAGGAGGAGACAAGAAAGACTTGAAGGTCAGGAATACAGCCAAGATATCTAAAATACAGATATGTAGCCAGCGCTGCTAAGTCATTCATGAGCCCTGGACCAGGTGTTCACATTGAGCTCCCCAACCAAGAGGGAAGCATCAGTAACCCAACGTGTGGGGGATGTGCAGTTGAAAAGGGAAGCCCTCTGAGATTGTCTTCTACTGTCCACAACCAGTCAGAGCTGTGTGCTGACTTTCCACATTGGATTGGAAGACCTGGAGAAACCGCAACTGAAGATTTCACATCCTTAGACGGGCATGACACAATTGCACTGTAAGAGGCCATTAGGCCTAGCAATCTCTGGAAGTGTTGAGCCATTTGAGTAGGTCTGTCCCAGAATCCGGTGATCATATCCCTGATCTGAAGTTAGTTGTTTTATTATTTTTTAAATTAACACATTTGTATACTGCCCAAAATGCAAGTCTCTGGGCAGTTTGTAACAAAACAATAAACACATCAGATAAAAAGATTAAAACATTACAACAATTAAAATTTAAAATGTTAAAACTATTAATAACATAATTAAAACAATATCTAATTAAAAGCCTGGGTGAACAAATGTGTGAAATTTTTTTATTTATTTGTTGTATTGTATTTCTATACTGCCCAATATAGAAATCTCCAGGCGGTATACAAATTAAAACATAAAATAAAAACAATATAAAAGTTAAAATTCATAAAACAGAAAAAATCTCAAATAAACACACATTAAAATTTTGATTTCTATTAAAAGCCCAGGGAAACAGGTACATCTTCAGGGTCCTCCTAAAAGCAAACAGAGAAGGAGATGCTCTTATGTCAGCAGGGAGCACATGCCCTGGGGCAGCCACAGAGAAGGTCCCGAGTCACCACCAAATGAGTCAGCGGCAGCTGTAACCAGACCTCTTCAGATGAAGAAGGTTCAGCACATAGTTTGATCTGAGAAAGTAACTCTTCTTTGTCCTGTCCTTCCAGTAACCAATCATTCAACTAAGAAAAAACTATTATGCCTTTTGTCCTGAGGTATGTGCTGTCCATGGCCATGCACTTCCTGAAAACCCTCAAAGTGGTGGATAATCTGAAGGGGAGCACCTTGTATTGGTACACTGTACTTCCTACAGTGAACTTCAAGTACTTTCTGTGGTTCTCTTGAACGCTTATTTGGAAGTACGTGTCCTTGAGATCCAACGCTGCAAGCCACTCCTCCCTGTGGAGGAACGGTAAGATACCTTGCAACATTAAGAACATAAGAACAGCCCTGCTGGATCAGGCTCAAGGCCAATCTAGTCCAGCATCCTGTTTTGCACAGTGGCCCACCAGATGCCGCTGGAAGCCACAGACAGGAATTGAGGGCGTGCCCTCTCTCCTGCCATTACTCCCCTGCAACTGGTACTCAGAGGCATCCTGCTGGAGGTGGCCCACAGCCCTCCGACTAGTAGCCATTGATAGACCTCTCCTCCATGAAGTCATCCAAACCCCTCTTAAAGCCATCCAGGTTGTTGGCTGTCACCACATCCTGTGGCAGAGAGTTCCACAAGTGGATCACGCGTTGTGTGAAAAAGTACTTCCGTTTGTTGGTCCTAGATCTCCTGGCAATCAATTTCATGGAGTGACCCCTGGTTCTAGTGTTGTGAGAGAGGGAAAAGAATTTCTCTCTCTCCACTTTCTCCACACCATGCATGATTTTATAGACCTCTATCATGTCTCCCCGCAGTCATCTTTTTTCTAAACTAAAAAGCCCCAGGTGTTGTAGTCTTGCCTCATAAGAAAGGTACTCTGGGCCCCTGATCATCTTGGTTGCCCTCTTCTGTACCTTCTCCAGTTCAACAATGTCCTTTTTAAGATGTGGTGACCAGAATTGTACGCAGTACTCCAAGTGTGGTCGCACCATAGTTTTGTATAAGGGCATTACAATGTTAGCCGTTTTATTTTCAACCCCCTTCCTAATGATCCCTAGCATGGAATTGGCCTTTTTCACAGCTGCTGCACATTGAGTCGACACTTTCAACGAGCTGTACACCACGACCCCAAGATCCCTCTCCTGGTCCGTCACCGACAGCTCGGATCCCATCAGCATATACTTGAAGTTGGGGTTTTTCGTCCCAATGTGCATCACTTTACACTTACTAACATTGAACCGCAATTGCCATTTTGTCGCCCACTCCCCCAGTTTGGAGAGATCCTTTTGGAGCTGCTCACAGTCCATTTTGGATTTCACTACCCGGAAGAGTTTGGTATCATCTGCAAATTTGGCCACATCGCTGCTTACCCCTGCTTCTAGATCATTTATGAATAAATTAAAAAGCACCGGTCCCAGTACAGATCCCTGGGGGACCCCACTTCTTACTTCCCTCCATTGTGAAAACTCTCCATTTATACCTACCCTCCGTTTCCTGTCTTTCAACCAGTTAGCAATCCACACATGTACTTGTCCCCTTATCCCATGACCGCTAAGTTTCCTCAGGAGTCTTTGATGAGGAACTTTGTCAAAAGCTTTTTGGAAGTCCAGGTAGACTATGTCAACTGGATCACCTTGATCCACACACTCGTTGACACTCTCAAAGAAGTCCAAAAGGTTTGTGAGGCAAGATTTACCTTTGCGGAAGCCATGCTGGCTCACTCCCAGCAGGTCCTGTTCTAAGTGCTTTACAATTTTATCCTTGTGGATGCTTTCCATCAATTTGCCTGGAACGGACGTTAGGCTAACCGGCCTGTAATTTCCCAGATCAGCCCTGGATCCCTTTTTGAAAATCGGTGTTACATTTGCTACTCTCCAGTCCTCTGGTACAGAGCTGGATTATTATCATTCAGAACTTGCACACATCAATTAATTTGTAGATCTAACTGAGATCCATGATAGGCTGGATGCCCCCATCCTGCTTCAGTATCTGGAAATACTGGGAGTAGAATCCATCCCGTCTCTGAGTCCACAGCACATGGACAACAGGCCCTGTCCCCAATAGAACTCCAATAGTAGGGTCTGAGTCAGCATCTGCATCCTTAGGGTCCTCCCCCAGTTCAAAGACGATCACGGATCCTGCAAAAGAGGCAGACTCTTGATGATGAAGAGCTGCCTCCCTCAGTATCGAGGGGGACTGTTCTGGGGTCCTAGCTAGAGATTGGATCAGCGGACCATGCGGAGTAGTCAAGGTGGATGCTGATGGGGATGGACATGCAACCCCAGGGGTGGGTATCAAAGGCGAGCGAGGATTCTCCATTGACACAACACTGACATGATGTCTCGAGGTCAAGTGGGTGGAAGCAGGTTGAGGTGTCAACAGGGAGGAAGAGATATAGGGATTTTGAAACCCCAGAGGCAGAGGTGTTCCAGCTGTTGACTTCAAAGGAGATTTCACAGACTCTATGCTTCTTTAGGAGTTGAGGTGAGAGACCCTCATCCAAATAGCTCCTCTCTTGCTTGTATTTGTGCTGATGGATTAAGGAGGATCCTTTTGGAAGCTCCTTCAGATGCTTAAAGATATGTTCCTAGGTTGATGCAGTAGCGGTGGATGTTGAGGATTTCAACTGCATGGGTGGAGATCCTGACACAGACTTCGACAGCGCCCTTGGCATTGGAGTCTGCTATCTCAGGGATTGAGCATAAAGCACAACTCGAAGCTGAAGAACATGGTTCATTAAGGTATGTTTTAAGAATGATATGTAAATCTTACAGACTGCAGGATTATGATGTTTGCCGAGATATAAGAGGCAGGAGTTGTGACAGTCGGTAGATGGGAGTTTACTGCCTTACTACGTGCACCTCTTAAATATCTTCTTAATGTCCATTTGCCAGCAAAACTGTGTTATGGTATCGACAAATCCAACATCCAATATCCAAAAAGTAGTCAAAGTCCAGTCCAATGTAATCCAAGTTAAAACAAAGCCGATGTCCAAAAAGCAAGAAATTCTCAAATAAATGCCAGTCTGAGTCAAATAAATCAACATATCTCCTTTGTTTTGTAGAACCGATTCGAAACGCAAGGAACTGCGGCCAATGAGGTGCTGATGCTTTGGTGGTTGGAAAGGAACTGACAAAATGGCACCCTATCCACCAAAAGTTACGAACACGCCATGCGCACAAGCCAGAATGGGGCACTACGAGGAGCTACAAAATCAATCCATGAGATCCTGTGCAGGTGCATGCAGTACCCATACTTATAAACAACAGATCACAATCCATTATCAAGTGCCATTTTCATTCAAATACAAGCAAAAAATATCTATTTGTTACTAGGACTTAACATTAGTGGTAAGAAATGCAAGAACGATGCATAAGGGAGTAACTGGGGCCAGAAGAAGTCATTTTATTTGCAATTACAGTGACAGCAAGTTTAAAGTGGGGCGTGTACTCATCAGGTGTGTTATGGAAGGGTTTAAGAGCTGTTAACAAAGAATTAAGTTGCTAAATTGTTATGCACAAGATTACTGAAATGCTTTTGTGTTCTTGGCTCCATTGAATGATTTTGGGTGCAATCATAGGCAATAAGAATTCTATGTCTTATATTCCCAATTTCTTATCTCTAACAATGAAATAAATGCTTTACACATTATACAATACACAACAACAAATACATAAATGCTGTACACTGGGTACAGATAAAATATGCAAAATATGTTTAAATCTATTAGTAGAACCTATGCTTTCAAGCTATTCATTAGCTTACTTTATGAAGTGTAGCAGGAGATCTGTAACAAACTTCGCAGATTTGACAATGGGACTTCCTGGTTCATTGAATGTCCGTGTATTATATTCTATATACCGAACTTCCCACATAAGTGAAGAAAGTCGCCTTTGAAAATGAAAAACAAATACTGTACTGACACCAATACTGAAAAAGGTTCTTTATTTTTTCTTTGTTTAAATATGTAAAAAAGGTGAGTCAACCAAGAGTTTCCCAAAGTAGGGTAAACTGTCAATGCTTAAAAAAAGAGATGCTAAAGTTTAGTTACAATTGGAAGCTATACTCTTTGCAATCCCAGTGGCATGGGGCAAGCTATGGTTACTTGGCAGCAAAGAAAATGCACTGTGCGGATGTTATTAGGGCTCTTTTTCATATTTTCCAGGCAGAGCATGGCACTGAAAAACAGGTGCTAGGACTGAGGTCTGGTAATTCCTGTTTCGTAAGCTCTGAAGACAGCAAACCAGTGCAGTTTGCTTCATTTGTAGCACCACAAAGCTGCTATATAAGAACAGCACATAGCAACACAAAAATGGAAACCAGGAAACCTAAGTAAAATCTAGCTGCAATGAAGAGACCATTGAAGAACATGTGTTAGTTCATTCTGTTCCTTCAGTAAAAAGAGGAAAAGGTTAAAATAGCTAGCTATTTCCAAAGGGATTTGTTAAACAACAACATTTTAAAAACCCTATCTTACCTTCCTACACATAATCTTTTGAGCAGTTTCAAGGAGGAAATGCTGTGTTAAATTTAACACTGACACAAATATAAAATATAAATACAATATTTTATACATACATACATACACACACACACACACACACTATGTGAGAAATACAAAGTTATAGAAAGAGAAGAAACCCATTGGGCAAGGGTATCAAACTGTGATCCTCCAGCTGTTGTTGGCCTACAACTCCCATCATTCCTAGTCACACTGGCCAGAAGCCAGGGATGATGAGAGTTGCAGGCCAACAACAGCCGAAAGGTCGCAGTTGGACACCTCTGCCATAGGGCACTTAAAAATGCTATTAGAGATCTTCAAAGTCCAGAAAATTTAGGTCACGCCAAGCTGGGCTCCAGCTCGGCAAGTTTAACAGTACATCGTGACAGTCTTCACAAGTATCTCAGTGTATACCACAGTGTTATCAAGCACAGTATACAACCCAATTACAGACAAAAGCTGCCCAAGAGACAATATATTTTTGCTTAACAGTATCAATAAAGTAAACTAAGAACAAACCTGTAAAATCTATTTTCCAGTCTTTGCTTAATTGTACTGAGATCAGTAGGATATGCAACAACAGTGCAGTACATTGGATAAGCTTGGAAATCCACAGGTGCCACAAAAGCAGAAGCAAGATCTAAACATAAAAAGAAAATGCCATTACTACATTAGGGATAGGGAAGCACATTAATAGATGTTGAAGGGTAGACAGATGCTAACTCTGCAAGCCTCTCAACAAGTATATCAGATAGATATTTATACACACACACACACACACACACACACACACACACACACACACACACAAAGGCTCTGGGTGGTGTACAGAAAGTAAAAAACAAGCATAGTCTTTATTTTGGTCTTTGACCAACATAACAGCAAAATAGAATAAAAAACAAAAACAAACACCATTTAAAACAATCTGCTTAAAGCAATATAAAAACAAATTTAAAACAGTTCAAAGTCATTTAAAACCAATTAAAAATACTTAAGAACAATTTAAACCTTGGAAGGCAAGGCCAACGTGGTAAGTTTTTAGGGCTCTCTTAAAGGCCAACAACGAACCCAAACTATGGATATCTGCTGGGAGTGCATTCCATAGGCCAGGAGCAGCTGCAGAGAAGGCCCAGTTCCAAGTTGCCATCAGACATACCAGTGGTCACTGGAGACGGACCTCTAAAGATGATCTCAACAATGGGGGTTATACAGAAGAAGGCGCTCTCTAAGGTAACCTGGACCTAAATCGTTCAGGGCTTTAAAAGTGATAACCAGCACTTTGTTTTTTGCCCAGAAACATATTGGCAGCCAATGCAAGTGTTTGATAACAGGCATAATATGGTCTCTCTGGGTTACCCCAGAGACCAGTCTGGCAGCTGCATTTTGAACTAACTGAAGTTTCTGAACTATGTACAAAGGCAGCCCCACATAGAGCGCATAACAATAGTCAAGCCTGGAGGTTACTAGCTGATGGACCACTGTTTTGAGATTGTTCTCTTCAAGGAGATGATAGAAAGGAGATGACAATAGTGCAGGAATATGTAAGGAAATGACAGTAGTGTAGGAATATCACCACATATAAAGCAGTTCCAACAATTATATGCATTTTTTAAAAAGTACTTTAAGAAGAAATTAAACCCACAAAGTCAATTTTAAAACTCTCATGGACACACATGAGCATTAAGTATTGTTTTTATATTTCATAAATGATTATTACCTAGAGTCATCAAGTGGCTTATCCCTAAAATTATTCTTTCACATTCATCATCTCTGGTTCTAGAACCCCATTCTCCATCCAGAGGTTTGTAGATCAATGATCTGCTTTCAACATTAGTTAAAGGAACACTAGTTCCAAGCTCCTCTGGAAACACAGCTGAAATAAAGCAGAAGATGAACATAACTGATATAATTACCCTTGTCTCTCAAGAAATTGTATAACAATTAAGCAAACAACAATAATATGAACAATCCACTCCACTCCTCTTTTAGGAGCAACCAAATGATAGCGATCAATTCTAAATACATGAAGAACACATATTTGATCCTCAAAACTCATCACACCTATCTTCCATGAATCTGCAAATTAGTTTCTACCCTTTCCCTTATATTCAGTCATAATTAGCCATGGGGTAAGACTGAATTAGATGGATGAAAGTTGAGAGAGAGTATGCGTGTGTGCGTGCACATGCATGTGCATATAAATGAATCCACTTGAACCAGGGTGGAATAGACATGTGCATTTAGTTATCTTCTAGAACCAGGACAGTGAGATAAATGCAAAACACCTTTCAAAAGTTTAGCCTAGCAGTATTTCTTTATAACTAACCATTTCCCCATTTGTGGTCAAAACTACAGATGTGCACAAATGGTTTGAAATGAGCCTGTTCACCCCAAACTGGGTTGGTTTGTCCGGTTTGAATGTGAACCAGGCTGGCCTTCAAGAAAAGTGAAAATTTAAACTGGTTTGAAGGTTCAAGTGGCTATGGTGGCTGCCATTTTGTCTGCTTGTTTACTTGTATTTCTCCCTTGCTAATTGGCTTGCAATCTACTTTCCTCTGGCTGGCTTGTTGTCATTCCAAATCAAGTATTGTCAGGGAAACTTTGCCCCCATTGGCTTGTGTGGGGGGGGGGGGAGCGAGGGAGTTTCAAAGTGTGTTTAAAGCCCAGACAGTGCCTGGCTGCACTCTGCCTCTGGATCAGAAAGAAGAGAGCTGGCTGTCTTGCCTTGCTTTTGATGGGCTGCCTGCCCACTGACCTGCTGGCCAGCCTTGCTGGGCCCGCAGCTGAAACACTGAGGTGAATCACTAGTCTGCACTGCAACAGATACTGCTCTACAGGACCTTCTGCTGGTGGAGGGAGGGAGGGAGGCAGGTGGGGTTATCTGTCTCATTTTCCTTTTTCTTAGCAACAACAGTAACTACTACTACAATGGATTTTTATATACCGCCATTCAACCAAAGATCTCAAAGTATAATAGATAAATAAGATGGTCCCCTTTCCCCAAAGGGCTCACAATCGAAAAAGAAGCATAAGATTGACACCAGTAACAGCTACTGGAGGGATGCTGGGCTGGGGTTGTATAAAACCAGTTGCTTCCCCCGCCCCCGCACCCCACTAAATAAAGAGAATCACCACTAAAAGATGCCTCTTTGCTCAGTTAGCAAAGGTAACTGCTTTTTGTTTTCCTAAAATACCAGCACTCAAGTGAATTTAACTAGTTGCTGGTTTGTTTCCCCCGTTCTTTTCTGTTTTTTTGGGTGGGTGGCCCGCCACCTGCGAGGCCCCATTTGCCCTCCCCTTGGCTGTTGAATGCCAGTGTACGCTTGGCATGATTGCCTGGAGCTCCTGGTCAGACAGATACCAGCTGAAGATGCCAAAAGACGACAATACCGGATTGGTGAGCCTCTCCCCTTCCCTTGGCTAGGTTAGAGTTCTTTATTTTAAATATTTGGGGGAAGGGATATACGTAGGTAGGTACTAGGACTGAGCAGCAGAAGTAGGCGAGTACTAGGTAGCTTAAGCCACAATAATCCTCTCTCTATGTGCACTACAGCGCTACCGATAGCACCATGTGTGGCATGCACAGCATAATAAATAGTCCACCCTGGCCCTACACCTGCTGAAGGCAACCCTGTCCCCTGCCAACTGAGCAAAGAGGCACCTTTTAAAAGTGGTGATTCTCTTTATTTAGCAGGGGGAAAGCAACTTGCCCTATCTATCCCCAGCACAGCATCCCTCGAGTGGCTGTTGCTGGTGTCTATCTTATGTTTCTTTTTTAGATTATCTATGTAAACTGCTTTGGGAAGCTTTTGTTGAAAAGTGGTATATATTCATTGTATTCCTCTCTAACACCCCAACAGAGCTAGGGCTTTAATTTAAAACCAACAAAATGTCCTCCGGGAGGGTACAGTGCAGAGCTAGGAGCAGAGTGCCAGGCAGAAGGAGGGGTGATGCTGATAGTTGTTGGGGGTGAATGCGGAGAGAGGAGCCTACTCCCCAAGTCGCCACCATCCCTCTAGAGCAGGGATTCTCAATATGTGGGTCCCCAGATGTAATTGGACTTCAACTCCCATAATCCCCAACCAAAGGCCACTGGGGCTGGGGATTATGGGAGTTGAAGTCCAATAACATCTGGGGACCCACACGTTGAGAACCCCTGCTCTAGAGGTTGTTGTGTGCAGGCTCACCTATCTGGTGATACTGTCTGCTCCCACAGTGCAACCACCTATGGTGGCTGAGGTAGAAGTGGGTAGAGGGCTCCTCTGTCAAGGAAGAAGCTCTTCCTGTGGCAGCGGCAGAGGTGATGTCATCACTTGCTAGCCCAGCAGTCAGATGGCTCTCTTCTCTCTCCGCATCATCCTCCCCAATCCCACCCAGTCCAAGGCTGAGGAAGAGCAGAAGGAAGTCATTCCAATTGTTCCTGGACCTTCTCAGCCCTGGACAGAGGGTGGTGGACCAAGAGCAGCATGGTGTGTGACCACTTTGAGTTCTGCCAAGGTGAACCTACACATGCTGTCTGCACTCACTGTAGAGAACAGGTCAGCATCCTAAGCGTTTTGAGATGTCAGCAATGCTGAGGCATCTGCAACAGCATCATGAGGGGGTCCATGCTCCTGATGGCAGCAATAGGCTGCCTACTGTGCCCTCGACTAGCAGTGGCAAGGCATGTGCTCCTGCTCTCAAGCAGGGGATGTTGCCAGTTGAACAGTGAGTGCAATTGGTGGGGAAGTGATCTGTTTGTCCAGAGTCTCTTCTCATCACCCGGACAATTGGAGAGATGATGGCCCTGGACAACCAGCCATTCCAGGTGGTGGAGAATGGCACCAAGTGGTGGAGCTGGCTGCTCACTCCAACTGCAACCTCCCATCACACACCACCTTCAGCAGCCGGTTAGTGTAACTCCTAATGAACTGCCCAGGTGGAAGGACCTCCTGGTTCAAGAGGTTAGGCAGGTTCAGGAGAGGAGGCAGAGTCTGAACCAGGAGGAGGGTGCTCGAGTACCTATTTCGAGTACACACTCCCCCACCAGCAGCATCGTTACAACTTCCCAAGCCAGAAGTGTGGTGTCCCTGGCAGTGCCAATACAGCTGGCAGTTCCACATGAGTGTTCCACCCAGGGGTTCAAATGGGGGTGTTTGGGGTGCCTTGCCAGGGGTACGGGAAGAGCCCACCAAACCCTGCGGCAGTGTTGTGCAGTCAGTTTTGCAGTACCTGCAGGAACCAGTGGTAAACCTGGAGATAGACCCAGTCCAGTTTGGGGCAACACACTGCCAAGTCTGGCCAGACTTGGCGGCAGTTGCCGTTCATTTCTTCTCATGTCTGCCAATCCAGAGTGAGGCGGTGTTCTCCATGGCCTTGGACATGGAGGCATCCCATTGTTCGAGTTTGGATACTGGCTTGATGGAGCAACTCGTCTTTCTCAAAGCCAACCTCCCCCTGCCAGGCTATCCTGAACTGCACATTGAGGGTGAGTGACTCATGGTCACCACCACCAACTGCAACTGATGGACTGGTGCCCTGAGGATTAACCCCCTTGGGATTGTTTTAATGAAAGGCAGTATATAAATTTAACAAACAAACAATAAACAAACAAACACACAAACAAACAAACAAACAGGCAGGTTTGACTTTGTGTGTTACTGTTAACTTTTCTCCCAAGCAGGACAGACACGCATGCACCCTCCAACCATGGCCTGTGATGAGTAGGTGGACTACTGCCCTGACATGTGTCAGCCAGGCAGGCTGTCAGCTGTGGTCCAGCCAATCTGAGGCCATGGCTTAGTATCTAAACACAAAGAGAAGAGATTTTCTCAAGGAAGATGGTGTTTGTTTTTGTTTTTTCACCACTGATTATAATATGCTTGTTGTGCTATTGCTTTAACTGTCTGGTTTTACTGGATCTCAGATGGACAAAGACAGAACTTGGGTGCCTTCCTTGAGTTGTTGTGGTTTGGTCTGCTTGTGAGATGGTGTTGTGGTGAGAAATGGACAGTGGAAGATCAGCTCTCTCTACTATCTGTAATATTTTCTCTCTGATTGCTGTGAGATGGTCTCCATATCTATCCTTGAGACTTTCTGCTTCACATTGCACCAAGAGTACTCAGTCAAAATGTGGCTGAAGAGGACATTGATTTAGCTAAGCTTATGGTCATGCCTGCTAAGGGTGTGTGCTGCTGCTGCAATCAACTCATAATTGTGGATAGCAGTGGATTCTGAGTCAGTGATTATTTTTTGGACTGTGTTTGAAATGCAGTGTGTGTGTTTTGAGAGCGACAGATTGAGATTTTGTAGTTTCAAAACCTGTGTGGCAGTGCACTGTTTTGCCCATAGGGAATAATGAACCACCTAATTATTCCCAATTTTTAATGAATTTTGTTTTGTTTTTTCCCTTGGGTCAGTAGGGTTCATCTACTGCCCAGGGGGTGGGGATCAAAAATTCATTAAAAATCACCCGATTGCCCGATTGTTTTGTGGGTTGGGTAGTAGGTAGCACCCGTCATGCCTACCATCCAACCCGTTTTGGTGTCCATAGGAGCTACCCATAGGGAATAATGGGGTGGTTCATGTTGCCCATTATGGGTGAACCAATTCATTATGGGTGAACCAATTCTATGGGTGAACCAATTCAAACCAGTTAAAACTGGTTCACTGAATGGACCCGACCAGCCAGTTCAACAGAACCAGTTTGCAATCCCGTGTCTGGTTTGAATTCTAAGCAAACCGCGGAAAAAGGTTCCGTGCACACCTCCAGTCAAAGCTTTTTATGCAGGTTACTCCACATAGCTAGATGTTTAAGGGAGCAGCTGCCCATGCTAATTTAAGCCATTTTAACCATGCCAACACGCACTGAAAATATTGGAACTGTGCTGGGATCTGGGCAATTTTATAAACCATAGAGATTCACTTCAGTGAAATGGTTTGCCAAATGCAGCTGCCTTTGTGCAGTTGCATTTTAAGATGGCCAGGCCAATTACACTGGGGGTCAAGTCTTCATTCTTCTACTTTAAAGGCTGCCTTTATCATTGAAGAGTGGGAGCATTCAGCACAGCTCTGTCCTGAAATGTTAATGCTGAAAATTCAATAACTATATAAAAATATGTTGACCTTGATAGCAAACGGTTTAGCATATTTTTCCAGGGACAGGGGAGATCCAACAGTGCTGATAACTATGAAGTTGTCTAATAAAGTAAAAGGACGAGAATCCTTGAAAAATGTTTGCCTCCAAAGGTTTTTAAAATGTTTCTGGAACAAAAAAATCCAATATTTTTTAATGAATTTCTGAAAACAAAAAGCGTCTCTTCGAACAACATTCAGCATTTTATTTTCTGAACAGCCAGCTACTTGTCATGTAATAGATATGTTGATTAATGTAATTTTTCCCCTTCTTTCACAGCACAATTAGCTTAACTTCTTTACAGTTCATCACATACGTACACAGTAAGGTCTGTCTCCTTTCTGTACATCTAGGGGAAAGTAGACACATACCATTGTTTGGTATAGGCTCCATATCCCAAGGACTCATTTTCTCAGTGTCTCCATTGTCCCAACTTCAAGAAAAAGATAACCAAGTTTAAATTATTACAGTAGTACTTCTCTGAATATTTTGATAACACCTTTTCCCAATTGCTTAAACTAAATTCATTTCCAAAAATAAGGCTTACCAGCTAATGACAAAAAATGCATGAGGTGAAAAATTACAAGGAAAAAATCCCATAGAGAAACAGTTACTAACCAGACATTGTAGCACTGAAACAAGCTGTCCGGATAATCAGGCTGAAGGGGTTCTTGGCTTTCAATTGTTCCAAACCACCATGCATCATCAATTACCGATCTAAACCTATCACCTGGACAGAAATATGAAGCTGTATCATTAATCGAGAAGAGGTATATCATATCACAGCTTTGTGATTTAGCAATCACCATCAAAATTTCTAGATTTTGATGACTACAACATAAAGAAGATGCAACACAAATTGTTTACAACTTTCCATTATCAAGTGTTTGTTCTAGCCCCCGATGACATCTCTGTAACTTGAGTTGCTTGGCAAAGGAAGGTCCCCCACTCACCAGCATATTGGTGATCAGCTCCCAACACAAAAAAAGATACCATAGAAAAGATACTTTGTCATCATTAAGACATGTGTGGCATACTTATGTAGGGGCCACTATACCCGAAACCACTGCTTCCTACCAGACACAAGCAACATCAGGGACTGGATATGTCCCATGAACCGCCATGATCATTCTTGCATCAAAACTTGCTTGAGAATCTCAGCCTTGCAAAAACATTTTGTTTCAATTTATACAAACATCATAAAGTAACTTAAAGCAAAGAGGAGGTAAAAGTCAGCACACCTTAATAAAGGCAGTTTTGAACAACACCAGATTCAACATACTGGTTGACTACTGCCAAAATATGCACCATGTTCCAGGGCAAACATTAAATATTTATATTCATAAAGCATATACTACAGTCAAATCTAGTAAAAAATAGATAAAGGAATGTGGAAAGTACATTTTGTAGAAAGTATCCTTTCAACAAAATTATACTGCAGCTCTATTAAAATTAAACAGAATTCTGATACAAAATATTTACTGTATCCTACCTATGTTCCAACGCCTGTGTTTTGCGTCATCAAACTGCTGTCTTAAGACTAGAAAATCTATAACATCTGGCATATCATGATACCTAGACAGAAGACAAGTATTAATTATTTCAGCATCAAATAAGTTTGAGAACACATCAATTCCAATTAAAGATTTAGAACTGGTAGAATAATTTCTTTCCCCCCACTAACTTATTAACTGAAGGCAGAATGAGATGGTTGGTGGCAGTCCTGTTATCTATGTTAACATTGCTTCCCAAAAAGTGGTGGGGAAGGGTGCAATTTGGAAGGGAGAAAAACAGGTTACTTATCTGTAACTATTGATCTTTAAGTGATCTGTAGGCATTCATGATCCTGGGTTCGGCACCTGCGCAAGACCTTGCGGGGTAGAATAAAGCTCCTTGTGGTGCTCTAAGTGTGTTGCATGCCCAGCATGACCCTTTATTTGGTGATTAGAGCACCGATCTCCTCTGTTCCTGGATGACCGCCATGTGAGACGACCATCCCACAACTCAACGTGACAACAAGCAATATAACAGGTAAGTAATATACACAACTTATGGCAGTGGGGTGGTCGGCAGGGTCTCATGAATGCCTATAGATTATTTAAAGGTCAATAATTACAAGTCAGCAACCTGTTTATCTTTAACATGATCCATATGGCATTCATGATCCTGGGTGATTAGCAAGCTTACCCGGGACTGAGGGAGCAGTAAGTTACTGCAAGACTCTCTTCAAGACACTCCTTCTGAAACTAGCTGCAGCAGCCAATCCAAGGTCCAATGCCCCTGGTGGCGCAGTGGTAAAACTGCCGCCCTGTAACCAGAAGGTTACAAGTTTGATCCTGACCAGGGGCTCAAGGTTGACTCAGCCTTCCATCCTTCTGAGGTCGGTAAAATGAGTACCCAGAATGTTGGGGGCAATATGCTAAAATAATTGTAAACCGCTTAGAGAGCTCCGGCTATAGAGCGGTATATAAATGTAAGTGCTATTGCTATAATGCTTTACAAAGGGTATGTTGGACAACCAAGTAGCAGCCTGGCAAATATCCTGCATCCTGATGCCAGAAAACTGTGTAGCAGAAGTCACACAAGCCCTTGTAGAGTGAGCCCTCACAGTACGGGGGGGGGAAGGGGGGCTCAACCCTCTGCATTTTATAAGCCATCAGGATAAGTTCCACCAACCAGTGGGACAAATGGTGTCCAGAGACAGACTTCTCCAGTCTATTGCCCTTGTATGCAACAAATAGAGATTTTGTCCTATTCAGGTAAAAAAGCAACATGTTCTGGACATGCAAGGCATGTAACGCATAGTCGAAAGGAGAGCTGGGATTCTGAAAAAAGATAGGTAGCACCACCTCATTATTCAGGTGGAAATTGAATACAATCCGGGAGCGGGGCGGATTAGAGTTCGTAAGCATCACAACCCTGTTAGGAAAGAACCGAGTGTAAAGGGCATCAGCCCTTAAAACTACCAACTCAATGGCCCCCTTAGCTATTATTATTGCAATAAGAACAACAGTTTTGAGAAGCACTAGCTTTAAAGGCACTGTGGCCATAGGCTCAAATGGCTCAGCTGTCAAGGTGGAAAGTATCAGAAACAAGCTCCACTGTGCCATAAGCTGGCAGACTGGAGAATAGAATGTATTCAAGCCTCTCAGGAAACACAGTTAGGATTCAAAAATGTAGTTTTGCCATCCCAGCCAACATGTTCAGAAAAAATAGCCGCCAAATGAATCCTTATGGACACATTAGCAGCCCCAATTACTTTAGAGAACTCAAATACAGGAGGACCTGCCAACAGTAGCATCCCATGGATTAAAGCCCCTAGAGGAAACATAGGCTACAAATTGCTTCCACTTGCAGGCACTTGCACTGTTTTGAATGTTTTAACTGTTATTGTTTTATGGCGTTTTACAACCTGTTTTTAACTGCTAATTGATTTTAGTTGTTTTGTTTTAATGTAAACCGCCCTGAGCCATTTTGGAAGGGTGATATAGAAATCGAATGAATGAATGAATGAATGAAACCATCTTGTGGAGATTTTATGTACATAAAATCAAAGCAAAGAAGTATTTTCCTCAAAACCTTATCCTCCATGCTGTAGGTTTTAGTGTTTGGCGATTTGGGTGCAGCACCAGGCCCTTGTGAAAGTAAGTCTGGTTTCATAAGTAGCCGCAGAGTCCTGCAAGACAGGTAGAGCAAAGTCTCAAATCTCTGTTGACATGG
Source organism: Hemicordylus capensis (assembly GCF_027244095.1). Classification (NCBI taxonomy): domain Eukaryota; kingdom Metazoa; phylum Chordata; class Lepidosauria; order Squamata; family Cordylidae; genus Hemicordylus; species Hemicordylus capensis. The sequence continues at coordinate 310,096,006 of NC_069657.1, forward strand.
CCACCTGGGCACCTCCACAATGCCACAAACACCTTCCTGCAGAAACTTTGCAAGAACTGTGTTCATTAGAGGCAGTGGAGGAAAGATGTCAATCAGAGCACCCTTCCATGACCTCTGGAAGGCATCACCCCCAGAATGTTGCCTCACGCCTGCCCGAGAACAATAGGACATAACTTTTTGATTGCCCTGTGGTGCAGACAGGCCAATGGAAGGAGTTGCTCAAAGCTGAAAGACCTGTGCAATGTACTCCTGGCAAATTGCCCACTCGTGGGCTTGTACACCTAGTGATACAGAACTGAGACTGTCCGCAAGAATATTGTCCTTGCCGCTGATGTAGCCACAGGATATGTGGATATGTTCTTATCGGCTACTAGCTGGAGGGCTATAGACCATCTCCAGCCTCAAAAGGCAAGATGCCTCTGAGTACCAGTTGCAGGGGAGTAACAGCAGGAGAGAGGGCATGCCCTCAACTCCTGCCTATGGCTTCCAGCATCATCTGGTGGGCCACTGTGTGAAACAGGATGCTGGACTAGATGGGCCTTGGGCCTGATCCAGCAGGGCTATTCTTAGTATGTACTTGATGCTGAATACACCAGTCCCACATCTGAATGCTTGAAGTGCATAAGCAGGAAACTGTCCTGCCCTGCCGGTTTACGTGATGGCAGTGGTGCTGCTATCCAACTCCACCCACACCACTTTCCTGGCTATTTGAAGGATTTCATAGCGAAGTAAACTGTCATCAGCTCAAGCAAGTTTATGTGTAGTCCACTTTGTTGCACATTCCAGACACCTTGAGCTTTGTGTCCTCAATGATGTGCACCCCATCCATAAAGAGATGCATCTGTAAATACTATTGCATGTGAAGGTATTTTGAAAGGCACACCTACAAACAAATTCAACTCCCTTGTCCACCAAGGCAATGAGTGAAGCACATGTACAGGTGAAACTTGGAAAATTAGAATATCGTGCAAAAGTCCATTAATTTCAGTAATGCAAATTAAAAGGTGAAACTGATATATGAGACAGACGCATTACATGCAAAGCGAGATAAGTCAAGCCTTAATTTGTTATAATTGTGATGATCATGGCGTACAGCTCATGAAAACCCCAAATCCACAATCCCAGAAAATTAGAATATTACATGGAACCAAGAAGACAAGGATTGTAGAATAGAACAATATCGGACCTCTGAAAAGTATAAGCATGCATATGTATTCAGTACTTGGTTTGGGCCCCTTTTGCAGCAATTACTGCCTCAATGCGGCGTGGCATGGATGCTATCAGCCTGTGGCACTGATGAGGTATTATGGAAGACCAGGTTGCTTCATTAGCGGCCTTCAGCTCTTCTGCATTGTTTGGTCTCATGTCTCTCATCCTTCTCTTGGCAATGCCCCATAGATTCTCTATGGGGTCAGGTCAGGCGAGTTTGCTGGCCAATCAAGCACAGTACACTGTATACTTTTCAGAGGTCTGATATTGTTCTATTCTACAATCCTTGTCTTCTTGGTTCCATGTAATATTCTAATTTTCTGGGATTGTGGATTTGGGGTTTTCATGAGCTGTACGCCATGATCATCACAATTATAACAAATTAAGGCTTGACTTATCTCGCTTTGCATGTAATGCGTCTGTCTCATATATCAGTTTCACCTTTTAATTTACATTACTGAAATTAATGGACTTTTGCACGATATTCTAATTTTCCGAGTTTCACCTGTATAGTAATGTCCACAGACATGTGTTGGCTGTGCAAATATGACTGGAACACCAAGAGGAAACCACACTGGCAGTGGACTCATCTGCAAACGAGCATATGTTTCTGTCACTGTGCATGAGGCTGCCAAGCCCGCTGAACCTGATGATATGGTTTCTTCCAAAATGTGAGGACCAATTTGATAAATTTCCTTTATCAAATTTTGCCTTTGTTGGCAAGAATGCCCTTTTTGATTGAGTGTCCGGTATGTCCCTTATATACTGAAGTTGCTGAAATGGCACCAAGTGTGACTTCTTCCAATTCTCTTGGATCCCTAGATCCTCCAGAAGATGCAACACATACTGGATCTGAGAACTTAACTTGTTTGCAGTGCTCACTGCTATCTTGAAGAGCCAAGCTTTGAGATATGGGAAGATGGATATTCCCTCCATTCTGATGAGCGATGATAGAGGTCATGCACTTTGTGAATATCCTCAGAGTGGTGGACAGTCTGAATGGCAAGATGTCGTATTGATACACTGCCATTCCCACTGTGAAACACAGTTATTTCCTGTGGTTGGACTGAATGCCAAAGTGGAAGTATGAATTTTCATATCCAACGTTGCAAGCCATTGCTCCTAGTAAAGGAGAGGCAGGATGCTGTACAACATCATCATTCTGAACTTTAGCACATCGACAAACCTGTTCAGTACTTGCAAGTCCACAGTGGGCCTTATACCCCCGTCCTCTTTCAGTACTTGAAAATAATGGGAGTAGAACTCTTTCCTTTGAGCTATCCACTGCACAGGAGCAATTGCCAGAAGTTTCCCAGATGTTCCTTCACTTCCTTGACCAATACAGGAGTTGCAAGAGTATACTTTATCCCTTGAAAGGGTAGCTTGGTCTTGAACTCTATGGCATTGTCTGTGGTGACAATGCGTAGCACCTGATGTTCCTATCTGATCAGCAACATCAGATAGCATCTGATGTTATTTTTGTGCCATGCAGGTGCACAGCAGGCTAGTTTAATGGAGAAGGAAGGAAGAACAGGCAACGGTGGATTTTCCAAACCCTCAAAGTTGTTGTTCTGAAGCCTCCTGCGGTCTCACATGGGAACACTTTTGCTTCCCCTTTGATAGGAACCCCTTTCTGGGGTTGTGATGATATGGCTTCCTGAAGTCCTGGTGGTCTGAGGGCTTGTAACCTTGGTCTTGTCTCCCATATGGATGGTACTTATGGGAATAAGTTGACTGCAATGTATATGTTAGAAGTATAGAAGTACACTATTACATGATATAATTGTTAATGGAGCATATTATTAACCCTTTTATGGAAGAAATGAAATGGGAGTTTGCTGTGAGTTTGCTGTAACTAGTATCTAGTTCATACTGGAAGTATAATGATTTTTTTGTATCTTAATCTTTTTCTCTTGTCCTTTTCTTTGTTGTTTTGTTGCTATCTGGTTGAAATTTCTGTTTCGTTTTTCATCTTCTTGGCATTTATTGGTTTCAATGGGGCAATATAGCCTTAATATATTTATTATGCTGTTTGCAACTATCTTATTATTTTACTGGATGTATTACTTGTTTTCTCTGGAATCAATTTGTTAATTTATAAGTTGGTTATACTTTATTATTATTATTACTATTATGATTAATAGAATATGGTATCGTGTATAATTAGCTGGAATGTTCAGGGCTTGAGGGAACCCTCAAAAGTTTCTAAGGTATTAATCAAATTGGAAAAGATGGCCGCTAAAGTAGCTTTTCTTCAAGAAACTCATATACTGCCAAATGAAAAGTCTTTGTTACGGCAGTGTTGGGTGGGAAATGTATATATTGGTGCAAATTCTACAAAGGCTCGAGGTGTTGATATTTTGATTCATAAATCTTGTAAATTGATTATAGAACAGGAAATTACAGATGATGATGGTCATTTTATTATACTTACTGTTAATAATGTTGGCCAACATATGGCCTTGATGAACCTATATGGTCCGGTTACGGACTCTCCTGAAGCTGTACGTAATTGTTTTTACCTTGACTTTTGACAATTTAATTCTTGGTGGTGATATGAATCAAACTTTAGATCCTTTTCTTGATCGTAATACTCCTCCATCTAGTTTATATTCTCGTACTCATACCACACTTAAAGGGTACATATCAGATTTTAACTTAACAGATATATGGCACTTGTTTAATCCTTTGCAACGAGAGTATACTTTTTTTTCTTCTGTACATAGGACTTGTTCTAGATTAGATTATTTTTTGGTTTCTTGTTCTTTAGTTTCTAAAATTTAGCCAGATTGTGGAAGGTTGCCAAATTTTGTTACATTGTGGGTAGGATACGTTTGGAGGTTATGAATACTCCTTAGTTGGATATTTTACCATTGTTAATTACAATCTTATTCTTTTAATTTATTTATATTTGTTGTATTGATATTGTTATTTGTATTCTTTATGTTCTCCTTTCTGGTCAATGACTAATAAAATTGAACTGAACTGAACTAGTTTCTAAAATTCAGTATTGTAAAATTGATGCTATAGCAATTTCAGACCATGCACCTGTTGAAATGGCTATATGTTTTGATAATGGCTCTAAAGCTTCAGTTAGGTGGTATAGGGATACATCCTTGCTTAACAATTCACAGTTTAACAAACAGATGGAACAAGAGATGGAGGAATTTTTCTGCCTTAACGGGTTCAATTACATCCACGTTATTAATTTGGGATACTTTCAAAGTGTTTCTGTGAGGTGGACTTATAGCCTATTCTTCATTTAAAAAGAAACAGTGAAAAGCACAATTTGTATTTTTGGAAAAATCGGGTCAAAGAAAAACAGGTTGCTTACCTGCAACTGATGATCTGGTAGAGATCCGTCGATATCCATAAGAATGGGCTCTGCGCCTGCGCAGGAGTCACGCGGTAGCCATGCCTGAGCTTGTCGAAGCGCCGAAGCCACGCCCCTACGCTGAGCGTTCTATATAAGGCGTGCCTTTGGCGCGAAGTCCCTCAGTTCTTGGACGACCGCCGTGGAGGACGACCATCCAGATGACGAAGGTGAGTTCATCCAAGGTAAGTGCTCGAAAAAGGACGATGCAAAGGGCTGCACACCTAAATGCACATAAAGGCAGTCCTACTGCAGAGGGGAGGCCGGGAGGGTCTTATGGATATCGACGGATCTCTACCAGATCATCAGTTACAGGTAAGCAACCTGTTTATCTGGGTAGAGATCCGTCGATACCCATAAGAATGGGTGTCTAGCAAGCTCCAAAAAGGAGGAGGGGAGCAGTAGAAATCAAGGCAGCACCCTGTTTAAGACGCTCCTCCCGAAGGAAGCCTCTGCAGCAGAACGTACATCTATGGCATAGTGTTTGACAAACGGGGACTCAGAGGACCATGTAGCTGCTTTGCAGATGTCAGTGAAAGAAACCCCTGCCAGGTGTGCAGCTGAGGAAGCGTGGGACCTAATGGAATGGGCCCTTATAGCATCAGGAGGTGTTTTGTTCTGCAGTTTGTACGTGAACAATATCACCTGCACCAACCATCTTGACAATCGCTGTCTGGAGATTGGGGATCCTTTGGAAGAGCCCTGGTAGGACACGAAGAGATGGTTGGAATCTCTAAAGTCTTGTGTATGGGACATATAGAATAGTAGAGCCCGTCGCACATCCATAGTGTGTAATGATCTCTCTAAGGCAGTAGAAGGAAGCCTGAAAAAAGTAGGCAGAATGATATCTTGGTTGAGGTGGAAGGAAGACACCACTTTAGGCAAAAAAGAAGGATCCGGGCGCAAAAAAGAAGGATCCTTTAGGCAAAAAAGAAGGATCTGGCTGCCCTCTCTGCACAACACCCGGGCAGTGATGGAAAGACTTTATTCTCCCATCCTTTGAGTAAGGCTTTTCTAAAATGACTCTCGAATGTGTACCCACCAGTTAGGCCTCCGGTAGAACCCTGGAGCTTATCTTTGGTGCTCTCATCCCTCACTCAACCTCCTTTTGAACCCATGGCCACATGCTCATGGAAACTGGTCTCCTGGAAGACTGCCTTTTTGATAGCAATAACTACGGCTAGATGTGTCGGTGAGCTCACAGCACTCAGTGTAAGGCGAGTCTACCCTGAGTGCTGTGAGCTCACCGACACATCTAGCCGTAGTTATTGCTATCAAAAAGGCAGTCTTCCAGGAGACCAGTTTCCATGAGCATGTGGCCATGGGTTCAAAAGGAGGTTGAGTGAGGGATGAGAGCACCAAAGATAAGCTCCAGGGTTCTACCGGAGGCCTAACTGGTGGGTACACATTCGAGAGTCATTTTAGAAAAGCCTTACTCAAAGGATGGGAGAATAAAGTCTTTCCATCACTGCCCGGGTGTTGTGCAGAGAGGGCAGCCAGATGGACCCTAAGGGAGATATTCGCGAAACCTTGTGTTTTCAGTGCTGTTAGGTAACGCAAGACTTCCTGGACTGAAGCCTGCCTGGGTAGAAAACCCCTTGACCTTGCATATATCTTAAAACGGCACCACTTGCTCTGATAATTCTTACGTGTGGATGCCTTCCGTTGGTTAAGTAGAATACGCTTTAGGAGACTATCCGCCAGGCGGTCAGACGTAGAGTGAGTACGTCTGGGTGTAGGATCTGGCCCCTGTCCTGCGTCAGGAGATCTTGGCGTCGAGGCAGGTGGTGGTAACAATTCTTGGACAGTCTGCGTAGCTGTGGAAACCAAGCTTGCCTTGGCCACCACGGTGTTACCAGGATCCCGCTGGTCGGTTGTGACAGAAGGCGCGCCACCACTCTGGGTACCAGGGGGAGCGGGGGAAACATGTACGGGGTTTCCCTGGACCAGTCCAGTTGAAAAGCATCCCCCAGCAAGTGAGCATCGTGGCCCGCTCTCGAACAGTAACGGGAACATTTTGTATTCGTGGAGCAAGCAAAGAGATCTATGGAGAGTGACATCCACTGGTTGAAAAGCGGGGTCAGGACCTCTGAATGTAGCTCCCATTCGTGTTGGCGATCTTTCAAGAAGACTCGACTGAGGTCGTCCGCCAACACGTTTTCCAGGCCCTTGATGTGTACCGCTACAGGGGCAACATGGTGTTGAATGCACCAGTGCCATAGTTGGATGCTGAGGGCACACAGGCTCTGAGACACAGTCCCGCCTTGACGGTTGATGTAAGCTTGTGTGGTCGTGTTGTCGAGTTGGACTTGAACAATCTGGTTTTGTAATATCGGAAGAAAAGCCTTCAGAGCCAGAAAAACTGCTAGTAGCTCTAAGAAATTTATATGCAGAAGGGCTTGTTGAGGGGACCATCTGCCCTGGATCTTGTGGCCGTTGCAATGTGCACCCCAACCTTGTAGAGATGCATCTGTGGTCAACCAGATAGTGGGTGAGGGATTTTGAAAGGGGACCCCACTGAGTAGATTGTCTCTTCGAGTCCACCATGTCAGTGAACGAAGTACTTGTGGAGGCACCATCAAGTGTCTCTCCTGGCTGTCCCTGTATGGGCGAAAGACAGAGAGGAACCACAGTTGGAGCTTCCGCATTTTTAGGCGTGCATAGTGCATGACCGCATTGCATGATGCCATCAGCCCTAACAGGCGTTGGATGGCACGGGCTGGTTGGGTGGGTTGCTGCTGGAAAAGCTGCACCAAGTCCCGAATACACCTGAATCTGTCTTCTGGCAAGAACACTCTCTGTACTCTGGTATCCAGAATCGCCCCTATATAGGAGATCACTGGGACTGGTTGTAGATGTGACTTTTCCCAATTGATTTGAACACCTAGATCGTGGAGAACATCTATCACATAATGGACATGCAAAAGTAACTCTTCTTTGGTCTTTGCTACCATAAGCCAGTCGTCCAGGTATGGATAGATAGCGATCCCTTTGGTATGCAGGTGCGCAATCACCACAGCCATGCATTTTGTAAAAACTCTCGGTGCGGTAGACAGTCCGAAGGGCAATACATTGTATTGGTACACTTCCTGCCCGACGGTGAAACGTAGATACTTTCGATGACATGGTCGAATACTTATATGAAAATAAGCGTCCTTGAGGTCCAGCGTTGCAAACCACCATTCTCCTTGGAGGAGAGGTAGGATGTGCTGCAACGCCATCATGCGGAATTTGCGGACGCGAATGAATTTGTTCAGGAGATGGAGATCCATGATGGGCCGGATACCCCCATCCCGCTTGGGAATTTGGAAGTAACGGGAGTAGAAACCGTCTTGCCTGTTTGCCCACGACACCGGGGCTATAGCCCCCTTGTGAAGAAGATCCCTCACCTCTTCCTGCAGGAGGTCCGACAAAGGAGTGAGCCTTATCCCCGTAAACCGAGGAATGGTCTTGAATTCGAGTGCATAGCCGGAGCTCACAATTTTCAGGACCCATCTGTCTGATGTTATATGGTGCCATGCGGGGGCATGGCTGGCCAGCCTGATGGATGGCTGGGACAGAATGGTCGATGGTGAGGAACCTACCCCCGCTGGCTGGGAAGGGGAGAGAAGAGGAGGTGTCAGTGGGCGATCCCAGATCTCAAACACGCTTCTGGTTGTCTTGCACCTTGGAACGCTGGGGTTGTGTAGTCTTATGTCTCTGCTGGTAGGCCCGTTTTTGATACGGGGTATACGGTCTCCGGAAGTCCCGGCGATCTTGGCCTCGATAGGGAGGCCGGTATTTTCCATAATTGGGCCGGAATCTCGATGTCTGCCCAGAAGATGAAGGGGCAGTGGTGAAAGTCTTTGCCATGAATTTGGATTTTTTCAATTGTTCCATAGTGGCGTCCGTGGTGGTGCTAAAAAGGCCCGAGCCATCAAAAGGGAGACCTTCAATCTTCTCTTTCATGTCCATTTGTAGATGAGTGGATCGCAACCAAGCGTGTCTACGTAGAGTGATAGCTGCTGTCATGGCCCTGGATTCACTCTCCGCTAGGTGTTTAGCAATGCTTAACTGGCAACGAGTCAAATCCCCAGTGTTCTCTAAGGTCTGGTGGAACCTCGCACGAAACTCATGAACAGGTAAGGTTTCTAGGTCCTTTCCCAAGAGCTCCCAGAGGCCATGTGTGTATTTGGCCGTGCAGGCTGCATAGTTGGCCACCTTTATTGAGAGGCAAGAAGTCGAATATACTTTTCTGCATAGAAGGTCCAGTTTTCTGCCCTCTTTATCAGGAGGAACTGTATGGCATCTCCCTGTCTTGGAAGAAGCCGCGCAGTCAATAACTAGCGAATTGGGCGCCGGGTGTTTCAACAAATATTCATTGTCCTTATCCTGCACCCGGTAGAGGCTTTCAAGCTTTTTAGAAGTTGGCGTGGAGGTGTGGAGCACCTCCCAAGCACATTTAGCGGCTCTAGTTATTACTGGCAACATAGGAAGTGCCACAGGAGCAGTAGATTGAGATTGGAGCATAAAGTTGTAAACTGGATCGTCTATTGTTGCTAAATGAGAACGAATGTCCAGTCCCAGGGCATCAGCCATTACACGAATGTGTTTACGGTAAGCCTTCAGCTCATCATTTGGGGACACATATGTGGGGGGAGCCACATCCACAGGTGGGTCCACGATATTACTGTCCTCATCAGAATCCGACTCAAAATCGGACGACCCATAGTGTTCAGAAGGGGATCAAAGTGGTGGCTCATTCTCATTAGGTGGAGCAGTGGTTTGTGTCCCTTCAGTATTGACTGGAATTTGTTGGAGGGGATCCGTTTGAGTAGAGGCACATCTGGTACTTACGGAAGACATCTGCGAAGCATGGTGGGACAGTTCTGGGCAGTACGTCTGAGTAGATGTAGTCGTAAGAGAACGTAGTGGCAGACGTTGTGTCCTGTCATTATCAAAGGCATACGGTTCTCCAGGTGATGCTACACCCATGGGACCCTGGGGGTATACACAGGTGTGCCACGCTAGTGGGGAGCGTACTTGGCCCGCAGATTGATGTCTGGAAGACTGCGCTGCGGAGTCCAAAAGCACGGGTTGAGATGGCCCTGCATCTGTTGGCAAGAAGCCTTTGAAAGTCGAGGTGGTACGCCTACTCGATGTTGAGTCCAATAGCGAGAGCAGCGAGCGGGTTGCTGATGGAAGAGCATCCTCTGCATCGACGTCTATGATCTCGAAAGCAGGAGGTGGACAGCGTGGCATCACATGTGAAGTAAGGACCGGGGTGTTTAGCACCGTGGCGAGGAGACCCGTAGTCGGCGTTGATGGCGAAGCCGAGGCCAGCGGGGTCGGAGCCGGTGATAGAGCTCGAGCGCCCGGCATCGAGATCGACATCGAGGCTGGTAGATGAGGTTGCACAGCCTGAACCGCAGGCATCGACACAGATGCGGCTGTCGACATCGGTGGTGCTGTTGACATCGATGGAGCAGATAGTGAAGACGGATCCACCGATATCGGTGGGGCTGTGGTGGCTGATGGAGCCCCCAACAATGATGAAGATTGCAAAGATGATGGCTTCGATGAATGTGAAGACTGTTCCCCTGGTGGCGACGGAGTACGGGTAGCCAAACTGGGGGATCTGCGGCGTTTACGAGGCGGAGATCCATGTCGATTCGTGCTTCGACGGTCAGAAGGAGAGCGGGTACACTCCCGCGAACAAAGTTCAGGCCCCGACGGGGAAGACGACGAGGAACCACACGGTGTCGATACTGATTTTGCCAGTTTTGTCGCCGAAGCCGACGATGCAGACCCACGTGGGTGTACAGGAGATTCCCTCGACTTTGAATGTTTTCTCGGCTTCGAAGCAGACTTCGAAGAACCATCCTTCTCGGCATGAGAGGAAGACTTTTGGTGGTGGCTCGACGTTACCGGAGGTGCCGACCCAGATCTCGGGGGCAATTTTGAAGCCGATGCCGATGTCGAGGGACGAGGAGTGCCCGGAGTGGAAGGGCTTAAAACCTCGTCATAAATAGCCGCCCGGAGGCGCAGCGCTCGGTTTTTTCTCATTTGTTTCGAGAAGGAAAGGCAGATCTTGCAAGAGGAGACATTGTGCTCCTCACCGAGGCATAATAAGCAAAGGTCATGAAGGTCCTTGGAGGGGAGTTTCGCCCTGCAGCCTTCACACCATTTAAAGGATTTTTTCTCCTCCGCCATCTTTAGTCCGTAGTCAAGTCCGTGCTTAGGTCGAAGTCTGGGGATCGTCGTAAGCCAGTCCGCGTCAAGAGCCAGGAAATATCAAGTAGCCGGTCCGAGTCAAATCCAAACAAAGTCGCTTTCCAATCCGTAGTCAAACCTGAGAAATCAGTTAATTAAGGATGAACTTTTTTTGATAAGAAGAGAGGAACTTTCCGACAACTGAGGCGGCAGACCGAGGTCCAAACGCAAAGGCAGTCAGAAAAGGACTTCGCGCCAAAGGCACGCCTTATATAGAACGCTCAGCGTAGGGGCGTGGCTTCGGCACTTCGACAAGCTCAGGCATGGCTACCGCATGACTCCTGCGCAGGCGCAGAGCCCATTCTTATGGGTATCGACGGATCTCGACCCAGATCTATTAACTTCTTATGCAATGCACCCCTTTCCAGAGTTATACAGACGTTTACTCACAGCTAAATATGAACTAAATAAGATTTATTCCTTAGAAACTGAGTTTCTTTTGAATTGTATTAAGCAAAGATATTGGGAAAGGGGAGAAAAATCTGGAAAACTTTTGGCTTCGCAACAAACAGATGAAGCAACGTACTATTATCTCCTCTATTCGCAATGCTCAAAGTAACCTTTATACAGATTCTAAGTCATTCAATCATCAATTTTACTTGTTCTACTCTAAACTATATAGTGATGACATATTTAATTTGGTAACAGATATGGATGTAGACAATTTTTTACAACAATTACATCTTTTACAATTAACACAAGAGCAAAGGGTTTTATTAGCTACACCCCTCTCTTTGCAGGAAATTGCGAACACAATTAAATCTATGAAAGCATCCAGGTCACCTGGGACAGATGGTTTTCCAGCGGAATTCTATAAGAAATATATAAATTTTCCTGCTCCAATTTTATTGGAAGTCTATAATGAAGCTTTTTCGAATCAGCAGTTCTCTCCCTCATTCGATAAAGCTTATATATCAGTTCTTCTTAAACCTGGTAAAGTTTAGAGTTATGTTCGAGTTATAGACCTATATCTCTGCTAAATGTCGACGCTAAGATTTTATCAGCTACATTGGCACGTAGAATACAGATTATACTTCCAACTATAATACATCCGACTCAGACTGGTTTTATATCGGGATGACAAGGATCAGATAATATTAGATTATTGATTGATGTAATAGCTTTATCTTCAGAAAGACATCTTCCCGCTGCTATAATTTCTTTGGATGCTGAAAAGGCTTTTGATATCGTCAATATGAGATTTCTGAAGCAAGCTTTGATCAAATTTGGTTTTCCTTCTAGTTTTTTGACTTGGGTTAATCTTATTTATAAGGCTCCTTATTCACGGATTATTACTAATGGTATATTATCTCCTTTGATTAAATTGAAGCAGGGGACATGGCAAGGTTGTCCCCTTTCCCCTCTTTTCTTTAATATAGTATTAGAATCCATGGCTTGTGCAATTAGGGAATTAGATGAGACTAGCCGACCCTGCACAGAGCATCTGTGCGCTCTTTGGGGCCAGCGGTTACCTCTCTCCCACACACACACACCTTCTGCCTCAGTCTCCACTTCCAGGCCCAGCTGCCGCTCCCCCCCCTTTCTCCCCGCCCCCACTCCTGGGCCTTGCCTCTGCGGCTAGGCTGGGCCCGCCACTGCCTCTGGCCTCTGCGGCCAGGCCTGCCACTGCCGCAGCGACCAATCCTCCTGGGTGCGCCTCAGCCAATCAGGCCTGTCCACTGCTCAGCCAATCAGCTGGGGGCTGGGGGCGCACATTCCAAGGCACACTCATGAGAATTATAGATAGATAGATAGATAGATAGATAGATAGATAGATAGATAGATAAGGGGCATTATACTGGCTGGAATTGAACATAAATTGATTCTATATGCGGATGATATTTTATGTTTTGTGGATACACCAACGGATTCAATACTTGCTTTGGTGTCAATGGTACGTAAATTTGGCAAGTTGTCTGGTTATTCTATAAATTGGGAAAAATCAGAACTGATACCATTGGGTTCTGCAAGCCTCCCTGCTAACTGCAGATCATGGGGTTTAGGTGGCGCCCGGATTCTCTTGAGTATCTAGGTATGGTGATTCCAAATGATCTTTCTTATTTTGTAAATTTAAATTTATCTAAATTTTTGAGTCAGATGAAAAATGATTTAGGTCGATGGTCTGTGATACTCTTAAGTATTTGGGGAAAGATAAATGCGCTTAAGATGAATATAACACCAAAACTAATGTATATCTTAAGAGGCCTCCCAGTTTTTATACCTTTATTTTATTTTAAACAAGTTTACAAGATAATTAACAAGTTTATATGGGAAGGTCGTCCACCAAGATTTTCACTTTGGCAAGCTCCAATTGCCAGTGGAAGAGGGTGGTTTTAATTTTCCCCACTTTCAAGCTTATCACTGGGCTTTTATTCTATCTTCAACACTGAGATGGAAAGCTGAGCCCCAAATTCTGGATGGGTACGACTGGAGAGTTACTATTTAGCTCCACTATCTGCTTATCAGATATTGGGTTCATTATTTATTCGCTCTTCTGGTAAACTATCGGCAGTACAGGCAGCTAGACGTATATGGAGGAGTTTAGTCCTTAAGTATGGTTTTGATCCTTTTTAGCAAGCAAAGCTTACATTATGCATGAACCTGGATTTGAAGATTAGGCAGAAACCTTTCTATTGGGCCAACTGGGCAACTTCTAATATTATTACTTTAGATCAATTAATTACCTCAGAACAACTTTTTAAATCTTTTGATGCTTTGAGAAATGAATTTAATATCCCTTAGAATGCCAGTTGGCAATATATACAATTAAGGCACCTTTTCACACAATTATTTGGAAATGATGCACTTGGTGCTTCAGAAACTCCATCATTAAAACTGGATTTGGAACATCTACCAGAACAAGCTAAACCTACAGTTCCATTTTATTTAAAACTTAAAGAGAAAGAGAAAGTTGATATTGATTATATTCATGTACTATGGAATCAGGACCTTGAATATACCATTACGGTAGACCAATGGTTAATAGCATTAAGGATAATGAAATGAGCATATGTAGATCTTAAATTGAGACTTGTTCAGCAAAAACTTTTGTTTTGTTCTTACTGGACTCCCCAGAGGATGTTCAGAAAAGGCTGGGCAGAACACAGTTTACTGGAGATGTAATATTTATGAGGGGACATTGTCACATATGGTTTGGTCATGCCCAATTATAGCATCTTTTTGGGATGAAGTCCATAAAATGATAAATAAGACACTGCAATTATCATTGTGTTTTAAAGATAGCTATGTTCTCCTGGGATGTATTCCCAGGATATGGAACTTAACACTTTATCAACAACTATGGATTCTTCGTGTTTGGGGAGTGGCCAAAAAAATTATAATTCAAAATTGGAAAAGCAGATTTACTCCAGAATTTCAGCTTTGGACTACTGAAATGTGTTTATTATCTGCATCTGAATTGGTTTTTTCCCACAAGTTAGGCAAAGAAGAAGAGTTTCAAGCTATATGGTCAAAATTTAATGAATTGTATGTGCTTTAGAAGGTGATTACATATATATGCATTGTTTGTCGGGTTTTTTCTTTTCCTTTATTTTATTTTTCCCCCTTTTTTCTCTCTTTCTCCTCTCTTTTTATTTTAAAACTTTATATGAAAGTGTTTCATTCTTGGGAGTGTCTTGGACTGTAATGTTTGTTCTTTAAAATAAAATGAAGAAGAAGAAGAAGAAGAAGAAGAAGAAGAAAGAAAGAAAGAAAGAAAGAAAGAAAGAAAGAAAGAAGGCAGGCCGAGTCCCCTTCCTGCACTCTATATAGACCCTCAATGTGCTTAGATGTCAAAGTGGTAGTGGATGCCATGCCTCATGCTGACTGCACTGCTTTAATGAGGACAGGTAGCATGGGCAATGCCACTGGCTGTGAAGTCTGAGCCACTGAAATGAAGTCATAAACAGCGTCAGGAACTTCAATGGCTTGCTTTTGCACTTGAAAGCCCAAGGTCTCTGCCATCTCTGCCACATGAACTTGGTAAGATTTAAGCTCTTCAGTTGGTGATGTAGCAGGTTGGTTGGGCACAGTGTCATCTGGCGATGGATCCAAAGGTTGTTCTGCCAAAGTAGACTCCGCCTCAGATTCAGAAGTACAGCCATAGTCCTCAGCTGAGGAAGAGTAATTAAAATCAACAGCAGATATCACTAAAGTAGACACAGTTGTAGTAGTGGTAGACACCTCTTGGACATGTAAAGATGAAGTCTGGACAAAGTTAGCACCCACCAATGGAGCTTGCCCAAACTGCGCCAGCATAACCATAGCAGGCCTAGTAACATTAGACCCAACAAGTTGGGTAGACAGGACAGGATGGACTGGTACATAAGAGGAGATAAGCTGTGGCAATAGAGATCTCACTGGAGATTGACCTGACAAGGCCTTGAAACAGGACACTGTTAATCCCTGCTCAGCAACTGGTAATATTGATGTTTACAAGAAAGGCATTTCTGTAGAGCAGGTGAATTATGCAAGTCAGCGCACATACACCTAGGGGCACAAGGGTTCATCAGACATTGAGCATCCCCTGAAGCAGAAGAGTGATGCGGAGAATGATGTCTCAAAGGGGACACTGAGGGCATCTTTAGCACAAATAGAGCTTCCCTCTCTTTCTCAACGTAGCCTTAAAATCCCTTAAAGGTCAATGTCAATGGGATAGTTTCAGTAGAGTCTAGTAAGAAGAATCGTATACGAGACCCTCCATGATCTGGACTTTTAATGAGATAAGCAAGCTCATATTGTCCTTGACACTGATGGCAGCCTGAAATGACTGATGTAGAGGTGATGGACATCTACCTGTTGACACCAAAGTTGTCAATATTGGAGGATGGGCTTGTGGACTCGAAGGCTTGTCCATCTATGTCAAAGGAGTTGTCAAAAGAAACATAGTAGATGGACTACTATTTTTTCAGGTCCATAAGTCCAAAAAAGTAGGTCAAAAACACACCAAGTCACACCAAAAGGGCCGTCAGCACCATGAAACTTGTCCAAATCAATCACCAAAGAGATAGTCCGTAAACATGCCAGAGTCAAAAACACGAAATCCGTCCAAAAAACCAGCAATCAGTCCAAATCAAAATGCAGAGAATAATCCTCAATAGTCCAAGATTCACACTGAATAATCATAAAAACAACGCTTTCTTACAGAACTGAGTCCAATGAGATGAATGCTAAGGCGATCGGAAAGGAACTGAGATCAGCACTCTGACTGCAAAATATATGGTCACACTGGGTGTACAAAGTGCTTAAAGCACTGTGAGGAGCTTGAGTATTCTATCCCACGGAGTCCTACATAGGTGCAGAACCCAGGATCATGAATGCCATACGGATCACATTAAATATATGGTATTTAGCCCTATAACCATTTTCTGCTTCTCTCTTACAATTTGTTGTCCAGTCACTTTTCACTCACAGAGATGGATGTTTGCCAAAGCTAGGGAAATGGGTGCAGGAGAGAAGTGGAGGGTTAAGCACCCACTCCCCCACCTGTTGCTTCTTGTCCCAAATTGCACCGTCCCTCCCACCTACTCCTTTTTCAGTTGCTCAGTCATGACTTGGGTTTTCAGGACTGCTATTCATCTAGTTTTGCCCTTAAACTCAGGGGTGTATCTAGGGGAGGGTAGGCAGGGCATGTGTCCCGGGCGCCACTTGAAGGGGGGGGGGCGCAATTTCTTAAATTTTTTTAAAAAAATTAAAAATGGCCACCAAAAACAAAATGGCCACCGCGCATGCTCAAATGGCCTCTGAGAGGCCCTAGGCCATGCCAGGCCTTGCAGAGGCCATTTGAGCATGTGCGGTGGCCATTTTGTTTTCAGTCGCCATTTTTAAAAAAACAATTATTTTAAAAAATGGCCACTGCACATGCTCAAATGGTCCCTGTGAGGCCCTAGAGGCCTACGGAGGAAGGGGTAACCTTTGCAGCCCCCCCCCACGGCCTATAGGAAGTGCCCCGAAGGGGCTACAGGTAAAAAATATTTTTAAAATTTAATATAATGTAAGTCACTGTACACATATTCAGTGTGGCACTATGTACAGAGAATCAGGGTTTGTGAATACTGAGCTGAAGCTTATGATCTAGGATTGTATTCATTTCTTCTTTCTTTGCTTCTTGTGATAAGTATGTATGTATGTATGTATTTGTTTATTTCGGCCCAAGGCCAGCATAAATACAAGAAAAAGAAGGGAAAGAACAACAACAACTTGTGATAAGTGAGTTAGATGTGATGTCTTAATAATATGGCTATTAATGGTGAGTTTGTCTTTGAATCAGTGTGAAATCCTTAGTATTAAGGCCCACTGGGAGTTTCTTGCTCTCTTTCTCTCATTTTAACTGTCTTTCTGAAAGACTAGAATATATTCCAAGCAGTGATACAGTTTACTCTGCATATCCTTTAATTATTTTCAGAGTATCTGGGAAAAGCCAAATTCTCCATTTATTTTTTAAAACTTATGTAATAGTGATGCTACAATGCATAGTAGAGAATTCGACAGGCACTTCTGTTTAGTTTTCCAAGTACACCTCCACATAGTATTTGGGTATTTCATGAGCCCCAGCATACTGAAATTTGTAGTTTTCCAGCATTTTTTGGTCTGGCTACATCCACTGCTAAATAGTTTTTGAAATTTTAAAAGATTAACGAGCTTGACTTGTATTTTTCAGCTAGTAAAGTTATCTGAAAGATGGGTGTCAGATGTTTGGACAGGGGGCTCAATTTCAGTGCTTGCCCTAGGCACTATTTTCCCTAGATACGCCTCTGCTTAAATTAGTACAGTTTTAGTGAAAAATATTTTCAAAAGTAGTCCTTTTATATCAGTTTCTTTTTATAAGCACCTATTTAATCTATAGAGCAAACATATTACAAAAAACAAAATCTTGTTTACTCATGCAGATTACAATAGCCAGCTTCGAACTATGGTTTTCCTTACTTCATTGTAAAAGATCCTCCTGTCAATTTACCCGTATCTGGGTCAAGAAAAGCAAGTTTAAGACAGCAAAGTGTAGGCAGCCCAACTTCATACTTTATTCCAACTATTTTCATCAGTTCTTGTTCCTGAAGGAGATAAAATATCCTTAAAATGTGTTGTGCTAAACAGGTTAAACAGAAAAGGTCACATTTTGATAGCATAATTTAGTGAGCACTAAGCTTTTTCAGTTCTTCCCATGAAAGTTTGAGGGGAATGATATTTACTGTTTTCTGATTATTTTGTATAACTCTTATGCTGTACATTGCTTTGAGTGCCTGAGCCCTAGACAGAAAATGCATCTATCTCTCTCAATCGAGAGAGTAGAGGCGAAGCAAGGTGCTCTATGCATTCCTAAGTGTAAAAAAAGGGGGACTGTCAGCACCCATGCTCCATCGCAACCTGTTTGGCAATTTTTAAGCTCTTCTGGAAAGGATAGTGTGTTTTCATGATGATAATCCTAATCAAAACTATCCCTTGATAGATAAAGCTAGAAAGAGTTAATGTTGAAGGGTAGGGAATTTTCACATGATATGAAAAGATGAGGGCAGTGCAGGCGCAGCCCAAGGTTTTGGGGTGCCTAAGGCAAGGCGCAGAATGCCACCTCACCTTGCCTTCCAGCATTTATACAGCGAGGGGTGGAGGTTGGTGGATAGAGACATACCCGTAATTCCATCTTATGCCACGGCTGTTTTTTGGGATTAATACTATATATTTTGTTCTTCTTTGCCATTAGAACATATGCTTCATGGCCTTGTCGGAAATAATACACCTTTAAAAACAAAACAAAACAATAAATGCCATCGTTAGACATGAAAAATCTGCTGATTCAAAGAAGTTAGTGTCCTTGTTATTGATGGTATTAATAGTCTCAAAATCCTAATTATTTCAAATTAGGCCAGTTGGAAGTTTAGCTGAACTTCCTGCCGGATCATCTACAAAAGTTTAGATACACCATTCTTCAAAAGTATTAACTCCATTGGTCCCCAAACATTTAATCATTGATACAGTGATTCCCAAACCACATACTAGGACAGGGTTTGACAAATCATAGCACTTGAGATGGAGTTACTTCATTTGTCCAAGGCAGCCCAGTTTTTGTTCTACACATGGACAAATGTGTTGGTACCCCTCCACATAAAAAGAAGAACCCACAATTGTCTCTGAAATAACCTGAAACTGACAAAAGCTATTGGTAATTGTTTATTCCGCATTTAACAAAAATCAGACTTTGCTTTAGAGTTTTGATGCAGCAGAATATTTCAAATAATAGCGCGAATAAAAATGGCATGGACAAAAACGATGGGACCCGTAACCTAATATTTTGTTGCACAACCTCTAGAGGCAATCACTGCAAACAAGCAATTCCTGTAGCTGTCAGTGAGACTTCTGCACCTGTTAATAGGTAGTTTGGCCCACTCTTCCTGAATAAACTGCTCCAGCTGTGTCAGGTTTGAAGGGTGCCTTCTCCAGACTGCATGTTTCAGTTCTTTCCATAGAAGTTCAATAGGATTCAAATCAGGGCTCATAGAAGGCCACTTCAGAATAGTCCAATGTTTTGTTCTTAGCCATTCTTGGGTGCTTTCAGCTGTGTGTTTTGGGTCATTATCCTGTTGGAGGATCCATGACCTGTGACTGAGACAGAGCTTTCTGACACTGGGCAGTACGTTTCGCTCCAGAAGGTCTTGATAGTCTTGAGAGTTCATTGTTCCCTGCACAGACTCAAGGCACCCCGTGCCAGACGCAGCAAAGCAGCCCCAAAACATAACCAAGCCTCCTCCATGTTTCACAGTAGGTATGATGTTCTTTTCTTTGAAAGCTTCATTTTTTCATCTGTGGACATAGAGCTGATGTGACTTGCCAAAAAGCTCAAGTTTTGTCTCATCTGTCCAAAGGACATTCTCCCAGAAGCATTGTGGCTTCTCAATATGCATGTTAGCAAATTCCAGTCTGGCTTTTTAATGTTTTTCTTTCAACAGTGGAGTCCTCCTGGGTCTTCTTCCATTGAGCCCACTGTCACTCAAAAAGCGACGGATGGTGAGATCAGACACTGATGGACCTTGACCTTGGAGTTCAGCTTGGAAGTTGTCCTTGGCTTTTTGTCTACCATTCTCACTATCCTTCTGCCCATTCTGGTTTTCCTCTTGCGGCCGCGTCCAGGGAGGTTAGCTACAGTCCCATGGACATTGAACCTCTTAATGATATTTGAAACTATTGTCACAGGAACATCAAACCGCTTGAAGGTGACCTTATAGCCTTTGCCTTTAACATGCTTGTCTATAATTTCCTTTCTGATCTCCTCAGACAACTCTCTCCTTTGCTTTCTCTGGTCCATGTTCATCGTGGGACACACGATGACAACAAACAGCAGAGTGACAACTTTTCTCCATTTCAATAGGCTGATTGCACGATTGGAGACACATTAACCCTAATTAAAGAAAACAGCTAATTTGAAAAATCACTCTAATACAATTATTTATGATCTTTTCTAGGGGTACCAACAAATGTGTCCAGACCACTTTAGAATATCTTTGCAGAATAAGCAATACTATCTCTTTTCACACTTGCTTTGCTTTACCTGATGAGATAGAAAAGGCATGCAGGTATACACAGGACAACTGCTTTTCATTTAATCGCTTTTCAGGAGATATAAAGCACTTTTTCAATGAGCTGTAAGGGTGCTAACAAATTTGTCCATGTGTGTATGTATGTTACTTGCAAATGGGATAAAGAAAAGCCCATTTATCCTACCCCTCCACAATGCCCATCATTAAGTCTAATTTTGCCCATTATCTGGCTCCACATTTTTGGGTTGGCTCCTAGATCCAAAGAAAGTTTGTCAAGGGCGATACTAGGAAGATTTCCTAGTGGAATTTTAGGAACAACCTTGACATTTCTTGCAACCATGGCAGTTATACACTTCTGTCTTTTTAATTATAATAATGGTATAAGTACTCAATTAGCTAAAGGTATATAGTACATTTGCACTACAAAAGAACTGCGAGAGCCAGTTGAGTTAACTTGTGACACCAATGACTAACTCAGCTCACTCTCACAGGTCATATGTAGTGCATATGTAAAAACAGGTTGCTTACCTATAACTATTGAACTGCAAGTAATCCGTTGAATTCATAAGGAAATGGGTTCTGCGCCTGTTCAGGCACCTCGTGGGCTGACTAATTAGCTCCTTGTGATGCCCAACCATCTGCATGTGCCCCCTGAGTCTGTTATATGTAATGGTTGGGCGTCTTCCTGTCAGTTTTGTGCAGAACGCCAGTATTTCATGACCCACTGTTCTGTTTTTAGTTTTTTTGCTACTGTTCTCACTGTTGCAGTCTTGTGCATCTGCCTCCTGCAGCGGGGATGGCTTGGGCAGGTCTTATGAATTCAACGGATCACTTCCAGATCCCTAGTTACAGGTAAGCAACCTGTTTATCTGGATTGTTATCCATTGAGATAATAAAGAAATGGGTGATTAGCAAGCATTATTAATGGGTGATTAATACAGCAAAGCTCTTCAGACATCTAGGAAATGTAAATATGTCTCCAACGCCATCTGTGGGGCCTGGAAAAAGTTGGGAAGAACAATTTCCTGATTAAGGTGGAAGTCTGGGTCCAGTCTCACCACCACTTTATGTGGGTAGAACTCAGTGTAAGGCCTATCAATCCTCAATGCCGCCAATTCCCCCACACGCTTTGCTGTGGTAATGGCAATTAAGAATGCCACCTTGAGGATGGTTAAACGCAAACTTGCAGAATGCAAAGGCTCAAAGGGACTCTCAGTGAGTACCGACAACACCAACGACAGACTCCACTGCTCCATTGGTCGATTCAGAGGTGGATACAGTTTATTAAGGCCTTTCATAAACCTACTTTCTAGATGGGGAAACACTGTCATCCCATCCTGCATGCTTGGCCAAAATGGCTGCGAGATGTACTTTTAATAGCACGTTTGCGAGCCCTGTCATTTTTAAGGTGGTCAAATAAAGCAACACCTGTCGCACGGTAGTGCGCAGCGGGTGGAAGTTGTGTTCACGCGCGTAGGTCGCAAACTGCTTCCACTTGCTGTAGTAACTGTGTCTAGTCGACCATTGCCTATTGTTCAGCAGAATTTCCTTTAGAACCCGATCCTCCATGCTGCCATGCAAAGTGTCTGGATCCCGGGATGCAGTACTTCCCCCCCCCCCCCCGCCACCTTCCCTCTGAAGCAGGTCAGGAATAAGAGGGAGTACTTGGAAGTTCCTTTTCAAGAGCTTTAGGAGCAGTGCAAACCATGGTTGGCGCGGCCACCATGGGGTTCAGAAGTATGCACTCCATCTCTCAGAATCTGTGTCAGAACCCAGCTGATCAGGGTCAGTAGCAGAAACAGATACAAGAGCCCCATTCGCCAATTGTGTTGGAAGGCATCTCCCAACGACCCCATACCCACGCCAGCACGTGAGCAATATTTGGGGCACTTTTTGTTGGCTGCTGTGGCAAACAAGTCCACTGTCAGGGTGCCCCAGCTGTTGAAGAGTTCTTTGAGGCAAGATTCCTTTTCCTCCCATTCATGTCTTTGATCGTATTGACTGGTCCAACTGAGACTGTCAACCAGTTGATTGTCGATGCCTCTTATGTGTATTGCTATTGGGTAGATGACATGTGCAATGAACCATTCCCGTATTTGCATGCTTGCTCCTCTAATAACACTTTCACTTCCTCTGAAAGAACTGCTGTTGCCTTGGTGTACTTCAGGCCTGAGAATGGTGGCAGAGTCTAACTCTATTGCATACCCCATCTGTACAATTCAGAGGACCCAGCGGTTCGATTTTATATTGTGCCATGCTTGGGCATGGCTTGCCAGTCTGATGGAAGTGCCGGCAACTACAAGGCCAATGATTTGGGTCTTGGCAATTGACTGTAAATGCAGTGGACTGACAGAGCAATCAAAAAGACTGCTTGGCAGTGTCCTTATTAGGGCAGTTGTTCTGGCTCTTGTTCTTTTGGCTGTATCCTCTAGACCAGGGATTCTCAACGTTGGGTCCCCAGATGTTATTGGACTTCAACTCCCATAATCCCCAGCCCCAGTGGCCTTTGGTTGGGGATTACGGGAGCTGAAGTCCAAAAACATCTGGGGACCCAATGTTGAGAATCCCTGCTCTAGACCATTGGAAAAGTCTATTCTGTCTCCTAAAATCCCTTCTGTCCTGGTATTTGTAGGGCCTCTGTCACGTGTATGTTCTTGTGCATGAACTAGATACAGATGACGATTTTGCCATGAAGATTTTTGCTGTAAACTTTGATTCCACCCCCCAAACGTTTCCATAGTAGCATGTTTCCTCACGGAAGAGGCCTTTCAAAGTCAAAGGCGAGGTTCACTACACGATCTTTCATATCTTGTTGTAATGTCATTGACCAGAGTCAAGCATATAATCGCATGGTCACAACCATCACCCTCGACTCCGTTTCAGCTAAGTGCTTAAATGCACTTAGCTATTGCCTTGTTACCGATGTTGTCTTCTCATCATTAAACTTATCCTGCAGCTCTTCTGTGGTCACAGATGTAGAGTCTTGCAGTAAGGTCCAACAAGAGAGGATTTTAACGGGCCATGCAGGCCGCATAATTGTGTCATGGCCCAGACCTCTGAGTCAGAAGAGAAGCGGGAGGACTTCGTTGGGAGAGCAGGCTCAGAAGCACAGCAGGAGGACTTGGCTGTGAGAACAGACTCTGAAGCTGGGCTGGAATGGCAGCAGACAGAACAGCTGGCAGAGATGAGGGCTGAGGAAACTGATCAGGAGGAAGCTGAAATTTCACCTGTGTTAAGAAGACATCTCAAGTGAAAGGCTCAGTGGGAGACACACAGGCGCAAGATCTCACAGGAGAGGAAATAGAAATGCTGAGTCAGGAAAGCCTGATTGTCTGCCGGATATCTTGAGCCCTATATTAAGCAGACGCTGTTCCTGGGACAGTACTGTCAGCAACGTTGTCTTCCGAAGACAGTGTTCATCATACTCAGAATCATTCAACCTTTCTTGTTTCAGCCCGTCCTTGTTTTGTTCAGTCCTTGCTCCTTTATTTTCAGTTATTACTCAGTTATCGTAGAAGGGGGTACCTAGTTTATTTTCAAGGGACTTTATTTTGTTTATACTACTTTATCTTTGTGAGTCATTCTTCGCTTTCGTTCGTGCAGCTAAGCTGCTACTCTTATCTCCAGAATTCCTATTTGACTCACAGAAGTAGAGCTGAAGGGATCCTAAATCCTGTCGAGTCAGCCGTGCCAACAGATTTACGATAAATTGGCTATTCAGATTGCCAGGCTGAAGGTGGTGTAAATTTTCCTGCTGAGGACATCTCTCTTTCTGCCTTCTTTGCCCGCTGGTATTGTATGAAAACGACTGCCCTTTCATGCTGAAGCACAGTCCACCACCATGGAATTAGGTACAGGGTGACGCAAAAAGTAGGTGTTTTCTTCCTCCTGCACTCTGTACAGATTCTTGAGCCGAGGTCTGTAAGATTTCCCATGCTGTTGTGGCAGCTTTAGTTATTATAGGGATCATTGGCAGTGCCACTGTGTGGGACAATCTGGCACGTGCCATCATGTTGTATACTGGGTCAGCTATCTCTGTTTCAGGTAGGCTTAAGTTCAATCCTAGTGCCTCCACTATTTCTCATATCAAGGAGTTGTATGCCTTTAATTCTTCTGTTGGAGATCTAGAAAGGCAGGGAGGAACATCCGAAGGTAGGTCTGACCGACAACCTGCAAGGTCGGAGTCAGACTCCTCGGCTTCTGAAGAGATAGAATCCCGTTCAGGGGGGAAAGGCAAACGTTGTGTAGGAGGAGGACTCGCTTTCCTTTTCCTCTTTCTCCCAGGCTTTTCTTGGGTTACTGTAGGTATTTGCGTCTGGCACGCTGTTGAGGTCAGCAATTGTGGCTCTTTTGGCTGGGAATGAAGTTGTTGAGAGGAAGGGGGCTGTTGCTGGGGGGCTGCAGCCAAGTGGATTTCTGGCTCCCTATAAGTGATTACATGTTGCTGCAAGGGCACTTGTGCCTGAGATGTAAGGATCTGCAGCGCCTTCCATGTCAGGTAGTCCCCATAATCTTCAGGAAGTGAGTGCCGAAAACCACAGGAATGTGTTGGCTGCATTGATGGTTGACGGATCCCTTGGCCAAAGAGGTCTTGGCCAGACACAGCTGGCAATGTGGTAGAAGTCATAGTCAGTGGCAGCACAGTCCCTGATGCCCCTCTCTTGGAGAAATTGTGGCTGTTTTCGTTGGTATAGCGAGATCTTCATCCTCCTGCTCATCATCCAATCCAGCACTCAAGAAACCCTGGAAAGTGGAGCCAGAAGGAGTGATCGATGCAGAGTCAAGTAATTCCCCCTCAGTGTGGCTACACCCTCCTGCTCTGGCAATTCCTGCCCTGTGGTGTCATCCTGAGTTATACTTATCGTCAACGCTCTCGGAGTGGAGAGCAACTGTTGAGGAGTGAGAGCTGGAGACAAGGATAGACGTCTGTGCAATGTCAAGTCCCTTGCGCTCCTATCTCTCACAGCAATCTCCCTCAATGTTGAGGGGTCCATTGCCGAGGGTTTCAGCACTGTTGATGTTGATAGAAATGCTGCTCTCAACATTGAAGGAATTGCTGTCTTCATCAGCACTGATGGGGCCATAGTCAAAATCGGTGCCTCCTGAATGATATCTGAGTCCCAGTCAGCGTCAGATCCCTGAGCCGAGGACGGCAAGGGCATTATTTTCTTCTTAGCACTTTGTGCCCTTTCCTGATCTGCGTCTCCCAAGCCATGACATTTCCTGTCATTGTGCCCCTTTGAGGAGACGTCCTTTGGCTTTTTGAAGAGATCATCTGCAGGCACGATTTTCAACTGTTGCTTAGCAGATCCGTTCTGCACTGACTTCGAGGCTGGTGTCGATGTCGACCCATCCGTCAATGTTGATGCAGGGCTTGGCTGCGGTGTAGGTGGGCGGAGCGCTTCATCATACAATGCTGCTCTCAGTCGTAAGGCTCTATTCATTCTGGTTTGCGTCAGATAAAACCGAGTAGCCAGTCCAATCAAATTACCAATTTAGTCTGAAATCCAATTCAAATCCCATAAACAGTCCGTAGTCACAAAGTCCGTAGGCTGTAAGTAAGTCTTTAACTATAAATTTACGTTTATACCGAGGAGCCCAAACAAGGTCTGAACACTATGGGGGTCAAACAGAAACTGACAGGAAGACGCCCAACAGTTACATATAACAGACTCAGGGGACAAGTGCAGACGGTTGGGTGTCACAAGGAGCTAATTAGTCAACCTGTGAGGTGCCTGCACAAGCGCAGAACCCATTTCCTTATGATCTCAACAGATCACGATCCAGATCTAGACAATTCAATTTTCCCTCTTTTGTGACTCCATCATAATAAAAGTCTTTGCACTCTCTCTGATTGGAGAAGGCATAGCTGGCTCTAACTGTGGCCTCCAAATAAGCAACTCAGCATTGCCCCTAGATATCTGGCAGCAGCAGACAGTCCCAGAGAACAGCAGGAGGAGGAGGAGGGGAGGAGGAGGAGAAAAAGTTTCTTCTACCTCTGTCCCACCACTGAGAGATTTTACGGGGGTGGGGGGGATTCACAAGAAGAAACGGCAAGCATCTGAACTATTTCCTATACAATTTCCCCTCCCTGCATGAATCAGATTCCATTCATCTTACATAATTACTCCTGTTAATGTTTCATAAGTACTTGTCTTACTTTTCCATTAACTTTTCCAGTCCAATAATAAAGCCACATAATATATAAATCTATATTCTGCAAACTAATTACAGAATGAACAGAGAAACAGAAATTTGGGGCTTCAAAAACAGTCAATTTTAAAAAGGAAAGGAAAGAAATTTGGAGCTTTAAATTACCCTTCCAGCTTATTTCAGTTTTTAAAAAATTACACAGAGTAAAATCAGACTTAACTGATGACCCAGTACAACAGAGCAAGAAAGCCTAGAGAAATGACAACATAAACAAGAGGGAAAATAAAATACCTCATCTCCCATTTGTGGTACAAATGGACATCGGCGGGGAACAAGATCTGTAATCCATACTGAAGGCAGCCATTCTTCCAATGTCAAGCCATTTTCTGCCAGCACTCCTACAGCTAACCTCTATTTTACAAAGAAAACACGAATCTGAATTAATCTCTAGCTTTAAAAAGAAAAACTCTCCTAGGGACAGCATTTAAAGTCCAAACAGATTGATAAAATATATTAGTCATCAACTAAAGCACTCAAAAGGGGAGATGGAGATATAGATATATAAACAAATAAAAATAATTAATCCTGTTGAGCAAGAAACTCCAGGGGATTCTTTACTCACTACTGTAAGGCTTATAGCTGATACCATGCAATTAGGCATGCCTAAATCCACTGATTGCAATGGGCTTAAAAAACACATAAATTCTTCCACGATAGTCTGAACTTCCTGCTGTTATTGAGCTATTTACAGTCCACACATTGTGCTGAGGGAGATTTACCCTGTTTTAGGCAAGCAACAGTAGCAGGCAGAGAAGTGAAGGGGGAATCTCAAAATGAGTCTTTTATAGCACCCACTATATGGTGTGGAAGTTGTGCCACTTAGCTCAGCTGCTCTGGTGGTTGCAGCAGGAACCTCAAGAACTTGATACTTTGAAGTGTTTTGGAATTGGGTCTGGAGACCACTTAGGGAGGAACAGAAGGAGGTGAGATCTAAAACCTATAGTTTTACAGCATGTGTTGCATGTGTTGCAGTTACTTTTGCCAGGTAAGTGTGCACACAACTGCACAGTCTTAAAATAATATGAGGAGTCAAAGTAGATCAAGAACAGTTGAAAACTGAACGTGCTAGACTAGAAAAACAAGAGATCCCCGCCACTCTACTTTTAACGAAGATCTTCATTTTTGTATTTTATTTTATTTTTAAATAAAAAATGTTCTGTTCTGAGAGCCAGGAAAGTAGGATCCTGCATGCCAAAAATCTGACTTCAACAGGAATTCTGACTGAAAAATAAACCCAGACTTAAGAATTAAAGCTGTTACGTCTTTATGATGGCACGGGACATCTCCCTGAGAGACCTGGCATTGTTCATTTGTGAAATAAAAATTTCTTGAATATGGAATTAAAATCAGTACCTCATTCTTCAAAACCCACACTATCCCCATTTTTGGGTTTTGTACACGGTTTTTGTACACCATTTTTGGGTTTAAGTGGCACAGCGGGGAAATACTTGACTAACAAGCAGAAGGCTGCCGGTTCAAATCCCTGCCTGTACTATACTGGGCAGCAGCGATATATATAGGAAGATGCTGAAAGGCATCATCTCATACTGCGCGTGAGGAGGCAATGGTAAACCCCTCCTGTAGTCTACCAAAGAAAACCACAGGGCTCCGTGGGCGCCAGGAATTGAAATCGACTTGACAACACACTTTACTTTTATTTTACCCAGAAAATGCAGACAAAATATAAAAGAAGATTTTCATAAAAATGATATGTTGTAGGAGAGAGGGAATATCAGTCTTAATTTTGAGAGGGCGAAATGGCCACAAACCAATAGTTGCTTCTAAACCACAGTCCAAAAAGCCTAACAAGTCAGGGTACTCTTTGGAAGGGATGGGATGGGGTGGCACACCTCTGATTTGCAAATACTTTGAGTCATATGACTTAACTTTGCTTTAAAAGGAGTATTCACTATTAATCAGTTGGTATTACAAACCTTTTGTTTTCTCTCTTTGGGTTTTCTTTTTTGGGGGGATGTTGGACCATCTTTATCTTCAATACCCTTTTTTCTTTCTTTTCGGATTTGCTTTTGTCTTTGTTTTTCAGGACCTTCCTCATCTTCTGAACTGCTTTCTACTTTTTTAGTCTTAATTTTAGGAATTTTCTTTGGTGGTTGTAGATTAATTCCAGCATCTGCTGTCCAGTCAGAATAGTCACTAGAATAGTCACTAGGAGAAAGAAAGAAAAAATTAATGCAATATAACAACTATTGCAACACAACAGGTAGGTGGGACCTAGAGAGCCATGAGGAGGAAGAGAAGGTTCCTTTGTTAGAAGGAAGTAGGTTGGGGGTAAGGCCAGGATGTATGCCATGGAGAATGGCTGAGAAAGCAGATCCTTGAGAGACAGGATTGCAGAAAGCTTGATTCTCATTAGTTGAATAAGTTTTCAAGGAAAAGCGGATTCAGCCTACGGAACAGTTTGTTAGATTCTGCATTAGAAATTTCTGTTTCTTTTGTGTGCTTTGTAAATCCCTGAAACTGTTCTAGGATGGTTTACCTGGAACGTAACTAAGCTAAGAAACACTAGACTTTGTCCATCCATCAAAGGCATTGCAAAAGACTATGCAAGCTTTTAAAGGTGCTTTACATTTTGCAATGTACATTTTAAAGGTGTACATTGTAAAAATGTACTTCTCTTAAAATGTCATCTTTTTTAAAAAAAGAAGGGACTGTTAATCTTGGACTATTCATTTGGACACAGATTTTCGACTTGATTGGTGTTATTTTCAACTCTGGAATGAACTTTAACTACGATTTGGATAATGCTGAAATGGCTGAGGAGAAAGGAAGTTTTAAGAGGTGCGGGGGCTCTCAAATTTGACATGCTTGGTGTAGGAGGGTGGTCAATACAGAGAAATTCTTCTCGCGCTGGTCTCTCTGTAGACTGTCAAGTCTCCTTCTTCAATGTCCAAGTTTTCAGCGTCAAAGCATTCGAAACTGAGCGGTTGCAGTCCGCCTCGATAGCTGATTCAGATGGTAGGCTTTGTAGGCCAGATGGAGACGGTGTCCTTTCCATCGTTAAGTCCACAGTCTTGACCTTCTTCAGCCGTGGAGATGATGAATGATCATCCAATCTCGAACACTTATCTTTAGATTCCGAACGTGTCTATGTCAAAGATAGACATAGCATCGGAGTCCTTGGACTTTTAAAAGTAGTCGATGTCAAGATCAACATCGGTTTCGAGGGAGTAGATTTAGAAGTCGACACTGAGACCTTAGAAGTCAATGCTGAAGTTGATACCCAGTGTCAAAGGGCTTAACACCTCATCATACATGGTGGCATGAAGCCGTAAAGCCCGATTTTTGCGCATCTGCTTAGAAAAAGATAAACATTTTTTGCAAGCGGAGACGTTATGCTCCTTTGCCTAAGCAGATCAGACATAAATTATGGAGGTCTTTTGAGGGAAACTTGGTATTATAGCCCTAGCACCTCTTAAAACTTTGTTTCTCCTCAGCCATTTCAGCGTTATCCAAATCATAGTCAAAGTCCATTCCAGAGTCGAAAATAACGCCCACCAAGTCTAGAATCCGTGTCCAAATGAATAGTGCAAGATTAACAGTCTACTCTTTTTTTAAAAAAAAGAAGATGAACTCACAATAAAGAACTTTTACCAACAAGGAGTGACAGCCCAAGGCCTGAACGCAACGGCAGCCGGAAAAGAATTGAAGAATATGGTGCCCAGTCCACCTTTAAATAGCAAACTGTAGGTGTGGAGGCGGGGCCTGGTCACCTCAATGAGCTGCGGCATTCTACCGCAAGGGTCCTGCGTAGGCACAGTACTCATTCTTATGGATCTCAATTCAGATCTGATATAGCAAATTTGCTGCAGCAAGTCATAGAGGTCTTAAAAGTGACTCTAGATGCCATATTTATCCCACTAAATGGGGAGGGAGAAGGAGGAGGCTCAAGGTGACATAAAAGCAAACGAAAAGGAGCAGAAGAGCAAGTAGAAAGACAGTAGGAATAGAAAGTCAACAGAAAAAATGTGTAAGTGGAACTCTTTTTTTAAAAAAAAAGGTAAAGTTTTCTCACAGAGGTGAAACTGAAGCAGGAAGAATTCCTCAATTCGCTTGCTGAGGGGCAAAGACGAGGAGATCAGGAGGATCCCCCTCCCTCTCTCAGGGGCACTCAAGGGGTGGGGATTACCACAAAAATGTCTAAGGTAGAGCTATGCAAGATTCTGAGATGTGTTCTGTGAATACATGAACACCCAATAGAGTGAATGACACAGGACCATGTAGAAGAATTCTGCTTTTTGTCCTTGTTATGTCTTGATGCTTGTGTTGTGTAAAACTGATCTCTTACATCTTGATTCCTCTATGCTTTGCCTCTCTAGTGACTAATACATAAATACATTTAACACCTGTGAAATAATTCCAGTATATCAGAGAAGAACTCACAAAGAACCCAGATTGGTATAATTACAAATTTGTATGGACAATTATTAAACAACTGGATTCTGTTTTGATTGTGAGTGAATCTAGATAGAGGTCTTATTTTTATTTATTACTTCAACAGCAATTACCTTGCATGACAAAAATCAGTTATGTATGTTTCCCCAACTGACATACTATCGAAACTCTTAATTCAAACAGAACAGTTCCCAATATTCAATTTTCACTTTTGTTTCCACTAAAATGTCTTCAAGACTAGGGGTTCCCAATCTGTGGTACTCCAGATGTTGCTTAACTAAAACTCCCATCTTGCCCAGCTACAATTTATTGTTGTTGGGGATGAACTGAGTAGTAACATCTGGAGTACCACAGATTGGGAACTCTGATCTATACTAATACTACACTATAATGCCTTTCCCCCAGGATATAATTATATATTAAGCCCAGGTTCTTGTGTATGCATGCATGGGACTGGGGAGGGAGGTGCCCTCAGGTGGTCGACATGAAATATTACTCCAAAAGGTCTCCTTTCTTTAATGGAGGAGAAAGTAGCTGCAGTTAGCAGCAGATGGCCAAAAAGATAGTGCACCAGTTTTATTATTAGTATACACATGTAGTTATTTTATTATGGAATCTATAATTTTAAATCTTCTTTACAAAATCAGAGCAGTCGATTCATACTTTAGAAAACATTTAACTATAGATGCACCATTATATTCAGTCCCTTACCTAGAACTGCCATCACTGTGCCATGCTTTCCCCTCATCTTCAGATGTTCCACCACTTGCAACAACTACTTCTCCCTCCTAAGAGGAAGAAAATATCATGTTAGCTTGCAGTAAACTAACTTTTCTTCCATTAACATATTAAGCCTTAATATCATTTATCCACCCTTGTTCTTATAATATGCTTCTGCCACTATGTCACTTCTCTGCCCCTCAATAGAAGCGCTTATTTAGCATAATACAAAATATTTTCCAAACGTTTTCTTACATTTTTCTAATACCCCATAATTTCTTTTGTAGTATTCTCACCCATAAGTATTTTTTAAGCCAAGTGCTGATGTGTGGGTATATTAACATCACCTGCTGACTGGACAAAGACACATCATCGAAATGGTGGTTTTCTTGTATTAGGAGGAAAGCAACTGTTCTATCCCCCCATTCCAGCAGTTTTAAAAGTTTCTTTCGCAATTTAAACTACATTGTGAATATTTGGAGGATTAAAATATGGCACATAAATATTCTAAACAACCACCACATGGATCTTAGTCTATTACCCTGCATCCACAGCAAAGACAAAATATCAACCCTGCCTAAAGGGAAGAGGTAGTAACTCCCTCTAGAAGAGGGGAGGACTTACAGACTGAATACAATACTGCTGTAGACAGGACAACAGACCCCTTCAGTTTCTTCTGAACACCTCCACCCACCATAGATTTGAAGCCCACCAGCTCAGGTCCTTTATATCACCAAAGCACAAACATGTCTATTTTAGTATAATATCCAAGAATGTAAAACATACTTGGAGATCCCCATACTGCTTTGTTTATACAATGGTTTTCATATTAAAGGGTTACCTATTCTCTTTGTATGAATAACTATAAAATGTTAACAAGCAGTTATTTGAGTTTTAATCTGTACAACATGATGTAGTTATGTAGTGTTCTGCAAGACCTGGCAGTACAAGCCCAAGGAACACCACTTTCACCATGTGACATCCTACAATTTAGTGTCTTACATCTGAGGAACTGCTTCCATTTTCCATGTCTTCATTTGGTCTGGCAGTTTCTTCCAATGCATATCTTGTACGGTAGTTATGTTGGTTGGCCTGTTGCTTTTTTGCATCACCAACATCCAATATATGATCATGAGAATGATTCTAGAAAGAAACAAGATGGTTATTATGAGAAAATATAGATGAAATTGCCATTTCCAAAATTTATGTTTTGTGTAAAATACAAGACTGGGATGAAGTAACTACTATGTTTTACAGTGGGTATAGGAAAGAATCACCCCCTTTGATAGACCTTAAATTCCGGTTCCCTTACATCCTGAAATGAAAACACAAAGAAAATTCCCTTCACCAGCTGTACTTATCCAATGCAACCTATAACATCCAACTGAAAAACATCACAATTACAGTCCAGAAAAAGTGTCAGAAACAAAAAACAAGAATTACTGAGATTGAAAAAGGATCACCCCCCCCCAATGTCAATATTTTGTTGAACCACCTTTTGCTTTAATAACAGCCTTGAGTCTGTTGGGATACTTCTCTATCAACCTTGCACATCTAGACGGAGCAATATTTGCCCACTGCTCCATACAGAACTGTTATGCACCACCCCAATTTTGATCCTTACATCTAAACATCCATTAGGAATTTTCCAGATATCCCTCACACAGTCCAGTGCAGTATTAATTTACATAAATGCATTCATGCTCATTTCAGCTATACAACCTGTACAACAAGGAATTCCATTATCAGTCTTTTACTAAGCATCTACTGACTCGCTACAATAACTGGGTTTTTTGCCCCAATATGCATCACTTTACGCTTGCTTACACTGAACGGTAGTTGTCATTTTGTCACCCACTCCCCCAGTTTGGAGATATCCTTTTGGTGCTCGTCGCAATCTGTTGTAGATTTCACTAACCTAAATAGTTTAGTGTCATCTGCAAATCTGGCCACTTCGCTGCTTACTCAAACTTCTAGATCATTTATGAGTAAATTTAAAAGCACTGGTCCCTGTACAGATCCTTGGGAGACCCACTTTTTATTTCCCTCCATTGTGAAAACTGTCCATTTATTCCTACCCTCCATTTCCTGTTCTTCAACCATTTACCAATCCACACATGAACTTGTCCCCTTATCCCATGGTTGCTAAGTTTACTCAAGAGCCTTTAGTGGGGAACTTTGTCAAAAGCTTTTTGGAAGCTAAATGGCCTGTAATTTCCCAGATCCTCCCCTGGACCCACTCTTGGGTGGATGCCATCTGGCCCTGGTGGTTTGTTAATTTTTAGTTTTTCAAGACAGTTTAGAACATCCTCTCAAATTGGCCCAGTTTTTCAGCCTCTAAGCCTCAGAAGATCAGTTCCAAAGTGGGGTATATGGTCAGTATCATCCGCCATGAAGAGAGATGTAAAAAACACATTCCGCTAATCTCCCTATCCTCTTTAATAATCCCTTTCATGCCCTCATAATATAAGGGTCCAACCACCTGCCTGGCAGGTATTGTGATTCTAATATATTTAAATAAGTTTTTGTTATCCCCCTTGACACTTCTAGCTATATACTCCTCAAACTCTCCTTTTATATCCCTTATTATCTCCTTGCATTTCTTTTGCCAGAGTTTATGTTTCTTTCTGTTCTCTTCATTTGGGCAGAAGTTCCATTTTCTGAAGGAATTCTTGTTTGGTGGTACCTTTCCCTCCTCCTTAGTATACATTACAACTGAGCTTCTATTATTGTGGTTTTGAATAAGTTCCATGAGTTCTGGAGTGATTTCAACCTCTTGACATTCCATTTTAGCTTCCTTTTTACTAGTCCCCTCATTTTAAGAAGTTTGCTTTTCTGAAATCCAACAAATCTGTGTTGGATTTTTTTGACAGTGCTTCATTCACATATATTCTGAATTGCATCACACTATGGTCACTGTTCTCCAGTGGTTCTACAACTCTGACATTTTGTACCAGGTCCGGGCACCACTCAGGATTGAGCCCAAGGTCTCCTATCTAGTTGGTTCTGTGACCAACCGTTCTAAGTTACAGTCATTTCACATATAGAAATAAATGCTAAGCGTATAGAAATTTGGCTTCCCTGTCAGTACCTACACATGAATTCGCCTAATCTATATGTTGATAATTGAAGTCACCCATTATTAGTTCTGTCTCCCTAACACCTCTCTGATTTGCTTTGCCAACTCTAGGTTACTCTGAGTTTTGATGTGGAGGGCAATAGCACGTCCCTAGTTAACACATTTCCTTTCAGTCCTCATATTGTCACCCATAATGATTCTGTGGAGGACTCTGGTCCTTCTAGGTTTTCCAACATGTTGGATTCTATCCCTTCTTTTATAATACTACTCCACCCCCAATCCACCCCTCCCTGTCCTTTCTGTAGAGCTTGTATCCAGGAATAACAGTGTCCCACTGGTTCTCACCGCAGCCTAAATTTGGCTTCCAGAACCTCCCGATGACATTTAGCAACATCACTGGTGCCAATATGCACCACAACAGCTGATTCCTCCCCAGAACTGCCTAACAGCCTATCTCAACGCTGCGTGACATCCACAACTTTCGCACCAGGCAGACAAGTCACTGTGCGCTCTACATACAGGTCACAGACCAATCTCTCTATGCCCCATACAATTTAATTGCCCACTACTAAGAAGTCCCCAACCCCCAGAGGAATATCACCTGTGCAAGAAGATATGGGCACATCACCCAAGAAAGGGGTCCCTTTTAAGGGAGCATTCCCCTCTTCCTCAGACTAATGTCCTACGTTCCTGAAAACTCAGTTCATTCTCTGTGACAGCAGGGGAACTGCCAGCCTGGGAGTGGGATGCCTCTATAACGTCCCTAACGGTCTCACCCACATACCTCTCTGCCTCCTTGAGCCTCTACAGGTCAACCACCTTGGCTTCAAGAGAACAAACTTGTTCCCTGAGAGCCAGGACCTCTTTGTACTGAGTGCATATCTTCTGCCCTTCTGGCAGGTAGTCATACATGCAAAACTTTGTGCAATGTACTGGGAAGCACCCATTCCCCTGCTAGCCGACTACATAACTGATTATATTGGCTATTTAGAATATGTAGAGCTTGTTTACTTGAAAACTAAGTCTCTGCTGCAGTTTGCTTATTTACTTGAACGCTAGGTCTTTGTTGAAGTTGTCAGCTAAGTAAAGTTTCTAAGCTCCATCCTCCAAGAACATTACAAAACTGGGGCAGTATTTACCTTCCCCTTGTGCTGGGTGTCTCCTTTGTGATAAAGGGGGACTGGTTGTGTACCTTCCCACACACTTCCCTGATAAGCCCTGTCTTGTCAAGACAGGGCATATTTTCGAAATGAGGCACCTCAGGAATGTGGCCCCTCCCACAAGCTGTGTGACCCACCTGAAGTTAATCCCCACTCCCTGACTCTCTAAGCACAACTGGCAAACTGCCCTATCAAAAAACAAGCCAGCCAAAAGTCAAACCCTAGAAAAGACTAGCCCTAACTTAGCTTGTCCTTTCCCTCTTGTTGATTTATGTATTTATATATTTGCTTGCCTGCCTGCTTGAAAACAAAAAAGCTTGCTGCCTCCTCTGCTCGGAGCCTTGTCTTGTCAAGAGCTGTTTTGTCTTCATACAAGCAAGCTGAAGCATTCTGAAAGATTATCGTTACAGAAAAACAGGTTGCTTACCTTAACCGATGATCTGGTAGAGATCCATCGATATCCATAAGAATGGGGTTCTGCGCCTGCACATGAGCCATGAGGTAGCCATACCTGAGCTTGTCGAAGCGCCTATTTCGACAAGAGGGCGTGCTATTTAAGGCGAGGCCGTGGCGCAAAGTCACTCAGTTCTTGGATGACCGCCATGGAGGATGACCATCCCGGAAATCAGGTGAGTTGATCCATGACAAACAAGTAAGCTAAAGGCAAGGGCCTGCACACCTGTATATACATAGAGGAGAGTCGGGAGGGTCTTATGGATATCGACGGATCTCTACCAGATCATCAGTTATAGGTAAGCAACCTGTTTATCTGGATCAAGATCCATCGATACCCATAAGAATGGGTGTTTAGCAAGCTCCATTAGGTGGTGGAGAGCAGTAGTAGCTATTGCAACACCCCTTTTAATACACTTCTCCCGAAAGTGGCCTCTGCTGCAGAACATACATCTATGGCATAGTGTTTTATAACGGGAGGACTCTGAGGACCAGGTGGCTGCTTTGCAGATGTCCACTAAAGTCACCCCAGAAAGGTGTGCAGCTGAGGAAGTGTGTGACCTGGTAGAATGGGCCTTAATAGCTTCCGGTGGCGTCTTGTTCTGTAGTCTGAGTTCAACCAGCTATCTTGACATTCGCTGTCTGGAGATGGGTGTTCCCTTGGAAGGGCCCTTGTAGGATATAAAGAGATGCTTGGAGGATCAAAAATCCTTTGTATGGGACACACAGAGCAACAGAGCCCAGCGCACATCCATGGCATGCAGCAATCATTCTAGGGCAGTAGAGGGATCCCTGAAGAATGATATCCTGATTTAGATGAAAGTTGGACACCACTTAAGGTAGAAAAGAAGGATCCAGACGTATCCGGACCTTGTCTGGGTAAATGACAATATAAGGAGAGTCAACTCTAAGAGCTGTGAGCTTGCTCACACGCCTGGCTGTAGTTAGGGCTATTAAGAAGGCCGTCTTCCAAGAGATCAGTTTCAAAGAGGATGTTGCCATGGGCTCAAAAGGAGCCTGAGTAAGTGAAGCAAGTACCAGGGACAGGCTCCAGGGCTCCACTGGAAGCTGGATCGGTGGACAAACATGTGAAAGTCCTTTCAGGAAAGCCATATTCAACGGGTGTGAGAATAATGTCTTTCCATCACATCCCGGGTGCTGCGAAGACAGGGTGGCCAGATGAACCTTTAAAGAGATATTAGCCAGATCTTGGGATTTCAGTGTCGTGAGGTACCGCAAGACCTCCCGGACCGAAGCTTGTTTCAGTAGAAAACCCCTTGAGTGTCCATAGGTCTTAAACCGGCGCCACTTGCTCAAATAATTCTTCTGTGTGGACGCCTTCCGTTGGTTAAGTAAGATATAGTTTAGCAGATTATCCGCCAGACCGTCAGGCAGAGAGTGTGTACGTCCAGATGGAGAATGCGATCTGTGTCTTGGGTGAGGAGATCTAAGCGGCGAGGCAGGTGCTAGTAGCAATTTCTGGACAGTCTGCGTACCTGCGGAAACCAGGCTTGCCTTGGCCATCATAGTGTTACTAGGATGCCGCTGGTCGGCTGCGACAGTAGGCGTGCCACCACCCTGGGTATCAGGGGGAGAGAGGGAAACATGTATGGAGTTTCCCATGACCAGTCCAATTGAAAAGCATCCCCTAGAGATTGTGTCGTGACCCGCTCTTGAGCAATAGCAGGAACACTTCACATTTGCAGAGCATGCAAACAGATCTATGGAGGGGGACATCCACTGGTTGAAGAGGGGGGGTCAAGACTTCCATCTGAAGCTCCCAATCGTGCTGTCGATCCTTTAGGAAGATCCGACTGAGGTCGTCTGCTAAGGTGTTTTCCAAGCCCTTGATGTGTACTGCTACTGGGTAAAGCTGGTGCTGAATGCACCAGTGCCATAACTGTACACTGAGGGCACACAGGCTGCATGACACCATCCCGCCTTGCCAAATGATATAGGCTTGTGTTGTTGTCTTGTCAAGCTGGACTTGGACAACTTGGCCTTGTAAGATTGGTAAAAATGCCTGCAGTACTTGGAAGACTGCCAGGAGTGCTAGGAAACTGATTTGTAACTGGGCTCAATGCGGAGACCTCCTCCCCTGGATCTTGTGGTTGTTGCAATAAGCACCCCAACCTTGCAGAGAAGCATCCGTGGTCAGCCAGACAACAGGCAATGAAGTCCGAAAAGGGACCCCACTGAGGAGGTTTTTGCGCTGTGTCCACCAGGAGAGTGAACACAGGACCTGTGGTGGGATCAGTAAGCGTTTCTGTTGGGCATGCCTGGCGGGGTGGAAGATAGACAGGAACCATAGTTGTAGTTTTCGCATTTTCAGGCGTGCAAAGTGTGTCACTGCGTTGCAGGAAGCCATCAGCCCCAGTAGGCATTGTATTGAGCGAGGTGGCTTCATGGGCTGCTGTTGGAAGAGCAACATCAGGTCTTGAATGCAAGTGTATCTGTCCTCCGCTAAGAAAGCCCTTTGTTCTTTGGTGTCCAGAACCACCCCTATATAAGTGATTACGGGCATTGGTTCTAGATGAGACTTTCTCCAATTGATCTGAATACCCAGGTTTCGTAGAAGGTCTACAACATAACGGATGTGCAAAAGTAACTCGTCTCTGGCTTTTAAAGTCAAAAGCCAGTCGTCTAAATAAAAGGTAAATAAAGACCCCCCTTGGTCTGTAAGTGTGCAATCACCACAGCCATGCATTTTGTAAAAATCCTCAGTGCGGTCGACAATCCAAAGGGCAATACATTGTTTTGGAACACTTGATGGCCAACGGTGAAGT
Organism: Hemicordylus capensis; assembly: GCF_027244095.1. NCBI lineage: Eukaryota > Metazoa > Chordata > Lepidosauria > Squamata > Cordylidae > Hemicordylus > Hemicordylus capensis. Next base: position 310,135,191 of record NC_069657.1, read on the forward strand.
GTAGATATTTCCGATGACATGGACATATATTGATATGAAAATAAGCGTCCTTGAGGTCCAGCGATGCAAGCCACTTCTCCCCCTGGAGAAGCGGTAGAATGTCCTGCAATGCCATCATACGGAATTTTTTGACACTGATGAACTTGTTCAGGTGACGGAGATCCATAATGGGCCGGAAGCCCCCATCCCGTTTGGCAATTTGAAAATAATGGGAATAGAAGCCATCTCTCCTGTCCGCCCACGACAGCAGTTCTTTCACCTCCTCCCGCAGAGGGTTCGAAGGAGGGGTGAATCTCATCCCCATGAACCGAGGAGCGGTCCTGAATTTGAGCGCATAGCCCATGATCACAATCTTCACGACCCATCAGTCCAATGTTATATGTTGCCATGTGGGGGCATGGCAGGCCAGCTTGATGGAAGGCTGGGACGGAATGATGGAACAATCCGTTGAGGCAGATGTTAAAACCCTCGCTGGCGGGAGAGGGGAGGTGAGAGGTGTCAGTGGGCAGTGCTGAATTTCAAAGACGCTTCTGGGTGTCCTGCGCCTTTGAACGCTGGGTCTAGGAAGCCTTTGGTCTTTGATGGTACGTCCACTTCTGGTAAGTAGAATAGGGCTTCCTAAACTCCCATCGATCCTGACCTCGGAAGGAAGGTCAATACTTTCCGTAGCTGGGCTGGAATTTGGATGCCTGTGAGGAAGTGGAAGATGCCGTGGTAAAAGTCTTTTTTACCGTAAACTTTGACTTTTTGAGTTGCTGCATGGTAGCATCCGTGGTCTTGCTAAAGAGGCCTGTGCCATCAAATGGAAAACCTTCTATTTTGTCCCTCATATCTATCTGTAGGCCTGTGGATCTTAACCAGGCATGTCTCCGCAGAGTAATGGCTGCTGTCATTGCATGGGACTCACTCTCTACCAAGTGCTTGGCAATGCTGAGCTGGCGATGTGTCAGGTCCCCAGAAATTTCCAGTGTCTGGCAGAATCTGGCTTTAAAGTCATGCAGGGACATTATGTCTAGATCTTTTTCTAGGCGTTCCCAAAGGCCATGAGTATATTTAGCCGTGCAGGGTGCATAGTTAGCCACCATAATGGAGAGGCAGGATGCTGAATAGACCCTCTTTCCTAGTAAGTCCAACTTCCTACCCTCCTTAACAGGAGGCACTGTATGACGTTTGGCAGTCTTTGAAGAGAAGGCACAATTAATCACTAAAGAATTAGGTGCCGGATGCTTTAGGAGGTAGCCATTGTCCTTATCTTGCACCCAGTAAGGACTTTCCAGTTTCTTGGAAGTGGGAGTAGAGATGTGCAGCACCTCCCAAGCACATTTAGCAACCCTGGTAATTACAAGTAACATAGGCAAAGCCACAGGAGCAGTCAACTGCGACTGAAGCACGAAGTTAAATACTGGACCATCTATAGTAGCAAGGTGGGAACGAATGTCTAGTCCTAGGGCATCAGCCATGACACAAATATGCTTATAATAAGCCTTAAGTTCATCATTTGGGGAAACATAAGTAGGAGGTGCTACATCTGTGGATGGATCCACAATGGTGCTTTCCTCCTCTGAGTCAGATTCAAAGTCCGACAAGCCATAGGGTTCAGAGGGGGAGCATAGCAGAGGTTTGTCACCCTCTGTACGAACAGTAGTTTGCGTAACTGCAGCAACAGAAGACTGTGGCAGGGGGTCCATCTTAGTAGTCGAACGGGTAGACACAACAGATGTTTGGGAACCTCGCTGAACCATACCCAAGGGACAGGTTTGAGTAGCTGCAGTGCTGCAAGATGGCGGCACGGGCTGCAAATCTCTTGCTGGAGGCAGTGCCCAAGGCCTACTGCCCCCATAAGCATATGGTTCTTCAGGCGACGTGGAACCTATGGTGGTGTGAACATACCCACAGCTATGCCAAGCAAGCGGAGACTGGAGGTGGACAGCCGACAGAGGTGGAGCTGACTGCGCTGAAGGGGCAGACGCTATCTGCTGGGCTGGTTCAATATCTGTTGGCAAGAAACCTTTGAAGGTGGATGTTGAATGTTTACTTGATGATGAGTCCAGTAAGAAGAGAAGGGAGCAAGTGGCTGATGGCAACGTTTCTTCAGCGTCGACATCGATGACCTCAAAAGTAGGCAAAGGTGCTCCATACTGAGGGGTCACTTGCGTGGATGTGGAGAGGATCGAAGTATGCAAGGTAGAAGCCTAGCAGCCGGCGGTGTCGATGAGGAAGCAGAAGCAAGTGGTGTTTGCGCCGGAGAGAGCGTGCTATTGGCATTGAGACGGGCGTTGTCAATCTAGGCTCAGTATCAACCACTGTCGACGTCGAGGGATCTAGACACATAGCGGAGACCGTTGATATCGACATTACTGTCACGTTCAAGGTCGAAGGAGCCGCAATCGAAGCTGGTGGAAGACTCAGCATCGAAGGCTGCTCCCTAGACGGGGACTGGGTATGTTCCGTTGCCAAGTCCAGTGATTTGAGACACTGGTTAGGTGGGGACGTGTTGAGGTCAACATCATGTCGTTTGGAGGACATCTGACGCTCCTCCCTCAAATCTGATAGGCGGGTCGACTTCGAAGAAAAAGAGGAAGAACTTCTTGATGCCGAAGTCGACGGTTTCGGTGTCAACACTGGAAACTCCTTCGATGTCTAAGGTTTTGTCAATGTCAAGCATACACATTTAGAAGATCTCAAAGTTTCACGCCTCGAGGTCGAAGACAACGACTTCGGGAGATGCCAGCTCGACGTTGACGGAAGAGAAGCCGAAGTCGATCGTGGCGTCACCTTCGAAGACGAGGCCAACGTTAAGAGACAAGGTGTGCCCGGAGTCGAAGGGCTCAAGACCTCATCATTGATAACCGCCCGAAGGCAAAGTGCCTGATTTTTTCACATCTGCTTTGAAAAAGACAGACAAATCTTGCAGGAGGAGCCATTGTGCTCCTCACCAAGGCACACTAAACAGAGATCATGAAGGTCCTTTGAGGGGAGTTTCGCCCTACAGCCTTCACACCACTTAGACTTTTTCTCCTCAGCCAATTCCAGTTTCAATAGTCAAGTCTGGTCAAGGGGCAAAGTCCAGAGGATCACCGATAGCAAGTCCGAGTTAAGAGCCAGAGAATACCGTCACCTGTTCCGAGTCAGAAATCAATGTAATTCGTCAACCAGTGCGTAGTCAAAAATTCAAGTGAGTCAAATGTTAGGGGGAAAAGGATGAGCTGGAGAAGAGAGAGGAACTTTCCAACAATAGAGGCGGCAGACCGATGTCCAAACGCAAAGGCGGTCGGAAAAGAACTGAGGGACTTCGCTCCACGGCCCCACCTTAAATAGCATGCCCTGGAGTGAGGGCATGGCCTAGGCGCTTCGACAAGCTCAGGCATGGCTACCGCATGGCTTCTTCTGCAGGTGCAGAACCCCATTCTTATAGACATAGACGGATCTCAATCCAGATCCCATACAAAGAAACTATGGTAGCAACCCTTTTAAATCAGTGTTGGAAAAGATTTTCAGAGGATCATCCATTTCAAACATCTTTCAGTATATACAAATGCAGAGAGCTATTTCTCAATCACCACTATTGCTCTCAAGAGAAATAAATTTAGTCAGTAATTACACGGTACACAACATACAAATAGTAGTGATGAGCCCGGACTGTTCTGGAGACCATTTTATAGGCCTCTGGACCGGTCCAGACATGGGCGGTTCGGGTGATTCGGGGGGGGTGTGTTCCTTTAAGAGCGGGGGAGAGTTTACTTACCCCTCCCACCGCTTCCCCCTCCAGCGCCCGTAGTTCTGTTAGTAATTGGGGCGGCAGGATACCTCCCTGCCCCCCCTTCTTACGTTCTGCTGCTGCTGGCTATGCTGCAAAAGGCTTCAATAAGCTTGTAGCACACGTGCTTTACGTCTCCGCGACGTGCGCGCGTGCACACGCATGTCGCGGAGACATGAAGCGCGCGCACGACGTGCACAGGCTACAGGCTTATTGAAGCCTTTTGCAGCATAGCCAGCAGCAGCAAACCGTAAGAAGGGGCGGCAGGGAGGTATCCTGCCGCCCCAATGATTAACAGAACTATGGGCGCCAGAGGGGGAAAGCAGCGGGAGGGGTAAGTAAACCCTACCCCCGCTCTTAAAGGAACCCCCCCACCCCAGCGCCGGACCGCGGTTCCGTGCACACCTCTAACAAATATGCTGTGTTCCAAAAGTCCACTTTTAAGGCAGATGTTCATAACTCAGAACATATAGAGTTTTCAAGAGCAACTTCTTCATATGTGTGGGTTGGTGTTTTAAGTTGGGGACTTCCTTAATGTAATATGTTGTGCAATTGTGTTTGTTTGTATGTATGTAGGTTAGAGGTTTGTAAACTCAGCGAGCGCCAATATACTGACCTCATTCGTGTACTGCTATGATACCCTACTACCCATTTATCCTCAGCCTTCTATGAGAATCGCCTTGCTATGAATTAAATCTACATTATCTTTGACTTCTATCCCAGCAGTAATTAGGTTTACACAGCAGTGACTACTATTCATTTTAATGAAGTTTACTTGGCAGCAAGTAACTGGTATTACTTTTGACTACAGCTTTCGTATCACTGTGTTATAGCTCATGGTTTACCTTAGGTAGAGAAGGTATTTTGTTCTCTCTAGGAACATGACTTGCAATGTGTTTCCTTTTCTCTTCAGATCTGTAAATCCTTATCTCTTCTTCTCCCTTTGCTGTTCGCCATTCTTCCTGTCTACTATAGGAGAGAAATGGATGTTCACTGTGAATTTACTTTATGGTATTCCAGATTAGACCATGCCAATTCTTGCAGGCAAAGTCCACTCATCTGCCCATCCTCCACAATCTTTTAGAGAGCATAGGACTTCAAAATATCATTTCAACACATATCAAATAGAAGCTACTGCTCTTTCTGCAGTGTGAAAGTAGTATACTAAAAACTTTAATGCACTAGAAAGTGAGCGTCTGTCTCACATAAATTCACTCCGATTCACCAAAGCAAACTGCAAAATGCACATTTGAGCCCCCAAACCCAGTAAAATCATCAGAAAGTACACCTTTCCTTCTATCACACAGAACCTACTCATTTTAGGAAAGGTAGACAAATGCATAAAGATAGATTATGTATCTCTTTTTTGCACTGTCATGTACCCACAGTAAAAGATTAAAAAAACAAGATCAGATGTTCAGGACCCTAAGATACAGACTCTCCACAAGAAATACAACTAATACACACAAAGGCAGAAAGGGATCCTAGGAACACAGAAGACATGGTCCAGATATAGCTAAAGAAAGAAAAATGGCTGTGTCTACAGCAAGCTCTTCTATTCTGCTATAATAATGCACCTATGACCACTTGTTATATGAAGTAAAGAAGAGCAGAGCGTACTATGCAGACCAACACCAGTTCTATGTTTTTAAATGAAGTACTACAAAGCTTCACTAATAGCCTAGCAAACTAAACTTAATCAATTTAATACCACAAAGTTTTTATTTACCTGGATACTCCTGTTGACAGCTCTGGTACCACAACCCTTCGACTCCATGCAACCAGATCTCGTTCAGTAGCTATTTCACTTCTCGGTGCATTACTATGCATCTGCCGCACACCCTCAATTTGTCCACTGCGTCTCAATCCCACATTTGGGGGTGAATGTACTTCTGAGGTAGAGTTCACAGAGGCTGAGAAATAAATAGTCAATCAAATTGTTCAGATACTGTACTGGGAAAAAGAGGAGAAAATGCTTAACATTCAGAAATGAAAGAAATTAGATGCCATTTTCATGTCACTATGGAGACTCTCACAGGTACCCACAACTGTGCTGCTCATAGACAGTTCAGCAATATGAATTAAAGCAGTTGCTTATGCACAACTATGAATCCACTATACTCATTTGTAACCTTTAAAACCTGTGGAACTACACAACTCCCGGGTTTCCCTGTTAGTTGCTGTAAGTGATGAACTTCCTTGATTCCAGAAGATTACGACTTATCTTAAAACTTGAAGGCACTTTTATTATACACTGGTGCCTCTCTTCCAATTTTACAAAATTATACTTTGGATTTAATAATTTTAAAAAAGCAACACTGTGTGTAGTGGGTAGAGTGTTTAGAGTTCAAATCCCCACTCAGTTATGAAGCTCACTGGATGACCTCGGGCCAGTCACAGTTTAACCTACCTTGCTGGATTGTTGTGAGGATAAAATGAGAGGGGAGAACCATATACATAGGCCCAAGCTCCTTGGAGGAAGGGCAGAATAAAAATGTGGCATATACGGTATATATATGAAATCGATCAGATTCTGTTTATTCAGATGCTTAAATAAAGGGTTTAGTTACCTCTGCCAACTCTGTTAGTGCTAGTTCCAGCCTCTCCAGAACGCCTCTGATCTTGCTCTTGTTGAAGTCTCTGTATCATGCTATCCAAAGGACTAACTTGTTGACTCAACACCTGGTTCAGTCCTATGAAAACCAGAATTTAGGTTTAGTTCTTTGGAAGAACCAACTCATTTAACATATATGGTTTTGCACAGTTTATAAGTACAAGTTATTTACTTTTTTCTCATTTAAGTGAATTGTTCTAGAAGTCTACATCATTTGTAGCATTCCTTACTACAACTAAACTCCACAGAATAATGATCATTACATATTATCTGCACATTTATACATGGAAGTGAACACACTGTAGACACTTGCTAACTTCCAATATTAAGGTTAACGAACAACATGCTTATCAAGTAAGCTTCATTAGTCACAATTTCTCTTGAATAAAAATGTCTTGGAGCTTAATGCATGTGAAATTGTGTACTTAATTAGCTACCAATATTAAGCAGGGCTGCTCAACTTAGTGCCCCCCAGCTGTTTTTGGACTACAACTCCCATAATCCCCAGCCAGAGTGGCCAATATCCAGGGATTATGGGAGTCACAGGCCAACATCTGCAGGAGGGTCGAAGCTGAGCAGCCCTGATATTAAGTAACAGAACACAGGAAACTGCCTTATATCGTTGGTCCAGCAAGTTCAGTATTGTCAACACAAACTGGCAGCGGCTTCCCCAACGTTGTAGGCAGAAGTCTCTCTCAGCCCAATCTTGGAGATGCCAGGGAGGAAACTTGGAACCTTCTGTATGCAGATGCTCTTCCCAGGGCAGCCTCATCCCCTAAGGGGAATATCTCACAGTGCTCACATGTAGTTTCCCATTCAAATGCAAACCAGAATGGACCCTACTTAGCAAAGCAGACAGTGCATGCTTGTTACCACAGTGCTGTTGGACTACAGCTAAATTGTGTTACAGACTAGCAAGGCTAACAATCTCGTACTTGTTGGTTCTCAACTAATGAATTGAACCCACAAGTAGGTGGGTCACATCAGTGGCAACATGATGACATGTTTTATCTCCATTTTTAAGAGAAGTAAAAAGACACAGTGGAAGGAATGAGGGATGTTAGGTCTACAATACACACTGATATTAGTACCATACTAGTTTAGCATCATGGCTTCTCCCAAATGCTGGGATTTATAGTCTAACAAGTGCTAAGGATCGAAATCTTATTAAATAGGATTTCTATTTCTGATAAAAGAAAACTTTAAAGTCCCACATGCAGCTGAAGTTGTATACCTGAGGAAGTTACCCCCATTTGAGGAATAAGTTGCTCCTCTCTACAGTTTTCACGTCCTGGAACTAATCTCTGGTATCTTGATGGATGAGGGTTACCATCAACATCAACCAAAAATGGAGGAGGCATAAGGTGTGGCGCCTGTTGTGTCTGTTCATCCAGCACAAAGTTATTGGCATCACGGATAAGAGGTCGATAATCACTGTGAAAGAACATCTGATCCGCTATCTGTAAATAAGGCCAATCTATTTTAACTAGAGAACAAAACCAATCAATAAACCTTTTATAAAAAGCTATCACAGACAGGTATTCAGAAGCAAATTACACCAAAATGCAGTCAGATATTGTTAAAGTGTCTTCTCTTTCAAGGAGGAAAAGATGTACTCCATTGTGCCCATCACCATGGTAGTGTTTTTTAAAAATTTGTTAATCCTATTAAATGGCTTAAGAATTTATATTTTGCTGTAAGCCACTCTCAGTGGGTTTTTTTGGGCAGAATATTGTCATGTACATCCAGTAAAATCATAAAGATCAGTTTTCAAAGGGGGTATTAGTTCAGATCAACTATCCATTGGGAAATGGTAGTCTCAACTAGCCTTCTAGGCCAAGCAAGCCGCCTTAGGGAGTTCCAAAGCCCAAGCACAATCATTGAAGAAGTCTTGTCCACTGGAGCCAATTACGTTTGTGAGGCTATTCACATGCACGTGCAAAACTAGGCTAAGGGATCCCAGCCCGGTTTTGCACGTGTGTAAGAACAACCAGGATTGTGCCCGATCCCGGTGGCACCACAGTGGCAAACCCACCTATGAAGCCTCCACACAAAACAGGGTTAGGAGAGTGAGCACTCTCCTAACCCCATCTGAGCTATCATGGGTCAGCCACGGCTGGCAGACTCAGTGGATCCCCATAATGCACCGCACACTCACACGGTGCATTAGTGGCAATGCGGGGTGGCACATCCCAGTACCCCGACCCTCATCTGGGTGGGCAATGCGCCCACCCAGGAACATTGCAAGGATCGTCTGCGGGGAGGTAAGAGCTTTCGGGCTTCCTCCCTGCAAATCAGATAGCCTTTTCTCACTGGTCATGAGAAAGGGCTCTGTGTTTTCCATGGTAAATAGTGCATGCAGGGCTGGGGCCCTCATTCAAAAACAGAGCTGTGGCAGGGGATAGGATTATGCTGCAGTCTCAATCCAGGTTGCCCCCTCTTCTGTACATTTTATTGACTGATGGGGTGAGGAGACACACCAGGGCAATGATGCAAGTCACATCTAGTCTGGCCCCAATATAAGGGTGTGTCAAATAAATAAATAAATAAATAAATAAATAGATAGATAGATAGATAAATAGATAAATAGATAGATAGATTATTATGTATACAACATAATGTTTAATGGTAGTTAAGGTAGGATTCATTTTCCACTACTTCATTTTAAGGATGTTTTTGTATTCACAATTATGATGTCTGTTTGTGATACTAGGAGTGAGGGCTTCTTTGTTTTTCAAATGCACACTTGTGCCAAGTAGAGACTCGAATTTGTCCAGAAGCAGCTTGGTTATTCTAGACCAATCTTCTACTGAAGGGTGTAATCATCTATGTGGTGATTAATGTCTAAAAGATCGATTATAAACTTACTTTGCTATAAAATTTAGAACAAAATACAAAGCCCTATGCATGCAGAGACTTGCTGTACTTTTCTACAAACGCTCCATGTTCAGAGGGATTTCCCCAAAATGCACACAGAACACCTGCAGTTTACAGGGAAATGAAGAGGCCTTTATGCATGCTGAAATTAATGTGCACATAAAACAGAGGATTTGACTACCTGCGAATTCTCCCTCTACCTGTTCACCAGACTATGGTCTAGCAATTGGGTTATTGTGTCTATATCCACCAGGAGGCAGTGGTGGGTTTTTGCTTGTTTTACGAGAGTGTCTGCTGGGAAGCTGTTTTACGAAACACTTCTCACTTTCTTCCAAGTTGCTGTTACTATTGGCATAGCAATAATTCACAATAACTTAGCCTTTGTCCCTAGAACATGCTTAGAGGATCCTAGTTATAGGGCCCCCTAAAGCAGTTTAACGCCCCCCCCCAAAAAAAAACCCCAAAGAGAACTATAATACTCTCCAACAAATTAGGTTGGGTTTCAGGACTGTCTGCAGGGCAAGTAGAAGGAAAATTCACAGGTAAGCAAGTTGTCCATACTTGAGGCCCTTCCAGCAGGCCAGACTCTGGGCATAACAAAACAGTTGACCCAAATGCTGCCAGAAGGGAGGATGTTGGCTCCACTCCATTAACTTCTGAGTTAACCTTCTGCCAAAGGCAACTTCAGATGAATCAAAATGGCTAATCCTGTAAAGTGGGCAGCATGAAGGGAAGACCAGGAGGTTACCTTGCACACCTCCTCACCTTTGACCAGAGATTGGATAGTCTAGAAGGCAGCAGCCTCACTAAGGGTACATGCAAAGATCATGCCAGGTGATGGCTTACTGAAAGCCATAGGCCTCAGCAACACACACACTTTAAGCTACCCAGTGAGGAAGATTTTCTATGCCTTCCTATACTTCCCTTTCACACTGTATATTATAAACAGGGAAGAGCAAAAAGAAGAAGGTGGTAAGGTACGCAACAAGTCCCTTGGCCAATCATGTATTTTGAGATTATTCAGTGTCTGAAACACTAGAATGCAATAGGACCTTTTGTAGCTTTAAGGTTCTTTGAATTGTATCATGAGATTCTAGGCAAAATAAGAAGACCATAAACAAAGAAAACTTAGGTTAAGAGTAAAATCAGAAGTAACTGTATTATTACTAAATTATTTCCAAAGGTTAAGAGCATATTTCACTCTTAAAAAAAACAACCCACTGCATTTTATTTTAAAATATAGTAAGAGGCAATTTCAGAAGAATCATTAAACAGCAGCAAGCTACAGACACCCACTTTTATGCTTATGCCCTTCCAAAGGAGGGCAAAATACAATCAACACCATAAAAACCAATAAAATTAACCCCCCCAAAGACAGAAGACAACAGATTGTACTCCACCCACAACAGACTGAGTACTTCTCCACTCATTCCTTTCAGGCAAAAACCAGCAAGATTGATGCTAGACTGTAAACATAGCTGAATCCGGATATAAACTAAAGTATCATGTTGGGAGACATGTGATCAATTAATTATGGTATCTCATAGTCTTTGAACAGCAGTTACAAGTTAAACTTAGATGTTTCTGTAGAAATACCTTGTCATATTTGCTACTTGAGCCAAAGCCAAAGATCAGAAGATGACCGTGAGAGTCTGTGCATGCAAAATGCTGACCATCAGGAGAGCACTTGCAGTCAAATACTGCCCCATGTCCTTGTCCTTCAATCTGAAATACAAGTTAACAAGACTACTAGAAACTACATAGACATCTGAAATTTTTTAACACAACCATGACAAACCTATAAAAAGAAAATAAGTTGTTTGATAGGAATTACATTCTGCATGACGTTGCTTACTTTTTGTGCACTTGTAAGCAAAGTCAGATAGAACATTCATAAATTAAATGTCACATTACCTAGCTGTTGAAATTTAAGAGAGGACATAAGATTATCCAAAGGTTTGTACTAAGTTTATTAAGTTAATGTTAAAGGAGAATGTATGCTTTGCTCCACTATATTTTTGACATCTGTGTTAAGCTACAATCTTAACAAGTATTGCCAAGATACAAGTCTCATTGAACTCACTGGAACTTACTTGCTATTTGCTAAGCAAATATGTTTAAGATCAGGCTGTTAAAAACATGACATAAAAAAGATGCTGCGGGGGTGTGTGTGTCCACCACATATATTTATGAAGATGTTTGAGTTTCATTTAGTTGCTCCCTCGTCTGTTCTCACACCTAGATCAAAGGCTGCACACAGATTTCAGTTACTAATACCAATGAGTTCTTCACCTTTCTTGTAAACTGTAATAGAATTCAGCATTCCTAGCTCTTGGTCCAACGTTTGTCACTGCAGTGAGATAAACTATATGGATAGTTGAGCTAGTTATTTGCCCAATTCAACCCAAATACTTTCCTTGCAACTCATCTAAAGAACTGCAAATATTTTAAAAAGAATTTTACCTGATACTCACTTTCTGTTTTCCATTTCCATTAATCCAGAACAAATGGGTTTTTGTTTTTCCCTGTAACCTGTCAATCAAGCACAGGTGACCAATCACCACTCTGAACTTTGACTTCCTCTGTACTCTACCAAAATTCCCAGTTGCAGAACCATTTAAGAAGCCCTTCAATGAAAATCTCTTTTCTCTAACTATACCAAGACTATGAAGAAAAAAAATGGGGGGAGGGGGAATAGAATTCCTTCCAAAATTCAAAATGAACCGTAAAATCCCTGAAAAATAATAATAAAGCCCTATTTCAGACTGAGAAGATGAAATACAGAGATTAAATGCCTTGACTAGGATTATACTATATAGCAGATCCAGGTATAACTTCACACTTAAAAACTATAGATGACACCTGAACTGCTAAGGTTTTACTGCAAAATATGTACTTCTAACTTAAACAACTCATAGCAACACCTGTCAAAATACAATGGAACCTATTTCTAAGTAATATGACATAAGTCTGGTATGAGATTGTGTATGTACTTTTCTATCCAAAACCAACTCAAATACTATGCATAGTTTTCCATAATCTGTTAAGACAGCTACTCAAACTTGCTATCAACTGAGATTCTCTTTTGAACAAGTCTCAACTTGTTTAAATAAAAAAGGCATAATCCTGGTAAAAATGTTAAATTCTAGTTACCCAGAAACACACATTACAGAAACATACTACAATCTATTTCACTACCCAGAAAAAGAGAACTACATTCAAGTTTCCATACAAGACACACAGAGATTGGGATCCAAAAGGACTTCTACTTGCGCCCCATGGCTTTTCAAAAATGCTTTCCCACTACAGTTCCTCATGCCCCAACAAGAGTAGGCCCTGATTATGAGGGCCTCTTCTTGAACAGCAGCTGATGCAGCGTAAAGGGCTGGTTGTCATAACAGGAAAACTGCCAAAGCCATTCTGCTTGTATGGAATCAGTTTAGGGGCACAAGCACACGTGCATGTGCGTACACACACACTCTTTAAAATCCTCAATAAAAGGATTTTACATTTTCTCTCTCTCTCTCTATCCCTGCTTTAACATAAAAGACAAGAGCTGATATCGTTGATACTAGCTTTGATTCATTGCAAAGAAGGGTGGGGTTTACTTCATTGTTTGCCTTCCCGGGGACTAACCCCGTTAGTCTAGTATTAAATCAGTGACAAAGTTGTAGATAGATGAACAGACAGATTAGATCTTATGGTGCAGTGGCATCTAGGTCATATTATGTCATACCCGACATTGTTGCAATGTGTCTTTGTTTCCATTTAGTTGTGAACAACTACAAGATTCCAGATGAAAAGATTAGTTTCCTAGCAGATCATGAAAAAAATATGAAAATGAGACACTTATCTACTATGGTACAAATATTGAGAAAGGAGGAGAGGAATGTTGGACCCTGCACATAGCATGGGCCACATCCTTATTAAGCACCAAATGAGACATGGGCAGAATCAGCCACCTGTTGCTTCACATATCTTCCCCATATACCGTATATACTCGAGTATAAGCCGAATTTTTCAGCACCCAAAATGTGCTGAAAAAATCAGCCTCGGCTTATACTGGATCTATCTGCCCATGCTAAAATGTCCCCCTGTAATAACGTACATACTGGTCACAATGGGCTCGATTCGTCCCGCTGCTCCAGTACTACTCACCAGTAGCTGCTGCATTTCCCACCCTAGGCTTATACTTGAGTCAATCAGTTTTTTTGGTTTCTTAGGTAAAATTAGGTACCTCGGCTTATATTTGGATCAGCTTATACTCAAGTATATATGGTATGTATCAAGTGGTTACTACTGGTTCGTCCGGTGGTGACTCGGAAGTGGGCCTTCTCTGAAGCTGCTCCTGGGCTGTGGAATAAACTCCCGGCAGAAATCTGCAATCTGAATACTTTACTGGCCTTCAGGAGAGCCCTTAAAACCTATCTGTTAAGCCTGGACTTCCAGGGTTTTTAGTTATAATTGGTTTTAATATTGTAACCTGTTTTTCAGGGTTTTTTAAATTGTTGTGATTGTTTACTGTTTTATGACTTTTCAATCGTTAACTGTTTAATAATTTTTGTTTTAGTTTTTAAATAATTTTAATGCTTTTGTTTTTAGTTGTAAACCGCCCTGAGCCATTTTGGAAGGGCGGTATAAAAATCGAATAAATAAATAAGTAAGTGTGTGCAGGGGGGGGGCTGTGGGGATGAGGAATTTCTAACTTACTGAACCCTCCTGCCTTCGCCACAACACCTTTTAGCTCACACAGCCCCACAAATCAAAAGCCGGACTAGTTAAAAAGAAAAAGTTACAGAAGTTACAGCAACAGATTGCGGAAAAGCAGCAAGTCTCCTCCATCATTATGAGGAGAACCAATTGTCTTCTGGACCTCCCCCCTCTGAGAACTTTTCTTTTTCCATTAAAAAAATTTTTTCCTTAAAAAAAAAATCGTGATCCCCTTCAGTACAGATTTATTAATTTTTAAAAGGCTACAAATTGCTCTGAGACTGTCAGAAAAAATGGGATATAAATCTAACAACAAATAAGGCTGGGGAGGAGGACAAATATTTTAATTCACCTTATCTCTGCACTCCATTGATGCTAAAATGAGACAAGTGCAAACACACCCTCCTGTATAGGAACAGAGCAGGCATATGAACAATAAATATGGCTGACACCATTCTGAAGAGCCATCTGAACTTGCCCAATCTGTAAGACCAGCCTCAAATGCCCTCCTTCAAGTGCCCCTGCCAGTTTCACCCTTATTTAACGGTGAATATGCATACTCAAGTGTAAGGAAAGCATTCTGCTTGCTGAATTGGACTCTAGTACATAGAACTACAAAGGCACTGAAGAAACAAAGACTGAGAACTTCAACTGTTTGTGCATCTTAGCCTTTATATCAATTACAATCAATTCTAAAGTACTTTGGACAGCTAGTCATTTGGAAACTTAAGTGAATACTGTCAGTGCATTCAAACATTCTGGGAGAAATTACAAGACGTGGCAATGGACACTAGCTTAGACAGCTTTAAAGGGAGATCAGACCAATTCATAGATGTCCTCTATCAATGGCTACTAGTCAATCTAGCTACATACTTCCCTCCAGGTTCAGAGGCAGTATACCTCTACCAATAACACCAGTTACAGATGAGCAACAGCAGACAAGAGGTATGCTTTCACCTCCTGCATGTTGGCTTCCTAGAGGCATCTGGCTGGCCATGGTGGGAAACAGGATGCTGTGCAGAATAGCCTTTTGTCTGACCCAGCAGGACTCTCTTATATTCTTATGAAGGAGTGGGCATATAAAATTTTACTTGGGTCCATTAATACAATTCTCACTTTTCTACTTCGGACTTCCCACAGATGTAGGCCTACAACTCCCATAATCCCTGGCTATGGATTGTGGAAACTGCTCTAAGCCAATCAATCAATCAATCCCACAGGGGCTAGGCATTATGGGAGTTGAAGTCCAAAAACAGCTGGGGGGGCCAAAGTTGAGCAGGCCTGATCTAATGCTTAAAATATTTTGGACTGACAAGTACAGGTGGACCCCATTATCTGTGTGGGGTTCAAGTCCTATAGATTTTCATAGGAAACAGAACTGCGGATAACAGGGCATTAAGGCAATGGGAATGGGAGAGATTCCTGGAGGCTGAAAAAATATATATCCAAAAAATGGTGAACAACAAAAAAGGGAGAAACTAAAGTGCCCTGCCATGCTCCATGGGTCTACAGCTGTCCAGGAATGTCCCCCAATCCCCTATTTCCCCCCTGAAAAATCAGGGGGGAAAGTTTGCTTTTAAAATGAGCCACAAAATGGTGGCCAGAAGAGATCATTTCTGGCCACACCGACACCATAGATACGCAGAACATATTGTTTTCCATGTATGCCATGTATGCCTTTGTTTTCCATGTATGCCAAGGTCAGATGTCAATTACTTGGCTGCGGATATGCAGAACCGCAGATGTCAGGTCCACAAATGGGGAAGTTCACGTGTAAATTCTCTTCTACAAGAAAGAGAACCCTTTCAAGAGAATCCACTTTTTAGAAAAACGTTTTTTTTAAGCCAAGTAGAATTGTTCTAAGTTCTGACGTAGATTGAATGAGAGGTGCTCATATCTATAACAGATTCATTTAAACATTCCAGTGTAGTAAGCCATGAAGAAAAAAAGGTTGATCACCTGTAAATGATGATCTGGTAGTGATTCACTGACATCCATTAGAATGGGTTCTGTGCCTGCGCTGAAACCTGTCAGTGTGGAGTACCACAGTTCCTCTCAGCGCTTGCACCCCGTGTGACCACGTGGATATTTGAGGTGGAAGGAAGCGCCACCA
This sequence comes from Hemicordylus capensis, assembly GCF_027244095.1. Taxonomy (NCBI): domain Eukaryota; kingdom Metazoa; phylum Chordata; class Lepidosauria; order Squamata; family Cordylidae; genus Hemicordylus; species Hemicordylus capensis. The sequence continues at coordinate 310,151,262 of NC_069657.1, forward strand.
CTTGGAGTCTCCAGTTCCTTGGAGACCACCAGAGCTGTCAAACATCTATGGAGCAACAGGTGAGTTTTGATGTAGACTTGAGCACTACTGCAGAGGGGAGGTTCCGGAGGATCTAATGGATGTCAACGGATCACTATCAGATCATTAGTTACAGGTGAGCAACCTGTTTATCTGGGGCATGATCTGTTGAATCCATTAGAATGGGTGTTTAGCTAGCTCCTAAAGGAGGAGAAAGCAGTAGTGTTATTGTAACACCCTTCTGAGAACACCCCTCCAAAGTTCGCCACCGCTGAAGAACGCAAGTAAATGGCATAGTGCCTTACGAAGGGCTGTTCTGAGGACCAGGTTGCAGCCCTACAAATGTCCTGAAATGATATGCCAGATAATTGAGCCGCAGAGACACTGTAACCTCTGGTTGAATGTGCCTTGATGGACTTAGGTGGCTTTAGCTTTTGTAACTTGTATGTCAAAAGGATCAGCTCTACTAGCCAGAGGGATAGCCATTGCCTAGACAAGGCCTGACCAATAAACCTTCCTTTGTACAATATGAACAACTGTTTTATCTTCCTGATCATCTTTGTTCTTGACAGTTAGAATAGAAGGGCCCTTTGGACATCCAGGGAATGCAGAGCCTTTTCAAGAGCCATACTTGGATAACTAAAGAAGGTAGGTAGCACAATGTCAGAGTCACCTTAAGTGGCACAGTGGGGAAATGCTTCACTAACAAGCAGAAGGCTGGCGGTTCACATCCCCGCTGGTACTATATCAGGCAGCAGCAATATAGGAAGATACTGAAAGGCATCAATTCATACTGCATGGGAGGAGGCAATGGTAAACCTTTCCTGTATTCTACCAAAAGAAAACCACAGGGCTCTGTGGGCGCCAGGAGTCAAAATCGACTTGATGGCACACTTTACTTAGCATGATGTCTTGGTTTATGTAAAAATCTGTCACAACCTTAAATAGGAAAGTAATGTAAGGATGTAGCAACACTTTATCTGGGTAGAAGCGTGCATAGGGCACATCCATCCTCAGAGCTGTAAGTTCACTCACCCTGTGGGCAAGCTGTAATTGCTACCAAGAAGACAGTCTTCAGATAAACCAGTTTCAGGCTAACTGTAGCAAGGGACTCAAAGGGCGTGTCTGTCAGAACCTAAAGGACCAAAGATATACTCCACTGATCCAGAGGTTGTTTAACCAGTGGGTACAGGTTGGTGAGACCTTTCAGAAAGCTCTTGCAGCTGGGGTGGGAAAATACTGCCTTTCCATCCCATCCTGGATAGAATTAGCAGCTAAGCTAAAATTGCTGCTAAGTGGACTTTTATGGAGGAGACATTAGAAAGCAGGGAGGTCTTCACTGTGGTTAGGTACAGGAGGACCTGACAGACAGTAGCTTTCTGAGGGCAAAAGCCATTTTGAGGCTACACAGCAAGTGAACCTCTTCCATTTACTAGCATAGTTTCTCTTAGTGGAAGGCATCCTCTGGTTAAGATTTTATTTAGAAGCCTATCTTCCATGCTATTAGCTGTAGAGTGGGTACCTCTGGGCGCAGTACCTAACCGTTGTCTCGTGACAGAAGATCTTGATGCGGAGGAAGCCTTATGTATGTGTGGTTGGACAGTCTGAGTGGATGCAGAAACCATGGTTGCTGAGGCCACCATGGAGTGATCAGGATGCACGTGGCTTGATCAGATCAGAAGACACACCACCACTCTCCCTACCAGTGGTAGAGGAGGATATATGTACAATAGGTGCTGAGACCAGTCCATCTGGAAAGCATTCCCCAGGGACCAAAGGGGTGATGTTTCTGATGCACCAGTGCCATATCTGTACGCTCAATGCACAAAGAGACCTGGACACTGCCCATCCCCTGTCTGTTAAGGTAGGCAATAGCAGTTGTAATTACCCAATTGAAACTGCACAGTTCTCCCTTTCAGCATTGGTAGAAAGGCCTTCACGGCCTGATAAACTGCCGAGTTCCAGGAAATTTGTGTGGAAATGTTTTTGTTGGTGAGTACCTCTCTGGGCCATGCAGCCATTGCAATGACCACCGCCGCCCCACCTCCAGCCAATCAGTGAGGCGTCCGTCGGCACCCATACTGAAGGAAACTGCGGTTGAAACGGGACTCCACACAGTAGATTCTCTGAAGGCATCTACCAACCCAATGATCAGAGGATTTGCTGCAGAATAACTAGTTGCTTCTGGAGGCTGTCTATATTCAGAATGAAGGTGGATAAGAACCATAACTGCAATTTTCTCATTTTCAGGTACGTATGCCGGACTGTCATTGGCCCAGGAGGTACTGAATCTGCCTTGCATGCTGCGCTGGACTGGACCTGGTATACTAGTTCCGTTATGGCCTGGAATCTTTCTCGTGGTAAGTAGGCTCTTCCCGTCTGTGTATCCAGAACCGCCCCTATGTAGGAGATTGATGTTGTGGGGTTTAGATGAGATTTCTTCCAATTGACCTCTATCCTGAGGTCCTGAAGAAAGCGCACTAAGTACTGTATCTGAGAAAGTAACCCTTCTCTGTCCTTTGATGCCAACCGCCAGTCGTCCAGGAAATGGTAAATTGGCAGCCCCTAGGTCCAGAGGTGCACCACCGCCACAGCCATGCACTTTGTGAAAACTGGGGGGTGGGGTGGGGGGTGCAGAGGCCAAACACTAGTACTCTATATTGGTAAATCAAGGTCCCCACTGCCACGGCTCCTGATGTAGAAGTGGCAGGATGTCTTGCAACATCGTCATTCAGTACCTCGTTACATGAGTGAACTTGATCAGATGTCTCAGGTCCATTATAGCCTGATTTTCTATCATCCCTTTGGGGGATTTGAAAGAAGTGAGAGTAGAACCCTTCCTGCTTCTGCACCTATCACAGCAGGACAATTGCATTCTTGCCCAACAGCACCTGCACCTCCTTTTGTAGGGCAGGAGTCACTTTTGTAAAGCGCAGTCCTCTGAAAGCTGGACATACTTTGAACTCTATAGCGTAGCCCAAAGATACAATCTTCAACACCCAATAATTGGATGTTATGTGGTGCCATGCTTGGGCATTGCTTACCAATACGAAGATGATGTTGGCTGAAGGTGTTGATTGTGGCCAATAGATGTTGCAGGCAGTCATACTCGGCGCTAAAGTGTTAGGGAAGGCTGATGTTTTCGTTGAGTCCACTGATGGCAGTTGGTTTGATGGGCTGACACTGACCTCAAAAGGTGCTGCTTCTGGGTCGCCACCTGTTTATTACACTGGCCCTGTTTGTTCTTGTTCTTTGGTTGGTAGTGTTTCTTGTAGGATTTTCTAAAATCCCTGCGGTCCTGCCATCTATAGTTAGAACAAGATCAGTTGCTAGCCTTGGATTCAGCCACATAAGAGGAAGAAGTCTTTGCTGTGAACTTTGATTTTTTTTTAAGCTTTTCCATTGTAGCATCCATTTTCTGAGAACAAACCTTTCCCATCAAATGGGAGGCCTTCAATTTTGACCTTCATGTCAAATTGTACAGCAGCTGAACAAAACCAAGCATGACGTCCCAAAGGAACAGATGAGCTCATGGATAGATCCGGATTCTGCCAGGTGTATCACAGTACTTAACTGCTGTCGAGGAAACTCTGCAGACTTTTGCAAAATTTTCTGAAAGTGAGCTTTCAATTCCTCTGGGGAGAGAGAGTCCAAATCCTGTCCTAAGGTATCCCAAAGGCAATAATTGTACTTAGTCATGCAGGCTGAATAGTTGGCCATTTTCACCGATAAGCAAGTCATTGAATATATTTTACTGCCAAGCATATCTAATTTCCTTCCCTCTTTATCTGAAGGAGTTGCATGATGCCTCCCCACCCTAGAAGAAGTGGTACAGTCTATAACAAGGGAGTTTTGGTACAGGATGTTTCAGCAGGTAGGTGTTATCCTGTTCTTGCACTCTATATAGGCCTTCTAGTCTTTTTGATGTTGGAGTGGAAGTGTGTGGAACCTCCCAAGCGTATTGAGCCACCTTGGAAATGACTGGCAAAAGAGGTAAGACGACAGGTTGTGCAAACATGGACTTTGCCATAAAACTGTACACCGGGTCATCAATTGTGGAGAACTGTGATTTCAGATCAAGTCCCAGTGCAGTAGCCATTTCCTTAAGCTGGATAGGCTAAGCTTTCATTTCCTCAGTGCAGGACACATACGAAGGCGTTGCCACATCAGCTGTCCCGCTTTCAATGTTCAAGGAGACTTTAGTGATGTCTATGCCAGGGAGAAACAGCCCTCGATATCAGTGCCGTCCTAGGAGGGGGTAGCGATCTCATTGTCAAAGAGTGCCAAGAAAGTCTTGGTACAGAGAGAGGTACAACAGACAAAACTGGCATCAATGTCGATGCTGCCATTGTTGTAACGTGCGTGTAGGCAGCACTTGTCAATGCCAAGGATGGATCTTTTGACATCAATGTTGGCACCGAAGCTGGCCGCTTTGGTGTCAATTGTCTAGGTGTCATTGTGGTCTGTGTCGACAGTCTCAAAACTGACCCAAAAAGAACATCTTGTGCCACAGTCTGGGACCAAGTAGGCTTCGATGCTGACACTTTTTTTTCTTTTTTGGTAGGCTCTGAAGTGTCTGCCATCTTGTCCCCATGCCGCTTTGGCATCTTGGGAGACTTAAACACAGGTGTTGATGGTTTAGACTGGGTCGAAGCCTCAGCCCTCAAGCCATCCCTCTTAGAAGACAATGGTGCCCCCTCCTTAGATGGACCTGGGAGACTTAATACATTGTCGTAAAGCGCAGCCCTCAAAGTTCCCAGTTGTGTCATGTCTGCTTTGAAAAAGACTGGCAAACCTTACAAGCGGAGGTGTTGTGGGTTTCTGTCAGGCACCGCAAACACAAGTCTTCCGAGGGTAACTTCACTTTACATTTAGAGCAACACTTGAATGTCTTTTCAGTTTTTTCAAGTCTTTTTATTTGATTTCTCGTCTAAGCGTTTAGGGTCATACATTGCTGTCATCCACATTCCGTTATCCGAAGTCAATACAAACAGTCCGATCTTACACAAAACGTAGTCTTAAGCAGTCCAAGGGTCAAAATCATTTTTAAAAAAAACATTCAGAAAGCAAGGAACCAGTACAAGGAGCTGTAGTGACCAAGGAACTGATCACTATGGCAGTCGCATGGGAACTGAAGTGCTGGCGCTTCCTCCTGCCTTAAATAGCCACGTAGTCACGTGGGACGGGGCACAAATGCCAAGAGGAGCTGTGGTACTCCACACGGACAGGCTTCGGCGCAGGCACAGAACCCATTCTAATAGATTCATTGGATCACGCCCCAGATCTTAAAATCTTCTTTTCTATACCTTACCCTTATGTACAGTTGCATGAGGTTTGGAAGACTGTCTGCAAATTGACCATGGCATACAGTAAATATTCTTACTGTAACAGATTATTTTTTAAACTAAGAATATCATCTGAGCACCAAATATAGTAGTCTTTGTTTCTGGATGTCATACAACATCCAAAGCCTGATTCTATGCATGTTAGCTTGGAAGTCATTATCAATGAGGCTTACTCTCAAGTAAGTGTGCATAGGATTGTAGCCTTAAGTTAGGAAAAGTGGTATTGAGGATGCTGAACAAAGAATGAATATATATATACATATACATATACATATACATATATATATATAAAAATTTTAACTTCTAAATAAAGAATAGTTTCCCACAAGTTACATCACTGTCTACTAGATTTACAGTATAAAAGAAGGTGGATCCTGCTCCCATCCCCATACCTACTAACAGAAGTACACCATGAAAAGAACACAAGAGACAACTTGCCGGATTTTGCTTTTGTGGAGCACTACCTTCAGTAAGAAACAGAGACAAAAATGCTAGGGATGCACTGAAGGAGCATGAGATAAGGAATAGTTGCCAGCTTTACAAACCTTAACCTCTGCTTGATTTACAGTTTACAAATAGAACCCATTTGCTCTGAATTAGTAGATAGTATACTATCTAAATAGGAAGTAAGACAAAAATTCAATTATAATACTTCAATAAATCTCCAGTATTGTTAAAGTTGGGTTTCATCACACAATTTTAAAATGAACAGTATTATTGTAAGCAAACTCCTTTAATGTCATGTTCAAAGCAGCATCAATATATCAATCATCTACTTTATTTACCCGAACAGAAGATGACTGTGAATTAAGAAAAACCCCTTCTTAAAAGAGGTTAAATACAGATTATATCTGTATTTACCTGAAAGGAGAGTACTCTGAATTTAAAAACAACTCTCTGATTTCTAACATCAATGAACTTGGAAAAAACCAAATTCAGATAAATATGGTATATACAGAAGTTACAAGCAGGGAGAAAGGAAATCAAGCAACCTGGTTCCCATCTACAGCAAGAACGTAAACAGGCCAATAACTGTCTCCGGGAAATAACTAACAAGGAAACAAGCTGATGCTACAAAAATGTATAAAGAGTTGACTTCACACTAGTGCTTACACATACAGTTATACACCTCACACAATTCTATTAAATGGTGATACCAAAGGCAAAACAAGGCTAACACATTTTATTTAATACAAATAATATATTTACCATGTTGAAATAAGACCGGATTTTGACTCCCCTTGCCAAATCCCAGACTATGACATTTCCATCATGGCCAGCAGAGAAGAGAACTCTAGGATCAAAAGGGTGAGTCTCAAGCACAAATACTTCATCTTCATGCCCCTGAAATAAGGTGTTTTAAAAGGTTAAGAAACCAAAAACAATATAACATGCGATGATATTATTAGAGCTGCGAACCATAGAAAAAGCAGCATGGTAGAGAACCAGGGCCAGATATTTGTTTGCTGTTTTTTGTGTATCAATTCCTAGTGACAAAAAGACAAGAGCCTGTTCAGTTTAGCACATGACTCATTTCTTCAGCTGCGGAAACTGCTACTATGAAATTAAGTAGCAGAATTTCAACAGTGCACATAGTTCTCTCCCACGCACAGTCCTGTGCACTTTTGGATCCTTGACTACACCTACAATATACAAGCCATCCCAAGGTAACTTTCATGTACACTCTACATTTTTAGTTGTAAATAGGCATCAATCACAAGACTATCAAAAATCATGCAATTCAGCACAAAATTATATATATATCACCAGATTTGATTTTTCTAAAAAAAACCCCACAAAAACCAGTAATGTTATAATTCCTAACACTTCTCTCCCCCATCCCACCACAAAACACTAGTTTTCACATACATTCATTGTGAAGTATCTACCTAGAACTATACACCATGAGTTGAATCCTTATCAGAATATGCAGAGGGAAGTTTCCACAAGGGATCTTCCCTGCTCTCTCCAATCTCAAAGTAGTCTTCTGCTTCCCCAAGAAACCTTCTCCTGAGAATAATGGGACAGATGGAATAGGGTGGAATAAGATACAGAGGCAGAAGGGAATCCTGCAAGGTGCCTCCACTCAGTTTCTGGGACATTCATTCATTCTCTCATTCATTCGTTCATTCTCTCTCTGTCACAAACACACACACACCTTTCACACAGGAGGCAGGTGATGGTGGGGGGAAGGCTGGCAGAACTCACCTTCGCCTCACCCCAACAAGCACTCTAGATCCTTTTGGTGCAAAAGCCACACACCCACACAACCTTCACTGCTAGAAGCAGCATGGATGACTATTTTGTGCTGCTACCAGCCGTGTGGAACAACAAAGGCCGGGACTTGTTTTCCTGGCCTCCGCATATCCTACAAGGCACTGCGTGACGAATGTGGTGCCTTGGGGGATTCCGTCAGATTGGCACTCTAGGCACCCATCTGTCTCCTCAGCGAGCCCGGCAGTGCTTACTCCCTTAACCTCAGCTGGGAGTCGGACTTGGGAGTGGGGTTAGGCTGTCCAGGAGTGCTGGGATACGTGCAGATCCCGGCGCTCCACATGAATACAGTCTCTGTTTGTGAGAACAGTCTCTCTCTCTCTCTCTCTCTCTCTCTCTCACACACACACACACACACTCCCTCCACTCAATAGAAAGACATAGACATGTTATAATTATTGCTATTGATAATCCTTCCCCACCCCTCAAAACTGTTGCTACTTTTTTCTTACCATAAGGATATGAATAAGTTGACCAGTGAAGGAATTCCAAACTTTCAATGTCATGTTGTTAACTGCAGTAATGACAGAGTTGTCATGACGGTCCCATGCCACCATAGTAACTTTCAGTTTTGTGATTTTGTCTTCTACTCCTTGTAGCGTTTGGCTACAGTTAGTGAACAAAAATAAAAAGATAAAGACATTATTCAAAATCTGTGTAGGAACTTCATGAGAGCTTAATTACAAAGATTATTTTTAAAAAATATTTGGTCAACATAAAATTGTCATAATTTATTTCTGACCTGAAGAGGCAAAGCAAGAGAGACTACAAACATGACTGGAAGTAATAAGTAATAATCCCCTGCCCAATTCATTGAACAGATAAATCTATTCACAAATCAGTCTTATATGATGTAGCAGCCAGAAGTGCTAGACTTTCCTGAACAGTTTTTTCCTGGTAATGGAAAGGACAGCATCCTGTAAAGACGGGTGACTTCACCCATCTACTTCTGAAGCGGGTTTTATAGGTTTCTGGAACCCCCCAATGACAGGGAAAAGCATTCTCAGTTCAGACCCTCTTAAAGCTCTCTTTTTCCAACGGGCGTCTTAGAGTGTGCCTTCTGAACATTGGCTTCTGCCAAAAAAGATCAAATACTAGGGTAAAGCTCTGGATGTTTCTGAGATGTGCTCTGTACAGGCGCAAACACCCTTCAGTGTGAATTGACAACAGGTTCATGTAGAATAATAAACTCAACTATGCAATGTAACTGAACTCTGAATTCCATAAACTGCCTTCAACAAAGAAGGAGGGCAGAACAGGTGGTTCTAATAATTTATGAATTCTAATAATTAAAGTTCTAATGATTTATTAGTAAAAACCTCCTCTTATACAGAAAGTGCCAACCTGAACCTGGGTGAAATGTTCCGTTTAAGGCGTGTGCATGCGCTCACATGTTTTTTGATGTCTGCTCAGTTAAATTTAGTTCCTGCTCAGGTTGAATCAGGAAGGCCCCCACTCTGAATGCACATGTGCACACGCTACCCTAATACTGCCACCTAGAACAAACCTCATTCTGCACACAGATTTTAAAAAAAATTAGAGAGAACACTGCCTGGGTGGGAGGGCCAGGATATTGTCCTTTAATGACCAGGAAAATCCTCATAAGTAAAGCCAACAAATCTCAATGGGAGGATCCTGTAGAAAAGCAAGTGAAGTGGTAGGCTTAGAATCAGCTCTAGAAGCACCCCTCAAACTAGATCTAAAACTTCAAGGGGCATGTGCTGCCACCCTGCCCAGCTGCACTGAAACCCTATTCCCTACTGCTGGTTTTACTGACAAGGGGCACCTGTGCTTTATCTAACGTTTCAGTCTGTTTGCCCTCATCCAGTCCATTCAGTCACTGGTTCAGGATGTCTATAGCTTCCTAGGTTTATGCTGGAAAAGACAGCATTAGAGTAATATGTCATCCACATATTGATAAGACCCAGCTTCAAAACCCAGATAATTTCCCCCAGTGGTTTCTATGTAGACGTTTAAAAGCATGGGAGCAAAACTGAACCCTACAGAACACCTTAGGCCAATGGCCAAGGCTTCAAGCAGGAATCCTCCAGCACCATCTTCTGAAATCACCCCTCCAGGAAGAACAAGAAGCCCTGCAAAACAAGCCCCTATCCCCATCACAGAGGTACAGCTCAGGCAGATGCCATGATTGATGGTATCAAAAGTCGCTGAGAGGTCTAGTAGAACCACTGTTCCTTCTAAAGTGTGCACAAGCTCACAAGTTTTCTGATGTCCACTCAGTTAATTTTAGATATCGCTCAGGTTGAATCAGGAAGGCCCCACTCTGAATGCAGGTGTGCACACACTTCCTTGATACTGCCACCCAGAACAAAACTCATTCCACACAAAGATGAAAAAAATTAGAGGGATCATTGATTAGAACAGGGATGTATTTCCCCCAAGATATCCACCAGGGCAACTAAAGCAATCCCAAAATCAGGCCTAAAGGCACACCAATAAAGTCCCATCCAATAAAGCCTGGAGTTGAGAAGTCACTAAGCATTCAAGCACCTTGCTCAGAAGTGGAATATTTGAGACCGGCCAGAAGGTCACCAAAACAGTGGATTTTAAGGAAGGCTTTTTTTTTTTTTTTAAAAGCAATGACCGAAACACGGCCTCCTTAAAACTAGTTGGATCTCTGATCAGTGTGTTTTAGACACATCCCTAAGAGAGGCAACCACTACTTCTCACACCCATTAGGTCAATTCCACACAGGCAAATTAAACCAGCCAGAATGAGCAAAGGTAGATCTTACCCCTCCAGGATCTGGTCCATATCTTCAGAATACACAAACTGAAAACATATCCAGAATCATGAGGCAAGTAACTAATGTCCTTTATCTTGGGCTGCCTTTGAAGATTGATCAGAATTTTCAGCTGGTTCAGAATTCTGTCACAAGGATTTCTGTCTGGTGCTAAATGCTACACAAGTGTTATGCCTATACTGGGTAGTTTCACTGACTGCTTTTTTGCTTTCTGGGCTAGATTCAAAGTGCTGATTTTGATCTTCAAAGCCATGCGACTTGGCTTCTGTTGGCTTGCATCCGCACATATGAGTCTATCAGAGCCCTTCATTCCTCCTCACAGGCCCTGTTCAGCTCTGTTTGACAGGGAGTAGGGTCAGAGACTTTCCAGAGGTAGCCCCTCATCTTTGGAATGTCCTCCTAGATGAATTTAATCTCCCTCCCTAATGAATTTTTAAGAGAGCCTGACATCTCGCCTCTTCAGTGACGCTTTTAAAAATCTGGTTTTCTGAATGGCTCTGAGGAAGTTCAATTGTTACAGAGAAGTTCACAGTTGCCATCACCATGGGCTCAATCACAGAAAAATGGCTTACCCTGAAGGACGAGTAGCCATATCTAACAAAATACTTTTCCATTCCCTTCTCTTGAACATCCAGATGCGTGCTGTGCCATCACGACTACCACTGACAAATCTATCAAAAGAGGGAAAAATACTTTTCAATGTCTTTCACAAGAGTAATGGCTTCCTGTAAAGTGTGCACTACAGATTACACCAGAGATCATTAATTGCAATCAAGCTATACTTTTAACTGTTCCAATCTATTTATCATTTCTTTAACTCTGGGTTACCAATTTAAGATGATTATCTGTATTCCATACACAAAGCGCTATGAAATAGAGTAGACGTAATTATACATCCAATTCCAAAGTTTCAGTTTACAGTTTGATGGATACCATGCAATCCTCATAGTTGCTTATTAATTCTCCATTCATGCACCAGCATGAAGATCCTTTATACAAAATCATAAAGGAAACTGAGTTGACTGCCACAGCATCCTGAAAAACAGTAGCTTTGTTCCAGATTGTCAGTTAACGGGACAAGTGTGAAGGAGGGGAAACTGCAAATGTAGAAGCAGCAGAAGGGGAAAGGTTGCTTGTTAAAGCTGCTGGAAGACGGAAATAAGCAGGGGGCAAGGAACAAGATGGGTCCAGCAGCAAGGAATAAGGTTGTGATGGCAGACTTTGGAAATTGAGTGGGGGGAAACACATGAGGTACAGAAACACATGCAAGCAGTTTTTCTTTGGTTCAGAAGAGATAATCTCTTAAATCAATATGGTACTTTAGTTAAAATAAGGGTTGTGCAGTGGCACGTCTATGCAAGTTTTTCATACATTTTTCATGCAGATACTAAATTCCAAGTATGTAACTACGTACACTTTTACACAAGATGTAGCATGCATAGTTTTTCTGCTTCAACTACAACAGCTGCTAGACCAGCTCATACCATCCTATATAATAAAACCCTAAGGTACCTGCGTCCGTGTCTCTTGCAGGTGTTCTGCGCATGTGTGGCGCACGCGCCGCTCCGCTGGTGAGGAGGTCGCTCAGATCCCCGGCGGCAGGGCTTAAGAGCCCGCCGCCGCCGCTACAGCCCCCAAGAGCAGCCGCTTGGATTGGGCCGCGTCTGTGGCGCCGCCCGGAGCAGCCACTCTGGTGGTGGGGAGGCCGCTCGCCGCCATGGATCCCCGGCGGCAGGGCTTAAGAGCCCTCCGCCGCCACTACAGCCCCCGGGAGCGGCCGCTCGATTATGCAGCGTCCGCGGCACCGCTGAGGGAGGCCGCACCCACGGCCTCTAAGCAGGGGGCCGCCCTTGATTCTCGGCGGGGGGGGGGGGGCTTAAGAGCCCTCCGCCGCTGCTACAGCCCCCAGCGTAACCGCTCCTATTAGGGACGTCCTCTCTCCAGCTAGTCAGAGAGAGGACTGAGCCGGCGCAGGCACGCAGCCGGCTCCCCTGTTCACAACTCTTCTAGCGCCCGTTAATGTAACGGGCTTAACAGTCACTAGTACTTCATATATAATACACGTTTTTCCCTACATGGAAATTAAATCTCAGTGCAGGGGAAAAAACATATAACACAACAATGAATAGTGGGAAATGTTCGTTTAAGTTCACTATAAAAGCTTCATTTGCTAGCAGCTATCATACTCTAACAATGTTGCTCCTTTGTAGCTCAGGAATGGTTTAAGAAATACATAGAGATGCTAAGTTTTCCTCTCAGACAAAGCTCTATTCACTTTCATAAGCCAGAACTAGATGCTGCTCATATCAAACAGGCAGTATCCACACTAGAAACTTGTGCAAATGGAAGATGTTCCACTTGCACCAGAGGGGACACTTTTCAAAGATTACTCTTACCATGTGGCACCCAAACTATGTCCACAGGGGTCCCCAACCCTCAGGCATATATTATCAAGGGATACAGGGGGCTGAGAAGAGATGGAGAATCTGTGAAAATTGCTCCCCATCCCCTGTGTAAGAGTCTTCTATTTGCACAAGCCTAAGCCTAGATATTGCCCAATGTGTCTATGACTGAAACATAGTCAAACCCTTCAAAGAAAATTCCTGTAGCATATTAAATGAGGCTTCATTTGGCAAAGCCATTTGATGAGCAGATTTAATGTATGTATATTCCATATTTTTAGCCTATGAAGTTGAAATTCACCATCAAAACTCCTGATAAAGTATGTTGGGTAGTAAAAATATAACTGTACACCTTTTGTAAGCTTAGTGGGGGGGGGCGGCTGCTACACATAAATGGTACATATGCTTACTTACCGATTACTAGTGTAAGAGAACTGAATGCTGTCTACCTTGTCCTGTGTAAACAAGATAAAAATTAACAACATGACTAAAAAATATCAATGGTTTTCAAACAAATAGCTAAGCAATTTTGAGGAGGTATTTACAGTATGAAACTCCAACTCTGATATCTTCTCTGGCTGACCTGATCCAAAGAAATAAACCCTAATGATGTGATCTGTACTTCCAGTGGCCAGAAACATTCCACCTAATAAAAACAAAAACAAAGTGTCATCACAGTTTAGCAAAGCTTGTTTACATAAACTTACATTTTCATTCCCATTCCTATTCCAATGCTTACTTTGAGAAATATACCATGACTAAAAGATGTTAACACTAAAACAATGTATTTTACTTTCAAACTCTATATTAGGATTCTAGATTATTTTTAGGGACAATTTTTAGATACAGGTGGCTCTCATTCGTGGGGGTTCTGTTCCTGCCAATTTCCACAGATAACGAAACTGCGGATATAGAAACCTTAACCCTATGGGAATGGGGGGGTTAGGCTCCTAAGCACACTGAAATATGCTGAAAATCACACGAAAAAGTGGGGCTTTTTCAGGCTTGCTCCCCAAACTTCCAAATCCTCCTTTTTTGGTTCCTTTTTAGAATGTGGGCTTTTTGTTTGTGTGTGTTTGTTTTTGCAGAAAAGAGCCACAAAATGGCAACAGGAAATGATATCAGAAGTCATTTCCAGCCACTCAAGAACCACTCAAACACGGGGTCCCTGTGACCAAACCACGGATATGCAAAAAACAAAACAAAAAAAACCCTGCTTGCTTACCTGTAACTTATGATCTTTGTGGGGAGCCATGGTAACTCGCAATGGGGTCTTCTGCGCCTGCACAGGAGGACCTCGGAAGAATCTTTAGCTCCGTTTAGGCCCTTTAAGGCATAGTGAAATTGGAGCCGTCAAGGTAGCCTATAGAACCAGCTGTGGAGCGCCTCAGTCAGTCAGTCAGTCAATTTATTATGGTCAAAAGACCTGGGTTGAAATATACACTGGCACAGTTCCACTTAAGCAGCCAGAGTTCACTGGGTGGGCCAGCAGCATTTTCTGCTTGCCATTCCCAAGAAAGTACATCTTCATTTTTCATACCTCTCCCATCACCTCAGATCCTTTCTGGCCCCTCGCTTGTTCCTTCAGACAGCTCTACAGAGCTGACTCAGACTTTATTGGAAGGGGAATCTATATCTTGTTTTAAAGTTGGAGGGAAAAGGAGACTTTGCCTGCCTCAAGTCTTGAATTCTGTGCTACAAGCGCCTCCCTCTTTGGTTCTTGAATCGGCCACTGAGAGAGAGACTGACAACATCCAGAGACAGAGGAAGACAGCAAACCATCACAGCAACACAGGTAGGTAAACGGTTCATGTCAAAAATAAGCTAGCAGAGGAGACAGCTGGGCGGGTGTTGTGAGTGACCATGGATCCCCACAGAAATCATAAGTTACAGGTAAGCAACCTGTTTATCTCTGTAGGGATCCACGGTCCCTCACAACTGAGTGAGTGACTAACTCCCGTAAAAAGGAGTTGAGTGCTAGCAGTTACAGTACTTTCTTCAAGTCAGCCTGACCAAAATTGGCCTCTGAAGCAAAACACAAGTCTATGGCATAGTGACGGACAAAGGGTCCGAGGACCAAGTGGCAACCCTGCAAATATCCTTCATACTGATGAATGAAGGGCATGATGTATGATACATGTGGGCAGCCGAGGTAGCCATGGACCCTACTGGAATTTGCCTTGATCTTGGTGAGCGGCTGAACACCTTGCTTCTTATAACAGAAAAAGATCAGTGGCACCAGCCAGTCGGACAATCTTTGTCTAAAAATGGCAAATCCTTTACTAGCTCCTGCATGGGAGATGAATAGTTTGTTAGAATGCCTGAATGCCTTTCTGCAATCCAGGAAATAAAAAAGACATCTGCGGACATCCAGGGCGTGCATAGAACGTTCAAGAGGCGTAGATGGATTACAGAAAAACGTGGGCAGCACAATGTCCTGGTTGATATGAAAGTCCAACACGATTTTAGGAAGAAAGGCAAGATCCGGACACAGAATCACCTTATCCGGGTAAAATTTAGTATATGGTGAATCAGCCCTTAGAGCAGAGAGTTCACTTGCATGTCTCAGAGACATGATTGCCACAAGGAAGGCTGGCTTTAGGCACAGAAGCTTCATGGTCAATCATAACAGCGGTTCAAAGGGGGCCTCCATGAGTGTGGGCAGCACAAGGGAGAGGCTCCAAGGCTCAACCATTGCCTACATCCGGGGGTACAAATTGTTCACCCATTTCAAGAAACATTTAGAGTCATGGTGGACAAAAACCGACTTGCCATCCCAGCCGGGGTGGCGAGCCGAGATGGCAGTGAGGTGAACTTTAAGGGAGGAGTCTGAGAGACCGAAACGCTTGAGAGAGGTGAGGTAAAGGAGTATTTGGCAGATTGAGGCCTGGAACCAGTGGATGCATAGGACATGAAACGCTTCCATTTGCACATCCCATCTTGTTGGTGCCTTTCTCTCATTTATTAGGATCTATAAAAGTTCAGCCTCTACACTGTCAGCAAGAGTGTTGGAAGGGCATGGTGTAGGATTAGACCCCCATTCCTCATGAGAAGATCCCGTTGAGGTGGGAGGCGAATGTAAGAGTCCTTGCAAAGAGCCAGGAACCAGGGTTGCCTGGGCCACTAGGGGCAGACCAGACCAGGACACACTGCATATGTTCTTGTAGTATCTTCCCCACCACACTGGACATAGCGGAAAGAGGGGAAATGCTTACCGTTATATACTCGAGTATAAGCCGATCCGAATATAAGCCGAGGTACCTAATTTTACCTAAGAAACCAAAAAACTGATTGACTCGAGTATAAGCCTAGGGTGGGAAATGCAGCAGCTACTGGTGAGTTTCAATAATCAAAATAAATTACAGGGGGACATTTTAGCACGGGCAGATAGATGACTCAAGTATAAGCCGAGGCTGATTTTTTCAGCACATTTTGGGTGCTGAAAAATTCAGCTTATACTTGAATATATATGGTACATACTGTCCTTCTACTGCAGCCTGTCCTTCCACTGCAGCTGGAAGGCATCCTCTAGGGAGTTTGGGCCGATGCCCACCCTAGAACAGAACAGAGAACACTTTGCATTTTGTGCAGTGGCAAACAACAGCAGAGACACCCCAGGAATCAAACACATGTGACAGCACAGAGTCATTTAACTCCCACTCATGGAGGATAGAAAAGGAAATATTTCGGCTCAGAGAGTCCGCCAAGATGTTATTTCCCCCCTTCATGTGTATGATGTGTGTCCTCCCATAGGGAGGATGTCAGATTTCAAGCACCATTCCCACAACTGTAATGCTAGGTTATTCAGGGACTTAGATACAGTGCCCCCCTTATGGTTCAAGTAGGTGATAGCCGTAGTGATACCTGAACCAGCTGGCCCTGGAGGACGGGCAGGATGCCTTGAAAGCAAGGAAGCCTGCCAAGATCTCCAAAAGGTTAATATGGAGCTCCTATTGCTGGGAATTCCAAAGGCCCCTTGCCCAAAGGGAACCACAGCAAGCACCCCAACCCTGCATGGAAGCATCAGTAGTGACGGATATCATAAGGTTCAATTCCTGAAAGGGGACACCTTGCACAAGGGGATCAAGCAGGGACCACCAGAGCAGGTCTCACAAAACATTCTTCAGTATGATTAACCACTTGTTTTGACAGTCTAGGTTAGGCCGAAAGACAAACAGCAGTCAGAGTTGTAGTCTCCACTTCCTCAAGAGTGCGTTCACCGCAGTTGTGGTGCACGAGTCCATAAGGCCCAGCAAAACGTTGAATTGAATGAGCCAGTTGTCACGGAGCTGCCTGGAAAGCAACCACCATGGAAGAGATTACCTGAATGCATTCTACAGGTAAGAATGCACACTTCTCGTCGGCAACCAGAATTGCTGCAATGTACTAGATGGCACCCTAGGGGGTCAGGACTGATTTCTTCAGATTGACACTGAGCCCCAGATCTGCCAGGAGTGGGAGAGAAGTTGAACAGCAGCATGGTTTAACAGCAGAGTAGACTTTTACTTTGCTGTAAAAAGCCAGTCTTTCATTCAGTTAGAGAAAAACAGAAATGCCCTGGATGCGAAAATAGGCAATGACAGCTGCCATGCACTTAGTGAAAACGCAGAATGGGAGCACTTTGTATTGGTAGACTTTAGTGTTCAGGCATAAGCGCAAGAAGCGGCGATGTCAAGGTCTTACAGAGATGTGGAAATAAGCATCCTTCAGATCTAAAGATGAAAACCACTCCTCCCACAGCACTGGTAAAGTCAACTGTAGAGAAATCATGAGAAATTTGGATGTTTGGAGAAACTTGTTCAGTTCTTGCAAGTCTAAGATGCGGTGGAGCCCACCATCATGCTCGGGGACCTGGAAGTATCTGGAGTAGAAACCAGTGTGTCTCAAGGAAGTTAGAACTGGTTCTATGGCATCCTTTTGGAGAAGTGAAGAAATTTCTTCTTCAAGGGTAGGAGTTGTGTGGGTGTATTTTATGCCCACATGGGCAGGTAGAGAGTCAAATTCAACATCACAATCTCTGGCCACTATGCACAACAACCAGGAATCTGATGTCACAAAGCCAGGAAGGAAGGGGGCAAGATGGGTGCCAGGTGAAGGAATAGGGAGACACACTTCCAGGTCCGAAATATTAAAAAGACTGCTTGGGTTGTTCCTGAGACTTGGACTTTTGTTAGCCCTTCTGTCGCTGATGGAAGAGGTGCCTGTTATTATATTATTATTATTATTATTATTATTATTATTATTATTATTATTATTATTATTATTATTATTATTTCTTCAATTTCTACACTGCCCTTCCAAAAATAGCTCAGGGCAGTTTACAAAGAGAAATAACAAATAAATAAGATGGCTCCCTGTCCCCAAAGGGCTCACACTCTAAAATGAAACATAAGATAGACACCTGCAACAATCACTGGAAGTACTGTGCTGGGGGTGGATAGGGCCAGTTACTATCCCCCTGCTAAATAAAGAGAATCACCACAGTAAAAGGTGCCTCTTTGCCCAGTTAGCAGGGGTTAGAACCAAATGGGTTCTAAAACCAAAAGGGAAGGTCGATGGTAACCACCTCTATCTTGAGAAGGCTGGGGCTAGTAACTCTGTTTGAAAGCAGGACAATATCTCTGATAAGACGGCCGGGACTGCACAAAGGTCTTAGCAGTATAGCACAACTTCTTAAGCTTCTCCATCATTTTGTCAGTGTCCTTTGAAAACAATCCCTGGCCCTATCCACCCCCAGCACAGTACCTCCAGTGACTGTTGCTGGTGTCTATCTTATGTTTCTTTTAGATTGTGAGCCCTTTGGGGACAGAGTTCCATCTTATTTATTTATTATTTCTCTGTGTAAACTGCCCTGAGCCTTTTTTGGAAGGGCGGTATAGAAATCGTAATATCATCATCATCATCATCATCATCATCATCATCATCATCATCGTGCAGCTGGTATAGTCGGCTTCATCAAGGGGTCAGTCAGTTGCACATTCAAGAGGTCTGTTATATCCCACCTGAGAATCATAGATTTCCAGAACCTGTATTCCTGAAAATCATAAGATAAGGCAGGTGAATTATACAGGGAACAGGAGCGAAGGCATTCTCTAGCTCTGAGACGTGGTGAGTCAAAGGCCCCCTGGAGAACTATTATAGTCGAGGGGGTCGATAGGAACATGGGAGGCAAAGAAGTGGAATCTTTCCCTCCAGGGCAAAGCTGAAGGGCACTTTGGTTTCAAAGAGAAGAGACCACCTGTCAGCATCTAAGGAATTAGCATAGGTGACTCTGGTTCATCAGTATCAAGTCCCTGTGACAGGGTGAAACCTTTATAAGTAGAACCTGATGGAGTAGAATTTGCAGATCCAACAAGGCATTCCAGCTCTTGACGCAGTAGGGTTTGCAACGCTGGGGAATCTAAAGGCGGCATTTCTGGATGATCCGGAGAGTGATGGGAAGGTGACTGGGCAGATGTTGAAGTTTGTGAAACAACAATGGGCAATGGTGGCAATGAAAAAATAGGTGAAAGTTCAAGAGCAGCTGTAGTGGCTATTGGCACCAACAGCGACGAAAAAATTCTGGGCGTCGACAGCAAAACTCTCAAAGATGAAAGCCTCAGCACCAAATGCAAAGGAGCTGACGTCAACAGGGCCGACGCCAAGTGAAATGGCACCAAAGATCAGGTTACAGGTTACTCACCTATAATGTTGGTTCTTCGAGTAGTCATCTGTACGTCTACACATATGGGCTATGCGCCTGCACAGAGACCACATCAGAATCTAACAAGCTTGATTTCTTCTGCTATATGTGGCTGCGCCACTCCTCATCCCCTCAGTCACAGAGTCAAGCTTCAGCGACCCAAGCAGGGAGGACAGAAGGGTGTGTAGAAGTACAGATGACCACTAGAAGAATCAATGTTACAGGTGAGTAACCTGTAGTTCTTCGACATGGTCTCAATAGTAAAAACTATTCAATAGTGGAGACTATCCCCCGGGACATGGATTGGGCCGAGACCTGAAGCCCTTTCCGCAGCCCATTGTACAAAACAAACAAAGAAGGGGACTTCCTCCACTCAGCAGATCTCTGCACCTAAAAAGACAGAGCCCTACGTACATCCAAATGGGGCAACTGCCTCTACGCATCCAGAAAGAACATGGGCAAAGTGAGTGAGGATGAGCAGTGAAACATGGACACTTCCTTAGGCAGGAACTTGACATACGTCCTGAGTACTATCTTGTCCTTATGGAACTGCAGGTACAGTTGGTCAGCCCGCAAGGCCCGCAACTCACTAACCCTCCTGGCGGAGGTAATGGCCACCAAAAAAGCAGCCTTCCAAGTCAGGAGATGATGGTCAATAGAAGTCAAAGGCTCAAAGGGTGGCCTTAGCAGACCAGCCAGAACCATGGACAGATCCCAGGCCGGTGACATGACCGGATCAACTGGAAACAAGTGTTGAAGACCTTTCACGAAACTTTTAACCACCAGATCTTTGAACCATGAAATCCGATCAGAGGGAGAACAGGCAACAATGGCAGTCAAATATACCTTAAGGGAGGCAATTTGCAACCCAGAATCCTTAAGGGACAACAGATAATTACAAATGTCCTGTACAGACAGATTACAGGCATCAAACTCATGCAGGGTGGCAAAGGACACAAAGCGAGTCCACTTGTGATTATAAGACTTCCATGCAGACGGCTTCCTAGCAGCCACCAACACCTCTCGCAGTCTCAAGGGGAAGTCAGGAGGACCCACCACGCAGTCAAGTGGAGGTACTAAACATCTGGGTGTAGCACCTGCCCCTGTTCCTGAGACAACAGGTCCGGCCGGACAGGTAGACATGTCGAAGCCACCGCTAGGTTCGTCAGAGCCGGAAACCAAGGCCTCCTGAGCCACCACAAGGCGATCAGGATAGCCTTGGCTCGATCCACTCGCAGCTTGCGCAGGTTTCTGGGAAGAAGTGGGAACAGAGAGAACACGTACAGGAGAGGTCCTGCCCAGGACCGGACAAAGGCATCTCCTGCAAAGCCCTCGCCTACTCCCCCTGTGGAGCAGTAAAAGGGACATTGTGCAGTTTCCTGGGAAGCAAACAGGTCCAGACTTGGAACTCCCTAATCCACTAAGATTATTATTATTATCTCTTGTTTACACAGTCAGACAGGTGTTATTGACTGGTTTGTTTTATCCAGACATCGAGTCCTTCCCAAGGACCTGGGATGCCAGAATTTTATCATCAGTACTGTTGGTTATTATAAATATCATCGCAAAATATAGGCTGTTCCCAGTAAAGCTGCTTTTTGTAATTGGCTGATGGTGATTTCTGTGGCCCCTATGGTGTTGTGGTGTTCTTCAAGGTCTTTTGGAACTGCACCCAGGGCGCCAATTACCACTGGGATTATTTTGGTCTTTTTCTGCCACAGCCTTTCAATTTCAATAATAATAATAATAATAATAATAATAATAATAATAATAATAATAATAATAAATTACTACTACTACTACTAATAGTACTACTACTACAACATTTATATCCCGCTCTTCCTCCAAGGAGCCCAGAGTGGTGTACTACATGCTTGAGTTTCTCTTTCACAACGACCCTGTGAAGTAGGTTAGGCTGAGAGAGAAGTGACTGGCCCAGATTCACCCAGCTAGTTTCATGGCTGAATGGGGATTTGAACTCAGGTCTCCCCAGTCCTAGTCCAGCACTCTAACCACTACATTATGCTGGCTCTTGAGATGTCCCTCAAAACACCCTGATGCAGCATCCACTCGTGGGAGACCATGGTTGACCTGCTCAGGGCATCTGCCTGAACATTTAGGACACCTTGGATATGCACCGCCTGGGGTGGCACCCCACTGTCCAGGCACCAATGCCACAGATCCATGGCCAGAGACATAAGGCTCCTTGAGGAAGTGCCACCCTGGTGATTGAGGTAGGCCTTCGCCATCATTAGAACCTAAGTGCTGGATGCCATGTGGCCCAACAGGCGTTGTACGGAGCGCAAGGTATGCAGGGCTCCGGCGAAGACTACTGCCAATCTCTAAAGAGTCTTGATACGGGCCTCTGGGAGAAAGACCTTTTCTAAGGTCGTGTCGGATATCAGTCCAATGAACTGAATATGCCAAGTAGGTTCCATCTGAGACTTTTTGAAGTTTATCTGGAACCCCAACTCCTGGAGAATATCAATCATGATCTCGAGGGCCTCCAAGGCCGCCTGTTCTGTACTCGCCATGACCAGCCAATCGCCGAAGTACAGCAGTACTTGCGGGCCATGTTCTTGTAGGAACGCCACCACCAGGACCAGGCACTTCGTGAAAACGCGAGGAGCAATAGTGAAACCAAATGGGAATGCCTTGAATTGATAGGAGATCCCTCCTATCTGGAACCACAGGAAGCTACTAAGTTGAGGCCTTATGGACACATGATAGTATGTGTTTTAAATCCAGTGAGACCATCCAGATGTCCCTGTCCAAGACGGTCATGATGGTAGGCACTGATAGCATCCAGAATCTTTTGTAGACCAGATGCCTGCTCAAAGCCCTGAGGTCTAAGGCAGGGCGCTCACCGCCGTCCGGCTTTGGCACCAGGAAATACCTGGAGTAGAACCCAGGACTGTCTGGATTTGACACAACCTCGATGGTGTCCTTCTCTAGGAGAGAGGTGACCTCCTGGTCCAACTCTGGGGTACAAGGGGTCACCACCGTCCCAGATACGGGTTGCGGACCGCAGAACTCCAGGGCGTAGCCCAAATGTACTACTTTAGGGACCCACTGGTGCGTAGTCACCTTGTCCCAACTCGCCGTAAACCGACACAGGCGGGTTACAAGGTGTCCCAAGCCATAGTTCCTTTGGTGGAACGCTAGGGTGAGGTTTCTGAAAGGCCAGCTTATTGTGTTGTCCCCCCAATTTGTGTCTGAGGGGGAACTTGTTGCTCCGAAAGGACCGTTTGGAAGGCGACTGGTGATGAGCTGGTGCTCTCTGTGTCAGACCATTTGGAAGCTCTCTGTAGCTTTGGCAATAGAGAGCTATAGGACATGGATCGTGTGGTGTTCTGCAACTTTTACACTTTCTGAAACGTGTCATCTTTTTGTTCCGAGAACAGGCTAGAGCCCTCAAAGGGCAAGTCCTCCACCCTGGCACGAGCCTCATAGTGAAGGCCAGATGACCTAAGCCAAACGTGGTGTCGAAGTGCCACAGACGTGGCCATCACTTTAGCAGCACACTCCATGGAGTGATGGCAAGAATACAGTTCCTGCTTGCAGACTTGCATGGCCTCCTTCAGAAATGACTTTGCAGGATCCCACTTATCCTGAGGAAGGAGATCCAGGAAAAGACCCACTTTCTCCCACAAGAAGTGGTTATATCTAGCATTATATGCCTGACAGTTGGCCACACACAAGTGCAAGGCTGCAGCAGAATAAAGTGTTCTCCCAAAGGAGTCCAATTTCTTGCCTTCTTTATCACCTAGGGTCAACTGGCTATGACCCCTGGACCTCTAAAGAGGTATCTATGGCGACAGAGTTCGGGATAGGGTGACTTTTCAAAAAGGCTGTATCCTCCTAGAATTGCACCCTGTAGAAGTTCTCCAGGTGCTATTCAGCTGAGAGAGCATATTAGGCTTCTTCCAGTGGGCTTTCACCACTTTCAACAAGGCCAGGTTGAAGGGCAAGGCAGCAGGCACCCTGACCTCCGAATCAATCAGGCTGAACAGGGGGTTCAGCTCCCCTTCTTGAAGGGTACCAATATTCACCCCCAGAGCCGCTGCCATAAGGGTCACATAGGCAGTATAAATTTTCAGGTCCTCTGACAGAGAAACTGGCTTTGAATCCAAGTGGAGATCAAGCGGGGACAAACCCAGTGAGACAGCCTCCAATTCCTGCGAACTATCATCGCTGTCCGACGTAGGGTCCTCTGGGACCGACTGGTCCTGAGGCACAGGGGACAAGCTTGATGGGGAACTGGGCATATCAGTCAGGTGGACCAGCTCTGGGACCGAAGGTTCTGGCAGCGACCGCCAATCTGGAACTGTCTCTTGGTACAGCTTTGATACGGACATGAACTCTCCAGCACAATCCTCCCAGTCCCGAGGCGAACGACGCAGAGAGCGGGAACACAGTCGCCCCTCTATATGTGTGGGGGACATCTGGCCAGTCCTCGGTACCAAAGGCTGCCAATACTCAAGGCCTTCCGGATGGCAAGACCCATAACAGGATTGAACGTAGTCTGAGCTGCCGTCCACCCCGTAGCAATCATAGGAACCAGGTTCCTGACAGCAGGAGCTGTAGACACGCTCCAATTCCAAAAGAGGGGAACGATACTCCATGGTGTGATAACTATCCCGATAATCCCAAGACAGATCCTGCCGATAAGTCGAGGATCGCTCTTCTTGGTATCGACGTGGGAGTGACCTACGTCTAGGAATCCACAAAGCGTTGGGATCAAACTCAGGTGGAGCGTAGGCTTCTTCCTCAGCTGAAGCGCAGTCGGGTTCCCTTGCTGCAACTGAGTCCAAACCCCCTGACGGCACAGGTGAAGCAGGATGCGTCGATACTGAGAGTTTTTGCACTGAGCGGAGCGACACCATCTTGGCCTTCTTAGAGGTCAGGACTGGCGATCCCTTGGAGTCCATCAATCCCGTCCGCTTAGTGGCTTGAGTTTGATCTTGATCCACTGGAGAGTGCTCCTGAGTCTTAGACTTATTCTTCTTTGTCTTTACCCCTGATGAATTCGGGAGGGGGGGGAAGGTGTCGCAGAAGCTGCCTGAAGCTGATAAGAGGGGAGCTCCTCTGACCGCGCCCTATCACTTGACGCTGCCCAAGGTCAAGTGTCCGAGGGCGATGATCTCAATACCAGGACCTGGTCCTCCATGGTATGGTCTGCCGACATCGAGGCAACCGTTTTCAGAGACTGATTAACTTTTAAGGCTTCCAAAGAACCGAGAGCCAAATCCCACAGGGCAGCACGCAAGTAAGAAGCCCTATTCCTGCAAGCCTGCTTAGTAAACTTCTGGCAATGCAGGCAGGTCTCAACAATGTGGGACTCCCCCAAACACAAGAGGCACTCCACATGCGTATCGGGGGAGGGAAGCTTCAATCTGCAGCTGATACACTTTTAAAAGTTCTTCGTACCTGGCATACACATTGAGGGCCAGCAGGCCACCACGCTCCGTCGCAGGTGGGACCGGAGTTCGACGGAAAGACCGTTAAAAGAAAAACGCAAAAGTGAAAGAAACGCAACTGCGCAAAGAGAAAAACAAAGGACAACTAGAGACAGCAGAAGAAACAGGAGAAAAACAACCAGACTACCAGAGTGAACAAGTTGCTGAAAGCTGAAAGACACCACAATGTTCGCTGAAGCACTGACAAAGAAAGACTGAGAAGATGATGAGTGGTGCAGCCGCATATAGCGGCTGGGGGAGGGGTTCCCGCCCAAAGCAGGAGAAATCGAGCTTGTTAGATTCTGACGTGGTCTCTGCACAGGCACATAGCCCATATGTGAAGAAGACAGAGACTATGTCGAAGGACAGGACGTAGAGCTGGAGCCAATCGATATCAATGCAGAAAAAGTGGAAAGTCCCGGTGCCGACAATGTCGGAGCAGTAGTCTTAGAAGATGAGGGAAGAGGCAAGTGCGAGACACCAGGCTGAACCAATGATGGCAATGGATTCTTCTCTGAGGACTGAGTTGAGCCTCTCAGCACCAAGCCTAGCATCAAGTGAAACATAGCCAGCATTGATGCCACTGCGGTCAAGGTTGCAAACGGAGTATGTTTTTCCTTTTTCTTGTGGCACTCCCCCAACACGGAATGATGGTGATCGTGCTTACGTTTATGCAATCACTCCCGTCCTCTTTCTTAAGGTCTTTTAAAGGCAGTCAAGTCAGAGGTCGATGGTGCCAAAGTCGATGCCGATGGCACCAATAGACCAGTTGCCGAAGTTTTCAGTGGGGATGAGGTTTTTGGCAAATATCCTGGGCAAAGGATATTTCATACAAAGATGCTTTGAGGCAAAGTTCCTAACTTAGGCAGGTTTTCTTTTAAAAAGATAGACACACTTTACAAGCACTGGTGCTATGCGAGTCACCCAAGCATATGAGGCAATCAGAATGCCCATCAGAGGAAGGCATAGTGCCCTTACAAGGAGCACAGCACTTAAAACCTTTAGCAGCGGACATAGCCAAATCCCCAAAACAGTCCAGAGTCAGCCAAAAATTCAGAAGTAAAATGCCTAAGCCAAAAGGGAACAACTAAATCAAAGCCGAGAAACAGTCCCGAGGTCAGAAAAGCCGGGTTAGAAATCAGTAAAAAAAATACAGAAAGAATAGTCAAGAACAGTCCGTAGTCAGCCAGAAAGACAAAATAGATATATGATGATTTCAATCTCTTACAAGAATGAGGGAAAACAGGAGCAGATCATTCTCGGGGAAATGTGAGCAGTGGACAAGAAGGAACTGAAGATGGAGGTGCTCTACAGCCGGTTCTATAGGCTCCCTTGAAGGCTCCAATATCACTACGCCTTAAAGGGTTGGAGCACTTAAATGGAGCTAAAGATTCCGCTGAGGTCCTCCTGCGTAGGCACAGAAGACACAGTTGTGAGGGCCCTTGGGTCCCTACAGAGATCTGCGGGTAGCAAGGGCCACCTGCAACTCCTAAGCACGTGATTCTGCATATTTTAGAAATTAAGTTTTCAGAACAACAGAGAATATAGGTTCACTATCTAAGCAACTGTTAAGAATGCTGCTGCTTAATGTGAAATTGCAATCCTTTGATTACCACTGCTCTCCTTAAGACATCTCCCTACAACAAATTATCTGTTTATCAGATGCAACTCAATTGCCTAGAATGTCCATGTAGATTAATATATTAGCAAATCAAGCAAAACATTCAGTTATAAATACTGATTTTTCATTCTATTACAACAATGCTAACTAATATTTAAAAAGGGGAGGGGAGACTTTACCAGCACTAAAAGAAGAGCAGATCATTTGGACTCCAGGTCTTGGACGTTCTGTAAACTTTGTTGGCCTTGGACTAAGGTTAAAAAAAAAAAAGCAATTAAATGCATGAAAGCAAACGAACTAGTCAGTACCTCAAAAATAAGGGATTACACTAAACAGGAAGGAGCATGCTGCTATTCAGTCATGCTTACTACTTACACAAGCCAAAATACATTAAAGCAGAATTAAGAAAGGATTATTCATTCAGTTTTGAAAAGTGGACACAATACGCTAACTTTTTAAATATAATTCATGTACCAAAAATCTCAATTACATAGAAAAAGCTAGATATTGGCTTAGATCCAAAGAGTTTCTTTATGAGCAAATGGTAGGGATGTAAATATCTTTTAATATACAGTATTAAACATTTAAACTGCTTTATTATCCTTTATTCATTTAATCATTAATGCGGTCAACTCGGAATAAAAACTACCACCCACCACCACCCCAGTTAGGAAAAAACCTGCCCACAGCTGAAAGTGTCTCTATCGTTCATGTTTAAAATGTATGGAGTGCTAGCTTCTATTAGCTCCCTTACACTGTCATTGCTGTCACATTTTGATAGTGTGGAAGAAGATATAGCAATCAAACCAGGCTGTTTAAATGTTTACTGAGATGGCTTACCAGTGAAACAAACAGTTAAATGTTTAACTAGTTAGCTTTTAACATAGTAGAAGGCAACTAACTTTATCTAAAGCAGAAAAAGAAGAATGCATGTAAATGATCCTAAAGCATTTCCAAAGTATTAACAGGATAAAATTCTTCAAACTTTCCTAGAGTTAGGGAGTTACTACATCCACTGCCACCTATTTTCTACTACACACAAACCAATGTAAATTAGAAACTATAGCAAAAAAACCCCAAAAACCTAGTTTCTAAACACTACTCAAAAACAACTGCCACCTTTCTGAGCTCCCTTTAATTTTTCATAACATACGCACTTAACATTATGCAAGATAGTAACTAACTTTATTTTAAGGGTGCCGGCATCCCACAACCAAAAGCATATTGTGCCATCTGCCCCAGTCGAAGACAGGAATCGCTTTGAGCCACTGCACAGTGGGGAAAACTGAAAAACAAAATTATTTTAATTCTTCTAGTTTTACCTAGCAGTGAAAACAAGTGATCCAAATAACTCAGTATAAAATGAAATTTCTATCATAATTATCATTTCTATAAAGTTACTTAAGTCAACCGCACACAAAAAACATAAGAATCCTGTCACAAAGAACATACAGAGGCATATCTCACCATTTACAGACTCACCATCTGTGGTTTCATATATCCGCGGTTGGGTAATGGACAGCCGACCTCGGCATACGCGGAGAAAAACGGGAAAATAAGGGATTTGGGTATCCGCAGGTCAGAGGTGGGCAGAAATGACCTTGGAGATAATTTCCAGCCACCATTTTGAGGCTCGTTTGAAGAAGAAGAAAATCCACAATTTTCTGCTGATTTTCAGGGAGTGCATCATTGGACTCCTGAAGTCCCATTGAGCACAGGAGAGTGCTTTATTTGGCCCATTTTCACTTTTGAAAAATTTTGGGGTGATATTTCTGAGGTCTGGGAACCTAAACCCCGCGATCCCATAGACTCAATGCCTCATTATCCACGGTTTCGTTACCCATGGTAACCTGCGGGAATGGAACCCACATGGATAATGAGGTCTTCCTGTACATGCTTTTGTCTAGGGCTAAAACACTTGATATGTATTTAAGAGAACACCTTCTTTGTTAAGAACCCCGCCGCCCACTAAGATCTTCAGGGGAGGTTCGTCTGAGGGTGCCACCAGCACATCTGGTGACAATTCAAAGGAGAGCCTTCTCTGTAGTTGCCTCAGAGCTGTGGAACACACGTCCTGCTGAGATTAGAGCTGCTCCATCCCTGTTAGCTTTTAGAAATCATCTAAAGATACATATCTTCAGCCAAGCTTTTTAGCGATTTGGTAGTTTTTATGGATGTTTAGTTAAAATTTCTTGGTTTTATTGCTGTAAACCACTTAAGAGAATTTTGTAGTGGGTGGTATACAAATGTGTTAAATAAATAAATATCTAAGTATGCCGAAACACTTAAAATTATCAAAGACCTTGCCGTGTATTTGTCAGATACCCTAGACTTCTATGGGACTGCATGTAACAGTATGTACCTTTCAATAGATAGATAGATACTTTTCAAAATGTCATCACATAATCCATTTTCCATAATCTTTTGCAATACTGTTTCCTTGCTATATTTTGTATATGATGAATATTTATATACTGCTTTTCAACCAAAGTCCCCTAAGCAGTTTACAAAGATATAAATGAATAAAATGGCTCTTTGTCCCCAAAGGGTTCAAAATCTAAAAAAGCAATATAAGATAGACACCAGCAACAGCCACTGGACAGATGCTCTGCTGGGGATCGATGGGGCCAGTTGCTCTCCCCCTGCTAAATAAAGAGAATCACCACTTTTAAAAGGTGCCCCTTTGTTCAGCTAGCAGGGGATTGTATTGTATTTTTGTGTGTGTTGTGATTTCATGTGTTGTATGTGTTTTTACTCGTCGTTTTAATGTGTTGTGAGCTGCCCAGATAACAATTTGTTATGGGGGTGCAGTGTTCCCTCTAATGCATGCGCATGTGTGTGTGCGCACACATTTTTTGATATCCACTCAGTTTGTTTTAGATCCCGCTCAGGTTTAATCAGGAAGGTTCCACTATGAATGCATGTGTGCGCACACTGCCTTGATACTGCCACCCAGAACAAAACTCATTCTGCACACAGAAGAAAACAATTAGAGAAAACATTTACGGGGTGACTAACAAATAAAGTTTATGTTTATTTTTAATATTGTTATTGCTGCTAGAACATCCTATCGAAGGAAGAAAATTACCTGTAGTGATGTTATGGATGCACTGTGGCCTTGCAAGACAGCCAGAGGAGCACATGTTCGGAGACACCAAACTCTGATCATCTTGTCACAGCTTCCTGCAGCAATCATGGTATTCTCATAATTAACGGCCATGTCAGATATTTCAGCTGCATGTCCTCTTAAAGTAGCAAGCAGTCTTCCATCATCTGTTGCCCAGATTTTCACAAGACAATCATCAGAACCCTAAAAATAGATCAACCAGCACAAATATTAATTAAAATTAACAGCACTTAGACTTTTGCTACCCTATGCCATACACAAACTGATGTGGATTAAATGAGCCCTTTGCCCAAGCAGAAGGCACTTCGGCTAATGCAAAGAATCCAATACTGCAATCTTATATGCATTTACCTGCATTAGTATCATTGAACAGAGGGACCTGCTTCTGATTAAACATGCATACGATTGTACCACAGGTGGCTTGCAATAATAGAAACTAGCTGAACTCGCACACAGCATCTGTGAGGTAGTTTACTCACTTTTAGGGGTTTTGTTGGGAGAATTTGATTGGTTGGTTGTTTCTTCTACACTCCCTCCCCGCCTTCTTCCCCAGTCTCTCTTCCTGCCCTCCCTCCCCCACCTCCTTCCCCAGTCTCTCTTCCTGCCCTCCCTCCAGCCAGCTCCTGCCCCAGTCTTGCTTCTCGGCCTCCATCAGCAGCCGCCCGCCCACTTCCCCAAGCAGACCACTGCCAGCCTCACGCTTCCCTAAGCTGCCAGCCACCTTGCTTCCCCAAACAGCCCACCGCTCTCAAGTCGCGAGTGGTGCCCAGCCAATCCGGCATCTCCGCGGCTCAGCCAATCAACTGAGTGCCGGGATGCACTCTCTGCGCCTCAGGATGGGCACATCTACGAGGATTAAATATAAAGATACTAGCTGACCCCGCAAAGAACATCTATGTGCTCGTTGGGGCTGGAGGTTCCCCCTTCCCCCACACCTTCTCAGTCACCCTCTTCCTCTTCCTGGTGGCAGGGCTGCCTCCTCCTCCTCCTCACCGCGGCCGGGCCTGCCACCGCTTCCTCACTGTAGCCGAGCCGGGCTGCCTCCATTACCGCCACCGCTGCCCCCCCACCGCAGCCAGGTGGGCCGCCTCCATCACTGCCACCGCTGCCTCCCCACTGCCACCAGGCACAGCCGCCATCCTCCAAAGTCCTCCCACCCAATGCCAGGAACTCATTCCCTCAGCATGTCGCGAGAGTTCCACCGCAAACCACACATCTCAACGCATGGGATGGCCGGCCAAGAGAATTAATTATATAGAAGATACATATAACAACAATATAACTTTAAGTGCAAACACAATAATATGATGGCAACAATTTTTAGCAAAGGCTTTTGCTAAAGACATTTACACTTAATGTCAACATTTCTGCATAGGTGGATTTAAAGTGCACAATATGGTAATGGGTCCTCTGACAGTGATTTGTTATTACTTGTATTATGTTCTCAATCTATGAGTGACTGCACCAGTAACCTGAAAGCAGTACAGATTACCTCCTATTATTAGTTTCCTTGGAAAGCAAGTACTATAACATGAACTTCAACAGCAGATTCACAGATCCCCTCTTAAGAAGGGAATGTATAAAATCAAGTTCAACATCTGTACTGGTCACTTAAGAGAACAGCAAACTCCTTCTCTCAGTGACCAATTCAAGAAAAGATTCCTTGTATGAAATTCGTTTTTGTGTTTACCAAGTTATTTTTTGTTGAAAGTGATTTAAATTACCAAGAGAAAACCCCAATTTAAATCAAATTTCCTAACGGATACTAGATATATTTGTCAAGAAATAGTGCAAATTTGTTCACTAAAACATATTAATTTACAACTAAAGAGAACATTTAGAGCATCTAGAAGGGTATATATTTAGGAAAGTGTGTGTGTGTGTGTGTGTGTGTGTGTGTGTGTGTGTGTGTACTCATTACCTAGGCCAAGTTGCAAATACAGCAGCAGGACATTAGGAGTGCTAAGTAGTAAATCCCAGACACATGCATGCTGTTATTTTATCTAACTAAATAATCCTACAGGTTACATAAATGTTTCACATTTACAATTGCAGCAGTCTCCTGCATCACAAGTTGCCTAGGTTTCCTTAAAACTTTTAATTTGTTGTAATATTTCTTTATACCCTACTTCCTTTCCTATATTGTCTCTCTGTCTTAACTTGCTTCTCTGACTTGGCCCAACCCCACAGCAAACAATCTTACTGTCCAGCCTGTGCTTTTGCACGTGACTTTGCATGTGCTCTGCACCGCCTAGAGATGTACATATCAGGCAGTATAGAAATATGATAGATAGATAGATGCAAAAACTGAGAAGGATGAGAGGAAAGAGTCCTCACAGAAAGATGCATACGAAGGATTGAAATTACCAAAATTTGACTGGACAATAGTGACCAAATGGATATCTATCAGAGAAGCTGATCAACCTTGGAAACCTTCAAGAGATCCCTAAAGATCCATCTTTTCAGCCTGACTTTTAATAATGTTTAAATGGTTTTTAAGTGAGTTTATTGCTAATATTTTAAGTGGTTTTATTTTATTCTTTATGTTAATATATTAAACTAGGTGGCTTGGACACAGAGCATCTGTACCTGTACTTCTCCCTCATTCTCAGCCCCTCACTCTCAGCCCTCCCACCTCCTCTTTCCTCCCTCCAATTTTTTTTTTTCCTGGCCGCCCGCCACTCTCCCCCCCCCGCTGCTTTCTCTCCTTCACTTCCCCCCGCCACCACTTTCACTGCCCCCCCACCGCACTGGGGCCAAATGAAGCCTCTCTGGGCCTGCCAATTGGCAAGGAGGTGGCCCCAGAGAAGGAGGCTGTGCCGCCCTCTCTGCCTCCTGCTTGGCCATTCACCTGGGCAGTAGTTTCTTTTCCCCCTCCCACCCGTCCTCGCTGTGGTCCGCCCATCCACAGCTGCTATTCAGCAGCTGCTTACAAACTCTTGTGAGAGCTGTCATGCATGGGATTAGCAATAGGTACGTCTCAGAGAGTTATAGATATAGATAGATATTAAAAGGGGAAACAGGGATAACTAAGAAACAACAGGAGCAAACAAAGTTTCTAGTTACTTCTCAGTTCTCTAAAGAGCTCAGTAGGTCTAACTAAGTTAACTGTTCTGCGGATGATAAAAGACTGAGGGAATGAGAGAGGCATAGCTGCTTATAGCACTGGGGGAGGGGGTTCCCGTCAAATTTCAAGGATAGAGCTTGGTAGGGTCCCATGTGGTCTTTACGCATGTGCCAAGCCTGTAGTTGTAAAAGGCAAAGACCACGTCGAAGAAGCAAGCAGGTCAGAGATGCAGTGAAGAAATATATGAAAGCCTTCAAGCATCACCCTTTCTGTGGAGGTGTGAAGTTGTGTGTCCAGAAAGCTGGGAAGCCAGACAAGAAGAAGCTACAAGATCAAGACTCAGATTCAAGCTCTGAGCGTTAACCAGGATGGAAGAGGCAATTAGCTGGGGGAATCTTTCTGAGACAAAAAGTAGAATAGTGGTAGGAAAGGGTAACCAGACCTACACATTGGTCAGGGGAGGGCTCCATACCAGATAGAGATTACCTCTACCTTGCACTTTGGTTTAAGTTAAGTTTAATCAGCTGTGCATGGGGTAGTACATAGGTGGTTGTGGCCATGTGAAGACGCTGAATAGTCTTCACCTGCAATGTCTCCTGCTGATATATCTGCTACGCGAGTGAGACCATTTTGCTGTGCTGAGCTTTCAGAAGAAATACCCGGGCCAGGCAAGTATCAAAGACAAAGCCGATGAATTGGATTTGCCCGTAGGAGTTAGGTGTGATTTATCATTGGTGATTTGTAGGCCCAAAGTGTCCAGAGTCTCCACAGTGAAGGGCATCCAGCACTTAGCATGGGGTGTTTGCGGCCAGCATCCAGTCATCCAAAAATAGGAATATCTGAACCCTGTATTGTTGAATATACTCTACCACCGAAGCCATAAGAACAGCCCTGCTGGATCAGGCCCAAGGCCCACCTAGTCCAGTGTCCTGTTTCACACAGTGGCCCACCATACATTTTGTGAAGACCCAGGGGGCTGATGTTAAGTCGAAGGAAAGTGCTTTGAACTGATCATTCTCTCTGCCTATATCAAACCTGAGGAATCTTCAATGTTGGGGCTGAATGGATGGATAGTATGTGTGAACACCTGTAGGTAATGTATTTGTTGAGATCTCTGTGACTGAAAATAGGACGAAGGCTGCTGTCAGGTTTGGGGACTGCAAAATAAAGAGAATAAAAACCAGGTAGTCAGGAATTTGTTACCTTCTCTATCACGTCCTTTAGAAGAGCTTTGAACTCCTCATCTAGGGCAGGAATAGAGGGTGTATGATAGTGGTGTGCACGGAACCACGGCGGCGCGGTCCGGCACTGAGGGGTGTCGAACTTTAAGGGCGGGGGTTAGTACTTACCCCTCCCGCCGCTCTTCCCCCTCCAGCGCTGTATTTAGAATTGAAGTTTTGGGGGCGGCAGCATTCCTCCCTGCCACCTCTGCCCCCGTCGTTGCCAGGAAGTCGTGTAAATACCAGCACGCATGTGCTCACTGCGTGTGACGTATGTGGTGCGCGCACACCCAAGATACGACCCCAAGATACAAGGTAGATGCTAAGTAAAGACATCTTCCAAAGTTGTCCAATTTGCGTCCTTCCCTGTCTCCAAGGTTGTTAGTCAGCCACCCCCTTGTCTTGTTCAAGGCTGCCTCTACCATGATTGAATTAGGTGTGGGATGCCTCTGTGGAAAAACAAAAGTGTTTCCATCCATTTGCACCATGTAAAGATTTTCAAGTCATTGTGTAGGCAGAGGCAACAATTAAGGCTTCCTCCAATAGCTTTTCACTATTTCCAGTAGTGCCTTGTTCAAAGGAAGAGATGCTAGAACCCTCACCTCAGCATCAGTAAGACCAAAGAGAGGGCCCAATTCACCTTTCTGCTACAAGTCCAGACTCACTCCCAGAGCTGTAGCCATTCTGGGACACATAATCAGAATATAATTTCAAGTCCTCAGAAGAGGAAATAGATTTGTCAGCCATTAGATCCTGGAGGCAACAAACCCAGATATGTAACTTCAGATGCACAAGATCGTGGCTCCGTCTCTTCTGATTCCTCACCCTCACTGGAGATCAGAACAGGATCATTCAGGTCCTCTACAGGTTGCCCTGGAGAGACAGGCTTCTCCAGGGGGTGCGCTGTGTGGCTGGAATTAGAGCTGGAGTTGGGGGCGGCAGGTTGTTTCAATACTCAGGCTTCTTGCTTCCTATTTTGATCCCCAGAGGAATATTTAGGTACAGATCAACATGGCATATGAGATCGAGATTCATCTCAGGACCAAGACCTTGTTGGGCTGCGATGAAATATCCCAGAGCGGTCCACGCAACCCAAATCATATCACTAGGCACAGTACTGAAGATTTTACCAGTAACAACGTGAGGAAAAATGGTAGTTGTCCACATCACTGTGATACAGATCATAATCTTGATAATCACAACCCCAGGTTCAATGAGCCATGCCCCTGTGCTCCTCAAGGAACTTTTGTTCCCAAGGTGAGTCGGCAGTGTGATGATCCCCATGATACTGGCCATATCGATCCCATGCGATGGCACTCCATAGAGATGTCCCTATCAAGGAAGCGCGAGTCTTGATCCAGAAGAGGTCCAGTCTCCATTGGCCTGGGACAATCCAAACTGTCCCTCACCAACAATCGTTAAGGGTTGGGGCAAACCCCCCCCCCCAAAAAAATCCTTGGTCTTCTGAGTCAGAACCACCCATGTCCGAACAAGGATTGTCGGGATCAACATCCTGGTCTCTGTCTGGTGAAAGAGGCCAACTGGGCTGATATTCCGGGGAGGCATCACCCGGAACAGCATCTGGAGTAGACTTCTCTGGGGCCTTCAGTACCGATTATTTAGACGTTCTTCACTCTGATAGAGACTCCGTTCTAGGAGAGGACTGCTGCTTCCTCCTCTTCTTCTTCTCCACAGGCGTTTGAGCCTCTGAGTCTGTAGCAGATTTCTTTTTCGGAATATGAGATAAATGCTGCCCCAGTAGTAAGGGAGAATGCTTCTTAAGCCTTTTCTGTTTTATGTTTTTTAGGAGCACTGATCTGGAAGACTTTGGGATGGCCAGCTGGTTCACTGTTTTCAGGACCAAAAATGTCAATTTCGACCCCAATGGAACTTAGGTGAAGATAGGCGAGGGCACAGGCTAGAGCGGCTTGATCCTTCGGTGCCGCTAACTTGGGTACTGACGCCAGCGGTACTGAAGAACTTCGAGGCAATTTCAGAGTCACCAAAGCTGGGTCCGGGTCTGAAGCAGGGACCTTTTTGAATGATATTTTAGTAGTAGTAATTGCAGACAAGTCTTTGGATGTGAGTAGAGCCTGCTCCCACAAAAAAACAGGTTGCTTACCTGTAACTGATGATCTGGTAGAGATCTGTCAATGTCCATAAGAATGGATTCTGTGCCTGCGCAGGAGCCACGCGGTAGCTATGCCTGAACTTGTCTAAGCGCCTAGGCAATGCCCCCACACTGGAGTGTGCTATTTAAGGCATGCCCTTGGCGCGAAGTCCCTCAGTTCTCGGACAACCGCCATGGAGGATGACCATCCAGGTAAAAAGGTGAGTTCATCCATGGTAAGCAGGAAAAAATCAACGCAAGGGCCTGCACACCTGAATACACATAGAAGCAGCATTACTGCAGAGGGGAGATTGGAAGGGTCTTATGGACATCAATGGATATCTACCAGATCATCAGTTACAGGTAAGCAACCTGCTTATCTGGAGCAAAATCCGTCGATGTCCGTAAGAATGGGTGTTTAGCAAGCTCCAACAGGAGGAGGGGAGCAGTAGTAGTTATTATAACACCCTTTTTAATACCCTTTTCCCGAAAGTAGCTTCCGCCGCAGAGCGTAGATCTATGGCATAGTGTTTTATAAAGCGGGACTCTGAGGACCACGTGGCTGCTTTGCAGATGTCCATGAAAGTCACCCCTGCAAGGTGTGCAGCTGAGGAAGTGTGGGACCTGGTAGAATGGGCCCTTACAGCTTCAGGAGGTGTCTTGTTCTGTAGTTTGTATGTGAATAATATCAGTTCAATCAGCCATCTTGACAACCTCTGGCTGAAGATTGGTGACCCTTTGGAGGGGCCCTTGTAGGATATAAAGAGCTGTATGGAAGCTCTAAAAACCTTTGTGCGGGACATATAGAATAAAAGAGCTCGACACACATCCATGGCATGTAGCGATCATTCTAGGGTAGTCGAGGGGTCCCTGAAGAACGTAGGAAATATATCTTGGTTGAGATGGAAACCGGTCACCACTTTAGGCAAAAAGGAAGGATCCAGGCGCATCCAGACCTTGTCTGGGTAAAAGACAGTGTAAGGCGAGTCAACCCTGAGAGCTGTGAGCTCACTCACACATCTAGCCATAGTAATGGCTATCAGGAAGGCAGTTTTCCAGGAGACTAGTTTTAGAGATGATGTAGCCATGGGCTCAAAGGGAGCCTGGGTAAGAGAAGAAAGAACCAAAGATAGGCTCCAAGGTTCCACCAGAGGTCTAATTGGTGGATAAACATGTGAGAGTCCCTTTAAGGTGGCCTTACTCAATGGATGTGAGAACAAAGTTTTTCCATCACTCCCCGGGTGTTGCGCAGATAGGGCGGCTAGATGAACCTTTAACGAGACATTGGCAAGACCTTGTGATTTTAGCATCGTGAGGTACCGCAAGACCTCTCAGACCGAAGTTTGTTTAGGTAGAAAACCCTTAGAATGTGCATAGGCCTTAAAACAGTGCCACTTGCTTTGCTAATTCTTCCGTGTGGATGCCTTTCGCTGGTTAAACAAAATATGGTTTGGCAGATTATCCGGCAGGCGGTCAGGTGAAGAATATGTACGTCTGGGTGGAGAATGTGGCCTTCGTCCTGGGTCAGGCAATCTAGGCGGCGAGGCAGGTGCTGGTAGCAATTCCTGGATAGTCTGCGTAGCTGTGAAAACCAGGCTTGCCTTGGCCACCATGGTGTTACTAGGATTCCATTGGTTGGTTGTGAAAGCAGGCGTGCCACCACCCTGGGTATCAAGGGGAGTGGTGGAAACATGTATGGGATCTCCCTGGACCAGTTTAGTTGAAAAGCATCCCCAGAGAGTGAGCATCATGGCCTGCTCTTGAGCAATATTGGGAACACTTCGCTTCTGTCTGAAGTTCCCACTCGTGTTGCCGATCCTTCAGGAAGATCCGACTGAGGTCGTCTGCCAAAGTGTTCTCCAGGCCTTTTATGTACACTGCCACTGGGCAAATTTGGTTTTGGATGCACCAGTGCCATAGCTGAACACTGAGGGCACATAGGCTATGTGACACCGTTGCGCCCTGCCGATTGATGTAGGCTTGAGCGGTAGTGTTGTCGAGCTGGATCTGGACAACTTGGCTCTGTAAGATTGGTAAGAATGCCCGTAGAGCCTGGAAGACTGCAAATAACTTGAGGAATTTTATGTGTAACTGGGCTCGACACGGAAACCATTTCCCTTGGATCTTGTGGTTGTTGCAATGAGCGCCCCAACCCTGAAGAGATGCATCCGTTGTTAGCCAGACAACGGACAGTAGAGGTGACGGACAGTAGGTGACGGAGCCTGAAAAGGGACTCCACTGAGCAGGTTTTCCCTCTGCGTCTACCAGGAGAGAGAACGAAGGACCTGCGGTGGGATCAGCAGGCGTCTCTGTTGATCGTGTCTGGCTGGGTGGAAGACAGATAGGAACCACATCTGGAGTTTTCTCATTTTCAGGAGTGCAAAGTGTATTACTGCGTTGCAGGATGCCATCAACCCCAGCAGGCACTGTATGGACCAAGCTGATTGAATGGGTCATGGTAGGAATAGCAGCAATAGGTCCCGAATGCAAATGTATCTGTCTTCTGGCAAGAATGCCCTTTGTTCCCTGGTGTTCAGAATCGCCCCTATGTAGGAGATTACAGGCACTGGTTCCAGATGAGACTTTTTCCAATTGATTTGAATCCCTAGGTCGTGTAGGAGATCCACTACATAACGGATGTGCAAAAGTAACTCGTCTCTGGTCTTTGCAGTCAGGAGCCAGTCGTCCAGATATGGGTAGATGTTGACCCCCTTGGTGTGTAGGTGTGCAATCACCACAGCCATACATTTTGAAAAAACCCTCGGAGCGGTAGACAGTACGAAGGGCAATACATTGTATTGGTACACTTGCTGGCCGACGGTAAAATGTAGATATTTCCGATGGCATGGACATATACCAATATAAAAATAAGCATCCTTGAGGTCCAGCGTTGCAAGCCATTGTTCTCCTTGGAGGAGAGGCAGGATGTGCTGCAATGCCATCATACGGAATTTCCTGGCGCTGATGAACTTGTTTAGGCAATGGAGAACCATGATGGGCCAGATGCCCCCATCCCATTTGGGGATTTGAAAATAATCAGAGTAGAATCCGTCCTGCCTGTCTACCCACGACACCGGGGCTATCACCCCCTTCTCCAGAAGTTCCTTCAGCTCCTCCCGCAGAAGATCTGAAGGGGGGGTGAATCTCATTCCCGTGAATCAAGTTGTGGTCCTGAATTCGACTGCATAGCCCGTTGCTACAGTTTTCAGGACCCATTTGTCTGATGTTATGTGGTGCCATGCGGGGGCATGGCTGGCCAGCTTGATGGAAAGCTGGGACGGAATGATGGGATGATCCGTCGAGATGTTAAGACCCCCACTGTCGGGAAAGGGGAGAAGAGAGGTGTCAGTGGTCGAACGTGAATCTCAAAGATGCTTCTGGATATCCTGCGCCTTTGAACGCTGGGAGTGAGAAGTTTTTGCGTTCTGATGGAATGCCTGCTTTTGGTAAGTAGAATAGGGCTTTCTGAAGTCTTGGCGATCATGACCTCAGAAACAAGGTCAATATTTTCCATAGTTCGGCCGGTATCTGGATGCTTGGGAAGAAGCTAAAGATATGGTAGTGAAGGTCTTGGCTGTAAATTTTGACTTCTTTAGTTGCTCCATGGTAGCATCCGTTGTTTCACTAAAGAGGCCTGAACCATCAAAAGGGAGACCTTCAATTTTGTCTTTCATGTCCATCTGGAGGCCCATGGACCTCAACCAGGCATGCCTGCGCAGAGTAATGGCCGCAGTCATAGCCCGGGATTCACTTTCTGCCAAGTGCTTGGCAATGTTGAGTTGGCGACGAGTCAGGTCCCCAGAGCTTTCCAAGGTCTGGTGGAACTTGGCTCTGAAATCATGTATGGACATTACATCCAGGTCTTTTTCCAGAAGTTCCCAGAGGCCATGGGTGTACTTAGCCATGCAGACCGCATAGTTAGCCACCTTTATGGATAGGCAAGAAGTAGAGTAGACCTTTCTTCCAAGTAGGTCCAACTTCCTACCCTCCTTGTCAGGGGGTACTGTGTGACGCTTGCCCGTCTTTGAGGATGAGGCACAATCAATAACCAAAGAGTAAGGTGCCGGGTGCTTTAATAGCTATTCATTGTCCTTGTCTTGTACCCAGTAAAGGCTTTCAAGTTTCTTAGAAGCGGGCGTAGAAGTGTGGAGCACCTCCCAGGAGCATTTAGCGGCTCTGGTAATTACTGGTAACATGGGCAACGCCACAGGAGCAGTAGATTGGGACTGAAGCATAAAGTTATATACTGGATCATCTACTGTTACTAGATGGGAGCGAATGTCCAGTCCCAGGGCATCAGCCATGACACGAATGTGCTTATGATATGCCTTAAGCTCATCATTTGGGGAAACATACATGGGAGGAGCTACATCAATAGGTGGGTCCACAATGTTGCTGTCCTCATCTGAGTCTGACTCAGTCAGAAGACCCATAATGTTCAGAAGGGGAGCATGGTGGAGGTCTGTCTCTGTCCGTAGTTACATTAGTTTGAGTACCTGCTGTATTCATAGCAGGTACAGAGGTTAGCGGAAGGGTGTCTGAGTGGCAGTTGAGCGGGTAGACACCACAAATATTTGGGAAGCACGCTGCACCATTCCTAAAGTACAGGTCTGAGTAGCTGCAGTGCTGTACGAGGGCCTTGCAGGCTGCAAGTCTTTTGGTGGACGTAAAGGCCAGGACCTATTGTCCTCATAAGCATATGGTTCTCCCGGAGACGTGGCACCCATGGAAGCGTGAACGTAGCCACAGGTATGCCAAGACAGTGGAGACTGGAGTTGGGCAGCCGACACGGGTAGGGTCGACTGTGATGTAGGGGCAGGTATCACCTATTGGGTCGTCTCAGGATCTGAAGGCAAGAAACCTTTGAAGGTAGACATGGAACATTTACTTGATGACAAATCCAGTAAGGAAAGGAGTGAGCGAGTGGCTGCTGGCAATGTATCTTCGGCATCGGCATCGATGACCTCAAAGGCAGGAGCAGGAGGAGTCACCTGCGTGGTGAGGAATGGGATATGCAGTACAGAAGTTAGAAGTCAGTCGCCGGTGTCAAAGGGGAAGCTGAAGCAAGTGGTGTCGGTGCCAGAGAGAGAGAGAGCTATCGGCATCGAGATTGGTGTTGGTGCCGACGGCCCAGGCTCGGTGATGACCACTGCCGATGCCGAGGGCACATGTACAGCAGAAGTGGTAGATACCAAAGTTGTTGTCGGGTCCAAAACCAAAGGAACTGCCTGTGAAGATGGTGAGGGGATCGGCATCGAAGGCTGCTCTTTCGACAGCGACGGGGTACACTCCGATGTTAAGCCCGGAGACTTACGACGTTTGCGAGGTGGAGAAGCCACATCGTGATGCTTGGAAGGAGACCGGATCTTCTCTTTCGAATCCGACCGATGGGTCGACTTTGAAGAGGAAGAAAATGAAGAACCTCCCGATGTCGAGCTCGATGGCTTCAGTGTCGAAGACGATGGCTTTGATTTGGGTGTCGACACGGGAGATCTTTTCAATGTCGAAGGCTTTTTTGATGTCGATGAGTCAGTTCTAGGAGACCTCGAAGCCTCGCCTCTCGAGGTCGAAGAAGATTTCTGGCAGTGGCGGCTTGAGGTCGATGGAGGAGGTGCCAATGTCGATCTCGGTGATATTTTTGAAGATGAAACCGATGTCGAGGGGTGAGGTGTGCCCGGAGTCGAAGGGCTCAGGACCTCGTCATAAATAGCAGCCCGAAGGCGAAGTGCCCGTTTTTTTCTCGTCTGTTTCGAGAAAGATAGGCAAATCTTGCAAGAGGAGACATTGTGCTCTTCACCGAGACACAATAAACAGAGGTCATGAAGGTTTTTTGAGGGGAGTTTCGCCCTACAGCCTTCACACCATTTGAACGATCTTTTCTCCTGAGCAATGTCCAGCTCAATAGTCAAGTCCGTTCCAGGTCAAAGTCCAGAGTATCGTCGATAGCCAGTCTGCGTCAAGAGCCAGAGAGTACTGTTAGCCGTTCCGAGTCAAAAACCAAGTTAAGTCGTTAGCCAGTCCGTAGTCCAATTCCGGGAAGTCAATCAAAATGGATGAACTTTAAGAAGAAGAGAGGAACTTTCCGACAACAGAGGCAGCAGACCAAGTGGTCTAAACACAAAGGCGGTCAGAAAAGAACTGAGGGACTTCGCACAAAGGGCACGCCTTAAATAGCATGCTCCAGTGTGTGTGGGGGGGTGTCCTAGTTAGTTAGTTGTTTATTTACGATCTTAGATCAAACAACAGAAACAGAATATACCAAATAAAGAGAAAAAACAAAAATGAAAACAAAGTCTAAAATGTTATCAGATACATAAAATCAAGAACCTTTGACAGTAACCGATTGATGTGCTCTAGCCTCTCTTAGTTTGATCAATGTATAACAGAATTTGGCAACCGCCAAGAATATTGTTGGGTCCCTATCTTCTAATAAACATGTAAGAATCGTCTCCATTGAGTGGCTTTTGAGACCTTTCAGGTACTGGGATAAAAATAAATCTCTTTCATCGGTATAAAGTGGGCAATATAACAGTGAATGCATCAATGTTTCGGGAACAGATCCGCAAGGGCATAGTCTCTCCTCATAGGGTTTTCTCTCAAATTTCCCTGATAACATCACTGAGGGTAGAGCATTCAGGCGAGCTCTTTTAAACGCCCAGCGAAGTTTTGGTGAACAGATTGTATAAAAATAAGAGGCTATGACCCAATCTTTCTTGGTGCTTAGGAGTTGTAGGGGCCTATTTGTAGAGGCCCTTTCCTCCTGGAAGTTTATGTCCCTGAGCCTTTGTTTAACTAGGCATCTTGCCGTTGACTCGCCATACTCTAACAGTTGTGCTGGGCAAAAGCCCATCTTCCGGGGGGGGGGGGGGGGGGCTAGGTGCTTCAACAAGCTCAGGCATAGCTACCGCATAGCTCCTGCACAGGCGCAGAACCCATTCTTATGGGCATCAACAGATCTCGCTCCAGATCCTAACAGAGTCATTATGTTGTATTAATTCTAACTTGTCTGGTAAGGTTTTGGCTATGGATACACAACTCCATTACATGCCCTTCTCCTAGACACAACACACACTTGCTATGCATAGCTGTTGAGGATAATTTGGAAGCACAACACTTCTTAAAACGTGTTGTGTCTGGCATAGAGCACAAAGGCCCCAAAGGCCTCAGTGTTCTGGCCAGAAGCAGGAACAAGAGGGGGGAGGGGGAACCCGAAGGAACTACAAAGGCCAAGAAGAAAACACAACTACTCAACGAAGAGTTGAAAGGTAGCAGGGAAAGGGTAATCAGAAAGCAAAAATACCCTTTTGTACTTCCTATTCACAGCCTGGAGGTTTCCAAAGAAGTCTACTGAAATGTGGACAATGAAAGATTGAGGGGAAGTGGGGAGGTGCAGCTGCATATAGTGGTTGGGAGTGGGGTTCCTGCCAAAAGCAGGGATAGAAGCTTGGTAGATTCCAACGTTTCCATGCATGCATGAAGCCCATAGGTGTAAGAGACAGAGACCACGTCGAAGAACATCCTTCTCTAAAAGCAAGCTTGGAATGCCAAGGAAGCTGCTTGGAGTTACAGAAGGCTTCTTCCATTGCTTTAAATACTGTTGAGGTTTTAATGGTCTTTGCAAGGAACACCATTTGTTATGGAAGGCCAAACAGAGTAAAAATGGATCAATGAATATAAGAGGATGAAGGAAGTTTTTAAAACTCCTTGTTCTATCTTGGATAGCAGAAGGAAGAGCGTCTTATATTTGGATTCCACCCAGAATGGCTTGAGGCAGTCCCCGCCAAAACGTGAACTATGTTGGTTTGACTTCCTGTGAGCTGATGAGCCGATGCTATGTCATGTTAGTAAACTGAAGGCAATCAATTTTGCAGAGAATCTAATTAAGCATCCACCAGAGGCTGAAACCAAGGATAACCTCAAAAGGAGTAGGGGTTTTGTGTTGCCTAGCTGGAAAGTTGACTATGCACTGCCCACTGGGCAAACAGGCACCTTTTAAAGTGGCGACTGTTATATTTAGCAGCAAACTGTTGAATTGCTCCAAAAAAGGAGGGCAGAGGGATAACTGTCCCTACTCATTCCAGCATAGTATCTCTCTAGAGGCTGTTGCCAGTATTCCCTTTGTTTTGTTTTTTAAGACTGCCGCTCCTTCGGGGACAGGAAACTATTTTCTTTTGCTATATAAAGTGATTTGAATTCTTTTGTTGAAAAGTGGTATACAAACATTTTAATAGTATTTCTGAAACAGCCACTGCTCAAAGCAAGGCTAATTTGACAAAAATAGATACTACTTTTGAAGCCCAGATGGCACACCAAAATTCTCTGTCCTCCAGTGTTCCCTCTAAGGGGTGCACATGCTCACAAGTTTTTTGATGTCTTCTCAGTTAATTTTAGACCCCATTCAGATTGAATCAGAAAGGCCCCATTCTGAATGCACGTGTGCACACTGCCTTGATACTGCCACCCGGAACAAAACTCATTCCACACACACGAGAAAAATGTTAGCTGGAACACTGCTGTCCTCCCCACTATAGTATGGAAGCTTGCCAAGTCTGTTGAACTGCTCCAAAAGAGGATGGCAG
Source organism: Hemicordylus capensis (assembly GCF_027244095.1). Classification (NCBI taxonomy): domain Eukaryota; kingdom Metazoa; phylum Chordata; class Lepidosauria; order Squamata; family Cordylidae; genus Hemicordylus; species Hemicordylus capensis. The sequence continues at coordinate 310,195,930 of NC_069657.1, forward strand.
TGTCTGCTCACTGCAGGCACAGAAAAGAGACAGATATCCTTAGTGAAAGCATACATTCTTTTTGAGAGCATACTCTCTGTTTTGGCCTACAACGATTCCCAAGTTCAGAACCTGTTCTTTTTCCAAGAGCCACAGCCTCTGGGAACAATATGTCAGTCCTTTGGTTGACGAAAAGCTAAAAAAGACCATTACACATCCTCTTACTAGCCTCCAGACCAGCTCTTGATACACAAGGGGGTACAGGATACAAAGCTGCTATGATATTGATTGGCAAGATGAACCTCCCCTCAACATTCCTCTCTTGGTGACACAAGTTAGAGCTGTAACTGGAATAAGGACTCCACAGGAGGAAAAGGCCACTTGTCTTTCAACTGGTGCCTTGGGTGAGAAGTTGCACACACTTACCCTATCTACTCAGAAAATTACATAAATATATAAAAAGAAATGGAACATTTAGGTCATCAGTAAGCCAGAGCAAGAAAAGCCACATGGCTAAAACTCAATTCTTAATAATGCCATGACATACTGGGAGTCTCCCTCAAGTAAGGTCATTTTCAACCCTCTGCCTTCAATGCCCTGAGTAAGCGAACTTCCAGAATGCTCCTTTGATTATATCCAGGGAAAATAACACTTTCATTAGGATTTCCAGAGAGGGAAGATTTCACTGCCAAGAGACTGGAGAAGGAGAGATCGAATTGTACTACCACAAAAGTATTGGATCTTTCCAAGAACAGAGTTGTTGAGACAAGCACCTGAAAGACTTTCCACAGACCCCACCCTATAAAAGAACAGAGCTAGGGAGAGAAGTAGAAAGTTGTTGACTAGGAAAGCTTTTAGAGTTTAATGAAGACAACAATAGGCAGTGTTTTTATATTTAGCCTTACCATAATCTATCTGTTCTGAGCCACAGTAATGAGTACAGTACATTTTTCTTAAAATGACAAAGGTATATTTAAACATTTTCATAAAATTGCACTTACAGTAAATATCCGTCTGCCTGTTCGATCAAATGTTACACAATATACGGAAGATAAGTGTCCCAGGATCCGCTTGTGCATTTTCATATGTTGATATACAGCAGTTGGAACAAGATGTTCAAGTCTGTATTTTCCATTTAGTTTTCTTGAAAAGAGAGTTTCAGCTACCAAAAAAATGTTTTAAAGGTATTTACATTTTGCATGTCAAGATCAGATGTACATCCATAATGGGATAAACAGTATCTTATAAGCAGTATCAATAAAGACTAATAAAAATGTTCCTATACAATATTTATGGCATTAAATATTTTCACAACATACATACATCAACCCACCCCTCCAGGCAGAACACAAGAAAATATGCCACCACCAGCTTTTCCTGGTTCTAGAAAAACACCTTAGTTCCCCAAAAGCCTTTGGGTTCATATTTTTAATTACAATATATGTTGGCATATATAACCAGAGGAACCACGATTCTTGATAGTATGAATTAATCCTGGGACATGAATTAAAATATAGTACAACATTCGGAAGAGCAATATACTACTGAATTACAATATATTATTATACTTCATCCTAAAGGCCAGGATCTAGGAGGCCAGAGTTAGGGGTTTGAGGTTAGCATCTGCTCCTGATTAAGGAAACTATACTTTCCACTCCAGCTTGAAGGGAGCAGAGACATCCCTCAGTTGCATTCAACTTTGGGGGGTTCCAACCCTCAACAAAACTATGGGGATGTTTTTGCACACCTCTCCAGCTCCTAGCTGGAAAAAACTGGCCAACTGAGTGGTGGATGGGAGAAGCACTAAAGAAGTCACCCACCATCCAAACAAGCCCCAAATTTATCCTTCAGCTACACAAAGCAGGAGTTTCCAACCAGGATTCCTCCAGATGCTGTTGAACTACAACTCTCAGCATCCCCAGTCACAATTTATTGTGGCTGTGGGTGCTGAGAGTCGTAGTTCAGCAACATCTGGGAGAAACCCAGGTTGGGACCCACTAATATAGAGAAAGGCTGAAGCTAGGTGACAGTGGTGCTCTGATGTATGCCTCTGGCACTCAAATGAGTCCCAGACCTTTGGAAGCAGAAGCACTCTGAGCACCTTGGCTGCCTTGCACCAAATGAAGTCTCTATTCCTCCTCCAGCTCCAAGTCTGGAGCTGGAAGGTGGGCAAGATCTTGGCAGTTGGGCTTCTGAGGCCTTCAGATGCTCACCACGGATGTGGAACCTCTGCCCATTCTCCTTTGAAAAGAGTTTTGGGGAAATGAGCTGTTCAATCTCCGATTGAATATTATAATCCCAAATAAATTGCTCCCAAAGGAGATCCATCATAATTCTTTGATAGTGTAATTATGGAGACAAGTTGTAGTTTTCTATTTAGCAAACGTGCAATTTTTTTGAAGAACTGGATTTCAATTTAGTTTTAGTTGAGAGAAATTAGGTTTTTATGAATTGTTTTTAATGTTGATATATTCTTCATTCATTCATTCATTCGATTTCTATACCACCCTTCCAAAAATGGCTCAGAGCGGTTTACATGGAGAAATAACAAACAAATAAGATGGATCCCTGTCCCCAAAGGGCTCACAATCTAAAAAGAAACATAAGATAGACACCAGCAACAGTCACTGAAGGTACTGTGCTGGGGGTGGATAGGGCCAGTTGCTCTCCTCCTGCTAAATAAAAGAGAATCACCACATTAAAAGGGGCTTCTTTGCCAAGTTATCAGGGGTTATATGAAGTTCATCTGCTAAGGATAGTTGCATTGACTACAACATCCAAGAAGAATTATGATGGATCTCCTTTCGGAGTAATACATTTGAGATGGGAGTATTCAACTGGGGATTAGTCTAAGTATTTTCAGAATTAGGTTGTTAAAATGTGAACAGGCTTTATGATGTACAGGTGGTTTGAGCGCCTGAAATACCTTTAAAAGTATTTAAACCTAATGTGACAGTAGGAAAAAGCCAGTAGGATATTCACTGTCTTGAACAAAGAAAGTGAATATAATATTGTTTAGTGAGTATGCTTACATTTTTAGACTCCTTTATATAGTAGAAACTGAGGTAAATATATTTTCTGAATTGTCTTAAGTTATTTTATCATCATTGTTGTTTCTATATAAAATAGCTATGCACTAATCTGTTGTTGGGATAACAAGTCAATAACAGCTTGAAACTGTGTAGACAATACTGAACTAGGTAGACAAATGGCCTGACTCAGTATATGGCAGCTTTCTATGTTCCTAACTGGACCTCTCCACAAGATTGTAACAGGCCAGCAGGGTTCATGACAAAGAAGGTGTTCTCTAAGGTTTCAGGCAGGAATTTTTCTTAGCCCTATCTTGAAGAAGCCAGGGAGGAAACTTGAAACCTTTGAGATGTCGGCTTATCTGGTGGCGACCCAGGACCGGGCTTTCTGTGAATATGCTCCTGCTGAAATAAGAGCATCTCCTTCTCTGTTTTCAGGACTCAAGACTCACCTGTTCTTACAGGCTTTTAATTAGAATTAATTTTAATAACTGTTTCCTGTGATTGTTTTTATAGTGTTTCGTGGATTTTAATCAGTGACTTTTTATAAGGTTTTAATCTTTGTACACTGCCTAGATAAAAATATGATAAATAAATAAAATTAACTGGCCCTATCCAACTTCAGCATAGCAATCCTCCACTGGCTGTTGCTAATGTCTACTTTATGATTCTTTTTAGATTGTGAGCCCTTTGGTGACAGGGGACCATCTTGTTTATGTATTGCTTATTCTTCTATGTAAACCAATTTGAGAATTTTGTTGAAGAGCGGTATATAAATATTCATAGTAGTACAAGCTCTATGAACAACAGATTATTGTACTCATTGGACCCAGAAGTTTGTCCATTTCTATTTGGCCCAGCACTCCCACTGGAATATCCTTTTGGGGAATTTTTAGATTTTACAATATAAGGTTTTTTCATATGGTTTTTAATTTTACTCAGAAGAATATACATTGCCATTGTTTATATATTTTTGTCTGGGATTGATTACATGCTCCATAGGACTTATATAGATTCTATTTGGCATGTTTTTATATAGGGAATATATAAGTGAAGGTTTATTAGACTGAGGATCAATTTATTATTGCCACACACTGGCCTGGGATCATCATCTCCAACCGCCTCCCTTCCTCTGCTCTTGTTCATAGGCTGTGGAAGTGGCCTCAGAAGTGCTGGGGAGGGGGTTAATTGTCACTCCATTCCTCTACCAGCTGTCAGGGAGAGGGGTCCAACTGCTCCTCACCAGGTGTCTCTAGGTCCCAGTTACTCCCATCTCTCCAGACCTCCTCATCCCTGGCCATCCAAACCTTAAATAAAGGCCTGTAATCAGGGCAACCATCCTCTCCTGGAACTGCCCTCTCCAAAGTAGCTGCCTGCATCCTGCCTCCTTCAGCTGTTGCCTGTCGTGCCAGCTGTTGAGGCCCTGCCTTCTCTTCACCACCAGGAGGCAACCTGCTGGCCCATGCTGGCCCATCCAAGGTCTGTGGGTCCCTGGGTGTCCTGACTCTCCCTGGCAACCATGTAAGTTCCCAACTGGCTTTGCCTGTACCCAGGAGCTGTACTGCCTTAGTCTTCTCCGCCCCGCAAGTTGGCGAGTACTCCCCACCACCCGTGGCCAGCGGGAAGGTCCGATAATTATTATATTTCTGATTAACACTGTTGTGAATAGTTGAAGGAACAAGCATAATTTTTTGAGACCCTATTTGGGCAGTCACAGCCCAAATGAGGCAGGTCAGCAGTTGACTGGGACTGAATCAAGGTACACCAATGTTAAAACAACTCCATTGGTGAATCGTGTTTCCAGGCTCAGTTCAAGATGCTCTACAGTGTTTGGCTGCAGGATTTCTTATAGGCAGTACCTTCGCCTGCATGAACCTCCATACTCACTCCTGTTTTCAAATGAAACTCCACCTTCTTTGCTTTAGCTATTTGAAGCCAGACTGATATTTATAGGCACCAATGCTTTTCCTGGCATGCCAGCTATACTGTAGAACTCATTCCAATCAGGAGCAGGACCAATAGAATTACGCCTGCTGCTGGTGTTAAATGTATTTTCTGGGGTCAATACAGATGTGATATATATGAAAAAAAATGTGTTTATGGTAACTGCTGCCATGTTAACTATAGCCAAACAATGAAAAAATTAAACCATTTGGATGGACATCTAGTACAAGAACCCATGGCTATCACAATCTCAGAAAAGCTCATCCATATTATTCGGTCCCGTTCAAACCAGACTACAAATAATTCCTTTTATGTAATTTGATCAGATTTTATTCTTTACACTAATCAGGAAAATTATGGTTGTTTTCCTATTCCAGACAATATTAAGAGTGTGGATGGGCTGATGAATTAGAGTTGATCATAATTTGTTTTGCAGTTTTTGTTTGGATAAATATTGTTTAGCGTTGTAAATTTGTTTTAATAAATTTAAAAACAAAAGAAACACAAGTTGTGGGCTATATAGAAATATTTTAAATCAATAAATAATTAATTTTAAAAGGAGCAGGTAACGCCTAGTTGAAAAGGCATTCAAAGACTGCCAATCCATTGTCTTAGCACCCAAATACTGGCATTCTTCTGCTTCTGTTTAGTGTTTATTTATTTAAAATATTTATACCCCTCCCCTCCAGTGCACTATTGCTCGGGGAGGTTCACAACAGAAAGATAGACACAAGATAAAGTAAAAATAATAAAATTAACTAAATTAAAACAAACAAACAAAGTTGTCAAATTAAAAACCACAATCATTATTAGGTTCAAATTAAAACCGAAAATTATAAAAAGCTAAAGAACCTACCAGATATAACAAAAATAGAGCATTAAAAAGCCTCCTTTAAAAAGTGTGTTTTAAGATGTTTTTTAAAAACAATGAGGGAGGGAGCATGGCGAAGCTCTCCAGGGAGGGTGTTCCAAAGCTGAGGGGCCACAACCAAAAAGGTCCTGTCTCTAGTCCCCGCCAACTGGATCTCTGTTAGTGGTGGGGTCATGAGAAGGGCCTGAGATGATGAGCGGAGGGCCCTGGCACATTCATATGGGCAAATGCGGTCCAACAGGTACTCCAGCCCCAAGTCATGGAGGACTTTAAAAGTCAATACCAGCACCTTGAATCTAGCCCAAAAGCGGACTGGTAGCCAATGAAGCTGATGCAAGACGAGTGTAATACTCATGAAGCAACTTGCACTCACAAGCATCCTTGCAGCAGCATTCTGAACCAGCTGAACCTTCCAAACAGTCTTCAAGAGCAGCCCCACATAAAGCGCATTACAGTGTTGATTTTAAACATAAAACTGGCTGTTGTATTATTATGCTTATTGTTAGTGACTTTATTATGAAACCACCTTGTGAACTTGCGGTTTCAAAGGCAAAATAATAAACTTGAAATACTGCCAGAAAGGCAATTGTGGTCCTCATTTGTGGATACCTTGACATGAAACTGAGTTAATTAATAGCAACAGAGCTATATTATGAATGAAGGCTATCTTCCCCACTTAATCTCAGGCAGAAAGCCAGCTATCCAGGGGTCTCAACCACTGCTGTACTGGAAATAAGTCAACAATGGATGTTACTACTCTGAACCCAGATTCCATTAGGCCGATATCATAAGCCTATAGAAAATGTAAGTCTCTGAGAAATCAATCTTTCCACACTGTCTAATTTTCCCCTGGCAATAAGTACCATGCTCACCTAATTTCTAAATTAAACATACAGTATATATTAACATGAATTTCTAGCCAACTCTGCTGAACTTGGCAGGACAATGCTCTCCTTTTCAGGTGACAATATCATGGATTATATTCAAAACAGAATTTAGAACTCCCAATCACTTATTCTAGAATAATACAGTAGGACCCCAGTATTCGTGGACTCACCATCCGTAGTTTCACATATCCATGGTCAGGTATTGACACCCGACCTCAGCATACACAAATGAGATCCAGCAAAAAAGGGGTTAACGCCGCATATTGGGGGCAACCGTCAAGGTCATTTCCGGTCGCCATTTTGAGAATCGGAGCCATTTTGTGGTTTGTTTACTTGGAAAAACACACACAATATCAAAGGAAAAAACCCTAAAAACTGGACTATTTTTAACGGGGGGGAGCACATTGCTGGATCACCGGAGGCCCACAGAGCATGGTAGGACACTTTATTTTGCCCTTTAAAATCTTTTCCCCCATTTTTTCACTAATTTCCGGGGCTCTGGGAATCTAATCCCCACAATCCCAATGCCCCAATAACCCAGTATTTGCTGTTTCTGTATCCGCTGTAGTAGTGGAGAACGAAATCCCGCAAATAGTGAGGTTCTCCTATAGTCCAATTTTACTACTTTAGTACCTGGAACATACTTTTAATTCTTCATACAGGTTTGTACTATCTGTGACCTGCTCTCCCAAGGGTTTCCAATGAAGGGAAAATGGGAAGAAAAGTGTGAAAGAAGCTCAACCTCTGTTTGACAGGACACTACTTTTCTGACACAGCTATCCAATCCAAGTTGCTTGCAGAAATTCTTGGGTTCTGACATCTTCCTTCAAGGATCACCATGTGCCTGTTGAGCACACTTGCTACTAGGGAACAGAAATCACTTGCCAGATATTAAGGAATAGCTGTTGGAAAGGCAGATGTCAGGCAGCCAATCCAAGTTCCATGAAGATATGGCCAGGGAAAGGAGACTGATTTTTTTAACAATGGTCAAGCAGTGCTTGCACCCATCTTTTGAGATTGTTAAACCACCTATCATGTCTCAAACCTTTCACAGTGTTATTCAGCTTGGGGGAGGGGGCAGTTGCAGAGGATATCATGCACAGCAGAGTAATAGATTATGGCTTTCCTTTGGCCATTTACCCTACCAGTTTGCAAGGATATCAGTTTTGTGTTCTCTCAAACCTCTGAGAAGCTTCTTATCTCAAAAATTGGAATGGGCCAATAGTTATTGATTGCAGGAAAAATGTAATTTGAGGTTCAGAGAGGCTGACTAACTAAACTGATGCGTGGAGGAAAGAAGGAACAAGGGAAGACAGAGCAAAAATTCACAGTAATACCTGTAGTGTGTAACCCCACATCTGGTTGTGGCTAGTACAAACTATAGTCTTCCATTATTGTCCAGCACAGAGTCACTGGTAGTAAATCCTTGCATGCAGTACCAAAACCAGGCTCTATTTATCCATATTTTAGCACTAAACAAAATATCCTCCAAACTGGTTCTGTATGGATTTCAACATTCCTCATGCTAAACAGGATAAATTAAGGGTAGTATATAAGCCTCCATGCTACATAATACACTCATTAACATGTCTTATTTCATAGGCAGTGCTAAGGGACAGTTTCAAGCCGGATATCCTGGTACTACAGCTTGACTTGTTCACAAATTGTAGTTTGAGCAAAATGGGATTTGCTAGGTTTGTACAAAAATGCAAATCTCAATTTGTTTTAAACCACAAATAGAAATAGCAAGTCTCCATCCCTCACAGGAAAACACAAGGGGAGTAGAAGACAAGTACACAAACCCAAGGCTCATGTGACCAACTCAAAATCAAGGTTTAATTATAGTTTAGTCTTACATTTGAATGTGACCAACGTACCAGATATTTGGAGGCAGGGAACTTGCATATACATATAGGAGACAGGTTCAATAAATTTGAGATCTGGCTTTATGAGAATTGGGGCATAACATACACAGGAATGGTAAAGTAGGAGCAACAGACCATCCAGGAACAAATGTACGTCAGACCTTATTGCCAACATGCATAAAAGAAAGACACTGGTTCCCAGCCTTATATGCCCCACACTTGTATAAGATGACTCTTACCTATACTAGGTGGGCTGCCATAGTTTACTGGTGACTCTGGAGGTCTTCCACAATGCAATGCAGCAAGAGCAGATCCCTTCCATACAACATGCTTGCAGCCTGTTTAATTATGAAATAAACATGAGTACAGAAATTTAACAGCAAAATACATGTTTAGGCCATTTACAAAAAAACTCACTTTTATTTGTGCGAAGTAAAGACTGTCTTCCAGCCCCTAACAATGTTTGGACTCCTGGAACACTCTGAGGAATTTCTTGCTCTAGAAGTGGTCCTAGTCGATGGCATATTTGCAGTAAATGATCGGGTGCCAAGTGTCTATAGTATTTTACCTATTAAGAAGGAACAAAATATTAAATTTTAAATTCTCAAAGTTTCCCAGTTTTGTAAAATAAGAAAAAAACTATGGGGTTGAAAAGAAGTGTAGGAAACATGTAACACTTGAAACATGACTTCTAGCATAACATGACCACGGAAACAGTTTTTAGAAGCTACAAGGCAAAATATATTATACACAGACTAAGTATTTTCTGTGATTCTCACGATTTTTAAACCACCTGTGAATTTAAAAACAAAGTTGTCATTTTGAACAATGGAGTTAGTAATATCAAGGTGTATAATATATCAATAGTTAAATCCATGAAACCACTGCCTGGAAGAGCTTTTGGTATTTTGGTGCTCTAAAGCATTCAGAGCACTTCAACATACTCCTCCCCACCCCCGCCACAAATAATTATTAAACTATCCTGCAAAGTAGATCAGTATTATTATCGCCATACTACAGATGGAAAACTGTGGTAAAGAGATAGTGGCTCTCACCTAAGGCCACCCAGCGAGTTTGTTGAAGAGCAAAGATTGTAACGGGAACCTTCGTGGTTTGTAGCCCAGGAACTATGTCATTATACTACACTAGATTTCTGTTTGAGGTGAGGATGCTATTGGCGCATCCCAGAAAATGATTTCTGAAAGCTGAATTCAGTTCACAACCTATGTCTTTTAGGTTACATGGAATACAAGATCATGAAATTATAAGCAAGTGCAGGAAGACAGACTGATTAACAATTGGTCTGTTTTTCTATTGGATTCACAAGCATAATGATTTGGAACTAACTTTTATCAAAAGGTGCCATTCCACATGCAGAAGGCATCTCCCATTCACAGAAGAGCTGTTTTATACCTCAAGCTAGAAGAGTGTTCAAGAAAAGTAAAGTTGCACAACCTCTTGCACAAGTATGGGAACGGTTATAAAACCCATTATAAAACTGCATGAACTCCTTACAGACTCTCCCTCAAGCCCGTGTAGTATAGCACTAGAGCCCATTTTATGTTAGATCATGGTTCTTTGGATCAAACTCCCTCATACCTTTTGCTGATTTACTATTAGTTTTGTATTTGCATGTTTGAAAAGCTTAAATGAAAAAAAGAAAGCTTCCTAAAATATGTACTTGGGAAATCAGACAGGTTTCGGGGTAAATGATAGTTTTATTTGCACAAGCAAAATCCACATGTGGTTGTGCAGGAAGCGCTTTCTGTATTCTTTTTGAAACCATCTACAAGACTTCTATATTCCTTTTTTTTTTAACCAGCATGATCCCAATAATTCTATGTATATGCAGTATTGTTCACAGACTCAAGAATTATCACTTGCAACAATATTCTTAACTATAGACCTTCCCTACAGTTTTTTAAATTTGGGCTGCTATCTGAACGTCTTTCCTCTAGGTAATATTTTAGTTGTGAGGATATTGCCATTTGAGGCACTACATATTGTATCTAGGAAAATGCAGTATTCTTCTTCATAAAAAAAATTTCTTAAGTTTTAATTGCCACATGGAATGTTTTGTAGGTGCAGCAGGCACTTACTGGATATACTTGATGTAACTAATGACAAATAACCATCTGTGCCCCATGACCTGGCACAAGACATACAGGTCTTTAAAAAAATTTAAATGATTTAAATTGTGTTTAGGTGTTTCCCCCCTTGGTAGTTTGGGTGCTGTCACTCTTGTGCCGCCCTACTCAGCAGAATATCTCTTCCAAGTTCCTTACTTCTCTTTCACAAAAAGGAGATCGGCTATTCTTGCGGAACTTACTCTCCAAACTGAACACAATGGCTAAAATCAGGTTGAGGAATAAGTTCCAAGAACATGCAGAAAAGCCCTATATGTATTTATTTGATTTCTATGCCACCCTTCCAAAAATGGCTTTACATTAAAACAACTCTAAAATCAATTCACAGTTAAAATAAAAAACTGTAAAAATAACTATTTAATTATTTTTAATTATTTATTAAAATTTAATTATTAATAATTATTTTAATTATTAAAATAATTAAAACAGTTTTTTAAACCCTGGAAAACCAGGCTAAACAGTTAGGGTTTAAAAACAGTTTTAAAATCCTGGAAGGCCAAGCCAAACAGATAGGTCTTAAGGGGTCTCCTGAAGGCCAATAATGAACTCAGATTGAGGATTTCTGCCAGCAGTACATTCCACAGCCCAAGAGCAGCCACAGAGAAGACCTACTTCCGAGTTGCCACCAGACATGTTGGTGGCAACTGAAGACAGACCTCCTCAGATGACCTTAATGTGTGGTAGGGATATCGAAAAAGGCGCTGTCTAAGTTAACTCGGACCTAAGCCATTCAGGGCTTTAAAGATGATAACCAGCACTTTGTATTTTGCCCAGAAACATATTAGCAACCAGTGCAGCTGTTTCAAAACGGGCATAATATGGTCTCTCCGAGTTGCCCCAGAGACCAAACTGGCTGCCGCATTTTGAACTAAATGAAGTTTTCAAACTATGTACAAAGGAGCTCCACGTAGAACGCATTCCAGTAGTCAAGCCCGGAGGTTACCAGCTGCTGCACCACTGTTTTTGAAGTCATCCTCTTCAAGGAATGGAAGAGAAATATATACAGACTCTTCAAGGAATAGAAGAGTATATATATGGACCCACCATCACATTTTAAGATGATGATTCTTCATGTTTGTACTGAGGAATAAAAAATCCTCAGCGTGCACTTGCAATACTATTCATAGTTAAAACAGGAACACTTGGGAAAGAAAAACAGTAAATTTAGAAGCATTAACTTATTCACACTAGATTTTATCTCTAACATCTTCAACTTCCAAAGAAAACTTAACAAGATTTTCCTTTTCTTCTCATTTAAGTCATGTCATATATTTAAAAATACCTTGTGATTCTTATATACACTCCCTGTAGGCAAATCAAATCCAGTTTTCTTTTTCTCAAACCATGAAATATTTTTTAGCATTTTATTTTTATGTTTAAGCCATTTACATTTAAAGAAAAGAGTTTTAATTCCATACTGACTATTTGTTTATATTGCTAATTTCTCCCTTATTTAGCGCCTTATGTCTTTTGGACGTCGTTTGAGATCTGAAGATCTGAAGAATGGAGGAATAGAAAGTATTTACAAAATAAAGCACTAGGTTAGCAATTTGAAACCCTAGATATTAAGGGGAAAAGGGGCGTAGTCTCTTATACAAAAGACCTTTTAGAGCCAAAATTGTTATATAAAGATGATTATGGAAGAGTATTGGTGGTAGAAATAAAGGTTGGAGATCCAAAGTACATAGTACTGGGCATATATGCCCCCAATGAGGCAAAAGCAGAATTCTATAGAAAATTGGAAAAGCAATTAACAGAGATAGATAGGCAACAGATTATATTAATGGGAGACTTTAATGGAATTGTCTCAACATAGGCTGATAGAGATACAACAGATTTGAGGGGAAATGATGGAAAATCACCAAGAGTTTTCTTTCAATATGGCTGAGCACTTTGGTTTACATGGCATATGGAGAATCAAAACTTAGATGCGAGGGAGTATACTTTCTTTTTAGATAGACATAAAACACATATGAGAATAGATGTTTTGGGCCAATGCAGATGTGTTGATAACAATTAACAGATATCGTTATATGAACTACTGGGGAGAGAATGTTTAACCTATAGGCAAGATCCTGGTTATTGTTAACAACACTTGTTCCAAGGATGAGATGGAAGTCCTTATTGTGTGTGTTTGTACTATTTGTGTTTGTCTTTTGACGTTGTGAAAATTGAATAAAAAGTATATGCAAAACAAAAAACAAAACAAAAAACCTTGTGATTCAAATTCCCTCCAGGACAAGTAATTTTTTTTAAAAAATTCTAAATAAGGAAAACAAAAAGAAACACAAAAAAACCATTTCATAATATATAATTTCAGTGTCTTATTCTGGTATTAATAAGTAAAAAAGAAATGAAGACCTATTCTTTCAATGGCATGTTAGGCATTATTATTTTCCAATCCCTTATCTTTTTCCAGTAATGGAAACTGAAAAGAACAAGCTACATGATCAACTAGGGAAGGCTAAAAATTTTGTACTGTTTTTAATTGTGGGAGGGAAGACAAGGGAGGAAATATGGTTTATAAAATTGTGTATGCCACTGAAAAAATGGATAAAAAATTTTCTCCCTCTCAAATACTACTACTTGGATCACCCCTAAAATAAACTGGCAGTAAACTCAAGAGGCTCAAAATAACAGGTTTTTTACATAATGCATAATTAATGTGTGGAATTCACTGCCACAAAATGTGATGGCTTACATGGTTTTAAAATGGGATTGGACAAATTCAGAGAGAGCATATAAGAAAAGCCTTGCTGGATCAGGTTCAAGGCCTATTTAGTCCACCCACAGGGGTCCATCAGATGCTCCTGGAAAGTCCACAACCAGAAGATGAAGGCATGCCCCCTTTCCTGCTGTTGTTCCCCTATAACTTGTATTTAGAGGCATTTTGCCTCTGAATTTGGAGATAGTTTATAGCCATCAAGACTAATAGCCACTGATGGACTTGTCCTCCACAAATTTGTCCAGGCCCCTTTTAAAGTCATCCAAGCTGGTGGCCATCACATCTCATGGTTATAATTCCGTAGAGTAATGCACTGAGTAGTCATCTTAAGTGGCACAGTGGGGAAATGCTTGACTAACAAGCAGAAGGTTGCCGGTTCGAATCCCCACTGGCAGTATATCGGGCAGCAGCGATATAGGAAGATGCTGAAAGGCATCATCTCATAGTGCGCGGGAGGAGGCAATGGTAAACCCCTCCTGTATACCACCAAAGAAAACCACAGCGCTCTGTGAGCACCAGGAGTCGAAATCGACTTGACATTACCTTTTAATACACTGAGTGGGCAAGTACTTCCTTTTGTCAGTCCTAAATTTCTTGGCCAATAGTTTCATGGGATGACTCCTCGTCTAGCATTGTGTGCCAGAGAGAAAAGATGTGCTTTTTTCCAGGAAAAATTTCCCATGCAAATTTCTCCCTTATTTGCACAAAATTTGCATTTCCCCCCTCAAAAAATGGTATAGAAGTTTTCCTGATGCCCTCAATAGATTATGATCCAACTTGGCCTGTTTGGCCTATTTATACAGTTAAAAACCACTGCCCCCAGTGTTCCCTCTGAGTCATGCACATGTACACACACACAAATGTTTTTGATGTCCACTCAGGCTGAATCAGGGAAGCCCCATTCTGAATGGGGTCAGTCAGTCAGTGAGGCCCAACCAGCTTTAATCATACACGCACATAGACAGTACATTTCTATACTGCCCCATACAGAAGTCTCTGGGCAGTTCACAATCTAAAAACAATCAATAAGCCATGAACACGATTAAAACAATTTTAACAAATAAGAACTCTAAAACTCTAAACTTTAAAACTATAAACTAAAAGCCTGGCTAAATAGGTAGGTTTTCAGGTCCTTCTTAAAAATATTCAGAGAATGGGAAACTCTAATTTCATTAGCAAGTGTGTTCTAGGGTCCTGGGGCAACTCTAGAAAAGGCCCCATTTCGGACAGGCTCAATATTAGAACCTTTGGCACAGTTTTTGGATTCATTCTTACAGCCCATGGTACCGAATCCTCAATCTTACATTAAAAGACACCAAACATTAGGGATGTGCAAACTGGTTCGAATTCGAACCAAACTGGGGGGGGGGTTCGATTCGAACCGGTTCGAACCTCCAAAAGTGGGTGGGGTGGTAGGTGACACCCATGGGTACCTAACACCCAAACCCCGAAGCAATCAGACACTCCTACGATTTTTTAATGAATATTTGAATTTTATTTTTATTTTTCTCTGATAGGGTATAATGGGACGCAAACCAGCCCATTATTCCCTATTGTAGAGCACCTAGGGGCACAAAAGTGGGTGGGTGGTAGGCACCCAGGGGTGCCTACCACCCACTAAACTTCAAGGCAAACGGACCCTCCTCGGATTATTGGTGAATTTTTAAAGTATTTTTGAATTCCTCATAGGGCATAATGAGGATTGCAGCAAATGTATAGCTTCACGTCGGGGGTAAAGGGGTGTCTAATGCAGAGTGTGGTGGGTAGTAGTGCCCAAGGGGGGCAAGGAAGCTATGAGAATTATTTGAAAGGAATTGGGCCAAAGGCTGATTTTTAAGTGATTTTAGAAGTTTACACGTCTTTAAGGTTTTTATCCATAAAGAAGCATGGAGGTGACAGCATAAAGAAGCATGGAGGTGTATAGCTTCATGTCGGGGGCAAAGGGGTGGCCTAGAGCAGAGTGTGGTAGGTGGTAGTGCCCAAGGGGGGCAAGGAATCTATCAGAATTATTTGAAAGGAATTAGGCAAAGGGCTGATTTTTAAGTGATTTTTGAAGTTTATGTGTCTTTAAGGTTAGCAAATGAGAGTGGATTCATGGTTTGTCATTGAAAATCTTATATGCTACCAAATAATCTACACTCAGTACACCTCAGAAACAACAAAACCCAGTACCCCATGGGTTAGCAACCCATGGGAGTGGTTGGCACCTTCTGTGCATCACACCACCACTCACTCTGGGCCA
This sequence comes from Hemicordylus capensis, assembly GCF_027244095.1. Taxonomy (NCBI): domain Eukaryota; kingdom Metazoa; phylum Chordata; class Lepidosauria; order Squamata; family Cordylidae; genus Hemicordylus; species Hemicordylus capensis. The sequence goes on from NC_069657.1 coordinate 310,211,619, forward strand.
CCCCAGAACCCCACAAGTGGCGTTAAGGTTTTTCTCTATAGGGAAGAATGGAGGTTTCAGCAGCCCCATAACTGCACTTGGGGGATGCTGGGGTGGCCCAGAGCAAGGGTGTCAACCACCCCCAAACTGCCTGGAAAAACTGAAAACTAACAAATCACCAGGGCCAGATGGCTTCCAACCAAGAGTCCTCAAAGAGCTCAAATATCAAATTGTCAAACTCCTTGCTAAAATAAATAACTTTCCCCTGAAATCGGGCTCTGTACCTAAGGACTGGAAATTTTCAAAAAGGGATCCAGAGGCGATCCAGGAAATTACAGGCCGGTTAGCTTAACGTCAGTTCCAGGCAAACTGATGGAAAGCATCCTCAAGAATAAAATTGTAAAGCATACAGAAGAACAGGCCCTGCTGGGAGTGAGCCAGCATGGCTTCCGCAAAGGTAAATCTTGCCTCACAAACCTTTTGGAGTTGAGAGTGTCAAAAAGTGTGTGGATCAAGGTGATCCAGTTGACATAGTCTACCTGGACTTCCACAAAAAGCTTTCAACAAAGTTCCTCATCAAAGACTCCTGAGGAAACTTAGCAGTCATGGGATAAGGGGACAAGTGCATGTGTGGATTTCTAACCGGTTGAAGAACAGACGATAGGTATAAATGGAGAGTTTTCACAATGGAGGGAAGTAAGAAGTGGGGTCCCCCAGGGATCTGTACTGGGACTGGTGCTTTTAATTTATTCATAAATGATCTAGAAGCAGGAGTAAGCAGCGAGGTGGCCAAATTTGCAGATGATACTAAACTCTTTCGGGTAGTGAAATCCAAAACTGATTGTGAGGAGCTCCAAAAGGATCTCTCCAAACTGGGGGAGTGGGCGACAAAGTGGCAAATGCGGTTCAGTGTTGGCAAGTGTAAAGTGATGCACACTGGGACGAAGAACCCCAACTTCAAGTATACTCTGATGGGATCTGAGCTGTTGGTGACTGACCAGGAGAGGGATCTTGGGGTCGTGGTGGACAGCTCATTGAAAGTGTTGGCTCAATGTGTGGCAGCTGTGAAAAATGTCAATCCCATGCTAGGGATCATTAGGAAGGGGATTGAAAATAAAACTGCTAATATTATGATGCCCTTATTCAAAACAATAGTGCGGCCACACTTGGAGTACTGTGTACAATTCTGGTCACCACATCTATAAAAGGACATTGTTGAACTGGAAAAGGTGCAAAAGAGGGCAACCAAGATTATCAGGGGCCTAGAGTGCCTTTCTTATGAGGCAAGGCTAAAACACCTGGGGCTTTTTAGTTTAGAAAAAAGACGACTGCGGGGAGACATGATAAGACGTCTATAAAATCATGCATGGTGTGGAGAAAGTGGATAGAGAGAAAATCTTCTCCCTCTCCCATAACACTAGAACCAGAGATCATCCCATGAAATTGATTGCCAGGAGATCTAGGACCAACAAACGGAAGTACTTTTTCATACAACGCATAATCCACTTGTGGAATTCTCTGCCACAAGATGTGGTGACAGCCAACAACCTGGATGGCTTTAAGAAAGGTTTGGATAACTTCATGGTGGAAAGGTCTATCAACGGCTACTAGTCAGAGGGCTGTGGGCCACCTCCAGCCTCAAAGGCAGAATGCCTCTGAGTACCAGTTGCAGTGGAGTAACAGCAGGAGAGAGGGCATACCCTCAGCTCCTGCCTGTGGCTTCCAGAGGTGGCCTGGACACTGGTGGTAGCTATGTGTGTGGACATGGAAAGGCATAATTAAGCATGCAGCCTGGAAACCCTATTCCGACTGACCTGCTTAGAAAATTTTGGCAATAAGCACAGTGTTCTTACATTGCCTCGAAGATGCACATGTGGTAGCAGCATTGCTGGCCATCTGACAAGGATAGTTTAGCTCCACATAGTAAAGGTAAAGTGTGCCGTCAAGTTGATGTAGACTCCTGGCACATAGTACACATGTTTAAAAAGAGACCTTTGTCTCCATACAAGTCCAAAGTCAATTCTCCACATGGAGAGGAGAAAAGGGGTGGGAGTGGGGTAGGGATCCGAAACAAATAACCTAACCAAACAAAAGAGAGGCTAGTTATGAACAAAGATAGAACAACAACAAAAAACTCAAAAAGGAGGAATGAAATGCCAGGGGAGAAACCTAGGGAGCCATAGGAAAGTCCTCTGATCCACAATGAGGTAATGTAAAATGTGTGATGGACAACATAGAACTGAGGGGAAGAACAGCCTCACTCATATGCAGAATAGAGGCTGGGGCTACCATGCATGTACGAAGCCCAATTTGTGTGAGGTACAAAATTGTGTCAGGTACAGAAAATTGATTTTTCATCATTTTCATAAGTGTTCTGGCATGGTTAGCTAACTGACATGTAAGTAGTTTCAGGACCAGGATTTACAAATGGATAACATAACATTAACTTCTGTGATCAATCTGAGCAAGTGATATTACTTATAGATATAATTAGGCTTCAGAGTGTGAGTACTATCAGTTGCTTATTTCTTTTCTAGAGAGTTGCATTAAGAATTTAACTAGACAGAAGGAGACTTTGGAAACCATTTGGCATCAAATGCAATCGTTCTTGTGATAATGTAAGCAAGTGTTCTATACATTTCTTGGATTTTTCAATGTCTTATATGTTTCCACTTGATAAAGAATAATATTTGAAATGAAGGTCACTGGGTTGCCATCATGGATTTTATGGTATCTGTACGAACTTGTTCTACATGTGAATCTACCATTACTAGCTAATGATAGGAGTTAGAACTAGGGATGTGCACAGAACCAGTTCAGAGGTCCTTTATGGGCCTCCGAACCAGTTTGAAGAACTGGCGATTCCGCCGGATCAACGGCGGGGGATGTCCCTCAGGGCTCCATATGGTCTCCAATGCTGTTTAACATCTACATGAAACTGCCGGGAGAGATCATCAGGAGATTTTGTGCAGGGTGTTATCAGTATGCTGAAGACACCCAAATCTATTTCTCAACGTCAACATCATCAGAAGAAGGCATAACCTCCCTAAATGCCTGCCTGAACATTGTAATGGGCTGAATGAGGGATAACAAACTGAGGCTGAATCCAGATAAGACAGAGGTACTTGTGCGGGGTCGGAACTCGGGAGACTATTCTGATCTGCCAGTCCTGGTGGGGTCATGCGCCCCCAGAGGAACAGGTACACAGTCTGTGTTTCCTTCTGGATCCGAACCTTTCCTTGGTGTCCCAGGTTGAGGCAGTGGCCAGAGGTGGTTATTACTGGCTTCGGCTGATACGCCAGCTGCGTCCATTTCTTGAGATTAATTACCTCAAAATGGTGGTACATATGCTGGTTTCTTCTAGACTAGATTACAACAATGTGCTCTATGTTGGGCTGCCTTTGTACATAATCCGGGAACTGCAGTTGGTCCAGAATGCGGTGGCCAGGTTAGTCTCTAGGTCATCTAGGAGAGACCATATTACTCCTGTGTTGAAAGAACCATACTGGCTGCCAGTATGTTTCTGGGCAAAATACAAGGTGCTGGTTATTACCTATAAAGTCCTAAACAGCTTAGGTTCTGGGTATTTAAGAGAATGTCTTCGCCATGAGCCCCACCGCCTGTTAAGATCATCTGGAGAGGTCTGTCTGTAGTTGTCAACAATTTGTTTGGCAGCTACTCAGGAACGGACCTTCTCCGTTACTGCCCCTGGACTTTGGAATGCACTCCCTGTTGAAATAAGAGCCTCCCCATCTCTGGCAACTTTTCAAAAGGCACTAAAGACATTTATTCACCCAGGCTTTTAATTAGATTTATAGTTTTTAAATTGTAATACTAAGTTTTAAATGTTTTAAAATGATTTTAATTGTAAACCGCCCAGAGACACAAGTTTTCAGCGGTATAGAAATATTTTAAACAAACAATACAATGGTACATTAATTGTGATATGTTTGCATATTTGGGATTTATCTATTTTGTATTCACTACCATAAAATTAGCCACCAGGATTCTAATTGTTACCAGCACATGGTAACAATTAGCACATGCTATAGCTCTTAAAATAGATCCTGCCTCCAAATTCCAGGCTCACATCTATATTACTACTAATACGAAGAACAGCCTGCTCTCATTATTCTACCCACCTTACAAGATCTTCTGAGTGGGGTCTCTGTTTCACATGCCAACACCAGCTCTGAGACCAGGCTGCTGTGCATGTGTGATAGAGAATTCTTAGCAGCTTCCGCCAGACGATGAAATTAATTCCCCGTGGAGAACTGCTCTCATCCTCTCACAAACAGGCTAAGGTCTGGATTTCCACCCCTCAAGCTTTTGGACACTGAGAGGAAATTTTGGAGTTTTTTACCTACTTTATCTTCTCCTGTATCTGTTTTTCAATTTGTAGCTTTTACTGTTTTAACACTGATGATTTTTAATTATTAACTGATGTTTAATAATACCAATACCAATACTAATACCACCTTCTATAATGTACCTTAGAGACTAAAGGTAGCCTTAAAATGCAAAATACCTTGTTTAGACTGATAAAGCAAACAATTATACACGTTATTTATCTGGTTCTTTAAACCAGAATATGTTATGAACATATTCATAACATCTATAATGCTGAAATCCATTTCAAACAAAGAGACAGAAGTCAGAAACCATTTCAATTACTCTCAATGTTTACATTAAGTCATTTTCTTCTGCTGTGGCAATACAATATGCTAAGCAGACTCAAAATACAAATGCGCAGTGACCAAACTGAAAAATGTACCACTGCACCACATCTATTTCAGTTAAATTCATCATAGCTGTAACTTCTAAACATAAATCAATTCAAGATAGGAAAAGCACATAAACTTGCTTTGAACTCACATTCTCCACTGTATATCCTATTTAGAAATTCTGTAAATGAGCTCATACATAAATGCACTTTTTAATGCATTTCATCTTTTCTACTCAAGAATGAACTGCATCACTTCTGCCAGTATCTCCACCTGTCACCCAAGAACATCACCCCTGCAATGCCAGCAAAGTATAATGAAATGACCTATCTGGTTTCATCCCCAGCAAAACATCCTTCCAGTGGCTGTTGCTGGTGTCTATCTTATGTTTCTATTTTAGATTGTGAGCCCTTCAGGGACAAGGAGCCATTTTTTAAATATACATCTATGTAAACCACTTCGCAAACTTTTGTTGAAATGCAGTATATAAATACTTGTCATATTGGTAAACTGTGTATGGTACAACAGTATTCAGTTTTCAGAATCAAGCATCTGTATACCAGAGGTGCACAACTCAAATGTCCTGGGTGCACAACTCAAATGTTGGGCTGGAACCAACCATGATTTAGAGTGTGGTGTCCAAGGTCAATTTTCAGTGTATTGTTACATTAAGATTAATTAACAATATTAAATGAAAGCAATTTAATTTGTGGGTCTTTTCTCACCGAACGATAGTCCAGGTATTTATCAGGTCCCACCTTACATCACACTGTTAGATCAGATAAATTCTTTTTTCCTGAATATTAAAAAAACCTGTAATTTATTCCCATTATTTCAATACACTCTGAAAAAGAAGCATCAAGTAGTTCTAGAAACAGTCACCTGTAAACAGTTCTCTTCTCTTCTCTATTCTACTCTGTTCAGGAATTCCCCCTCACATTTGGGAAGCCAGAATAGAAACACTTCTACAGTGCTGAAAAAGCAAAGATGGGATTCCTTTGCCTTCAAGGATCAGTATGGGAGAGTGCATTGCAAACAGCAAAATATTCACCCTCTGAGTAGCGAGGAAGAACATACTGTACTAGTTTCCTTCACAGCGCACCAAGTGGATAGGGAATCCTTTCATTATGGAGAATTTCCTTCATTGTTAAATCAAAAGCCAAAGCTTATCAACCTGAGACATGCGCGAACTTGCCAGGCTTAAAACACACTTTACCAGTTCCACAAGTAGTGAGAGTCCAAAGTTGAGTCACGTGCGTATGTACGCGCACATACACGTGTCTAAAACTAAGCCAGCTGGCACCAAACATACCTACAGCAATCCCTATATGAAACCTGCATACAGTGGACAAGTCCAACACCATCTTGGAGGTGCTTCTCACTCCACTAAGATGCTGGAGGAGAGGGAGTAACTCATTCATCATGGAGGACGGTGAAGGAAAGGTGACAGCCAGTCAGGGAGAAGAGAGAACAACTGAGTCTCTTTGTCTCAGGGAGGAAAAAGAATGAGGTCATTCACGTTCACAGATATGTAAGTATAGTCTCATGAGAAAGGTTCAATAGTTAAGGTGTTTAGCCTTTTCAACACCCTAGCGTTATACCGCCTGAAAATGCTATCCATTAAAAGCTTTAATGTTTAATCAGTATAACATTTGGCATAAAGAATCGAGCTAAATTTCAGAAAAATCCAATGTAAAATGGCTGGTTTATAGCAGTTCCAAAGTTTTTCCTTTAAAATAAAGGAATTCCACCATTAAAAACTGTTTATCTTCACTCCAAAACACAATTGGAAAAGAGAAATTAAAGACAAGTCAATAAGAGACTCAATATTGTCTGCAGATACACGAAACCATGGAGGCTGGTACTGTGAATGGCGAGGTTTGCCTGTATTGTGAACCTGTGCAACACATGACACACAGGGGTTCATGGGACACAAAGAAGAGGGGGAAGTGCTGCTAAACACATCACATATTTGATTGGTGGGTGGAATCATCCATGATGGTATTTATTTAGTATTTAGAACTACCAACCACCTGGACAGGACCCATTGCAAAATACTCCAGCTAAATACCTCCGCAGAGGAGGCATGAACATACAGCTTAAAATGCCTTGAAAATGTGGATGGTGACTTCCAAGTAGCAGCTTTACAGATTTCTTACAAGGAAAGCCTTGGTGGAGAACGCCGACAAGGCAGAAGACAACCTAGTGGAGTGAGCTGTTACTCATTGTGGTACAGCTACACACTGCAGCTCATACACCAGTATAATACACACCTTCACCCAGTGATCATTTGCGGCCACTGAGACATTCTGACCCAAGCTGTGGGGTTGGAATGAGACAATCATGGAGTCAGACCTTCTAAAGGATCCCAAGTGAGCCAGGTAGATGCATAGAGCCCTGCGTACAACTTGTGACACTGTTCTTCTTTGTCATGTTATTGCTTTGGGCAGAATAAAGGAAGGTATATATGTCCTCTATGGAACAGTGAGTTGACCTTAGGAATGAAGGAGGGATCAGGACTCAATCTCACAACCTCTTTGGAGAAAACACACAGATCGTCTTTCACTGATAGGGCCTGAAGCTCTGATACTTGTCGAGCAGATGTAATCGCCACAGGGAATGCCACCTTAATGGACAGAATCCAAAGGGAAGCTTAGTGGTCATATCAGAAACACGGTGCAACAGTGTGAACCAGTGGGACACTGTTATTCCTAGATATAAACTCTGTAGAGCAGACAGAGAGAGGTGAATTGGAGGTGGAGAAGCACTGTATGTTAAAGAAGGAATAGAACGTAACAAGCTAGAAAACCTAGGAGGACCGGAATCCTCCACAGAAACTCTGTGGGTGACAATATGAAGCCTGAAAGGAAGTGTGCTATTAGGGACATGCTATCGTCCTCCAGATCAAAATGCTGACAGTGACTGGGAGTTGCAGAAGGAAATCAGGGAGGCATCAAGGACAGAGTAGTAGTAATAGATGACTTCCACTTCCTACACACAGACTGGGTAAATACACAGTCAGGTAATGACAAAGAGGCCAAATTTCTAGATGACTGTGCCCTAGAACAATTGGTGCAACCAATTGAGAATGCAACCTTGGACTTAATCCTGAGTGGCACCCAGAACCTAGTGTGTGATGTCAGTGTCACTGACCCTTTAGGGAACAGTGATCACAGTGCAATAAAATTCAGCATACATGCAGGGAGGGAATCACCAAGGAAGTCTAACACAACACAAACACTTTCAGGAGGAAACTTCTCTAAAATGAGGAGTATGGTGAAAACAAAGCTGAAAGGGAAAATCAGGAGAGTCCCTTCACTCCAGAATACCTCAAGTTTATTTAAAATCACAATACTAGAAGCCCAGTTAGCATGTATACCAAAAAGGAGGAAAGGTACCACCAAGTCCAGGAGGATGCCAGCATGGCTAACAGATAAAGTCAAGGAAGCCATAAAGGACAAAAAGACTTCCTTCAGAAATTGGAAGGCCTGCCCAAATGAAGAGAACAGAAAGGAACACAAACTCTGACAAAAGAAATGCAACGAGATAATAAGGGAGGCAAAAAAAAGTTTGAGGAAAATTTAGCTAAAAGCTAAATAGGTCTCTTTCAGCTTCTACGCAGTAAACCTTAACCACCTAGGTCCAGATGGAAAATGAGTCCCTGCTTCAGGAGATTATCCTGAAGTGGCAATTCTCTTTATTTAGCAGGGGAGAGCAACTGGTCTTATCCATCCCCAGCACAGCATCCCTCTGGTGGCTGTTGCTGGTGTCTGTCTTATGTTTCTTTTTTAGATTGTGAGCCCTTTGGGGACAAGGAGCCTATGTATGTATGTATGTATGTATGTATATGTAAACCACTTTGGGAACTTTGGATGAAAAGCAGTATATAAATATATTTGCCATATCCATAAGTGGAGTGGACCCTCCTCTGCCTGTGCCACAATGTCAGAAAACCGCCTCCTTGACCAGTAGGAAGCTATCAGAATTAGCAATGCCCTAGACGTATGTAGCTTCCAGAGACACTGCACCCGTAGAGGCATCAGAGGAAAGGGATATAGTAGCAATGGCGGCCATGGCATTGATAGAGCGTCCGCCACCTCCTCCCCCCATGCTGGAAAATGTGACACAAACCTGGGCAGTGTTGCATTGTCGGGTGACGCAAACAGATCAATATGAGGAGCTGTTGAGTTATCTAGTAAAGACTCCAGGATGAAGGCTCCACTCTGTTGGCTCAATGTCCCGGCGACTCAGCCGGTCTGCCCTTATGAGGGTCTCCCCCCAAATATGAAGGGCCAATATAGATTCTAGGTGAGTCTCCATCCACTGATGAAGCTAGCTGGTGTAACAACTTGGACCACGTCCCCGGCAATTGATATGGGCCTTGGTGGAGAAGTCAGTCTTGACCAAAACAATGGAATCCATCAAAACTTCCCAGAATGACAACAGGGCCAGGTAGACCACCTGGAGCTCTAACCAGTTTATGCTGTGCTGCTGCTCCTCCAGCATCAACCTTTCCTGGGCATGCAGATGCAGGCAGCATGCCCTCCAGCCGGTCAGAATTGCATCCGTGGTCACCAATATCCTGGATGGCTCCAAAAACAGTTTTCCTTTGGAGAGGTTGGAAGAAAGTGTCCACCAATGTAACAAAAGCTTGAGAGGCCCTGGAAGCCTCAGGACCTTCTGATGTTTGCATGTTATTTGGAGCTGGTAAGATAGCAGTGCCCATTGAAGCAGCCGGAGGTGTAACCTGGCCCATGAGACAGCCTCCATCACCACCACTATCAGCCCTAGTAGTCTAGCTAGACAAAAGATCTGCTGACCCGGCCTGCAGATACCCCTGGAGAGATCTATTATCAGCAGCATTTAGTCTGGGGGAAGAAATAGTTTAGCTTCCTGTCAATAGTCACCCCGTTGTCATAGGCGTTGTGAGGGGATGAAATGGCTCTTTTCCTGGTTTATCAGGAATCCGTGCTCCTTGAGACAAATGAGTGTCTTTTGTAGAGTGCTCCTGGCCTCCCTCTCCAATTGGGCCCTTAAAGGGAGATAATCTAAACAGCAATACAGCTGAACTCCCTGTAGACACAGGTAGGAGACAATGGGGACCAGGACCTTTGTAAAGGTCATGAGGGCTGAGGACAGGCCAAAAGGGAGTGGGCCCTTTATTGGTAGTGTTGATCCCTGTAGAAGCACAGAAGATGCCTGCTCTCTGGGTGTACGGGAATGTGCAAGTACGCTTCTTTCAGGTCAATGCAGAACAAGAAACCGCTGCTCTGAAGGGCTTCCATGATGGATCTGAGCGTCTCCAGGAGAAAATTGTTCCTGGCCATTAACCTGTTGATTGCCTTCAGGTCTAGAACTGCCCGCAGGGACCTTTCCTTTTTGGGGATGGTGAACAGTATTGAATACATGCACCTCACCCTTTGGGAAGGGGACACCTTTTCTATGGCCCTTTGAAGTAGGTGATGTATGGCCTGAAGGAGGCCTAGATGTTTCATGTTATTTCTTGACTTTGGCATTGGGGCAAGAATTTGTCCCTTAGGGGACATAACAATTCCACCTTGTAACCCAGAATTACTATGGACAGCACCCACGGATCTGAAGTAAAGCTTTCCCAGACATCAGAATACCCAGTTGTGAGTGACCATGGATCCCCACAGAGATCATAAGTTACAGGTAAGCAACCTGTTTTTTTAACCAGCCATTCAGATCTTATCGCCCCTTTCAAGAACAGGGACTTTCTGTGGTCCAACAGGCCATTGTGGAACAGATCCAGAGGCCAGGAGAGACAGCCTTTTCATCCTATGCCCAGATCCAGTTTTCCCCCTCAGGCTAAGGGGCTCAGGCAACAGTCCTGACAGTCAATAACAGACGGTGGGGGTCTGCATTACAGACTTTTGATGTGCCTGGGAAAGCTTTACTTCAGATCCAGCCAGCACCTTGGATTCTGTTTCTGTCAGGTGCTTGGCTGTACTCAAGTGTTGCCTGCTAAGATCAGCAGACTTGGAGAGCATCAACAGGAACTTGGGCCTAAAGGGCTCAGGTAGATCAGCAACATCTTCCTTTAACATGTCCCAGAGGGACTGGTGACACTTGGCCATGCAAGCCAAGTAGTTGGCAATGTTAAGGGAAAGGCAAACAGAGGAGTATTATTTATTTGCTACATTTTTATACCACCTTTCTGCCTTGACAAAGGCACCCAAAGCGGTTTACAATATTAAAAGCAAATTACAGAAGAAGATTAATTAAACGTCTCAGGCTGTTGGTCTTTCCAGGAGCCGAGGACAAGAGCTCCCTGGCCTAAGTGCATCCTTTCTTGCCTTCCTCTCAGGGCACACTGGTCTTTCAGTAGAACCGCCTCGCCATAGAGTCCAATTTCCGGCCCTCCTTATCCACCGAAGCTGAATGTTTCTGTGTGGACCTGGATTGCAGAGCAGAGTCCACCAGTGTTAATTTTTATCATCTGTGTGCAGAATGAATTTTCTATGGGCAAGCCGGTGTTGAGGTGGAAGGGCCACCTGTAAGCGTCTTAGGTATAGGCCGAGGCAAACTGGGATCGTCAGTGTCAAGACCCTGGGACAAGGTGAAGCCTTTGAACGTAGAGCCTGAGGATGTTGAGCTAGAAGAGCTGGGTAAGTGCTTTAGTTCCTTTTGAAGTAGGTTTGTCAGTGCTGGAAAGTCAAGAGAAGGTGTGGCAGGCTGCAATGGCGAAAAGCAGGAAGGAGACTGGGCAGGCATCGAACCATGGGAAGCGATGGTGGGCGAAGGCAGCACCAAATGAACAGGCAAGAGAAGGAGAACAGTCGCAACAGTGCTGAGAGAAGCCAGTGCAGGTGGTGCAGACGACATCACGGGAACAGTCGACATCGGAGCCAAGGTCACTGACGTCGCTCAAAGCAAGCCCCTCGGGGTCAGAGCAGCAGAAGTCAAAGGCCTCAGAGCCGGAGGAGTAGGAATTGATGCCAATGGGGTCGATGTGGAGCTCACCAATGTCAATGAATGCCCCGAACTGCTTGGGTTCCTCGACGCCGAGGAGGACAGAACCAAAGCTTTCGCCATTGAAGACTTGGAAGTGATGATTCCAGAGGTCGAAAGCTGAGGAGAAAACCAAGTGGCCAGCTTTGCAGTTGAATGCGCTGGGGTCTTGGCGGAAGACGAAGTCAGCGGCTTAGGCACCAAGCCTGGCGCTGAGTGCGACTTTGGTGAAGCGGTCGAGGTTGAAATATGCTTCTCACGCTTGTATGGCTCTCCCATAGACGAGCGGTGACGGTCATGCTTGTATTTTCAGGAGTGCTCCTGGCTTCTTTCCAAGTGCTTCCTAAACTTCGTGCTTGCAGAAGCGCTGGATGTTTGGCCAAGAGGCTAAGCATCACAGTTTGACAGCAACAGCAAGCAAGGCCTCAGAGTCCCCTAACGGAGAATATTTTCATACAGAGAGGCCTTTTGTTGTAATTTCCTACTCAAACGGATCTTTTTCTTAAATGACAAATAAACCTTGCAGGTACTGGTATGACTATCCTCCAAACATATGAGGCCGTCAACACGGCCATCACATGAGGGGATAGTGCATCTGCAGGTAGCACACATTTTAAAACATTTAGGGGCAGACATAGCCAACCCCCCCCCAAAAAAACTGTCCAAGGTCAGCCAAATCAGAGTTAGAAAGCCAAGCCCAGAAACAGAAGCCAGAAAGTAATCAAAAGACAGTCCAAGTTCTAGAAAAAAGGAGATTTTCGCAAAAGGTAGGCCAATAAGGGGAGCAGAAGGCTATCTGCGGCTGTCTGAGGCAAAGGCAGGACAAAGAACTGGAAGGAACCACCCATAAGGGACATATATTGAGTGGTTTCTTCATTTCGTAAGTCCTGCCTTCTGGAGCATGTGGTTGGGGATAACCCACAATGGGTGACCTACACCAGCAGAGAAACAAGCCACATCTATCAAGTTATCTCTGGCTGTATTCCCTATCTGTAAAATACATAAAGGTTTTCTACATAGTTAATTATTTGTTAATTACCCCTGCTAACTTGGCAAAGAGGCACCTTTTAATGTGGTTATTCTCTTTATTTAGAAGGGGGAGAGTAACTGGCCCTATCCACCCCCAGCACAGTACCTCCAGTGACTGTTGCTGGTGTCTATCTTACGTTTCTTTTTAGATTGTGAGCGCTTTGGGGACAGGGATCCATCTTATTTATTTGTTATTTCTCTGTGTAAAGTGCCCTGAGCCATTTTGGGAAGGGTGATATAGAAATCAAATGAATGAATGAATGAATGAATGAATGATTTGAATATATAATCCATAATGTGTCTGACTGTGTGTGGTTTGGGTCACTCACTTGACTGATCTTCTCTGCCTCAAATACACTTGATTTGCATTCTATGTAATAGTCTATTGCCTTACAGCAGACCTTGACAAATTTTCTTTGGATCTATGAGTCACCCCAAAAATTTGGGAGCCAGGCAACAGACACTTGGCAAAATTATTTAACTAAGTGATGGACATTGTGGAGGGTAAATGGGCTTCTCTTTAGCCTCCTCTACAAGTAAGATACTTGGAACAGAAACAAGACTGCCTGCCTGGGACAAACGAAGATGGTATTAAATACCTCTACATATCCTAGTCTAGATGCCACATTTCAATTTCTAGGCGCCATGGCTTCCTGGTGCCTAGGATTTGTCAAGCCCTGCCTTACAGCATTGTTGTAAGCCAGAGTCTCACTTTAAGCTTCCCTACATGCACAATGTTCTCTACGTGCCCAATATTCCCAGTGGCAGAAAGGGGATAAGAAAAGATTGCACTAAGTGCCTAATTTGTCTTGAACCATTAGGCAAATTGTTAAGGTAACAAACAAGGATACCACAAATAAAGTGGCACACCCTGCAGAGCTGATATACTGAGATAATATAGGAAAGCACTTTACAATACCTTAAAGCAGTGTGCATAAGCTAATAACCGAGCCACACTATAGAGACTTGTTACTGCTCCTCACTATCCTCTGCGAGACTATCTGTAATTCAGCGAATTTTTTCACAAAACAATTCCTACAATTTAAAGAAATCAGTTTAAGAGAAGACTTTAATGTGCTTATAAATTCATTCATGCACCAAAAAAACAAAGATATTAGTTGTAGATGCCCACCTTAGCTTTCTCACCATGTAAGCAGTACATAGATTTTAAGTCTCGTATGTGGCGATTACTTAGCTTCCATGCACACATTTTGCCTTAGTCTTTCAGCTACAATCTGCTTCCTCTTCAGGTTGGGGAGGGGGACAACAATGAAGTGTTTACTGCTTACAAGGCATGGAAGTTTAGAAGGGATCAATTTACAGTTTCTATACTTTTGGGCGCACCAGCAAATCTGTAAGCACATTAACTCTTGTCTTAAGCCAAAGATTCCTTTTAAAGTAGAATAACTCCTCTTGAAAACACATGAAAAGTACACCATCAATATGAGGAAGCTACATATAAATAGAACATAGACAGTAGAGCAGAGAAACTGATATACAAGGTTTTCATAAGCCAAGTGCACAGAACAAATCCAATATAAAGCCTGAACACCTACACACAGCAAAGAGAGGCAATTCTAAAGTTACAAACAGTACTAGCAATAATTAAAGAATTTAGTTGATCAGCTGTTCTATTTGTTACCACCAAAACCTTTGAAGGAGTGTGAAGATATTTCTAACTGCAGACAAGACTGATGGTGAGCTCAGACTTTGCCATTCTCTACAGGTCTTTTCAGTTTACAAAGTACTTTATAATTCCAGATTGTACCACCATACAGCCACCCTGAGATGCTAGGTAAACTGCAGCTTGGCCATGTTCACCTTGTAAACTTCATGGCTCTGGGGATATCTGGATCAGGGACTCACTCTGCACAGATAATTAACCTGTTTACCATACCAGGGATAAATGACCTGAAACACTGGGAAAGAGGAGCGCCTCTGAGCATTTGCAGACTTTTTCCTTGCATTGAGAAACTACAGCCATTCCTAGTAGGGGTGTGCAATTCGGGATTTCGGGTGATTCGGCTCGGACCCGAACCGAATCACTCCTGTTCTGTTTTGTGCCCGAATCTGGGTCACCCGAATCACCCTTGATTCGGTTCGGATTCTGATTTAATCCGAATCCGAATCCGAATCGATTCGGGGGGGTAAAAAGGGGCCCAGGGGCAAAATTTTGGGGTGGGGTGGTAGTGCCCAATGGGTAGAGTCTACCACCCCAATTTCGGGGGGATTGGGCAAAATCCTGATTTTTGGTGAATTTTTAAAGTTTTAGTGACTTTGGGGCAGTTCGGGGGCATAGCATGGGATCTGGGCAAAAGGAGTGGGGTGGGTGGTAGTGCCTAATGGGTGCAGGCTACCACCCCAATTTCAGGGGGATTGGGCCAAGGGCTGATTTTTGGTAAATTTCTGAAAATTTCATGTCTTTGGGGCAGATTGGGGCATATTGGGGCAGAAAGTGGGGCCTGGGGCAGAATAGTGGGGTGGGGTGGTAGTGCCTCATGGGTTCAGGCTACCACCCCAATTTCAGGGGGTTTGGACAAAGGGCTGATTTTTTGAGAATTTTTGAAGTTTTAGTGACTTTGGGGCAGTTTGGGGGCAGAAAGTGGATCTGCCCCAAAATAGTGGGGTGGGGTGGTAGTGCCTCATGGGTGGAGGCTACCACCCCCATTTCAGGGGGATTGGGCAGAGGGCTGATTTTTTGAGAATTTTTGAAGTTTGGGTGTCTTTGGGGCAGATTGGGGGCAGAAAGTGGATCTGCCCCAAAGGAGTGGGGTGGGCTGGTAGATAGTGCCTAATGGCTGGAGGCTACCACCCATCCCCAATTTAAGAGTGATTGGGCAGAGGGGTGAATTATGGTGAATTTATTTGTATGAGGTTTGTCTTCATAAGGTGAAGTGTGCTAAATTGATTACTTCCTCATATTATTCATAGTAAAGGAAAGTGTGAAAAAGTGAAAGTGGGGTCATGAGAGTTGTTTAATTGAAAAAAATCTCATTTGCTATGATAGAATGAGAATTCACACCTCAGAAAAAACTTCTGAGGTGTGAATTCTCATTCTATCATAGCAAATGAGATTTTTTTCAATTAAACAACTCTCATGACCCCACTTTCACTTTTTCACACTTACTATGAATATGAGGAAGTAATCAATTTAGCACACTTCACCTTATGAAGACAAACCTCATAAAAATAAATTCACCATAATTCACCCCTCTGCCCAATCACTCTTAAATTGGGGATGGGTGGTAGCCTCCACCCATTAGGCACTATCTACCAGCCCACCCCACTCCTTTGGGGCAGATCCACTTTCTGCCCCCAATCTGCCCCAAAGACACCCAAACTTCAAAAATTCTCAAAAAATCAGCCCTCTGCCCAATCCCCCTGAAATGGGGGTGGTAGCCTCCACCCATGAGGCACTACCACCCCACCCCACTATTTTGGGGCAGATCCACTTTCTGCCCCCAAACTGCCCCAAAGTCACTAAAACTTCAAAAATTCTCAAAAAATCAGCCCTTTGTCCAAACCCCCTGAAATTGGGGTGGTAGCCTGAACCCATGAGGCACTACCACCCCACCCCACTATTCTGCCCCAGGCCCCACTTTCTGCCCCAATATGCCCCAATCTGCCCCAAAGACATGAAATTTTCAGAAATTTACCAAAAATCAGCCCTTGGCCCAATCCCCCTGAAATTGGGGTGGTAGCCTGCACCCATTAGGCACTACCACCCCACCCCACTCCTTTTGCCCAGATCCCATGCTATGCCCCCGAACTGCCCCAAAGTCACTAAAACTTTAAAAATTCACCAAAAATCAACCGTGAACCGAATCACCCGAATTTTTCGTGCCCGAAATTCGGGTGATTCGGCTCGTGCCTGAAAAATATCGGGGGACATCGGGGGTGATTCGGTTCGGCCCCGAATCACCCGAAATTGTTCGTTTCGGGCACAGATCATTCTGTGCCCGAAATTTTTTGCACATCCCTAATTCCTATATGCATCTAGAATTGAGGGAAGACTTCAAAATAAGAGGGCATCGCTCCCTGCCCTACTGCCTTTTTGTGTAATCATGTATGTTAAAGGGACTCAGCCCTCTTTCTAGAGAGGAAATGAATGAGTGAGCAAGTTCATTCTTTTACATTTTAAACAGCTGAGATAAAGACTAGGAATAGGTGCCCTATCTGCTATAACAGTTGTATATTCACCTGCCTTTAACAACTGCATGAGTTACTCAGCAGTGTTCCTAACTGAATACAAATAATCACTAAAGAGGGGTGATGATGGATGATTTTCTTTGCTCCCACTTACCTGAGCAAGCAGCACCGATGACAGAGAGAAGCCTGAATGAGTTCAGACACAACAATCAGACTCCAAAATTAAAAGTGTAGCTTTCCCTCCTTGCAGCGCACACACACACTTTCTGAATAATTGAGACAAAGACTGGAATAGGTTGTTTTGCCTCACCACAGCTTCCTCCTATCTTTCCAATGACCACATGGAAGGAAGTCTCACACCATTTCTTTGCCCATCCCCAACCACCTCAGTGCCCAACTGCAGCTGCTCACCTTGGAGTTGGTGAAGACTCTTTTTAGAATATATGCTTAGGAGCTTCAAATTATAGGTGGTAAGCAAATAGTTCCAATTCCACTCTTCCAAAGAGTGCAAGAATTCCAAGATAAAATTTGGAAGTAAAAGTTTAATAGACACAGAACACAGAAAAGGAAACCACATGCAAAACAGAAGTCAATCCACTGGCATATGACACTGAAAGAACTAAAAGTAACACAAGGTCCTTTCAAGTTGATGAAAACAGAGGAAGAGAACATTAGGCAGCAGCAGCTAAGCAGCTGAATCAGTATTAAGGCAACAAAAAACAGAAAATAAAGAAAAGTAAGTAAGAAAAGTAAGATGCTCCTGTGTATGAGCAGTAAGCAAGGAACTATTTCAACACCTTCAGTGTTGCAAATCTGGAGCGGATACTAAATACTGTGTGCAAACACAGGAACTCTTGAATCTAGTCCTCTATTCGTCCAAATCCTGTTTCCCAGTCAAGCCTCTTATGCCCATTACTACAGTTGTGAAATCTGTAAGTTCGCCCTGGGGAGCATGGCTTCCTTTCTTTGTTCCCATGAGCCATAAAATTCACTTGCTTTTTCAGTTCCGCCTCAGATCCTTAGTTCTGCATTTTGTTTAGTGGCCAGCGAATGCCTGGCCCACAAGTAAGGCATGATAGCAATGTTGTCACACAAGGAGCTCACACACAAGGCAATGATGGTGATGGCCATCTCTTGTTTCTTTCCAGCATCTGGAATGTAAACACTTATCACTATTGAATTATTTGTGGACTACATCACAACACAGCTACTAGTTGAGCAAAGAGACACCTTTTAAAGTGATGATTCTCTTATAGCAGGGGGAGAGCAACTGACCCTATCCAATCCCAGCACAGCATCCCGCCAGTGGCTGTTGTTGTTATCTGCCTTACGTTTCTTTTTAGATTGTGAGCCCTTTGGGGACAGAGGAACATCTTATTGATGTATTATTTATTTTTCTATGTAAACCACTTTGAGAATTTTGTTCAAGAGTGGTATATAAATATAATAGTAGTAGTAAATTGTTTTACCCGGTAAGTAGTAAGTGGTGTTTTACCCTCTAAGTAGTGACAACCTACGTAACTTCTATTTGTTATATTTAAAATATATAAGTCCCATATTTCCAACTACTCCTGAGGAGACAACTAGAATATATGAAGTACCCTCTCATCTTTCTTCATTGTGGATGACCCCAAGTTCTTAATTTAGTTATATATGCATATAATGGATTTATATTCAATCTCTTCACTTATTCAGGCCCTCAAGGCAGATCACAACATTAAAAAACAAAAACAAAAAACAAATGCACAACCAGAATCCAACAACATTTAACAAAGAAAAAATAAACTATACAGAAAGTTTCAAATTTTGATTACTGATATCAAACATCTCCCTAGAGAGTACATTCCAGAAAACAGGCGCTACCAGTGGGGGGGAGAGAGCGCGGGTCTTTCAGGAGCTGAGCCTGATGACAAGGAGGAAGGACAACATTCCTCTCAATCCCATTCAGAGTTTTATAAGCCTCCTCACAACCAACCAACCAACCAACCCCCGCTGACTTCCATTTCTCTTTTAAACTATAAACACCAATCATCCTACTCTTTCCCTGTAGGGAAGATGCTTCAGCCCCTGAATCATTTAGGTGTCTCTTTCTGTATCTGTAATATGCCAGTTTAAAACTGGGTACCCAAAATAGTGCACAGTATTCTAAAATTTGGCTTCATATAAATTTGGCTTCATACACCACAGATTTGTATAAAAGCAATATGGAGCATGGCTCCTATTACAAAAATGCAACAGAAGTGGATAAAACAGAAAAATCTAAGCAACTGATTTTTTTTTAAATTCTGTTTTGGAAAACTAATACAAAGGATAATATCCATCCATATATGTTGTTCTCTATGATTCAACAAAAGTTATCTATAGAAGTTTTGTAATATGATGCAATAATAAAATTGTGTGGCCAACTGATTTTAATAGATTTTTTTAAACATGCCTGCACTTATTTTTGCATTTAAAATATTAAAATATTAAAATAATATAATGGCAATATGATACTTGTACTTTATTTTCAATTCCTTTCCTAATAATGCCTAGCAAAGATTTTGTCTTCACTGCTACTGCATATTGAGCTGAAGTTTGCAGCAAGCTTTCTACTGTTTCCAGATTTCTGTCAGTTTAACAAGCTAGATTCCTCCATACTGTTACTGTACCCACTCATGTCTTGTTCACTGACCCACTGGACCTCTCCCAGAACTCTCAAGTTCATAGCCAAAAAAATGTGACTAGAATACTGAATACCTCAAACAAAATGCTTTAAAATATTTCACAACACAAGTATTATACTGTAAACTTCATCTGTAACTGAAATCTGCATTTCAGTGCAAGATTTAGAGATATTATAAATATCTAGAATGAATAGCTGAAAGAATTATGCCAAATTTTATAACACAGCAACAGAATTCCTCATAACTGAACTCTTTTTCCTCCCAAACTAATTGTAGAAATTCCAGCAGCAATATATAGTTGCACCTAGTAAAGTTCATATATGTTCTTCAATTCTGTATTACCCCAGCTAGTTACTGAAGTGGATGTAATATTGTGGTGGTGAAGAATGTTTTGGTTTTACAGCATGTTCAATGAAATAGTTCAGCTAGTAATTTTTATATCTTTTCATTGATGTTGCATCAATGAAAGAATATAAAAATAGTTAACCACAGTATTTCATAAAACATGCTGTAAAACCAATGCATTCAAATTTTAGCATAAATGTTTTTGTATTCCACTTTTGCAGCATGTATTCCATGTGGCTAACAAAGAAAATCTACAAGTTAACCAATTAAATGCATTTTCTAATAACATCACCAATAAGCCAATCTGAAGAATAGGGAGAAATATTTTTTTTAAAGAAAGAAAGCTTTATAGCCCATCTGAGTTGCAAGCAAATAGAAGCCATTCCACAATTCCACAAAGGAGTCATACCACAGCCTCAGAGCCAAAACCGTAAAAGGCACTACTTTGGCAACAGATGTTCATAATGTATGAATATATGGTACTGAAACAGCTTGACCAACAAAGATAATATTAAGACTGGTGTAGCGAGTATGGCTTAAGGGCCTAAGCACATTGAGTGTGACTGCTTAAAACCAGCACCTTGCATGTGGCCAAGAAACACACCAGAATATAGTGATCATACACTTCTTCTAGATAACTATATATACTTACATTTTACTTAACTATCCAGAAACTCATAATATTTTTTTTTTAAGTAAAAGTATGTGTTTTCTTACTTGGAACAAAATAAAAACCAGCCATTTCTAGTACCCATTTCTACTTATTTAGAGTATTAGAACATAGTAACGATGATGATGTTTTATAAAGTCCTTAATTGTTTAAATACTAAATAAAAATGTTACCATGGGTCCTTGGACACAGGATTACAAATCTAGAAGATGGGAAGGTTTAGGCACATTTGGCATAGTATCCTTCCATTCTGGACATATAGTTTAATTAATCAGACAATTATTTAATCTTTAATGGTTCTTCTGAGATTACTTTAAGAAATATGAAACCAAGAGAGACCAAATTTGCCCTATGTAAACACTAAATTTGCCCTATGTAAACACTTAGTACAGTACAAATGTACAGTACAAATGAAATTAATTCCATGAATGCTTCACCTTAAACTGTACGAAGGACTACGTCTGGATCTCACAACCAAAATTCTGTAAATTATTCACAAGACAACTGATAATTTCCCACTGAACATCATACTTCAGATTTTCTCTATCATGTAACCAGATTACTTCAATAGTGTCTCCTCTAAAAGATTACTTTGTATTATTTTCATCTCACTGAATCAATAAAGATAACTACTTTTTCAAACAGCTGAACAGCACTTTCCTGTTTATTAAAGTACAAGAATACTGCACAAGAGCTTTAAAAACCCTGTCAGTGACAGTAACTCCAAGATACTAGGAGGCTATTTAAAATATGTAGACCATTTATTTCACAATCTAGGGGCTACCTGCAAGCATAGAAGCTCCAGTGCACAAACAGAACTTCACACTCAAAAAGAAAGGAATAGATATGCACAAAATGTGCATGAACACGTGTCTTCTCCATTGAAATATAGTAAGATGACCACTCATTCAGCAACTACTTGCAGACATCAGAACACAAGTGGCTTAGGAATAAAGTTGTTGCCACAATTCAATGTAGCTAAAAATTGATCATTTTGGATTTATTTAAAACAGATTTTTTTAAAAAAATGGAAATAAAAATACAGTTTCCAATTCTCATGTAAAAAAAACAACAGTTAAAATTAAATCTCATCATGAACACAGTTTTCTAAAAATGAATCAAACATGGATGTTTGTTTAATTTATGAAAATGACTAGTCCACCCAGCAACTACCAGCTCTTGCTTTTGGAAATTTCTGGGCTTTCAGTTTCTAACCCTATTTTTTATGTGCAAAGATACAGGTTGGATAACATGGTGGTTCTTTCGTGGTGGGGCTGGGCCAAGGCAGAGAAGTTAATACAGAGACACCACACAGCACAACTGCACAACCTTGGCCCTCCTACAGTTGTCGGACTACAACTCCCATCATCCTTTACTATAATTATTGGCTACTGATGCTGGGGATGATCAAAGTTGTAGTCCAACAGCAGCCCTTCAATAATGGAAATAGAAAAACAGAAAAGGGAAAAGGAAAGACATTATTCAGTATACAGCTTCCTAAATTGCCCCACATTTTATCACCAAAAAACTGTCATAGCCTCTGGGCATAGAATACATGCTATCTGGGAATATTTTGAAGCAATGCCTTCCATGGTAAAAAAGAAAAAAAGAAAGAAAGAAAGAAAGAAAGAAAGAAAGAAAGAAAGAAAGAAAGAGAGAAAGAAAGAAAGAAAGAAAGAGAGAGAGAGAGAGAGAGAGAAAGAAAGAAAGAAAGAAAGAAAGAAAGAAAGAAAGAAAGAAAGAAAGAAAGAAAGAAATTGTGTCAAGTGTAAGCAGTGCAACAAGGAAATGCAGAGCAGCTTGATACAGGTAATGAGTAAAGCTATCCATTACATTCTTTAAAGGTGTTATATATTTCCTAAATTAGCAAAAATCAAATTATCTAAAAATTACATGAAGCATACCCTCCTATATGGTATAAATGTTCTAGTGAGTTGTTAATTAACACATTTTAGTGACCAAATTTGCACCACTGCTTAAGAAATACATGAAGAAATGTAAGTTGGAAACTCAATTTAAAT